>NC_139611.1:76591750-77791750 GCF_964270895.1 Podarcis filfolensis | reverse complement strand
GTTCTGCTTGAAGAACGAGAGAAATTGATTTAAAAATGTATAAAATGTTACTATAATGGGAAACGAAAGATGAGCTGGTTAAATCTGCAATGATACAAGGGGCTAAAGATCAAGGACATAATATAGAAATGAATGCATGCGAAAGTTTATGGGGAAATGATATGAAATGTCCTTCCTGTTTTACTCTAAAAGGAAATTACACAAAAAAAATATATGTATAGATGGATTTTATCACCTAACAAATTGGCTAAATGTTGCAAAATATTGTTGGAAGTGTAAACACGTACATGGAACTTTCTTTTATATGTGGTGGACTTGTGAGAAAGTGAAGGTTTTTTGGAAAATGAAATATGATGAGACAAAAAAAGGAACCTAAAGCAATTATACAAGAAAACAAAAACAAAACAAAACCCATGGAAAATTTTCTCCTAGAGATGGGGAAAGAAGTTCCAAAAAATATTGGTACATGGAACTTCCTTTTTTATGTGGTGGACTTTTAAGAAGGTGAAGGTTTTTTGGGAAATGATATATGATGAGATATAAAAGATGTCTAAAGTGATTATATACAAAAAAAACAAACAAAAAACAAAAAAGCAGAAAATTTTCTCTTAGATATTGTAGAGAAAGAAGTTCCAAAAAATGTATTTTAAGTTTTTTATGCATGTAACAACATTGGCTGGGATTCTCTCTGCGCAAAAATGGAAGGAAGTAGAACTTACTACCAAGGAAGAATGGATAAGTAAGGTGATGGACTATGCAGAATTGGCAAAGTTAACAGCCAAAATAAGAGAATCTAATGATGATTGCTTTGTTGAAGAATGGAAGTCTATTTCAGATTATTTAAAGAAATAATATAGTGTGATGAACTCTTGAGCAGAATTTGAAATATGAGCAACAGAAGGAATTAGAGAATAAAGTATTGATGTGTTGGTATAAAAGATAAAAGGTATTGTGCTGCAGAGGCAAAGAAATTAAAAACACCATGGAAAACGGGGTGGGAAGTCTGAAAAAGACAAATCTAGCAGGTGGCACAAACCACGGTTCGAATCCCTGCGACAGGGTGAACTCCCGTTGTTCGGTCCCAGCTCCTGCCCACCTAGCAGTTCGAAAGCACGTCAAAGTGCAAGTAGATAAATAGGTACTGCTCTGGCGGGAAGGTAAACGGCGTTTCCATGCACTGCTCTGGTTCACCAGAAGTGGCTTAGTCATGCTGGCCACATGACCCATAAGCTGTCTGCGGACAAACGCTGGCTCCCTCGGCCTATGGAGCGAGATGAGCGCGCAACCCCAGAGTCGTCTGCGACTGGACCTAACGGTCAGGGGTACCTTTACCTTTATATATATCAAATTTTGGAAAATTTAATAAAATATTATTACACTGTAGCGAAAGAAAGAAAGAAAGAAAAGTGCTGAAACCATGTGCTGATTTTAGTTGTTGTGTTTCACAGGGCCAGGACGTAAGTTAAATGGGCAAGTGTGTCCAACCTGTATTCCTTCTCTCTCAGAAGCCTGTAAGGGCTCAGAGACCATCAAGTGTTATAATGATGAGACTCAGTGCATGGAGTTTGTTGTTGCTTACGGTAAGTAGCTCTGCCAGCCAATGAGGTGGAGACAGGGTGGTGGGCTGCTCTCTTGCTCTGTTTGTGGCTTTCTGCCAGAAAATGCACTATTTTCATTAACCTTTTAAAAGTAAAAGCAGCCATGCAGCCCTGATATGGAAAGCAATATTGATGAAGATGGGCCCCTGTCCCATAACAAAAAATGGATATTTCATTTTCCAAATTTTAAACATCTGTGTCAAGTTGATCTCATGAATGATTCTGACATGCTTTCTATACTTGCTCAATACACTTAATAAAATGATCCTGCTCTCTCTGTTCTGCATACAAACTCACTTATTACTACCCAGGCACTCATGTGAAATTGTCTCTTTTTCTTTACTAGATGACAGTGCAATTCCTAACAAGCATTTCCACGTCTGTGCATCACCAAAATTTTGTGGATTGGCCAAGAATTCAACGCATATTGATTTCCTTTCAGGCACTATAATCCGAGCCCGATGCTGTGCAGCTCTGCCTTCTTCAGAGCAGCTCAACTTTGAAGGGTAGCTAGGAGAGAACAATGTCTTCTTCCTTTTGGATCCCACTGTTTGTTGCAACAGTGGAGGTGGAGGTTGCTTGCCTGGTGGTGGGAGAGGAAGAGTGACTACAATTCACAGGACTCCTATTTGGCTTTTAGTGGAGGGTTAATGGGATGCAAGGGATAGAGAAGCTAAAGCAGGAATGTGGGTCTTGGCAGCTCTGTCTCATGATCATATGATATAGGGCTTAAATTTATCTTTGTTGATAATCAAAATAAATTGATGTGGCAAATAAAAACCGTGTTCTGTGTCTGTATTCATCAAATTAAGAATATTTGTTAGCTGCAGTGGCAAAGGGCAGTGTTTTTAAAAGGAAGAAATGGCTAATGATTCGTTATTTTATTAATTTATGAAATGTGTATACCACTCCATATCTCAAAGAAATCTCTGAGTGGCCTACAATATCATAAGGACATCACAAAAATTTAAAAAAAAAAAACGATAAAAAGTTTCCCACCCAATTAATCAAGAGGAAACATTGAAGAAAGCTCTAAAATGCAGTCCACTGTTTGCATTTCTAGCTGTCTGGCAGAACTCTGGAGAGCCAGCGAGAGATTCTACATTCTGCTCCCAGAGCGCCAAACCATATGTCAACGAGAACCCCAGAAAACAAGGCATAATAGCCCTCTCCCACCTGGGATCTCCACCAACTACTTTAAAGAGTGCTGGAGGCTGGTCACCATGTGTGGCATAACCCTCCCACTGAAAATGTAAAAGCAATTTTAAAAAGGCACTCCCACAAATCTCAAAGCCACAAACTCTTTCTTGTCCCACACACATTTTATATTTCCATTTCTGGCAGTCCCTTATTCTCTGGCCAACCAGCTCTTTGCACTGCTAACCCAGTCCTCGTCATCAATATAGCTCCTGGGAATGGAGCACTTCATGGTCTCATTAAGGAAAAACAAACAAAAATGTGACTCCTTGGACTGCCTGGTAATTAGCCCTACTAGGAAGGCTCCATATGATGGTTTGAGGCCTATCCAAAACAGGCACTATAGCAAATATGGGAGGATCATAGAATTGTAGAGTTGCAAAGGACCTCAAGGGTTGTCTAGACCACCCCCTGTACAGATGTCACAGCATACCCTCCAACATTCCTCAGATGACAATGGGGACATATTCTTCATCAGTATTACAGAATCCAAGAATTGTAGAGTTGGATGGGAACCCAGCGATCATTTAGTCCAAGCCCCTGCAATGCAGGAATCTTTAGCTCAACATGGGGTTCACACCCACAAACCAGTCTCACGCTCTGCCAAGTGAGCTATCCCACTGCTTGAGCATTTCCTCCTGGTCTAGTATGAAAGTTATTAGAGGAAACACACAAAACTGCAGTATTTTAAGTGCAGAAATCTTATAATTTCTGTATTGCAATTAGGGAAGCAAGAGGGGGAAAAGAAAGCCCCAGATTAATAAATGCAACTAACTGTGTGTGTGTGTGTTTGTGTTTGTATACGAACACCTAAAAAAAAAATGCAACTTTATAATAACAAACATTATAAAAACAAAGGTTAAAATACATACATACATACCCTCCAACATTTCTCCAGTGTAAGCAGGGACATCCTATTCTGTTTTTGCTGTTAATAATAATAATAATAATAATAATAATAATAATAATAATAATAATACCCCACCCATTATTTATACACCACCCTCTCTGGGTGGCTTCCAACATATGTAAAAACATAATAAAACATTAAACATTTTAAAAAAACTTCCCCAAACTGCAAACTTAATCAGACAATCAAAGATGAAGTATGAGGTCATAGGTGAAAATGAAGAGAAGAGAGGAGTAGATCTTTATTTTATTATTAATGTTATTATTCTTATTTAAAGCCTTCAGCGACTTAATACCTGCCCCCTCTGGATTAAAGAAATAGAAGGATTATAAGTGAGGTCTATTAGAGGAAAGCTGGAAGTTTGTGGGGAGGTAAAACTTCATGTGTGATGTGGTGCGAGGCTCACAAGGAAAGGAATTATATATAAAACTGATGATGTCACCACAACAGTATAGAAATATATTATGTGACCATAAGGGCTGCCATATTTTTTAAAAAAATCCAGACATTTTGACAATTTCTGAACATTCCACCTAGACACTAAATCATGATGTTGAAGGCGACGGAATAATTACTCTTTGAAGAAAGGTTATTAAATCTTGGGCATTTTTGCATAGAGGAATTCAAAACAAAGTTTAGAAAGTGTGTAAGATTATTCATGGTGTGGGTGAAATGGATAGAAAAAACGTTTTCTACCTCTGTGATAAGACTAGAACTTGTGGCCACCCAAGAAAATGGAATGTTGGAAGATTCAGGACAAATACAGGAAGGTGATTTTCAAAGCATGGGATGTTAAACTATGGAGACCACATAATTAAACATGTAAACTTGGCTGGATCCAGGATTGTAAACAATTTCCAGCACCACAACATGACTTGGAAGATAAATACCTGTAACCACCAACTATAAAAAACATATTTCAACAAAAGCAACAAAGCACCCTAAGAATAACTTCTGGCAGTTCCCTCCTACCTATGCTGGTGGGGGCAGTATGGCTCTGAATGTCTGTTGTGGGAGCTAGTAGAGTGGGGAGAGTGGTCTTGCTCTCAGGTCCTGCTTTCAGGCTGCGCACAGGTATCTGGTTGGCCACTGTGGAAACAGTTTTCTTGCCTCAAAGTGGTGATCACCCAGTGTATGTGCTGAAGATTAGTTCCATAATGTGTCTGCTGAAGAAGTGTGCTTTCATAATTTTATCTCATTTGAGCCAACTGCTCATGTGGCTGAGTGAGGGAAGCCAAAAGCAAGAACAGGTGAAACTTCTGTATGTTTTCATTATTATTAATATTATTAATTATTTCTTCACTTCGAAAGGAAGTTGGCATTGTGGCAGAGAAAGGGTCAAACTCACCACTAATCACCTCTCTGTTGCTTTCTGAAATCAAAATGTTGACCACTTTTGGGGCCCCTTTCTACAGGAAATGAATATTAATTTGCTGTATTTTAATCATAAGGGCTATTTAAGGATTGCTGGGTTTTTAAGAAGATTATAATTGAAAATGTCCAGCTGCTTTGAAGAAGAAAGTTGGTTAGTCACCCATTTATTTATTTATTTAAAAAACCTCTCTCTCTCTTAAATTTTAATTGTGTTATGTTAAACTGTTCATATATATACTCATGGAATCTGAATTGTTAATCTTTGACCAGGAACAAGGTCTTGAGGTCATAGTGGATAGAAATACATAAAGATGCCTGATCAGCATACAGCAGTTGTGAAAAAGGCAAATTCCATACCTGAGCTCACTAGGAAAGGAATTGAAAATAAAACTGCCAATATCATGATACCTGAATAGAAATATATTATGTGACCATACTTGCATTAATGTGTGCAGTCACCTCACCTGACAAAGGGTATTGTGGATTTGGAAAAGTTTCAGAAAAGGGGAATCAAGATGCTGAAGGGAATGGAATAACTCCCCCTCCCCCCAGGAAATGTTACGAAATTTGGGGCATTTTAGTCTAGAGGAGAGGCAAGAAAGAGAGATGCAAGAGGTGTATAAGATTATGCATGGCTGGACAAAATGGATAAAGAAAAGTTTTTGTTCCCTCTCTAATAACAATGGAACTTAATTGAATGTTGGAAGATTCAGGACAGAATGCTCTTTCATAATTAAGCTCTGGAAACTAAATGTAGAATTGGCTACATATCAGAGTGTAAACAGGTTCCAGCATTAGAAGATCACTGGAAAGATAAATATATGTGAATGTGATGTACCAGCTTTGTACCTGATCAACAGCATCTTGGCCCCATGGGCATTGTGGTGCAACTGAGGAGGGGTGAAATATACTCAGAGTCGCAAAGTGATTTCATGCTCTTTATTCAGCTCATAGTGGTGAGGAGGAATGAATGAATGAAAGTCCCCTCAAAGTATCTGCTTTATATACATTATTTACACAATGGGCTGCACATGATTGGCTAATTCCGGAATTCTACTGTAAGCCAATCAAGTTGTGGATTCACTTCTATCTGGAGCATGATTGGGTGGTTCCTGCCAACCAATCATACTGCCGCATTGTTCTAGGACCAATCAGACTGCTGCATTCTGAATCCTATTGTTCTAGGACCAATCAGACTGCTGCCTTTTGGATCCTATTGTTCTAGGACCAATCAGACTGGTGCAGTTTGGATCCTATTCAACTCAGTACATAACAAGGGGATAGACTGGAAGGGCAATTTGTGACCTTTCATGGAGCTCATCTGTTGTTTCAAACAACCATGATAAAATTACAGGCTGTCTGGGAAGGCATGCAATCTTTGCCTTCATCATTTCCCACCCCCTCTCTGGATCAGTTCTTTCCACGTCAACCTTCTTCTTGGCCTATAAATCCCTCCAAGTCAGCTTCTTCCTCCATCGGTTACCTGCTTGTTTCTTCTGAGTGCTTCTCAGCTTTTGATCTCTCCAGCACTATGAAAATATTTCTGAGTACTTGTCTCCTCTTGGCCATCCTTTCTCTAGGTGAGTTGGAAGCTGAAATCTTGATTTTTTTAATTATTTTTTCAAATCTGGGAGGGGAAGTGCAGTAGGATAGGCAATGCAAACTGATATTGGCTCTATGAGGGATAAAGGAAGCTCAAAATATTGGCACCATGGGAAAATGGACTCTAAATTTTGGAGGGTAGGAGGAGACCAGAAACGCATGGAAGAGGGTCTGACAGAATGTTCTTCTGTTTCATGAGGTTGGCTTTGGGTATGTTTTCACATATAGACATCACCCCCTGCCTCTGGTTCATTCAGACTTCATTCCTTTAAATGGTGCATGTCATTAAATGGTAAATGTCATTCTTCCAATGTACCACAATGAAAACTCTTGCTGCAACCATGGTGTATAAAAAGATCTCTCTTACCTTCTTGGGAATATCCAAATCTATGATTTCCAAACGGTAAGCTTCTGGTTTTTTAATTAAAGGATATTTTAAACATTTTTTTCCAATTCTATGTGGGTATCCTCCCAGAACACCTTAATTTCTTTACACTGCCACCACATGTGGAATAGAGTAGCTGGCTTTTCTTTGCACCTCCAACAATTACTTGGGACACTTTTATACATCTTAGACAGTTTACATGGATTTAGATACCACCGAATTTGCACTTTAAGACAGTTCTCTCTCAGAGAGTAACAAGCTGTGAATTTCCAGTTTGTTTTCCACAGGTTTTCCCACGGCTTCATAGTTATTGTGTTCCCAAAACCTTGTGACCACTTAACCATAGCCACTGTGACCTCCTCCTCCTTGACTTGCCAGTCAAGGATGAGTTGGTACACTTTAGAAAGTGTTTTAATCTTTGAGTTCACCACATCAAATCTGGAGGTCTCAGTGGAGAAACCCTTCAGTTTCTCAGCTTCAAATGTCTCAAATATTTGGTGGCATTGAAGCCAATCAGATACGCACTCTCTTATTTCCTTGAAACTTTTTCATTTCAGTTGGTTATTTTCTTCCTTTAGGAGTGCTTTATATATTGGCCTGGTTCCCTGAGTTTTCCCCCTCTTAACCGCACAAGCCTCTATTGGGGAGATCCACCAGGGTACTTTGGGTTCAAGCAAATTTTTATATTTCTCCCAAACCATAATTAATGATTTCCTAATAATATGGTTCTAAAAGTTTCTATGGACTTTAGTTTTCCCAAAAGCCAAGTATGCATGCCATCCTCATTGACTGTCAATGCCACCCAACTCTAAAAGATCCAGGTCTTGCAGTGTACACCACTCCTTTAGCCAGGTGAAGCAGACTGCCTTGTAGTATAATTTCAGATCAGGTAGGGGAAAGCCTCCTCAATCTTTTACATCAATTAGAATTAGATTGTTTAATTCAATAATCTTCTATGTCTATGACCCAGACATAGAAGATTATTGATAAATAAAAGAATGAGTTTGGAATTTGTGTCTTCAGATAGCACTAAGAAACAAGGAGTAGTTTTGTATATTAGGTCCAAATTTCAACCACAATTGCTATTTAAAGATGCATTGGGAAGAGTAATAGTGACACAAATTACAATACAGGGGCAAGAAGCTATCATTATAGGAATTCACGCTCCTAATGAAAAGAAGGTTGAATTCTTTAAAGACCTGGAAAATAAATTAATGGAATATATGGATCAAAAGATTAGTATGCTAGGAGACATGAATGGCGTATTCTCACTGGAAATGGATAGAACAATAAGGAACTCAGAATCAAAAGAAGAGAAATTACCACTAACCTTCTTTGCAATGAATGAAAATATGAATTTAATTGATGCTTGGAGATTTAAGCACTCATTAGAGAATTCACTTTCCTATCAGAAGTACACCAATCAAGCAACCTGATCGGTGCTGTGTGGATATCTAAGGAAATTACCTTAATGGTAAAGTCAGCAGATATACTACCAAGGAGCCTTTCTGACCACAACCCAGTTCTTATACAGATAAAAGGAGAAGGTAATACCTTGAGAAGCTGGAGGTTAAACAAAGACTTATTAAATAATCAGGAAATAACTAAGAAGGCAGAAAAAAATCTTTTGAATTAAATAGCCATAAAGGGACAGAAGACAATATAGTATGATATGCCAGTAAAGCAGTAATTAGAAGCTTCTTTATTAGCCATAATGCATATCAAAAGAAACTTAGAGATCAGAAGAAAAAAGCAATTCTGGACGAAATAATTAAACAAGAAAAAGAGTAAAAAATCACAAAAGGAGACTATTAAACAGACAATTAAAATATTGCAATCAGAATACTCAATGATAATCAAGAAGTAATGTGGAAAATTAAAATATTAAAGCAAAAGAATTTTGAGTATGGAAATAAGCCAGGGAAACTTTTAGCATGGCAATTAAATAAAAGGAAATAATTTGATTCATGAGATAAAAGCAAATGATAAAAGATAATCTGAAAGAGGTCAGGAATCCATTTGTTAAATATTTTACAGATTTATACCCCAAAGGCCCAGAAAATAAAATAGATATTGAAATATATTTACAACAAAATAAGCTGCCAAAAATTCTAAATGAAAAATTCAACGTATTAAACACTCTAATTAATAATCAGGAAATTCTAGAAGCCATTAAACAAGTAAAGCCCAAGGCCCGGATGGTCTAACGGCAAAATATTATTAAAAAATTTACAAAACTGGCTAGTCCAGCCATTACAAAATGTATTAGCAACAGGAAAGACACCATAGACATGGGAAGAGGCATACATTACTTTAATCCCAAAGCAAGAGGCAGATAGATTAGAAGTTGAAAATTATAGACCAATTTCATTACTAAACTGTGATTGTAAAATATTTGCTAATATTTTAGCAAAGAGAATGAAAGGTCTATTGTTAGAAATAATCCACCAAGATCAAGCAGGATTCCTCCCAGGTTGACAAATGGCCCCCTGCTGAACAGGTTTGCTGACCTCTGCTTTGAAGACTGGTGAAACGATGTTACAAAATTTATTTGGCAGGGGAAGAAGCCAAGAATAAAATACAAATTATTAACAGCTATTAAAGAAAGAGGAGGCTTTTCACTGCCAGATCTGAAACGCTATTCTGAAGCCTTATGTATTTGTTGAATTCGAGAATGAATCAAATTTAAAAAAAATACAGATTTATTAAATCTGGATGGGTATGATAATAGATTGAGTTGGCATAGTTACTTATGGTATGAAAAGGCAAGAATTCATCAAGGCTTCCGAAATAATATAATAAGGAAAGTGATATTTAAAGTTTGGAGAAAGTATAAAGGATTACTGGAACAAAAAACACCATGGTGACTATCCTACATAGGCAATATCGGTGAAAAAAATAAATATGGCTACGTATAGAAGGTTGTTAACAGAAATAGGAAACCAATTAAAATTGAAAGAATTTAATGAAATTAGGGAGAAAATTGTCGGGATCAAGCCTGTCGGTCAGAGGAATTTGGCCACTCTCCAGGTGCCCGGCTTGATTCCTTGTTGATCTCCCCCGTCAGCGACTCCCGGCAAGACAAGGCGAGATCTCTATCGGCCGATCCTTCCCAACGTGAGAAGAACACAACCATCCCTCCTCCCTCATTCCCCAGGGAGGGGAGAGAGACAGACAGACAGAAATGTATTTACATGCCTTTATTTCTGTCTTTCCAGCAGTGCAGAGGAAACATGTCTGCACCCTCTTTACAGCAATAGCAGAGAGGGAATAACTCCACCCATGTACTTCTGGTACAGGGTCATGTGACACTCTGAGCTAACATCCGGTGCTCAGTGCACATAATAGACTGTTCCTTGTTCCCACGGTACAGTCCCAAAACATCAACATCCTGTTTGGCTTTCCAGCCATCTGGAGCACTCAGCAGCATTGCTCCTTTTTCGTAACAACCTCCCCCAAAAGAATCAATGCGTGTTGCGGCAAGCAAAGCGTGATCCAGAGAAGAAAACAAACAGTTGTTATACACATAACACTCCCCTGCTGTTTCAGTTCCACCCTTGGAACTATCCGCCACTGGTTTCCCCAGTGTACCTCTCTGGTTATCTGGCTTCCAAGGAATGAGTGCATCTGCATTACCTTGGCTAGCAACTCTCTGTTGTGTCTTTGTCTCTGACTTAGACACAGCTCCAACCTGTCCCCGGTTGTGTACAACAGCAACACATGCAACAGCTAAGTTAGCAAACTGTTCTGAGTACCTTTTGGGTGGTTCACCCTTTGTGACTCTCTCAGACCTGCGTATGAGGTTCTGATCCTCTCTGCTCACTGGTTCAGTCTCAGGACTCTTAGGAGAACCAGTTCCAACAGTAAACAGTGGTTCATCCTTCACCTGTGAAGGTCTATCCATTGTGTGAGATTTCCTCTCAATGACTGTGACAACTGAGCTCTCTGAGCTATCACTGTCACTCCCAGTACCACTGTACTCTGTGAAATCATCATCATCATCTGAATCGTCCTCTGTGGGAAATGTGTGTACTATCACTCTCTCCTGTCCAGGAGCACTCTCTAGAAACTTTGTGAGAATCACCTGACCAGATTCAGACAAAATTACTCTGTAGAGACCCTTTTCATATCCCACAAAAATGCCTCTGGCATTCTTTACTCCACCTGGAGCTTCTGTCCTCACATGAGACCCAAAAACCTTGAAATGGGCAACAGAAGGTTTTCTCTGGAACAGTTTCTCAAAAGGAGAACTTCCCAACTCTTTTGATACCTTTCTCACCCACGCATAACTAAACGACATGAGTGACTCCGCCCAGAACTCATGTGGCAGATGTGAACTAAGCAATTGCGCATTCATCCCCTTTTGCAATTCTTTGTTCACCCGTACACAGACACCCCTGTTCCACGCTTCCGCTGAAACAGCAACTTTGTGTCTTATCCCTTCCTTCTGCAGGAACCTCTGGAAATCCTGTAAAAGAAAAATCTGCTTCTCATCTGTCAAAAGACAATCAATGTTAGCATCATGCATATTTTTAACCTTGTCACAAAACTCCTGAAACCTTTCCAAGGCTTCCTGTGGCCTCTGTAACACATAAACCCAGACAAAGTTAGAAAAATGATCCACACACACAAGATAAAATCTTGCATTGCCTCTAGATGGTTCTAGAGGACCAATCACATCAGCATACACCCGCTGAAACGCTCTGTCGACCCTGGCCACCTTCTTGGCGCTTGTTTTGGTCACACCTGCAAGAGAAATCAAGTTAGACTCAGAATTACATTCCATGTAATCACTTTGCTCAAAGTCCAACAAATACAGTCCATCTTTCTCTCTGGCAGAAAGATACAACTCTCCATCTTTGAAGATCTTGCAGCTCTCAGCGTCATAGGACAGTTTCAGTCCTTTCTTCGCAATCTGCGAAACACTCAGCAGATTGAACTTCAATTCAGGAACCAAGTAAACATTGTGTATAGTCAGGTTCAGACTCCTGAGATACACAGTTCCAATCCCGGTCACTTCCAGCTTCTGACCGTTGGCTTGTTCCACAGCGAAGCTTTGCTTCTTAAACGTTGAAAAGAGTCCTCTGTGCGGGGACATATGAACAGAACAGCCCGCATCGATTATAAACGAGTTTCCAACATCTGGCGTGGTTCCTTTCGCCATCAGGGCCTTTGCAGGTTTCACCGAAGACTTGGTATGACCTTTGCCTGCTGCCTCAGGCTTTGCTGAGCGGCCCTTCGCTCCTTTCGGCTGACGTGGCTTCTTACAGCTCCGCTGAAGATGCCCAGCCTGTCCACAATTGTAACATCTGACAACGTTCAAAGCTACAGCATTCTCTCCAGTAGCAACATCAGTGGGGGAATTAGAACTCCGTTCTTCCCTCCCCCTGTCCTTGGCATCCATTTTGAATCCAAGTCTCAGCTCTTCACCCTCGAGCTAGTAAAATCCAAAAGTCTCTTTTTTGAGCTGTTTTTCTGCCTCTCTCAGGCAGGCAATCTCCAAGCTGTCTCACTGTCCTTGCAAAGAAGCTAATTCAAAACAACTTTCGCTTCCCAGTGCTCTGACTGAGCCAGCCCCAGGTGTCAGTAACTTTCCAAGCCGACTGACCGTCGTTGCTTAGCAACTGTGCATACTTTTCATCCTTATCTCGCCACAAGAATTCCTGGTATGCAAGCCTATGCTCTCAGAGCTGTTTTTCCAAACGCAGCTCTCCTGTGAACCAGAGAATCAATCTGCATTCACACTCTCAGCCCGAAATTCAGCATACCTTTTTGGGGCTCCGATGCTTGGAAAACACCCCCTCTTGGTGTCCAGCCGTCTGTTCAGCTTCTGGCTGCAATGCAGACGTTATCTTCTTTCCTTGGTGCAGAGGATGGCACACGATCCATCAACCTCTCACCTCTCATGCTGATTCCCATGGATCAGATAACCAGCAGCACTGCTACCATATGTCGGGATCAAGCCTGTCGGTCAGAGGAATTTGGCCACTCTCCAGGTGCCCGGCTTGATTCCTTGTTGATCTCCCCCGTCAGCGACTCCCGGCAAGACAAGGCGAGATCTCTATCGGCCGATCCTTCCCAACGTGAGAAGAACACAACCATCCCTCCTCCCTCATTCCCCAGGGAGGGGAGAGAGACAGACAGACAGAAATGTATTTACATGCCTTTATTTCTGTCTTTCCAGCAGTGCAGAGGAAACATGTCTGCACCCTCTTTACAGCAATAGCAGAGAGGGAATAACTCCACCCATGTACTTCTGGTACAGGGTCATGTGACACTCTGAGCTAACATCCGGTGCTCAGTGCACATAATAGACTGTTCCTTGTTCCCACGGTACAGTCCCAAAACATCAACATCCTGTTTGGCTTTCCAGCCATCTGGAGCACTCAGCAGCATTGCTCCTTTTTTGTAACAAAATGGCTGCAATATTTTCAGTTAAATGAAACATTTAAGAATGATAAAAAGAAAGGATTTCAGTATGAAATTTCAACTTTTCAGAAAGAAATAATAGAAAATGATAGGAAATTAATATCGAAAATGTACAATCTGTTGCTAGAATGGGAAACAAAAGATGAAGAGGTTAAATCAATCATGTTTAAATGGGCACAAGATGTGGGACACAATATACAGATGGAGGAATGGGAAAAAAACTAGGGAAGAATGAGATAAAATTTACGACATGTGTAGTGATGAAAGAAAATTATATGAAAATTATAGATAGATGGTATCTAACTCCAGTAAAATTAGCAAAAATGTACAAAAATAAAGAAAGTAAATGTTGGAAATGTGAATTAGCAGAAGGGACATTTTCCCATATGTGGTGGGATTACAAAATTGCAAAGAAATATTAGGAAATGATTTACAATGAAATGAAGATGTTTAAAATAACTTTTGTTAAAAAACCTTCCAAATAGGTATTACAGGAGCAGTTATACCAGCACATATTTAAGTCTGCAACTACAGCCCCTTGAATACTACTAGCACAACATTGGAAAGAAGGGGTCCCAGCTGAAAAAGATTGGCAAGTTAAACTAATGGAATATGCTGAGATGGCAAAATTGACATTTAAACTAAGAGGAAGAGACATTAACAAATTTAAGGAAGATTGGAAGGACTTTATTGCATATATACAGAAGCAATGTACACAGGTTAGTACATTAGCCGGCTTCTAGAACTACTTGTAATGATACTATGAAGGGAGAATGAGTAATTTTCAATGATTTTTCAATTTAAAATGGACATGCGGTATGATGATAAACAATGGAACCAGGAAAGGGACTAGGGGGAAGTCAATTCTTTTCTTGCTTTGTTTAATTATGAACATGTATTGTTGTTGTTTAGTCTTTGTTATTTTTGGAAAACTAATAAAATATAATTAAAAATAAAAAGAGGATCAAGTCACCCCAATCACCTCTCAGTTGCTTTTTAAAATCCAAATGTCGACCACTGGAGCTTTGGGGGCCCCTTTCTACAAGAAATGAATATTAATTTGCTGTATTTTAATCATAAATGATATTTAATGATTGTCGGCTTTTTTAAAAAAGATAATTGAAAAATGAGGATTAAAAAGAATGCTGTGGCCCCCAGAAGAAATGTGATGTTTCAGAAAACAAAGAAGTGGCTCCAGCAGTTTCAAAGAAGGTAGTTGTTTAGTCACTGATTTTTTAAAAAAATCTCTCTCTCTATTACCTTTGAATAGTGTAATGTTTAAAGCTTCGGATATATACGCATGGAATCTGAATTGGCAGTTTTTGACCAGGAACAGGGTCTTGAGGTCATAGCAGATAGAAATCAATAAAGATGCCAGCTTAGTGTACAGCAGTTGTGAAGAAGGCAAATTCCATACCTAAGCTCACTAGGAAAGTAATACAATATAAAACTGCCCATATCAATGACACCTGTATAGAAATATATTCTGAGACCATACTTGCAGTAATGAGTATGGTCACCTCACCACTAAAAGGGTATTATATATTCAGAAAAAATTACAGAAAAGAGGAATCAAGATGCTGAAGGGAATGGAATACCCCCCCAAGGAAATTTATGAAATTTGGGGCATTTTAGTTTAGAGGAGAAGCAAAAAACAGATGTGAGAAGTGTATAAGATTATGCATGGCTGGACAAAATGGACAGAGAAAAGTTTTTGTTCGCTCTCTGATAACAATAGAACTTAATTGAATGTTGGAAGGTTCAGGACAGATGGAGCAAGGTGCTTTTTCATAGTTGAAACTCTGGAAACTAAACGTAGAATTGGCGGGATATCAGAATGTAAACAGGCTCCAGCATCACAAGATCACTGGAAAGATAAATATATGTGAATGTGATGTTCCAGCTTTGTACCTGTTTGACAGCATCTTGTCCCCATGGGCATTGTGGTGAAACTCAGGTGGGGTTAGACTGGCAGGGCAATTCGTGATATTTCATGGAGTATTGCTGTTGTTTCAAACAAGCCCTTCTTTCACCTTATTTGTCCGACTTTTTCTGCTGTACCCAAATGTCTTTCTTCCATTCCTGTGCTGCCTCATGTGAAAGACACAAATGACGTTGAGCCCTCAAATATTTTATAGGACGTTTGTGCACTGTATTTGCCTCGTGGAACAATGTGTTGTCTTCAACATAAAATTCCAGCTTCAATGTAGTAATTTAGAAGAAATATTTCATTAAAAGGGGGCAGAGAATTTCAATAAACTGGACTTAGCCTTCTCTAACTGAAGAACTAACTGACAGGATTCATCTTAGGATTTGAAATAACATATCAATGTAAGGTATGTGCACAAAGCAGACTGCAGTATAGCAGAGAGAAGGAAACCTGGAAAGGGGAGTTGTCTGTGTGCAAGAGAGCATTAAAGTGGGGAAAGGAGGAAAAACAGGTGAAGGCAGGGTGGATGTTTTCCCTGTCGGAACACCAGAATGCACTTCTGGCATCTTAAGGGTTGACACCATTGCAGTCTGGCTTCCTGACGATGATAGTGCTGCTTGGTTACAATATCATTCTGTGGGACATTCTGCCTCTGAGCGGTTGGTGAGAACAATGGAGAGATACAGCAGCAGCAGCAGTGAGGCAAAGGGGCCACTACAGTTGCCTCATGATGCAAAGAACCAGTGGTTGAGGCTCACCCCACTAAGGGTGCTTGTGCAGCGCAAGCCATGCTGAGGCCAGGGTGCATGCATGGAGGCAGAAGATGAAGGAGGCGGAAGATGAAGGTTGCAGTGTCCAGCAGCTGTAATGGCAGAGCGCAATATGGTGTTGCCCACCAAGTAGCACTGCTGGGTAAGCTTCACACAGTGAGTCGTCCACAAAGAAACAAGGGTAGAAAATAGCAGGATTTTAAACAGCAGCCCAGGAGAGTACATGTTGACCTTCTGCCTGTTAATGAACAAAAGTACTGGGGGTGGGGGGACAATCAGGATCTCTCTAGAAGATGGTGCAGCCAGGCATCTTGTCACGTGATTTTGGTTTCAAGATGGTGGTGACAGAGGTGGAGCTAGCTGCTCCGGCACCCTGCTCTGGCTGTGCACCTGGGGGTGGGGCTAGCTGCCTGTGGGGGCGGGGCGAGTATGCCAGGGGGGCGCTGCCCACAGTGAGCATCCCAGCGGGACAATTTCACCCCCCCCAAGGATGACAACTGGGGCGTGCCGCTCCCACTGCACCCCCAAACTTAGCTAAATTAGCTAAGCACAAATTGTCATAAGCACAAATTAATTTTTTTTATTTTTTGAGAGTGATCAGAATGTGCCTGCAGTAGTTAGGGCCTATAGTGAGAACACAGTTTCACATCCAGGCATCCTTTTGTGATAGATCTTAGGAGTTCTAAAGTTTCTGGCAATATGTGATGAGCTAAGTCAGCAACTCTTAGATTCTAGGTACATTCTTTCACCTTTGGTGGACGTGCCCTAGGATTAAGGCTTTCTGGGAGATGATTTATAATGAAATGAAAAAGGTATTTAAATATACCTTCCTGAAGAAACCGGAGGCCTTTCTCCTGGGCATGGTCGGCCAATTGGTGCCAAAGAAGGACAGAACTTTTTTTATGTATGCAACAACAGCAGCAAGAATACTTACCGCAAAGTATTGGAAGACACAAGATTTACCCACCCGGGAAGAATGGCAGATGAAGTTGATGGACTATATGGAACTGGCAGAAATGACTGGCAGAATCCGAGACCAGGGAGAAGAGTCGGTGGAAGAAGATTGGAAAAAAATCAAAGATTATTTACAGAAATACTGTAAAATTAATGAATGCTAGAAAAATGTTGGAATGAAGTTATATGGCTTTAGCAGAAAGGTTATAAGGAATTAAGTATAAATAGATTTTTAATGTATTAAAGGGAAAAAAATAAGGTTAGAATAAGTTAAGATAAATTACAGGACAGAAAACTGAGGAAGATGGAAAGGATTTACTGAAACAGTTAATTGAAGTGGAATACAAAAACGGAGGTGTGAGGAGGTCGTGGAAACAAGTGAATGAAAGATAAGATACTGAAATTATGGATGTGTTTTAAATTGTGTTTGTTGTGTTTTGTTAATTCAATGTTTTAGCGTTAGTGTTACGTAGTGTTTTTGTTTTTGTATTGTATTGTTTTGTTGAATTCTTTCTTTCTTTTATAGTCTTTAAACATCTTAATAAATATTATTATTTATTTATTTTTTAAAAGCAACTCTTAGATTCTAGAATCTGGGTCAGGACATTTAAAGACTGGCAAAAAATCATTTTAGTACAGACAGGGGATTTAGGCAGTTAGCAGGGGCTGGGGGTTGGAATATCATCCCTGCTGTTTTGAAGCCTGGGCTTAAGGAGTGGTACAGGGATGGTTGAAAGGGGTTTCTTCAGGACCTCCTCGCCCATTTTTGCTGTGGCTAGGCAACAGTTTTGATATTTATTGATAAGTAGTTTCGTATAGTGGTTTGTGTCCTAAGCCCAGGAGTAGAGAAAGATCAGATTCAAAACTCCCCACTCAACCAGGAAGCTCATATTAAGTATCGTTTAGTGGTTGGCTCCTGAGGGTTCATTTTGCAAGTGTGCTTCTGTTTCGTAGTGATTGAGCCAGAGGGGAATCTTTTATATTTGCGAATTCTTCTCCAGCTTGAGGATTCTTGTTAGAAGAAGGGTGCAGTTTCTGAGCATGGCTCCAGGTAAAAGCAAGGGTAGAGGAGGCCATAAGGCCAACCAAAAGCTCCTGCACCCCAGAAGAAGCAGGCACAGCCAACCCTGACAACCCCCTCTGAGGAGGAGGAAGAGCCAGACTGGAGGGCTATATTGATGTGCCTTGAGGCCTTGGAAAGGCAGAAATCAACATCTGTCACAGCTGCAGCTTCCATATTGGCAACAGCAGTGGGAAGTGCCCCGCAGCTGGCAGCAGCAGGAATAGAAAAGCCTAACCAGGGTGTTGTTGATTTAATTTTAGCATGTCTGGATGCCTTGGAGGCAGGTACCGGTTTTGCTTCAGAGGAAGGGCCAGCTGTGGAAGTCACACAGGAGTCGGTCATGGCTGCTGATACTGCTACAGGTGAGGCATTTTCTTCCCTGCTAAGGGATTGTGCAGGGTGGCACCCTCAATTGTCATGGGCTTGTCAGGGTTGTAGTTTGGCCCAATGTCCTTTCTCCCCTCCTGTGGTGGCTGAGGCTGCCTCAGGATCCCCCTTATACAGGCGGATCTGGCATCTTGTTGGCCACCTTGGTGGGCAGACTGTAATATAATAATAATAATAATAATAATAATAATAATAATAATAATAATAATAATAATAGACCTTTATTGTCACTAAACCACCTGTGTGCAATAATAATAATAATAATAATAATAATAATAATAATAATTAATAATTAATAATTAATAATAATAATAATAATAATAATAATAATAATAATAATAATAATAATTTATTATTTATACCCCGCCCATCTGGCTGTGTTTCCCCAGCATTAAATATTTAAAACTTCCCTAAACAGTGAAATTATACGAGCCTGCTCCCCCCCACACACATACACTCAGACTTATTCGCGCTCTGTGTGCTTGTCAGAAGTCAATTACACCACTATTTTTTTCCATTCAGCAGCCCAACAGCCCATGGATAAAAACTGTTCTTTAACCTGTTGGTGCGGCTGACTATATTTCTGTATTTCCTGCTCGAAGGTAGGAGATTAAAGAAGTGATGGCCAGGATGTGAGTCGTCCCTAAGAACTTTCCTCGCTCTCCTGACGCAGCGGTCTCCTGCAATGTCATCTAGCTGTATTCGCCACCCTCTGTAGGGACTTCCGCAGCTGTCAAACCAGCGTACCACACAGTTATACATTATGAAAGGACACTTTGTGAAAGGACACAGTTATACATTATGAAAGGACACTTTGTATTGTGGCCAGGTAGAAGGAGATCATCAATTTTTGTTTGACATTGTTCTTTCGCAAGACCCTGAGGAAATGGAGTCTCTGTTGGGCCTTCCTAATCACCTGGGTTGTATTGATTTTCCAAGTGCGGTCTTCACTAAGGTGAACTCCCAGGAATTTAAAGGAATTCCTCCTTTAAAGGACTTTCTCCACACACACATCCCTGATATACAACGGGGCTAGTTCCTCTCTCTCTTCCTCTGAAAGTCCAACAGCATCTCCTTTGTCTTGCTGATATTTAGGTGCAAGTTGTTCTCTAGGTACCATGTGGAGACTTTTCGAACCTCCTCCCTATACTCTGATTCATCTCAACCTGTAATTAAACCCATTATGGTGATATCATCTGCAAACTTAATAATTGCAGTGGATCAATCAGAAGAAATGTAGTCATATGTATGCAATGAGTACAGGTAGGGACTCAGCACTCATCCCTGTGGGGTGCCAGTGCTGACCTTCAGAGAGGTAGATGTAACAGGCCCAATCCTCACTATTTGTGTGCGATCCCTCAGAAAGTCTTTAATCCAATCACAGATGGTAGAGGAAAGGTCCAGGTCCATCAGCTTTTTAATAAGACTGTCCAGAAGCATGGTATTAATAGCTGAGCTATAATAAATAAACAGCATTCTGACATAATTCCCCAGTCTCTCCAGATGACTCGCTGCAAGGTGAAAAGCTGTGGCTATGGCATTGTCTGTTGACCTATTTCTCCTGTGAAAGAACTGATGTTCATCAAAATCCAGTGGAAAACATATTCTAAAATGTTGAAGAACTAATCACTCAAAGCATTTCATCATTACAGATGTTAATGCAATGGGTCTGTAGCCATTTAGGCAGTTAATTGCTGTTTTCTTTGGGACTGGGACAATGGTGGCTGCTTTCAAACATGATGGTACACAAGCAGTCTGCAGGGAGATGTTGAAAATCCTTGTCAGGACCCCTGTTAGTTGATCAGAGCAATTTTTTACCACTTTCCCCAGCACCCCATCCGGACCAGCCACTTTGCTGGGATTCACCGCCCACAATGCAGCTTTCACTTGATGGTCATATAGAATAAGCGGCTGAGAGTTTATAGGCTGGCGGGCAGAAGCCATGATACTTGATCTTTCTACCTCATAGTGGGCAAAGAAGACGTTCAGGTCCTCCGCTAACACATCATCAGCCTTAACCGTGTTCCTTGTATTGCCCTTGTAGTTGGTTGGGTGCTGCACTCTCTGCCACACTTGTTTCGTGGTGTTATCAGCTAGGCAATTCTCCACTTTAAGCTTACAGTGGTACCTCGGGTTACATATGCTTCAGGTTACAGACTCTGCTAACCCAGAAATATTACCTTGGGTTAAGAACTTTGCTTCAGGATGAGAACAGAAATCGTGCAGTGGCGGCGCAGTGGCAGCAGGAGGCCCCATTAGCTAAAGTGGTGCTTCAGGTTAAGTACAGTTTCAGGTTAAGAACAGACCTCCAGAACAAATTAAGTTCTTAACCCGAGGTACCACTGTATATTGTTGTTTTGCTGCCTTAATGCCTTTCCTGAGCTTTGTTCTTGCCTCTCTGTATATGTCAATGCCCCCTGCCTTGAAGGCATTATCCTGAGCTTTCAAAAGTATCCTTACTTCAGCAGTCATCCAGGGTTTGTTGTTCCCATAAATTCTAATGCACCTCTCCGTTGTTACATTATTGGTGCACACATTGATATAGGAAAGTACAGTGTCCGTGTATCTGTGCAGATCTTGTTCAAACACTCTCAATCAGTGCTTTCAAAACAGTCCTGGAGCTGACTGAAAGCACCCTCTGGCCAGATTCTGACTGTTTTTATAGCTGGCTGAGTTCTTCTCCTTAAGGGGATGTACTTCAGACATAGAAAAATTGAGGAATGGTCTGATGAACCTAAGTGGGGAAGGGAAATTGCCCTGTATGCCTGCTTCAGATTGGAATTAATTGTGGGGCTCAGGGGTGGGTGGGGGGGTGAATGTGACCAGTCACCTGGTCTGCAGAGATAACTGAGATGCCCTGCCTTCATCCATTAGCATCCACCAGTAGCAAATAGCCCCTATTCTTTGCAAATATTTAGTTTTGATTTATAGGGTTCACCAGGGGTGGAAACGTGGCAAGCCTACGATGAGGCTTTTCATAAGTGAGTGGCTATTGAGCCTACATTGCAATGAGGAAAAGGGTTTCTGACTGATGACTCCATTTTATGTCTCATGCACTTACCATATTTGGGGATAGAACTGACAACAGGCACTTACTGCCCAGACAAGCCTAAGCTAGGCATGAGTGCTCCTTTTTCAGAGTTGCTCATCTATTCACAGCCTGTCTCAGGGTGAGACCAGCCAGATGTGGAGTTAGGAAAGCTCAAGGGAAAAAGCCGCGCCTGGGGAAACCCTAGGTCAATTAGGATACCTGAAGGAGTTGTTGTGGGTTATATGCATAGGGAAGATTCTTCGTATACTGAAAAGGTTTTTGGGTTTCTACATGCAATTTCAGGGCCCATTGCTCCCTGATTTTGTCAAGAAAAGTCTGTGGTGGGCCCAAATGCTGAATGAAAGATTCTTGGTGTACCATTCTCTCCATTGGCTTGATGCTCTCGTCATGTAGCCAAAAGTTATTTGTTTCGCTGAGAGGAACACAATTACCAGGACCCAAAATGTGTGCTGCATGTGAAAGTATGTAATGGGACTCCTGAAATCCCATTGTGCACCTCACTGCCCAACAAAGGGATGCCCCTGCTTTAGTGCATGCATGTGTAATAATAAATGGGAAGAAGGCTTTGTGTCTGTCCATTTTTATGTCTGGGGATGTTCCTGTGTGACAGATGTGTGTCGGTGTACATGCAGCTTCCAATGCACCACTATACGTAGATCCTGAGACCAATAAGATTATATCCAACTGGAAATATAGATTCCATTTCTCCAAGACGGAAGAACTCATGTATGTGACATTGAACATTTCTTCTTTACTCTCTGCAGAGGGAATTCCAACGTGTCTTGCAATGAAAAATGGTAGAGCTCCACATAGAACATGTCAGATCACAGGAGGCAGTTGCTTTATAAATACGACTCGAACCTATTTCAGTGAGTATGAAGTCTTTCTGTCTAATTAAACCTGAGTTTGTGGGTTTTCATTTGGTCTCTGGGGTATTTAGGGGTGACCACAGAATACTGATCTCACACAATGTCAAGGAACTCAACTTTTTTCCAGAATAAAATATTAGTAGAATTAAAACTATATTAAAAATCAGTTTAAAATGTACCAATAATTACAGTAAAAACAGCATGGTCTCAGCATGGTCTTTCATTAAAACACTCAGGAGTCCAGGAGCAGTCACTGAGATGGCTCATTTCCTTGTCAGTAACTAATAGAGTGTGTTACTTCCATCATTCATTTACACATAAATATTCCTACATATATTGTGACTTTATCTGCAAAGAGACCTACATTAAGTGGCGGGGACAAACCATTCAAGTTGGTCCTACCTGCCTGCTGAGAGGAAGGGTTGCGGTGAAGTCCAGTTGCCCCAGGAAGTGATCTGACCATGGTACTTCTTTTCTTCCACTGAAACTTAGTGCCAGATCACCCATGACCACAGAGGTAAACACCAGATCTAAGGCATGTCCATGGCAATGAGTAGGTCCAGATTTATTCAGGGACAGCCCCATGGAGGCCATGGTTTCCATGAAGTCCAGAGTGGTCCCTTGTATGGCTGTGGCAGCATGGATGTTAAAATCACCCAGGACTACCAAACTCAAAACCATCCCCCCACTCTCTCATTTCAGAATCTGATTCCAATGAGCTGCTGCCAACAAAAATAGTTCTTATGGTGAGATAGCCAGAAAGACGTGAGATCAAGAGAATGGGAAAATTAGAGGAAAAGAGAGGGGGAAAAAACTTTTTGCTAGTTCTTGCATATTTTTTACCATAAGTTTCATCTTTTCCATATTCATTTTAAAGCCAGACACCTTGCCAAAATCATATATTATTTTTATTGTTTTAGCGATACTTGCTTCTGGTTCTTCTGTTGTTAACAAAATATCATCCGCAAAGGCCCTGATCTTATAAACCTCTTTCCCCAATGTTATTCCTATGATCTCTTTGTCTTTCATTATTTCCGACAACAATATTTCTAATGTCAATATAAAAAGTAAAGGTGAGAGAGGACATCCTTGTCTGGTGCCCTTCTCTACTGGAAAGCATTCTGTCTTGACACTATTAATTATTAGACTAGCCTGCTGCTTCTCGTAAATCGCATTTATACCTATGCAATAATTTTCACCCAATGATGCTAGTTCCAATACTTTCTTTAGGAATACCCTTGATAAATTTTCAAAAGCCTTCTCAGCATCTATTAGCATAAACACCGTTCTTTTATTTGTTCTTAATTCTAAATATTCCAATAAATCAATTACTATTCTCATATTTGACTTTATATGCCTGTTTGGAAGGAATCCTGCTTGATCTTGGTTTATATTGTCCTTTAAAACTGATTTCTTTTTTTTATATAAGATATTTATTAACATTTTCCATTTTTTACAAACAATAAAAAAGAAAAAAAGAAAAAGAAAAAATAATAAAAAAACACATAACGTTCAAAACTTATTTTTCAATCACATCTTTCACTGACCTCCTCATACCTCCCCTTCTTGTATTCCAGTTCAAATTGTTTATCCAGCAAATCCTTATCTCCCAGCATTACAATTAAACCCCTTATTTTCAAACCATCCTCTTATATTATTATATCTTAAACTCTTGATTATATACCAAGAAAAAAGGGACCATTTTTTCATAATCTTATTACCATTACAGCTAGAAACCAATTAATTTCAATCCTGCATCATTCAACATTCATTAATATTGCAATATTTTTGTAGATAGTCCTTGAATTTCTTCCATTCTTCTTCTGCCGACTCTTCTCCCTGGTCACGGATTCTGCCAGTCATTTCTGCCAATCCCATAAAGTCAATCAACTTCATTTGCCATTCTTCCAGAGTGGGTAGATCTTGCGTCTTCCAATACTTTGCGATGAGTATTCTTGCTGCTGTTGTGGCATACATAAAGAAAGTTCTATCCTTTTTCGACACCAATTGGCCGACCATGCCCAAGAGAAAGGCCTCTGGTTTCTTCAGGAAGGTATATTTAAATACCTTTTTTCAATTCATTATAAATCATTTCCCAGAAAGCCTTAATCCTAGGGCACGTCAACCAAAGGTGAAAAAATGTACCTTCATTTTCTTTACATTTCCAACATTTATTATCGGGCAAGTGATATATTTTTGCAAGCTTGACTGGGGTCATGTACCACCTGTATATCATTTTCATAATATTTTCTCTTAAGGCATTACATGCTGTAAATTTCATACCTGTGGCTTTAAAACTGATTTCAACCTGTTTGCTGGAATACTCACAAACAGCTTATAATCATTTTTTTTTAAAATAATTTTTATTAAATTTCCATTTACCAAACCAATCATATCATATTAATTATTCCAAATTATACCAATACATATCACAGAGTCCAAATATTCAACCGAATTTTAATTTTTTTTATGGGGGGTACCCATGCTACGAGTTCGGTAGGGGTCCAATCATCTTATATTTCTGCTGCTTTGATATTCACAGTCCCATCTTCCCATCTCCTTGTCGTTATCCTTTTTCTTCTTAATAACCTCCGAGTTGTTTCCACAAGCGAGTTAAAAGGAACGTTGTTTATATTTCTGTGTGAACTTTGTAATGCTCTCCCGTAATTTATCTCAAGTAGATCCAAAAGTCCAAAAATCCTGTTCAAGTGGCCGTCGCCATTTTAGTCAGTTCTGGTGAAATACAGTCTAGGCATCCGCTCCTTAATTTTCCCAGACCACTTGCACCATAAATCAGTCTTTCCAGGAGGGTTATTGCCCTTTCAAATTTACAATCCAAACCTAATACCAGAGCGGTGGCTCACCCCCCTCCATGGCTGTAAATCTTGCAACAAGGTCTGTCTCTTAATGGCATATCACATTAATAACTAAGCCACAAATAATGTGAAAGAGAAATTAGAACCTAAATTGATATGTAAGGACGAGGAAGGAAGAATCTTAGGAGTGCAAATCAATTTTCAGGGAGAAAAACTCAACGTGGTGACAGTCTATGCGCCAAATACAAATAAGTTGGAGTTTTTCAAAAAATTGGAACAAGTCTTATTAAATCTAGAGAATAATAAACTGGTCCTACTTGGAGATCTAAATGGAGTGCCGAAACCAGAACTAGATAGAAGCTCAAAGAGGAAGAATCTAAATCAAGGGAAACTTCTGAGATCGTTTAATGACCTCGAGGAAAATTTAGATTTAATAGATATATGGAGATATAAAAATCCCATGACAAAACAATTCACTCACTTCTCAGAGCCGCATCAGAGTTGGAGCAGGTTGGATCAGATATGGGTATCAAGAGAATTAACAATAAGAGTGTCGAAATGTGAGATACTTCCTAGAACACTATCTGATCACAACCCAATAATATTACATTTAAATTGGAAAACTCAGGGTATGTACAGATGGAGAATGAATGACTATTTATTTGAAAAAGAAGAAGTGATTGAAAAGGTTAAAACCACCTTAAAAGACTACTTTGATTTAAATATCAATAAGGAGACAAACATAGACATAGTTTGGGATGCCAGTAAGGCAGTGCTAAGAGGTTTTCTGATACAACAAAATAGTCAAAGAAGAAAGGTGAGAGAACAAAAAAAAGAAGAGTTAATTACACAATTGAGAGAATGTGAAAAGAATCTGATAGAAAAACCGAGTGATGAAGGGAACAAGCAACTGTACAAGATATTACAAGCACAATACTCAACATTAATAAATCAAGAGGTAGAATGGGGAATTAAGTTAATGAGACAAAAAAATTTTGAATCGGCAAATAAAACTGGAAAGTTTCTGGCGTGGCAACTGAGAAAAAGGAAAAAAAATGCTATTAATAAAATAAAAGTAGAAGAACAAATCTTGGAGGACCCTAATGAAATAAAAAAGAGCTTCCTCAAATTCTATGAAAACCTATATAAAAGAGAAGAAGAAGATGCCATAGAAATAGAAAAATATCTAGAAGAAAACAGAATTAACAACATATCGGAAGAGGAAAGAAGTCTGTTAAATAAACCCATAAAAGCAGAGGAAATTCAAGAGGCGATAAAGAGGATGAAACTGGGGAAAGCCCCAGGCCCAGATGGTCTATCGGCCAAGTATTATAAAGTCCTAGAAGAACTTATAACACCGCTGCTATGTGAAGTAATGAATGAGATTTTAGGAGGAGGAAGAACACCAGCATCCTGGAAAGAAGCATACATTACATTGATACCGAAACCTGATTCGGACAGACAGATCATTAAGAACTACAGACCGATTTCATTACTGAACAATGACTACAAGATCTTCACAGACGTAATGGCGACCCGACTTAAAAAGTGTCTAGTTAACCTCATCCATACCGATCAGGCTGGTTTTTTACCTAATAGGCAAATAAAAGACAACATAAGACATACAATAAGCATCATTGAATACTTAGAATGCAAAAATGAAATCCCCGCAGCTTTAATGTTCATTGACGCCGAAAAGGCTTTTGACAATGTATCCTGGCGTTTTCTTATAAAATGTTTGGAAAAGACAGGGATAGAGGGCACATTCCTTGAAGGAATAAAAGCAATTTACTCACAACAAAGTGCCAAATTAATTATCAATAATAACTTAACAGAACCCTTTGAAATTTCGAAGGGTACAAGGCAGGGGTGCCCTCTGTCACCTCTTCTGTTTATTATGATGTTAGAGATAATTACAAATAAGATAAGGAAAACTTCAGAGATACGCGGAATAAATATTGGAGTGAAAGAATACAAATTGAAAGCATATGCTGACGATCTTATGTTGTCTTTAGAGGATCCAAAAGAGAGTGTTAGTAAGGTGTTAGATCTGTTAGAAGAATTTGGAAAATTATCTGGTTTTAAATTAAATAGAACAAAAACTAAAATGATGACTAAAAATGTGAAAGAGGAGGTAAAAAACCATCTTGAATCTCAAACTGGTATTAAAGTAACAAAAAAAGTAAAATACCTTGGAATCTGGTTAACGATGAAAAATATAAATTTGATGGAATATAACTACATAACCACATGGAAAGAAATAAGGAAGGACTTAGACACCTGGAACAGAATAAAACTTTCTTGGTCAGGTAGAATGGCGGCGATTAAAATGAGTTTATTACCGAAATTGTTGTTCCTATTTCAAAATATACCGATAATCAGGGGAACCTCAGTATTCAAAGATTGGCAGAAAATACTCTCTAAATTTATCTGGCAAGGGAAAAGGCCCAGAATCAGATTTAAACTACTCACAGATCAAAGAGATAGGGGAGGATTCGCAGTTCCAAATTTAAAGTTGTATTATGAAGCCTCGTGTCTTTGTTGGGTCTAAGATTGGATCGCTATTAAAAATAAAGACTTGTTAGATCTAGAAGGATTTAATATAAGATTTGGTTGGCACTCTTACCTATGACGTAACAAGGGAAAGGTTCATAAAGGATTTTCTAACCACATTTTTAGAGGACCACTGCTGGAAGTGTGGGAAAGAAACAAAAAATTATTGGAACAGAAGACCCCTTGGTGGCTATCGCCAATTGATATCCTGACAATAAAAAAACCAAACATCGAAGGAGAAAGATGGACATATGAAGACCTACTAGTAAAAACAGAGACTGGTTGGAGGATTAGGCCTTATGAAGAAATAAAGAACAAATTGACAGGATGGATCCAATTTCACCAAATTAATTCTATATGGTCTGAGGATAAAAAGAATGGGATAAGTGAGAAAAAATCTAGATTTCAGATTGAAATACTAGAAAGTAAAACAAAACTCCTATCGAAAATGTATAGCCTGTTACTTGAATGGGACACCAAAGATGAAGAAGTAAAGGAGGTAATGATCAGATGGGCAATGGACTTCGGACATAACATAGAGTTTGATAAATGGAAGGCATTATGGAATAAAGGCATGAGATTCTCGGCATGCACAACACTCAGGGAAAATATGTATAAAATGATGTACAGGTGGTATGTAACGCCCGTAAAATTGGAAAAATATATAAAACTGGTGATAAATTATGTTGGAAGTGCAAGATCAAGGAGGGCGATTTCTATCATATGTGGTGGTTGTGTGAGCCTATCAAAAAATTCTGGGAATCTATTTACAACGAATTAAAAAGAATCCTCAAATATACCTTTATAAAAAAACCCGAAGCCTTTCTGCTGGGGATAATTGGGGAGGAAATCAAAAAGGAAGACCACACACTCTTTCAGTATGCGACAGTGGCTGCCAGAACTCTAATAGCGCAGAATTGGAAGACATCAAAAATCCCAACTATAAACGAATGGCAAACCAAACTATTTGACTATTTAGAACTGGCAAAAATGACACAGAAAATAAGAAATCAAAAAGACATAAAGTTTAATAAAGAATGGAATAAATTTATGACATATATGGAAACAGAGGTAAAAAATCTAAAAATCACAGTAGGTGTGACGTAACACTTGTGACGTAAAGAGTCTTTTGAAGAAAAGAAACTGCAGATAAAAAATCATATAATATATTCTGAAACCGAGATGAAGGGAAGTCAATTAATGTTGTGTGTTATTTAGTTATTTAGTTAATGTAAGTTAATTAGTTGGTGTTTTATGTTAGGAGATGTTTTTTCTTTTGTTTTTTATTATTATTTCTTTTATTTATGTACTCCTTTTTTGTATGTATGTGTTATGTATGTTTATTTTTTCACTTCTTTTAATGTTGGATGTAGCAAAATGAATTAAAACCAATTAAAAAATAAATAAATAACTAAGCCACAAGAAAGCCTTTCTTCTTTCCAGATCTTTCACAAAGTAAAACCTTTCGTTAGTATTTTTTGTTTCCACACAGTTTATTTTTCAGTCTCACTTGCTATCAGTCATTGCGACGGTTCTTCTAAGGGGGGGGGGGTTGTTAGGTAAATCATAATGAAAAAGAAAGAAAGTCCCCCCCCCTTTCCGTTCCATTCAACATGCCGACATGGCTGTGATTCTTTGATGTAATCTTCTGTTCATTCCGTCCCATCACTCTTCTCTTCTCTTCTCAGTGGTAGATTTATTTAGCAGATAATACACCCCTGACTTCACTCGAAACATGTGCATTTACTTTCTCCAATTTTTTAATATTAAGCAATGCAACTAGTTTTGCTCTTGAAAGCTACGTCCAGGAGCTCCGGAGCTCGCACGAGGGCTTTCCGCCCAGTGCCCCCCCTCCTTCTTTCGAACTCGGGGATGATTTATGGGCAACCGCGGGCGAGGCAGCATCTTCCCACCCCCTGGGAAGAAGAAGGGAGGCTGATATACTCCCCATAATCAGCCTCTAAATTACCTCGTGCGAGCCGGAAAGATGGTATTGTCGGCCATCTTCCAAGGTGCCCCTAGCGGCCCCCCTGCTTATAATCATTATTAAGCAATGATAAAGGGTAAAGGGACCCCTGACCATTAGGTCCAGTCATGGCCGACTCTGGGGTTGCTGCACTCATCTCACTTTATTGGCTGACAGAGCCAGTGTACAGCTTCCAGGTCATGTGGCCAGAATGACTAAGCCACTTCTGGCGAACCAGAGCAGCGCACGGAAATGCCTTAAGCAATGATATGGGCCTGTAATTATTAATTGATTCTCTGTCTGTTCCTTGTTTTTGAATTTTAGTAATATTTGCTTCTTGCCAAGAATTTGGAGTTCTTCCTTCCCTCATTATAGCATTCATTAATGTTTTTAAAGTTAACATAATAGAATCTTCTAACTTTTTAAAATGTATTGCAGGAAGCCCATCTGGGCCTGGTGCTTTCTCTAATTTCAGATTAATAATTGCTTGATGTATTTTCATTATCGTGATTGGTGCATGTAATTTTTCCATTTTATTTTCACTTGTTTTGGGAATTTGTTTGCCCTGTAGATATTTTATTATTTCTTGTTCTGTTTCTGATCCTCTACTGTATAGATTAGCAAAGTAATTTACAAAACTTTAAGGTATTTACTTTTTCTTCCGTATCAAGTGTCTTCCCTTCATGAGTTACTTTGTTTGTTTGTCTCTCTTTCTGTTTTTTCTTTATCTGCCAAGCAAGAAGTTTACCTGGCCTAGTTTTCTTGAGCAGATGGCCTGGTTTAACAGGCTGATGCAAGTTCCGGCCAGTTGCAGTTTTTGGAAACTCTTCTTACAGCAGCCAAACTCCTAATTGCCTCCAAGTGGTGCTCACCTGCTGCACCTGCTGAAGAATCATTCCATAATTTTATCTCACCCCTCCCCATTTTTCCTGTGCCCAGGCGAACTCATAGTTCTTCTGCCAGAGAAGCCAAGCCCCTCAAGACATTACTACAAGCTGGGTAGTTTGCCGTCCCAAGCAGTAGAAAATCATTTTGATAATGGATGATCCCTGATAAGCTTATATGGAAACGATCCCAGTCAATGAATGTTCCAAAAGCCTTGAAGGCCATGAATGCAACTGAATAACCCGTAAGCATACCCTTATCCATGTACCTGTTGCCCTCAAAATTGAAGCCCAACAAATGGACATCATTGGGATGTACCGGAAGAATTACCGGGCCTGTAATCCAACCAAAGCACTGTCCACTATATAAGGTGAGCAGAATTATAGAAGACTGGTTACCCTAAAATGCCAAATGCCTTGGGGAAGTAGGCTGCTCAGTAGGCTCCTAGTTGGAAGGTTTTTTTAACAAAAGTTATTTTAAACATCTTCTTCATTTCATTGTAAATAATTTCCTAATATTTCTTTGATTTGGGCTCCATGATCACTGCAGATGGTGACAGCAGTCACGAAATTAAAAGACGCCTGCTCCTTGGGAGAAAGGTGATGGCAAACCTAGACAGCATCTTAAAAAGCAGAGGCATCACCTTGCCAACAAAGGTCCGTATAGTTAAAGCCATGGTTTTCCCAGTAGTGATGTATGGAAGTGAGAGCTGGACCATAAAGAAGGCTGATTGCCAAAGAATTGATGCTTTTGAATTATGGTGCTGAAGGAGACTCTTGAGAGTCCCATGGACTGCAAGAAGATCAAACCTATCCATTCTTAAGGAAATCAGCCCTGAGTGCTCACTGGAAGGACAGATCCTGAAGCTGAGGCTCCAATACTTTGGCCACCTCATGAGAAGAGAAGACTCCCTGGAACAGACCCTGATGTTGGGAAAGATGGAGGACACAAGGAGAAGGGGACGACAGAGGACGAGATGGTTGGACAGTGTTCTTGAAGCTACAAACATGAGTCTGACCAAAGTGCGGGAGGCAGTGGAAGACAGGAGTGTCTGGTGTGCTCTGGTCCATGGGGTCACGAAGAGTCGGACACGACTAAATGACTAAACAACAACAACAACAACAACATTTCTTTACAATTTTGTAATCCCATCACATATGGGAAAATGTCCCTTCTGCTAATTCAAATTTCCAACATTTACTTTCTTTATTTTTGTACATTTTTGATAATTTTACTGGAGTTAGATACCATCTATCTATAATTTTCATATTATTTTCTTTCATCACTACGCATGCCATAAATTTTATCTCATTCTTCCCCAGTTTTTTCCCATTCCTCAATCTGTATATTGTGTCCCACATCTTGTGCCCATTTAATCATGATTGATTTAACCTCTTCATCTTTTGTTTCCCATTCTAGCAACAGATTGTACATTTTCGATATTAATTTCCTATCATTTTCTATTATTTCTCTCTGAAAAGTTGAAATTTCATACTGAAATCCTTTTTTTTATCATTCTTAAATGTTTCATTTAACTGAAAATATTGCAGCCATTTTGTTACTTTCTCCCTAATTTCATTAAATTCTTTCAATTTTAATTGGTTTCCTATTTCTGTTAACAACCTTCTATACGTAGCCATATTTATTTTTTTCACTGATTATTGCCTATGTAATAATAATAATAATATTTTTTTATTTATATCCCGCCCTCCCCAGCCGAAGCTGGGCTCAGGGCGGCTAACAACAATAAAATAATACAACATTCTAAAATCATTTCATTAAAAAATTACTTCAAATCAAATTGATGGCAACCATCGGGCTAGAGTTCTGTGAAGATTGCCAAAGGAGGGAGTCAGGCTGTGCCGTGGCCAAAGGCTTGGCGGAACAGCTCTGTCTTGCAGGCCCTGCGGAAAGATGTCAAGTCCCGCAGGGCCCTAATCTCTTGTGGCAGAGTGTTCCACCAGATCGGAGCCAGAGCTGAAAAAGCCCTGGCTCTGGTTGAGGCCAGCCTAACCTCTCTGTGGCCTGGGACCTCCAAGAGGTTTTTGTTTGAAGATCGTAAGTTCCTCTGTGGGACATACCAGGAGAGGCGTTCCCGTAGGTACGAGGGTCCTAGGGCGTGTAGGGCTTTAAAGGTTAAAACCAGCACTTTAAACCTGATCCTGTACTCCACCGGGAGTCAGTGCAGCTGGTATAGCACTGGGTGAATGTGATCTCGCAGCGAGGACCCTGTAAGGAGTCTCGCTGCGGCATTCTGCACCCACTGGAGTTTCTGAGTCAGTCTCAAGGGCAGCCCCACGTAGAGCACGTTACAATAATCCAGTCTGGAGGTGACCGTCGCGTGGATCACAGTGGCTAGGTCAGGGCGAGAGAGGTAAGGAGCCAACTGCTTAGCTTGGCGGAGATGAAAAAATGCCGCCTTTGTTATAGCTGCAATCTGCGCCTCCATGGAAAGGGAGGTGTCGAAGATTACACCCAAACTCTGCATTTTGGCTAATAAAGAAGCTTCTAATTACTGCTTTACTGGCATATCATACTATATTGTCTTCTGTCCCTTTTGGCTATTTAATTCAAAATAATCTTTTAAGATTTTTTTCTGCCTTCTTAGTTATTTCCTGATTGTTTCATAAGTCTTTGTTTAACCTCCAGCTTCTCAAGGTATTACCTTCTCCTTTTATCTGTATAAGAACTGGGTTGTGGTCAGAAAGGCTCCTTGGTAGTATATCTGCTGACTTTACCATTAAGGTAATTTCCTTAGATATCCACACAGCACCGATCAGGTTGCTTGATTGGTGTACTTCTGATAGGAAAGTGAATTCTCTAATGAGTGCTTAAATCTCCAAGCGTCAATTAAATTCATATTTTCATTCATTGCAAAGAAGGTTAGTGGTAATTTCCCTTCTTTTGATTCTGATTTCCTTATTGTTCTATCCATTTCCAGTGAGAATATACCATTCATGTCTCCTAGCATAATAATCTTTTGATCCATATATTCAATTAATTTAAGAACCAGTCTTGAAAGACTTACACTGGCTCCCAGTACGTTTCCGAGCACAGTTCAAAGTGTTGGTGCTGACCTTTAAAGTCCTCAATGGCCTCGGTCCTGTATACCTGAAGGAGCGTCTCCACCCCCATCGTTCTGCCCAGACACTGAGGTCCAGCGCCGAGGGCCTTCTTGCGGTTCCCTCATTGTGAGAAGCAAAGCTACAGGGAACCAGGCAGAGGGCCTTCTCGGTAGTGGCGCCCGCCCTGTGGAACGCCCTCCCATCAGATGTCAAAGTGATAAACAACTACCTGACATTCAGAAGACATCTTAAGGCAGCCCTGTTCAGGGAAGTTTTTAATGTGTGATATTTTAGTGTATTTTTGGTTTCTATGGAAGCCGCCAAGAGTGGCTGGGGAAACGTACAAATAATAAATTATTATTATTATTATTATTATTATTATTATTATTATTATTATTATTATGTGTGTGTTTGAACTTCTTGTGGTATCTTTAAAATATTGTAAGCCACTCAGAAATTTCAGAAGAGTCGGACATGACTAAACGACTAAACAACGACAACACCAGGCATATTGATTGTGTTTTGAAGTCTTGCCTTGTCTTTTTTACCTTTCTTTTTCTTCCTATTTTTATCTTCCTCCTCCTCCTTTCTACACTGCCATCAGATTGCTCTGGGTCCTGTCCTCCTACTGCACCCTCCAAAGCCGGGCCTGTTCCTCCCAAGTCTTTATAATATTTCCTCCAAAAAATTTCAGCCTCCTTTGCATCCCTGATTCTATGTTTTTTCTCTTTATAAGTAAAAGAGATACCTTCTTGGTACTCCCAGCGGTACCTACTGTCAATTCTTCGGAGAGTATCTGCAAGATCCTAGTTTTCTGGGCTTCTTGTAAAATTCAGGGATTTCTGCACTTAAAATACAGCAGTTTTGTGTGTGTCCTATAATAACTTTTGTACTTGAGCAGGAGAAAATGCTCAAGCAGTGGATAGCTATTGTAGGAGAGCACTGTTGTGCTCATGCCTTGTTTTCTCGGCTTCTCATGAGTAAATTGTTAGGCACTCTGACACCAGAATGCTGAACTAGAGGGGTCTTGGGTGTGATCCAGCAGGGATCCTCTTATGCTCCTGACTCCCTCTCTCTCTCCTGAGTTTTGCCAAACACTAGTAATCTGCCCTAGTTGCCTAGTGCTGTGTGACAAATCTCCCAAAAAGCATCTACAAATGCCTACTGTTGGCTGCATTTTAGAGCTTTCATTAATGTTTCCCTCTTGATAAATTGGAAGGGAAGTTGTTGTTTGTGTTTGTGTGTGTGTGTTTGAACTTCTTGTGGTATCTTTAAAATATTGTAAGCCACTCAGAAATTTCTATGAATATGGATTGGTATTTACCAGTACCTTTCTTAAAGCAATGCAATAACTAATAATTACCTATTTGCTCCTTCTAAAAGCAATTCCCTTTGCCATCAATTTTGCCAAATACTCTTAATTTGATGAATAAAGGCACAGCACACAGTTTTCATTTGCAACACCAATTTATTTTAAGGGGAATTTAATACCTATAACATATTATCATGAAAAAGAGTCCCAAAGCTAGACATTACTACTTCAGATTCTCTATCGCCTAAACCCATTTACCCACCACTATAAGCCAAATAGAGGACTCAGGAGTCCTTTGAATGGCAGTTGCTCAATATTCCCACCACCAGGAAAGCAACCTCCACTTCCACAGCTGCAAGAAACAGTGGGGTCAAAAAGAAAGAAGATGTAGTTCCCCTCTAACTACCCCTCATTGTTGAGCTGCTCTCCGGAACGCACACTTTCACAGCATCTTGCTTGGGTTATAGTGCCTGAAAAGGCATCAATATGCATTGACATTTTGGCCATTTCACAAAAAGATGGAGTTGCACAGGCTCTGACAACCTCATTGGGAACTTCACTGTCATCTAGTAAAGAAAAAGAGAAACAGTCACATGAGTGTGGATAATAAAGGATGTGTGTGTAGAAGAGAGAGAACAGAAGCATTTTAATTTTCCTGAACTGCATTGCATAAGTATAGAAAGCATCACAGAATTACATCATGAGGTGAATATGAAACAGATGTTGATTTTTTTCTTATGCAACAGGGGCCCAATCTGTATCAATATTGTTTTGCAGATCAGGATTCCATGGCTGCTTCTTTTAAAAGGCTAGTAAAAACACTCCTTTAAAAGATAGTTTTACATGCAATTTTAGCTCCATTATGTTTATAGGAAGAAGAAAACTTGCCTCCACAAATACAAACACCGTCTATCTTCTGCCAGGAAGTCAAAAACAGAGAGAAACAGCTAGCCCCCCACCCTGTCTCTTCTCTCCCACTCATTGGATGGCAATACTACTTACCACGAACAAGAACAAACTCAAGGCACCGAGTCTCATCTCCATAACACCTGATGGGCTTTGGATGCTCAGAAACTACTGGGCCAGAAGGACCAGGGATTGGACATGTCAGACCATTTAACCGACGACGTGGATCTGCAAAAAAACACCACTAAAGTCAACATATGGTTCCAGCTGAGAATGATTCCTAGGCCTCAGTGCTCTAGTCCTGTAAAAGTGTTGCAGCATCTTTACTGCATTCTGTTTCCAGAATTAGTGATGTGATGATGTAGATCTAGCCATCATCCCTAATAAGAGAGAGAGGTGCTGGCAGGTGGGCTATCAAAAGGGAGCACTTTTAGTTGCTGTTATGCAAAGAAATGCCAGAGAGACTCCACCCACTCTGTTACTAAATTTGTATTGTGTTTCATAGATGGACCTGAGATGAATAGGCAAGTAGGAGTATTTTTAAGGGGGCCAGCTATGGACTTCATTCTTGGCTTGTCACTTAGACTAATTTGCAACTGCTATTTTTTGTGTGCATTGCATATTATGTACCATGTTCCATCATGGATTATGTATTCTTACTGTGAAAGAATAATTTATGCATATAATATTGTTAACATATGTTATTTACTTCGTTGTTAGGTTGCATATTGTTTAGTGATTAAGGCTAATATAAAGTTCTGAATCAATAAATGACAGAATGAAGCAAGCCTAGGTGTTTGTTTCTATATGAAATAATATCTTAATACTAAAACAGTGGTGTGTGGGTGGGTGTATACTGTATATATGAGAAAATGAGAAACTAAACTTAACTAAAATTCACCTTCGAACAAAACAACACTATAGTGTAATAAAGCAATAAAATGTCAAAAAACAAAAACATATCAGCACATCTTGAAGTATATTTTAATTCAAGGACCCCTCCCGTTTTCAGTGATCCTCTTGCCAAGGCATCTCCCAACTCACAAAATAATATGCACCACATTCAAATTCTGCTGCTCATCTTCACAAATATTAAGTATCTGCTTCCCATTCCATATTACTCATTCCATTCTACTCCACAATTGCAAACAACACATCATCCATCCACTCACTCACTCCACAATCTCTCACTCAATCACCAAACAATGATTGCCAGTCACTCCTTCCACTCAACAGAATGTACTGCAGAAACCAAGGAGATAAAGAAACTGTTCACTCACTGAGCCATCTAAAATAACAATACAAATAGCCACAGATGTTCCTGGAAGCAATCTGGCTCCCTCCCATGTTGCTGTTTCCCACTCCAGACTCTCACCTGAGGATAGGTGGAGCTATGCAGATCTGGTCCCTGGTACTTCTTCCTCCCACCAAGGAATATCCTCAAACAATTCAACCCGTGTAAGATGCAAATAAAGAGAGGGCACTCTCATCAAAGTCCCAACTCTCATTCACTCTGCAGTGTGCCTTTTGTAGTTCTCTAGCTGGAAGGCCTCCAGCAGCAACAGCTGCTTTTACTTACTACTTCTGCAGTTCTGCTCAAGCAAGATGACTTCTAAGTCCAACAAGGCTTTCCGGGAGCAAAGACATGCGGTCTCATATCTCTCCCCCCATCCCTCTATTTACATATTTGAGACACAGATGGTGATGCTGATTCTAAGCATTTCCCATAAAAACTAGGGAAACGAATCTTGGACTGGAACAGTATTGTTTGTCTAAGGGCAGCAAGGAAGAAAGCGGAAACCTCCATGCTATTTATGCTCTGAGATATATGCAGATATATGCACTTACGTGGAATGCTTATCTCGTTGCAAAAATGCGTTTGACAGCACTTTGTGAAACTCCTCATGTATTGACCTTGTTCTGTAGTGAAGCTGTAATTTGAGGGGCAATTTTTAACACATCCCAATTCTTTTTTGATGTTTTCAGAGCCATCTGTGAGAGAAAATAGGAAGCAAAGGCTAGATCAGCAATAAATCCGTTCCTCTGTGTACTCAAATTTATATAATGCTTCTAGGTGATTTAAGAGAAGAGCCTGGCAAGCACTAAATTTAGCAAGCTGATCTTTAAGGTAGTTTCTTCAAGAATCACTTTATAAATATGGCATAAGTTCTTCTGCAAAACTATGTGACTATACCAGAATAGTTACTTTAAAAAAATGTGTTTTAGTGGGACAAGATTCCAATGTCCATGGACTTGTTCTTCTGCACACACAAAATGGCACCCATATCCACCTAGCCTATCCAGTGGCCTAACTCAAGAAGCTGCTTTTTACTATGTACTACATTTCTGAGAGACAGGAGAATAAGACAGTTTTCCCACTCTCTTGATCTCACTTCTTTCTGGCTATGTCACAATAAGAACCATTTTTGTACGCAGCCTTCTATGGGGAAATGGAGTTATGATTCTGTTTATTTTTCCAATAGGAAAAATATTTCTGTGGCTTCAGTTGCTGTTGGCAGCAGCTCCTTGGAGAAAGGTTCTGAAAGGAGAGAGTTGGGAGATGGTTTTGAGTTTGGTAGTCCTGCCTGATTTTAATATGCATGCTGGGCCATCTCAGTGGCTGCTCCTGGACTCCTGAAGTCCCTCTCTAGAGAAGAGAGATTTAGCCCATCCTTGCTGTGCTTTTGCCAGCAGCTGAAGACATTCTTGTCCAGACAGGATTTGGGGGAATGACTGTTTTAATGAAAGGGCTGAGACCATGCTGTTTTTACTGTAATTATTGGTACATTCTAAACAGATTTTTAATACAGTTTTTATTCTACTAATATTTTATTCTGGGAAAAAGTTGAGTTCCTTGACATTGTGTGAGATCATATTCTGTGGTCACCCCTAAATACCCCAGAGATCAAATGAAAACCCACAAACTCAGGTTTAATCAGACAGAAAGGCTTCATACTCACTGAAATTGGTTGCATTCACCTGTGCAAAGCAACTGCCTCCTGTGATATTACATGATTGAAGTGGAGAACCAATTGATCTCACTCTAGCACAAAATAGTATTCCCACTGCTGAGAGTAAAGAAAAAGAAATGTTCAATGCCACATACATGAGTTCTTCCATCTTGGAGAAATGGAATCTCTATTTTCAGTTGGATAAAATCTTATTGGTCTCAGGATCTATGTATAGTGGTGCATTGGAAGCTGTATGCACACCGACACACAGCTTCCCTCTATCTCTGCAAAATGAACACTCATGGCAGGCTTAGTCTTGCCTAGGCAGTAAGTGCCTGTTGTCAGTTCTATCTATATGGTAAGTGCATGACACATAAAATGGAGCCATCGGTCAGACAACTTTTTCTCCCATTGCAATGTAGGCTCAATAGCCGCACACTTACGAAAAGCTTCATCATAGGCTTGCCATGTCCCCACCCCTGGTCAACTCTATAAATCAAAACTAATATTTCCAAAGAACAGGGCTGACTGGCTACTGGTGGATGCTAATGGGTGAAGGGAGGACATCTCAGTTATCTCTGCAGACCACATGAATGGTCACATTCACCCCCCAACCTCCATACCTGATTAAAGTCTGCCCACCAAGGCGGCCAACAAGATTCCAGATCGCCCTATATAAGGGGGGATCCTGAGGAAGCCTCAGCCACCACTGGAAGGGACAAAGGCAATTGGGCCAAACTCCAACCCTGACAACCCCATTGGCAATTGGCGGTGCCCCCCTACCCAATCCCTTAGCAGGGAAGAAAATGCCTCACCCGTAGCAGTATCAGCAGCCATGACCGACTCCTGTGTGGCTTCCACAGCTGGCCCTTCCTCTGAAGCAAAACCGGTACCTGCCTCCAAGGCATCCAGACATGCTAAAATTAAATCAACAACACCCTGGTTAGGCTTTTCTATTCCTGCTACTGAAAGCTGCAGGGCACTTCCCACTGCTGTTGCCAATGTGGAAGCTGCAGCTGTGACAGATGTTGATTTCTGCCTTTCCAAGGCCTCAAGGCACATCAATATAGCCCTCCAGTCTGGCTCTTCCTCCTCCTCAGAGGGGGTTGTCAGGGTTGGCTGTGCCTGCTTCTTCTGGGGTGCAGGAGCTTTTGGTTGGCCTTATGGCCTCCTCTACCCTTGCTTTTACCTGGAGCCATGCTCAGAAAATTCACCCTTCTCCCAATAAGAATCCTCAAGTTGGAGAAGAATTCGCAAATATAAAAGATTCCCCTCTGCCTCAGTCACTATGAGACAGAAACACACTTGCAAAATGAACCCTTAAGAGCCAACCACTAAACGATACTTAACATGAGCTTCCTGGTTGAGTGGGGAGTTTTGAACCTGATCTTTCTCTACTCCTGGGCTTAGGACACAAACCACTATACGAAACTACTTATCGATAAATATCAAAACTGTTGCCTAGCCACAGCAAAAATGGGTGAGGAGGTCCTGAAGAAACCCCTTTCAACCAACTCTATACCACTCCTCAAGCCCAGGCTTCAGAACAACAGGGGTGATATTCCAACCCCCAGCCCCTGCTAACTACCTAAATCCCCCAGTCTGTACTAAAATGATTTTTTTGCCAGTATTTGCCAGCCTCTAGAATCTAAGAGTTGCTGACCTAGCTCATCACATTTTGCCAGAAAGTTTAGAACTCCTAAGATCAATCACCAAAGGATTCCTGGATGCCGACTTCGCTATTAAAATATGATATCCATAAAGGCATCCTTTAAAGGAGATGTGAAACTGTGTTCTCACTATAGGCCAGAAGCGCTGCAGGCACATTCTGATCACCCTCAAAAATATAAAACTGTTTAATTTGTGCTAATGATAATTTGTACTTTTATTTAGATAAGTTTTTTATAATGTTATGATGGACTACACATCTTAGAATCCAATGGAAGGTGTTTCCTAAGTACTTGAAACTTTTTACTTTTTTGATTTCTCGATCACCAATGCACCATTTAAAGGAATGAAGTCTGAATGAACCAGAGGCAGGGGGTGATGTCTATATGTGAAAACATACCCAAAGCCAACCTCATGAAACAGAAGAACATTCTGTCAGACCCTCTTCCATGCGTTTCTGGTCTCCTCCTACCCTCCAAAATTTAGAGTCCATTTTCCCATGGTGCCAATATTTTGAGCTTCCATTATCCCTCATAGAGCCAATATCAGTTTGCATTGCCTATCCTACTGCACTTCCCCTCCCAGATTTGAAAAAATAATAATAAAAAAATCAAGATTTCAGCTTCCAACTCACCTAGAGAAAGGATGGCCAAGAGGAGACAAGTACTCAGAAATATTTTCATAGTGCTGGAGAGATCAAAAGCTGAGAAGCACTCAGAAGAAACAAGCAGGTAACCGATGGAGGAAGAAGCTGACTTGGAGGGATTTATAGGCCAAGAAGAAGGTTGACGTGGAAAGAACTGATCCAGAGAGGGAGTGGCAAAGATTGCATGCCTTCCCAGACAGCCTGTAATTTTATCATGGTTGTTTGAAACAACAGATGAGCTCCATGAAAGTTCACAAATTGCCCTTCCAGTCTATCCCCTTGTTATGTACTGAGTTGAATAGGATCCAAACTGCAGCAGTCTGATTGATCCTAGAACAATAGGATCCAAAAGGCAGCAGTCTGATTGGTCCTAGAACAATAGGATTCAGACCACTATGAGCTGAATAAAGAGCATGAAATCACTTTGCGACTGTGAGTATATTTCACCCCTCCTCAGTTGCACCACAATGCCCATGGGGCCAAGATGCTGTTGATCAGGTACAAAGCTGGTACATCACATTCACATATATTTATCTTTCCAGTGATCTTCTAATGCTGGAACCTGTTTACACTCTGATATGTAGCCAATTCTACATTTAGTTTCCAGAGCTTAATTATGAAAGAGCATTCTGTCCTGAATCTTCCAACATTCAATTAAGTTCCATTGTTATTAGAGAGGGAACAAAAACTTTTCTTTATCCATTTTGTCCAGCCATGCATAATCTTATACACCTCTTGCATCTCTCTTTCTTGCCTCTCCTCTAGACTAAAATGCCCCAAATTTCGTAACATTTCCTGGGGGGAGGGGGAGTTATTCCATTCCCTTCAGCATCTTGATTCCCCTTTTCTGAAACTTTTCCAAATCCACAATACCCTTTGTCAGGTGAGGTGACTGCACACATTAATGCAAGTATGGTCACATAATATATTTCTATTCAGGTATCATGATATTGGCAGTTTTATTTTCAATTCCTTTCCTAGTGAGCTCAGGTATGGAATTTGCCTTTTTCACAACTGCTGTATGCTGATCAGGCATCTTTATGTATTTCTATCCACTATGACCTCAAGACCTTGTTCCTGGTCAAAGATTAACAATTCAGATTCCATGAGTATATATATGAACAGTTTAACATAACACAATTAAAATTTAAGAGAGAGAGAGGTTTTTTAAATAAATAAATAAATGGGTGACTAACCAACTTTCTTCTTCAAAGCAGCTGGACATTTTCAATTATAATCTTCTTAAAAACCCAGCAATCCTTAAATAGCCCTTATGATTAAAATACAGCAAATTAATATTCATTTCCTGTAGAAAGGGGCCCCAAAAGTGGTCAACATTTTGATTTCAGAAAGCAACAGAGAGGTGATTAGTGGTGAGTTTGACCCTTTCTCTGCCACAATGCCAACTTCCTTTCGAAGTGAAGAAATAATTAATAATATTAATAATAATGAAAACATACAGAAGTTTCACCTGTTCTTGCTTTTGGCTTCCCTCACTCAGCCACATGAGCAGTTGGCTCAAATGAGATAAAATTATGAAAGCACACTTCTTCAGCAGACACATTATGGAACTAATCTTCTTCTTCTTTTTTATAAGATATTTATTAGAATTTTCCATTTTATACAAAGAAAAATTAAAAAGAAAAAATAATAAAAACACATAAAGTTCATAACTTATTTTTCAATAACATATTTCCCTGACCTCCTCATGCCTCCCCTTCTTGTATTCCAGTTCAAATTGTTTATCCAGCAAATCCTTATCTCATAGCATTACAATTAAAAAACCCCTTATTTTCTATCTGTCTTCTTAAATTATTGTAACTTAAACTCTTACTTATATACAAAGAAAAAAAGGACCATTTTTTCATATTCTTGTGTACCATTACAGCTAGAAACCACTTGATTTCAATCCAACATCACTCAACATTCATTAATATTGCAGTATTTTTGTGAGTGGTCCTTGAATTTCTTCCATTCTTCTTCTGCCGACTCTTCTCCCTGGTCACGGATTCTGCCAGTCATTTCTGCCAATCCCATAAAGTCAATCAACTTCGTCTGCCATTCTTCCAGAGTGGGTAGATCTTGCGTCTTCCAATACTTTGCGATGAGTATTCTTGCTGCTGTTGTAGCATACATAAAAAAAGTTCTATCCTTTTTTAACACCAATTGGCCGACCATGCCCAAGAGAAAGGCCTCTGGTTTCTTCACAAAGGTATATTTAAATACCTTTTTCAATTCATTATAAATCATTTCCCAGAAAGCCTTAATCCTAGGGCACGTCCACCAAAGGTGAAAGAATGTACCTTCATTTTCTTTACATTTCCAACATTTATTATCGGGCAAATGATAAATTTTTGCAAGCTTGACTGGGGTCATGTACCACCTGTATATCATTTTCATAATATTTTCTCTTAAGGCATTGCATGCCGTAAATTTCATACCTGTGGTCCACAACTGTTCCCAGTCAGCAAACATAATGTTATGTCCAACATCTTGTGCCCATTTAATCATAGCAGATTTAACTGACTCATCCTGAGTGTTCCATTTCAACAGCAAGTTATACATTTTTGACAAAATCTTAGTTTTGGGTTCTAACAGTTCTGTTTCTAGTTTAGATTTTTCCACCTGGAAGCCAATTTTCTTGTCCAAATTATAAGCCTCCATTATCTGAAAATAATGTAACCAGTCTCGCACTTTATTTTTTAATTTCTCAAAACTCTGAAGTTTCCATCTATCTCCTTCTTGTTCCAAGATCTCCCAATATTTCGGCCATTTGGCCTCCATATTGAGCTTTTTCTGAGCTTTCGCTTCCATTGGTGACAACCACCTTGGAGTTTTATTTTCCAGTAAATCTTTGTATCTTATCCAGACATTGAACAATGCTTTCCTGACAATATGATTTTTAAATGCTTTATGTGCTTTAACCTTGTCATACCACAAATATGCATGCCATCCAAAAACGTTGTTAAAACCTTCTAGGTCCAAAATGTCTGTGTTCTCAAGAAGTAGCCAGTCTTTCAGCCAGCAAAGCGCTCCTGATTCATAATAAAGTTTAAGGTCTGGCAGGGCAAATCCACCCCTTTCTTTTGCATCAGTTAATATCTTAAATTTTATTCTTGGCTTCTTGCCCTGCCAGACAAATTTAGAAATGTCTTTCTGCCACTTCTTGAAACAGTCCATCTTGTCCACAATTTGCAATGTTTGAAACAAAAACAACATTCTAGGCAATACATTCATCTTTATAACTGCGATTCGACCCAACAAGGAAAGCTTCAAATTTGACCAAATTTCTAAATCTTTTTTCACTTCCATCCAACATTTTTCATAGTTATCTTTATACAATTTCCCATTTTTAGCTGTCATATTGATCCCCAGGTATTTCACTTTATTCACAACAGTTAAACCTGTTTCATTCTGATACTTCTCTCTTTCAATCAGTGTTAGGTTTTTCTCTAAAACCTTAGTTTTCGACTTATTCAGTTTAAATCCTGCCACTTGGCCAAATTCTTGAATTAGTTCTAAAACTCTTTTAGTACTAGATTCAGGCTCCTGTAAGGTCAAAACTAGGTCATCTGCAAATGCTCTCAGTTTATACTGTTTAGCTCCGACCTGTATACCTTTAACCAACAGGTCCCTTCTAATCATGTTCAGCAGGACCTCCAGGACCGAAATAAAAAGCAATGGGGAAATTGGGCATCCCTGTCGTGTCCCTTTCTCTATCTTAAATTGTTCCGTAACCACATTATTTACAATTAATTTGGCCTTTTGTTCAGAATATATTGCACCTATACCATTCTCAAAACTTTGGCCTACCCCCATACCCTGTAAGTTCTTTTTCATAAAACTCCAAGAAATATTGTCAAAGGCTTTCTCCGCGTCCACAAATATCAGAACTGCTTTAGTGTTTATATTCACTTCTAATTTTTCCAAGATATCAATTACGTTCCTCAAATTGTCAGACAAATGTCTTCCCGGGAGAAAGCCCGCTTGGTCCTTATGAATCTCTTCCATCAAAACTTTTTTCAATCTCTTGGCCAAAATGTCAGCAAAAATTTTGTAATCCACATTTAGTAAGGATGTCGGATGGTAGTTCTTAAGTTGAGTCTTTTCAGTTTCCATTTTCGGTATTAGTGTAATATAAGCCTCTTTCCACGATTCTGGTGCCCTTTTTCCTTCCAAAATCTCATTGCAGACTTCCTTCAAAGGTTGTAGTAACCACTCTTTCAAAGATCTATAATATCTGGAGGTCAGCCCATCCGGTCCTGGAGACTTGCCTAATTGCATATTTTGAATGGCACCTTCTATCTCCTGGTCTGATATTTTACAGTTCAGCATTAGTTTACTTTCTTGTGAGATTTTTTGTAATCCATTTGTTTTCAAAAAGCAATCAATGTCCATTTCATTCTGTGGCCCTTGTGCATATAGTTGTTTGAAGTACTTCTGGAAGCAATTTCTAATCTCATTTGGGTTATGTATATCTTTTCCTTCTACTTCCAAATTTGTGATGGTATTTAATTTTTGTCTTTTTTTCAGTTGCCAAGCCAGAAGTTTCCCACATTTATTCGCTGATTCAAATGTCTTCTGTTTCATTTGTTTAATTTTCCATTCTATTTCCTGATTGATTAGTTCCATATATTGTACTTGATGAAGTTTTATTTCTCTCAAAATCTCCTGCGACTTTGGCTTTGCTCTCAATTTTTTCTCCCCTTCTTTTATTTTCTCCAGAATTTTATCTTTTTTCTCATTTCGACTTGTCTTCTTTATTGCATTCTGTTGTATCAAGAACCCTCTCATCACAGCTTTACTAATCTTCAGCACATACACTGGGACTAATCTTCAGCACATACAATGGCTGATCACCACTTTGAGGCAAGAAAACTGTTTCCACAGTGGCCAACCAGATACCTGTGCGCAGCCTGAAAGCAGGACCTGAGAGCAAGACCACTCTCCCCACTCTACAAGCTCCCACAACAGGCATTCAGAGCCATACTGCCCCCAACAGCATAGGTAGGAGGGAACTGCCAGAAGTTATTCTTAGGGTCCTTTGTTGCTTTTGTTGAAATATGTTTTTTATAGTTGGTGGTTACAGGTATTTATCTTCCAAGTCATGTTGTGGTGCTGGAATTTGTGTACAATCCTGGATCCAGCCAAGTTTACATGTTTAATTATGTGGTCTCCATAGTTTAACATCCCATGCTTTGAAAATCACCTTCCTGTATTTGTCCTGAATCTTCCAACATTTTCTTGGGTGGCCACAAGTTCTAGTCTTATCACAGAGGGAGAAAACATTTTTTTCTATCCATTTCACCCACACCATGAATAATCTTACACACCTTCTAAACTCTGTTTTGAATTCCTCTATGCAAAAATGCCCAAGATTTAATAACCTTTCTTCAAAGAGTAATTATTCCGTCGCCTTCAACATCATGATTTAGTGTCTAGGTGGAATTTTCAGAAATTGTCAAAATGTCTGGATTTTTTTTTAAAAAAAAATGGCAGCCCTTATGGTCACAGAATATATTTCTATACTGGTGTGGTGACATCATTAGTTTTATATATACATCCTTTCCTTGTGAGCCTCGCGTCACATCACACATGAAGTTTTACCTCCCCACAAACTTCCAGCTTTCCTCTAATAGACCTCACTTATAATCCTTCTATTTCTTTAATCCAGAGGGGGCAGGTATTAAGTCACTGAAGGCTTTAAATAAGAATAATAACATTAATAATAAAATAAAGATCTACCCCTCTCTTCTCTCCATTTTTACCTATGACCTCATACTTCATCTTTGATTGTCTGATTAAGTTTGCAGTTTGGGGAAGTTTTTTTTAATGTTTAATGTTTTAATGTTTTTTTTAATGTATTATGTTTTTACATATGTTTTGAAGCCGCCAACATTATTATTATTATTATTATTATTATTATTATTATTATTATTACTAACAACAACAACAGAATAGGATGTCCCTGCTTACACTGGAGAAATGTTGGAGGGTATGTATGTAATTTAACCATTGTTTTTATAATGTTTGTTATTATAAAGTTGCATTTATTGTTTTAGGTATTTGTGTACAAACACACACACACACACACAGACAGTTAGTTGCATTTATTAATCTGGGGCTTTCTTTTCCCCCTCTTGCTTCCCTAATTGCAATACAGAAATTATAATATTTCTGCACTTAAAATACCGCAGTTTTGTGTGTTTCCTCTAATAACATATGATAATGAGACAGAGCTGCCAATCCCATGCATCCCATTAAACCTCCACTAAAAGCCAAATCGGAGTCCTGTGAATTGCAGTCACTCTTCCTCTCCCAAAACCAGGCAAGCAACCTCCACCTCCACTGCTGCAAGAAACAGTGGGATTCAAACGGAAGAAGACATTGTTCTCTCCTAACTACTATTCAATGTTGAGCTGCTCTAGGGGAGGCAGAGTATCACTGCATCGTGCTTTGGTTATAGCGCCTGAAAGGGCATCAAAATGCATTGAATTCTTGGCCAATCCACAAAATTTGGGTGATGCACAGCCGTGGAAATGCTTGTTAGGAATTGCACTGTCATCTAGTAAAGAAAAAGAGACATTTTCACATGAGTGCCTGGGTAGTAATAAGTGAGTTTGTGTGCAGAACAGAGAGAGCAGGATCATTTTATTGAGTGTATTGAGCAAGTACAGAAAGCATGTCAGAATCGTTCATGAGAAAAATTTGACACAGATGTTTAAAATTTGGAAAACAAAATATCCATTTTTTGTTATGGGACAGGAGCCCATCTTCATCAATATTGCTTTCCATATCAGGGCTCCATGGCTGCTTTTACTTTTAAAAGGTTAATGAAAATAGTGCATTTTCTGGCAGAAAGCCACAAACAGAGCAAGAGAGCAGCCCACCACCCTGTCTCCACCTCATTGGCTGGCAGTGCTACTTACCGTAAGCAACAACAAATTCTATGCATGAAGTCTCATTATCATAACACTTGATAGTTTTTGAGCCCTTACAGGCTTCTGAGAGAGAAGGAATACAGGGTGGACACTCTTGCCCATTTAACCTACGTCCATGCCCTGTGAAAAGCAATAACTAAAATCAGCACATGGTTTCAGCACTTTTCTTTCTTTCTTTCTTTCTTTCTTTCTTTCTTTCTTTCTTTCTTTCTTTCTTTTGCTACAGTTCCATGTACCTGTTTACACTTCCAACAATAGTTTGCAACATTTAGCCAATTTTTAGGTGATAAAAACCATCTATACAATTTTTTAATTTTTTTGTAATTTCCTTTTAGAGTAAAACAGGCAGGACATTTCATATCATTTCCCCATAAACTTTCCCATGCATTCATTTCTATATTATGTCCTAGATCTTTAGCCCCTTGTGTCATTGCAGATTTAACCAGCTCATCTTTTGTTTCCCATTATAGTAACATTTTATGCATTTTTAAATCAATTTCTCTCGTTCTTCAAGCAGAACCTTTTCAAAGTCAGAACTTTGATCCATAAAACCTTTAAATACATGTTTTCAAAAATACACATTAATTTGAAAATACAGTGGTACCTCAGTCTGCAAACAGTCTAGTTAACGAACACTTTGGGGAAAGGCCTCTGCAAAACCGGATGTGGTTGTTCCATCTGGTGAACTTTGCCCCGGAAAGTGAATCGAATCCGAATGGGGGATTCCACATTAGTAAAAGCGAGCCTCAGTTTAAGAATTAAGTTCACAAATGAAGGTACCACTGTATTGGAAAAGTCCTTTTCACTTTACTTCATTTGATCTGAGGAGCTTTACTGAAGGTTTTCAGCTTTCTGTTCCCCAAGGTCATGGTTGAGGGATCTTGCAACGCCATATTAGAAGAGCCAGGATGTCACCCTGTAGCTGGTGTTCCAGAGGTGGAGTTACTACTAGGGAAACAATGTTTCCATGTGCTCTAGCTTCCATTACAGTGTCCCATTGCACCAGAAGTAATTTAGTCATGCTGGCCACATGATCTGGAAAGCTGTCTGCAGACAAACGCCAACTCCCTCACTCTGAAAAGTGAGATGAGTGCTGCATCCCATAGTCTATTTTGACTGGACTTACCCATCCAGGGGTCCTTTACCGTACGTTGTTCCTTACTAAATGGTATCATGGGTACCACCTTTTGTGTCCTCTAACCAGCTACATGGAAGCTGTAATCTAACTTGCGCTTCATCTAAGATCTCCAGTGCAATCTGTTTGATACCATTTGTCTAAGGGCAACCAAGGAAAACCCCTAAAGCCTGAATACTATTTATTCTCAAGGATATATACAAATACACACATACTTACGAAAACCAAACTGTTGTAAGCAATGTATAGGATGGCAGCACTCCCTGAAATTCAGTATAAAATCACCTTCACTTGTGGTGAAACTGTAGTTCTCTAAGGTGCAATCTGTAGTACATCCTGTTTCAGTTTTGAATTCTAGAGAATCATCTGTGAGAGAGCAAAGAATACCTATATCAGCAAAAATTCAAATCATTATTCTCCTGAATGAATTTTTTGTGATGCTCCCTTATATACATACATTGGGCAAATGGGTGAACAAAGGGGGGGGGGGGAATCTGGCAAGTATTGAATTTACCAAGCTAATCCTTAAAGTAGTTTCTTCCTGAATCAGTATAAATTCTTCTGCCAAACCATGTGAATATTCCAGGTTAGTTCCTTAAATGAGACATTGTTGACTTGTTTTTCCTGCACACACAAAATGGCAAGTGCCTGGAATAGGTTGATCTGCCACTCTTCTGATCTCCAGCTAGCTGATCCACTGGCTAACACAAGAAGCTGTCTTATACTGTGTAATATATTTCTCAGAGAGTGGAGAACATAGTTTTCTCTTTCCTCTAATTTTCTGATTCTCTTGATCTTACTTCTGACTGGCTATCTCAAGGTAATAAATCTTTTCCCATGCATCTTTCTGTGGGGAAATGTCTGAATAAGTTTTCCTTTTTCATAAAAAAAGATTTCTGTGCCTTCAGCTGCTGTCACAGTGTAACCAAAAGGGTTTGAGGCTTTGTGTTATTACTATATATTGCAGGCCTATTTAGCAGTAGCTGCTGCTTGCTCTCAGAACCTGCTTACTCTGAGAATGACTGGTGGGGTGGCTTTGAGAACAGTATTCATTTGATGGGGCCAGGATCAGGTAAATTCTTTCTGATTGATCTGAGAAACTTTATTCCATCCCTCCTTTCCAGAAGTGCAGTTTGCAGCCCAGCATGACAGCAGATGGGTTTGGTGTCTGATGGTTTTCAGCATCAGTTTGCTGTGTCAGGCAGTTCCAAGATGATGGGAGGACAGGGAAGTGGCCTTGTAGACTTGTTCAGTGTTTGGATAACACTGCAAATGAAAGAGATGTGTAGAGGGGAGCTGTTGATCCCGCCTGAGTTAACAGGAACTAGAGGAAGATGAACCATGTGATACACCAAGATTTGCAATCTCAAGGCAGTTGTGACATTCAATGCCCTGAGACCATGCACAAAGAGGGGCTTTTTGCTGGCCAGATGAAGTTCACTTCTCAGCTGCTGGCTGCAACATGTGAGTAATCGACATCCATAATAGCATGCAAGACAAGTTCCAGGTTTTTGTAGGTTTGGCAGTGATGTGGCGGTCACCACTTTGTGTAGCAAAAGTTCCCTTGGACTGGATCCTTAGTGGAAATGATGGTGGAGAAAACAATAATTTTAGAAAACGGCATCATTCAAATGATTTCGTTTTCTTTTGAGACTATGGCCTAGCTAAACCAACAAAGTCTGTGCCTCCCCACATTTGACAGTACAGAACTAGCTGCTTTTAGGTATTGTATGGAGCAAATGTCCCTTCAATAACACTGAAAAGGATAAACTGTTAGAATCCATTGTGGCCATCTATTGTTAGAGACGGAGGGGTGGGGTTTCACTCAGAGCAACACCATTACTCCAACAGGCTGCATTTCTAAGCTTCTCTCTAAGCATTTTAAAGTATTCTGCTATATTTGCATGGTTTTGTACTAAGAACTAAATATCAATAACAAAGAAACCAGAGACATATCTCCTTAGACTGATAAATGAAGAGATACCACGGGGGGTGGGGTGCGGAGTGAATTTTTCTAAATGCAAGTACAGCTGCTATAATAGTTATTGCTGCTAGGTGGAAGCCACAAACTATACCACAAAGGAGGAATGGATTTGTAAACTAAATGAATATTTAATTTTGGCAAATAATAAAATTTAATTTTGGCAAACTGCAATAATAAGAAATCAGTCGAATCAAAAATTAAAAAAGGAGTGGAAATGTTTTGATGAATATATGGCAAAATATTGCTCAAAAAAAGATACGCTAATATGCCTAGATTAAAATGTGAAGTACTGGAAGGAAGAAAAATTAGTAAAGAAAGATAATCAGAAAATATAGATGATTTGAGAAGATTGTAGAATGCAAAGATTATTGTAAATTGGATACAGTGGTACCTCAGGTTAAGTACTTAATTCGTTCAAGTACTTAACCTGAAACTGTTCTTAACCTGAAGCACCACTTTAGCTAATGGGGCCTCCTGCTGCTGCCGTGCCACCGGAGCACGATTTCTGTTCTTATCCTGAAGCAAAGTTCTTAACCTGAAGCACTATTTCTGGGTTAGCGGAGTCTGTAACCTGAAGCATATGTAACCTGACGCGTATGTAACCTGAGGTACCACTGTAATGTGGAGGAAATCGAGTGGGGGCGGAGGGAAGTGGGAGGAAGGAGAAAAGAATAATATGATGGATTGAGGAAATAGAAATGTAAATGTATGGGGGGATGGGGAGGAAATGGTGTTGGCTTTGGTACATCTGTATTGTAATGTAATATGTGAAAACCAATTTTAAAAAAAAGAAAAGAAAGAAAAGAAAACTATTTTCACAGTCAACCAGATACATGTGTATAGCCAGAAAGCAGGATGTGAGAGCAACAACACTCTCCCCACTTGTGGTTCCCAGCAACAGACATTCAGAGCCATGCTGCTGCCAACTGCAGAGGTAGAACATAATCATCAAATTTAATAGCCACCTCTGGACAAATTCACAAAAAATTAGGTCATAGATCATAGACTTGTAAAGTTGGAAGGGATCCTGAGGATCATCTAGTCCAACCCCTGAAATGCATCCTTGGACGAACCTGCAACCTTGGCACTATCAGTAACATGCTGTAACTAACTAAACTCTAGGGTAATCCTCTTTCACATTAACACTCATATCCATGTTCCCATAGCTCAGGCATAGCCAAACTCGGCCTTCCAGATGTTTTGAGACTACAACTCCCATTATCCCTGACCACTGGTCCTGTTAGCTAGGGATGATGGGAGTTGTAGTCCCAAAACATCTGGAGGGCTGAGTTTGCCTGTGCCTGCCATAGCTCCTTTCTCCCCTCCTTTCCTACAATCCCCCCTGCACCTCAGAGAGAAACCAGTCAATGGTAATTTCATGCCACTTCCTCCTTATTTATTGAGAGGAAGCCTGTCAGTTGGTTAAGTTAGAGAAGATTAACTGTCTGTACATGAATGTTCCATTGTTATTGAAATATTTCTTATAAATTCAATCCCGAAATTCATGGTGAAGACAACAAATGGTTCCAGGTTGTAAAAACAACGTGTAAAAGGTCCTTTAGAAGATTTGAGGGTTCTACATCCTTTGCCTCTCTCACATGACACCAGTCTGAAAGGATCTTCACTGGCTCCCACAACATTTCTGAGCACAATTCAAAGCGTTGATGCTAACCCGTAAAGCCCTAAATGGCCTTGGCCTTGTATGCCTGAAGGAGCATCTCCACCCCCATTGCTCAGTCCAGACACTGAGGTCCTCCTCTGAGGGTCTTCTGTCAGTTCTGTTACCGTATTTTTTGCCCCATAGGGCACACCTAGTTTTTTTGGGGGGGAATAAAGAAAAAAAATTATTCCCCCCCCCCCCGGCGTGGGGCTGGGGTGGGGGAAGCCCAAGCTTCCCCCGACCCCAGCCCCCAGAACAGGCTGCTATCCGCAAGCCTTGGGAGCCCGGCAGGAGCTCTCCAGGCTTGCGGATATCTGCCTGAAACCCGGGGCGCGCTGCTCAGCGCACCCCAGGCTTCGGGATGCAGGCTGCTATCCGCAAGCCTAGGGAGCCCGGCGGGAAGTCCCGCCAGTCTCCCCAGGCTTGCGGATATCTGCCCGAAGCCTGGGGCGCGCTTCTCAGCGTGCACCAGACTTCAGGATGCAGGCTGCTATCCGCAAGCCTAGGGAGCCCTGCGGGAACTCCCGTGGGCTCCCCAGGCTTGCGGATAGCTTCCTGAAGCCTGGAGAGCGAGAGGGGTCGTGCGCACTGACCCCTCTCGCTCTCCAGGCTTCAGCGAAAGCCTGCATTTGCCCCATAGGACGCACACACATTTCCCCTTCATTTTTGGAGGGGGGAAAAGTGCGTCCTATAGGGTGAAAAATACGGTAAGTTGTGGGTGAACATATCAGACGACACAGCGATTCTTCAAACAGCTCTTGTTTATTCACAGGCCAGAACAGAACTGAACTAAAGGGTTCAGCTAGCCTTCTTATATAGAGCTCCACTACATCGCCACAGTAACAATCTTTCTATAACTATCCAATCACTGAACGTCACTTTCAATCCCTTATTTGCATATGTGGACCTGAATGAAAACTATCTACAGTACCCCCCTGCTGGCCTAGGGTGAGAACTTCAGTACATAACACCCCTCTCCACCGAGATAAGGCGTTAGTTACAATCGTAATGGTTCCGTTATATACAGCACTGCACGTAATGGTTCAATTAGGCACAAAAGCATATTGGTTACATTTCACCTACTTCCATTAGACCGACAGTGTTACGTGTCTAACAACATAGTCCTTTAAATAAGTTGGGCGCTTGGAAACTCTGCCGGACCGCCAGACCCCGGTACCCAGGTCTGGGGGGGCGCCCGATTCTTGCTGAGGCTCTCGTGCGACCCTAGGTGGCGTTGAAACCAAGTCTCCTGGATCCGCTGCTGCGGGTGGAACCTCCGCGAGTGGAGTTGGCAGAATGTCAGGCATGGCAGTGGTCTGAGTCTGTGGGAAGTCTGGCAGACCCTCTGATGCAGCTTGGTTTGGCTCCATGCCTGCAGTTTGTGAGAGAGGTGTAGGTGGAGCCTCGCCATCTGTAAGTGTCTGTTCCAGAGCCATGAGCGCAGTTGGGGCACCGCGGTAGTGTCCAAGTCCCCAACCCTGCACCTAAGCTGGTCTATGTGCCGGCGCCACAAAGGTCCATTTTTGAGTGCCACCTGGTATGAGCGAGGTCCAGTGACTCCCACTATTGTGGCTGGCACCCAAGGAATGTTTCCCACAATGTTCCTGGCAAAGAGCTGGTTTCCTGGAACAAAATTAATTAGTTCATTATCAACTAAAACTGCACTAGTGTCCACCTTCCAACATCTACCACCTTCCAGTAAGTATCTCACCAGCTCTCTCTGTTGGAATTCTGGAAGCCAAGACTCAAGTATGGGGAAAGTATTTTTTGTGACATGACAAAACCCCAAACCAAAATTTAACACCATAAAGCATGCATCAAATGAAAACTTGGAAATATTGGCTGTAGAACCTCTAAAATGTGCCTTTCCAGTGGGTCCCAAAATTTCCCCTTTTAATTGTTATTTCCAAAGCATTCACACATCCCTGGCATAGAGGTAGAATAGACCACAAAGTTAGTAAGTCATAAAAGAATTTTCATACAAATCTCTTCAAAAGCCACATTCGTGTGCTTTTCCAGACTGCAGTCAAACCAGATGCGGAAGCAGTCAAAACCACTGCTTAGTTAAATAATGTAAAAGTTTCTAAAATACTAGTTTCAGTTTCCATTCTGGACTGGGGTGGGGGGGAGAGAGGCTAGGTAAAGCCATGGGCCAGAAAGACCAGGTCAGAACTGCTCACTGATTGAATTGACATGGAAAAGAGAGAATAACAAAGGCTTGGTTTCCCATTTCCTGCCATACTGAAGGGAAGTGACATAGGCTAAGCCTGGCAGGACAGCTTAGTCTTGGATTCAACCCTTTCATGCACTAATCACAACTTTAATTGGTTACAGATGTGAGCAGATTGGCATAGGCATTGGGTAAAGCTAGTTTAAATCACTCAAGCCTGTGTGCTGGAAGTGCATATACGGTATACATCCATTACAGGTAGCCCTATGACCTATAACAAATAGGGGTGCCCCCTGAGGGGTCTCTGTTGGAGCAGTGCTGTGGCCCTAGCACCTATCTGGTTGTCAGATGGAAGCCACTCCCACTTGATCCCTTTAACAATATACCCTTAACCAGGAGGGCCAGGCAAAATCTTTGACCTCCCCTCCAGTCAAGACCAAGTCTTACTCAATGACTAGCCACTAATTGAGCCAAACCGGCTTGCTGCTAAACCCTTAATACCTTCAACCAACCCCTGAGGCCCTCTGCAATGTTATTTAACTAAATTCCGTTGCCCAGATTGGACAGGTGTACCCGTTTGTTATGGTGCAAGCCTTCTGGTCAACAGTGATGGTAGGGTGCTTTATCACCCAGCCCTTTAGCTGCTGCATCTTTCATTCAACTCAGTGAAAGTTCTTCCTTGGTAGTCTTTAGACAAATGTTTCTGTTCCTGGCAAAGATTCATTCCCCTGTTTTGTATGGGAGATGCTCAGAATCAGCATCACCATCTGTGTGTCAGGGAGAATGTAGGTGCGATGATTTAAGCATTTATTTTATTGTATTTTTTCATTTTCATGTAGATATAGACAGACAGACAGACAGACAGATAGATAGATGTATAAACATATACACATTTTCAGTATTAAGTGATGTCATATATATAGCATGAAGGTGAAAGTATAGGGTCCAGATCAAGGTAAGTAATAGTACCATTTTATTCTGCCTTAGTCAGACCACACTTGGAATACTGTGTACAATTTAAGGTGGGTGTTGACAAGTTGGAACATGTGCAGAGGGCAACCAAGATGATCAAGAGTCTGGAGACTAAGCCTGGTTCCATGTAACCTCATTTATTACAGTGAGGGAACTGCTAGAAGGCCCTTGTTGCTGGATCTCAGTGTCTGGGCTGAATGAGAGGGGTGGAGACGCTCCTTCGGGTATACTGGGCCGAGGGCGTTTAGGGCTTTAAAGGTCAGCACCAACACTTTGAATTGTGCTCGGAAACTTAAAAAGGTCAGCACTAACACTTTGAATTGTGCTCGGAAACGTACTGGGAGCCAATGCAAATCTCTCAGGACTGGTGTTATGTGGCCCCTGCGGCCACTCCCAGTCACCAGTCTAGCTGCCACATTCTGGATTAATTGCAGTTTCTGGGTCACCTTCAAAGGTAGCCCCACATAGAGCACATTGCAGTAGTCCAGTGCAGTAGTCCAAGCGGGAGATAACTAGAGCATGCACCACTCTGGCAAGACAGTCCACAGGTAGGTAGGGTCTCAGCCTGCGTACCAGGTGGAGATGGTAGACAGCCGCACTGGACACAGAATTAACCTGCGCCTCCATGGACAGCTGTGAGTCCAAAATGACTCCCAGGCTGCGCACCTGGTCCTTCAGGAGCACAGTTACCCCATTCAGGACCAGGACCAGTGAGTTCCCCACACCTGCTCACCCCCTGTCCCCCAAAAACAGTACCGCCTCCAGGCACTCACACAGGACCTTGACCGCCTTCACTGGTTCTGATTTACTGGTTCTGATAAACAAAATAACACAAAATAGCCTTTCCAAACTCCCTTCTTGCTAAACTTGACTCTTCTGTTCAAATGCCACATACCACTGTCCCCTGTGTCAACCCCTGCTTGTTCTATTCAGAACACTGTCATGGAGTTTTTATGGAAATCTTTCAGATGCCCCATCCAGTGCATCCTACTCTCACTGTCAGAAAACAGGAACTATAAATAGATGGGCCCTTTTCTGGAACACTGTGAAATTTCACTGCATGCCTTTCTAGTCTATCCCCACCTCTGTTTCTCCACAATGTCCACAGGGCCAAGATGCTCTCAATTACAAACAAGTCATCAACAATTAGTGCATCACTTGCACATAAATTTATCTTCCCAGCGATCTTGTGATGCTGGAACCTTTTTATATTCCTGGATCCAGCCAGGTTTACGTGTTCATTTGTCTAGTTTCCATTGCTTAATTATGTATGGTTTGAAAAAGCACCTTCCTTTGTCTGTGCTGAATCTTTTCATTCCACGATCCAGCCAAGGTTATAGAGTCAATTTCGTAGTTGCCCTAGTTTAACTATGCACATTTCGATAAAGCACCTTCCATTAGCTGTCCTGAATCTCCCAGTATTCCATTTCCTTAGATATCCACAAGCTCCACCATTATCAAAGAATGTGAAAAAGTCTTCTCTATTCATTTTGTCCATTTCATGCAGAACCTTAAACACCTTTCTCACCTCTCTTTCTTGCTTTTGATCTAAAATAAAATCCACCCAATTTTGTAACCTTTCCATTTCCAAATCTATAATATGCCTTTTGAGGTCAGCTGACATTACACATCAGGCATGCCAGGTTCCTCTGGTGAGATATCACGTGGACGGGTGGAAGCGGAGCAAACACTGTGGCTGCCGAATTTTGCACTCGGCCTCCATTCACCTGCATGACATTAAAATAAAAGTAGCATTTACATACCTAAACTAGGTGCTGAAGCAGCAATCACAGTAGCTAAATGCAGGCACATTTATAACTACTATCTAAGTTACAAAAGTACAAAATATAAGCAAAAATGACACTGAATGCCCTCTCTGCTGCAATGCATCCAACTCCCCCATAATTAATTATCCCAAGTTTTAAAAATTCCTATTCACCCAGGTCTTTAAAGACGGGAAAATACTGTTCCAATCAGCCTTGAGATTCTTTACTGGGAGGGCATGTTTTTTTTAAAATGTTCTGAATGTATTTTAATATTTTAAATATATGTTTATTTTATTTTAATTCTATACTTTTTGTTGTTGTTCGCTGCCATACATTCATTTGGAAGGGAATGTGGGACAGAAATAAATGTAAGTAAATCTGCTTAAAATACCCAAACCCAATACTGATCCTTCAGAGACTCCACTTCCGACCCCTCTCCACTGAGGGTACTGTCCTCTTATCTAGCTTCCTACTCTCCAACCAATTACAGGTTTTTATATGAACTGGCTTCTTATCCAGTAACTGCTAAGCTTCCTCATGAGTGTTTCATAATGAACACAATGGAAAACTTTTTGAATATTCAGCCATGCTTCCTTTTGCAGGAATGATGGGAAATAACATTAATAAACAAAACAAATGATGAATAAAATATTGACAGACTGGGCCCATATAGATGACAAAGGGACTGCAAAATCTTCTAAAGTTCCCAGTCTTTTGGTATAGTGAGACTCCAGAAACAGAGTTATATAGGGGCCACATTTAGCTTCCAGGCCAGTGGTTCCTCACCCCACGTATAGATTACAAAAAGTTTCTATAGTCTCTCAACCTGTTCACTCTTTGGCTTCCCTCATGCAGCCACATGAGCAGTTGGCTCAAATGAGATAAAATTATGAAACCACACTTATTCAGCAGGTACATTAGGGAATGACTCTACTTCAGCAGGTACATTAGATGAGCATCATGTGGGGGCAATTAGGAGTTTGGCTGCTGTAAGGAGATTTCCTTAAATTTCAACTGGCCAGAACTTACATAAGCCTTCTAAATCAGGCCATCTGCTCAAGAAAACCATTTTCACAGTGGACAAACAGATGCCTATGCAGAGCCAGCAAGCAGAACCACTCTCCCCACTGTTGCTTCCCAGCAAAAGACATTCAGCAAAAGACTATACTGCCCCAACAGCAGAGGCAGAACATAACCTTCTGGTGGTTCCCTCATTGTGAGGTTACAGGGAACCAGACAGAGGACCTTCTCAGTAGTGGTGCCCATCCTGTGGAACGCCCTCCCTTCAGATGTGAAGAAAATAAGCAGCTATCTTCTCTTTAAAAGACATCTGAAGGCAGCCCTGTTTAGGGAAGTTTTTAATATTTAATGCTGTATTGTTTTTAACACTTGCTTGGAAGCTGCCCAGAGTGGGGTATAAATAATAAATTATTATTATCATTATTATTATTATGTTACCTTTTGTGTTGTACCCATTTCTGCTATTTGCCTTGATACAACTTATTATGATTACTAAACCTGCATCTCACCTTTACTTCTGTTGTTTAAAACCTCCATTTTCTTTTAGTGTCCTTCGTCCTTGCTTTACAAAAATCTCTGCTGCTGTTTAAAACAAGCCCTTCTTCACTTTAATTGTCTGACTCTTCCTGCTGTAGCCACATACATCTCTTCCATTCTCCTACTACTTCATATGAGAAAGAGACAAGGATGAGAAAGAGAATGAGAAAGAGAAAAGGATGTGGAGCCCTCAAAATTGTATGCCTGGTTCCATGCCCAATAAGCACAAGACACCTTTGCCCAGGTTTTGCCCAGTGTTATCTCTGTGTAATGGGCTCATGGGAAAAAGATGTTCCATGTGCCCTTGCAAGGGGGAGGGAAAAGCCTATATAAGGCTGCTTCCCCTGGAGCTCAGGGCCATTTTGTCTTGAGAGTTTCCCACCCAGCAGCCCTCAGGTTAGAAGTTTCACTGAGTGATTCTGGGCCATTGGTTGAAATTTCTTTATCTCTGAACCTAATTGGCACTTGGTTGGAACCCCCCCCCCCATTTTCACTCTGTGAAATTATGACCTTCCTTAGTTACGTGAAGAATATTGTTGTGTTTTTTTAAATTTTTTTTAAATATAATATTTTATTAGGTTTAACAATAGAAAAATAGAACAATAAAAACACAGAAAAAATATAAAACACAACAATACAAACTTTCACAATACATAAGATACAAACATTTAACAAGGGGAAAGAAAGAAAGAAAAACAATCGACACACATATTGTATCACAGTGTGGTACGTTGACTTGACAACCACAGACAGAAGGGGGTGAACAGAGCACATGATATCATGGGCTGTCCCCTGAGCCCACTAAATGACATCGCAAGGGATCGTTGCCTTAGGAGAGCAAGAAAAATTCTCAGGGACGATTCACACCCCGGCCAGCACCTCTTTCATCTTCTACTCTTGGGCAGGAGATATAGAAGTATAATCAGTCGTACCAACAGGCTAAAAAATAATTTCTATCCATGGGCTGTTAGGCTGCTGAACAGAAAATAATATAGTGCAACTGACTTTCAGGGTTGGTGTGTTGTGCGACAAGCACACAGAGTGCAATGAGATTGAGTGTTTGTGGGGGGGGGGAGGCTTGGTTAATTTCATAACCATCAGGTTTAGTAGCCACCTACAGACATATTCATGGAAGAAAAGGGTAAACCACTATTTAACATATCCTAGTTGATGGCCACCATTACTTCTTGTGATACCAAATTCACAAGATTAAATGTCTAAGGTTGTTTTTGCTTTAACCTGTCCTGAATTTTCTATTGTTCCATTTCATTACATGTCCACTGTAAGGAATGAGAATGTTGCTTTTTCACAGAAAGCTACAATGCCATAAGTGCTAGACAGTCTCAGTCATATTATTGCTTTTTCGACAGAAGCCAATCTAAGACATAATGTTGGTTTCTTCACACAAAACAATCTCAGATATAATCTGGCTCTCTTCACCTAAGCTTCAAGGCCGCAGATGCTCGGCAAGCTCATTTGCAGCTTCTTGATAACCTCAGACTCTATGAGCTTTTTGTGTGGTCCAGCAGGGATCCTCCTATGGCTCCTGATTCCCTCTGTGCTTCTCCAATTATCAAATAATTGTAATTTGCCCTGGTTGCCTAATGCTGTGTGGCATATTTCCGGAAAAGGGGGCACAAGAGCCCCAAAACATCTGCATTTAAATACCTTATTCAGTATTGACCTCTTGATAAATACATAGGGTAGGTCAATTTAAGGATTTCTTTTTGACATTTCCACGGTGTTACTTGGTCTCTGCTTGTCTGCTGACGAATACCAAAACTGGAGTTTTATGTTGTTGAAGACAACACATGGTTTCAGAAGGCAAATACATTGTGCAAAGGTCGTTTGCCTACGCAGGCACATTGTGTGACCCATGTGAGCAGCAAAATAACAAGATTGTACAATGACAATGGGATGAAATCAGGCAAAATCTTTATTGGCTGAAATCAAGATACACTATGTCCACAGCATTTCCCTGATCCACCAAGATTGTAATTCCATCATAAAAGAAAAGGAAAAAAGAAATCAGATTGGTCTGACATGACTTATTTTTGAAAAACCCATGCTAGGCCTTAGGAATCACAGCATCCCTTTCTAAATGCTCACAGTCCAACTGTTGAATTATCTGTTCTAGGACCTTCCCTGGTATCGATGTCAAGTTCACCAGTCAGTAGTTACCTGGGTCTTCCTTTCCCCCCTTTTTGAAGATGGGGACAACATTTGCCCACCTCCAGTTCTCCAATAATTTTCAAAGATAATAGACAAAGGCTCTGAAATTACATCTTCAATGTCCTTTAGTACCCTTGGTTGAAGTTTGTCAGGTCCTGGACAATTGAATTCATTTACGGTAGCTAGGTATTCCCTTACTACCTCTTTTCCTATCTTGGTCGGCAGCTCCCTCCTTACATCATTTATTCTGTTATCACCAGGTTGGGCATCACTTTCCTTTTGGGTGAAGATGGAGGCAAAGTTAAGTAGTTCCGCCTTTCCTCTGTCACCCAAGAGCATTTCTCCATGTTCCCATGCAGAGGACCTACAACTTGATTCTCCTTACTCCTATGTTAAACATAGCAGAAGAAACCTTTATTATTATTTTTAACCTCTCTTGCAAGCCTGAGCTTATTCTGAGCTTTAGCCAGCCTGACTTTCCCCCTGCAATGTTGGCTACTCATGTATATTCCTCCTTTGTGATTTCCCCTTTCTTCCATTTCTTATATATACCTTCTTTACTCTCAGGTTTGGAGAGTGGCAACAGAAAAATGGGCCTTTTCTGCAATGGTTCCCCGTTTGTAGAACATACACCTTTAGGCACCAGGTGAAATCTTGTCTCTTCAACCAGGTCTTTAATTTGCGTGTTCAGACCCAGAACCCCCCCCCCACTAAATAAGCTGCTGCTTGACCAGCCAATGCAAAAGCCTTACGCACCAACGATTGCTAAATCCACAGATGCAGACTTCTTTTGGGATACGCTGCAGAAATGACTCCCGCAAATACCTGAAAGGCATCGACTGAGATGGGCCTCTAATTACCCTTTTTGAAGGGAGAGCAGGACTAGGGTTCCTTTTAACAGGCATCTCAATAAACTCTCCCACAATACAAAATAAATAACTCTTAACCCGTTAAAATGGTGCTCCCACCAAAACAAGATGGCGCTGCCACCAGAAATGGCACTATCACCAATGCAAAATGGCACTTCTGCCAAAACAAGCTGGGGAAATCGGCTGCTGGCCCCAGGAGTTTCCCAAACCAGCCTTAAACCAATGGGCAGGTTTAGAATTCACCAAGCTTACAGAGAGGGAACTCTCAAAAAGCTGAAATAGCAAACAAAAATATCACTATAACTCAAAAACAAAAATTCTGCCCCCACAAAAACTCAACCCAAGACTCTTTGAAATAAAGGCGTGGCTAAAACCACTTAAATTTGCTGCTCCCAGAACCCAGGGAAATGGAGGAAATTCCACAGTTAGAAGCGCTAACGGCCAAAGTCCTGTTGGCAAAATCTCTTCCAAAAATAATAAGAGGGGCCGCTAAGCAGAGGTTTTTTTCGGGCCACAGCAACACCGCACACCGGGAGCCCCCAGATCAACTGGCTCGTGAGCTAAGGCCCTTAAAGGGAATAGCAAATGCTACACAAAGTCACCAATATCGAATTGGAATCCGTGGCAAGCCCCACAAAAGGGAGCACTCAGGGGAACCCCAAGGTCAAACGACCTATAGCAGAAATATAAAAAGAGCGATAAGCTCTGAAACGGAGCTCTAAGGGGCTGCAAACCCTGTGGGGCGAAAGCCCCTCTTACTAAGGGAAGGGCAAGGATGAGAAGGATTAACTCAAAATAAAAATGAGGGAAGAGGGTGAAAGGAATTAAAAAAAGGGATAATGGAAAGATATCACCAGGATGATCTGGGTCATATGCATGGGCATAAATAGGTCCCTTGAATGACTTGGACTGTGTCCCATTGGCCAGATTGCACCCAGCTTCGAGGGACCTACCAATCGGGTGTTGTGGCTGACCTATCGTACCTACCCACAACACAGGTTGTCGGTTTTCCAGGTCTCACCGCAATACGTGCCCTCTTTAAGGAAGGACCCGATATCCGGTAGACATGAGTGGTATTCTGCGTTCTTGCAAAACACGTGCATCAAATCCCATTTATGTGCAAGTTTTTAAGGAACTATATGCATATGGTTTTGCAGAAAAGGTATGCTGTACTTCTGAGGTGATTCTTGAAGAAGCAACTTGAAGGATTGTTGAATTCAGTGTTTGCCATGTCTTTTCTCTCTCACAGATGGCACTTTAAAGGACCAATCTGAATTCGGATGTACTAAAAATTGTACCTCTAGGATTTACAGCTTCACTTCAGTAGAAGATGTATACTTGCGGAGTTACAGGGACTGCTGTTTCGATAATCTTTGCAACATGGAAAGGCCAAAACTTAAGTGTATATATCTGTATATAATCCCAAGGATAAATAGCACTGAGGTTTCAGATAACTTCCTTGGTAGCTCTTAGACAAGCTTTAGGGTTCTTGGCCATGATTAATGCACCTAGTTTGTATGTCAGATGCTCAGAATCAATATCAACAGCCGTGTCTCAGGGATAAAGCAGGTGCCCTTATTACCCAAGAGAGTCAGATGGCCCCAGGGAATCTAGAAGAGCCCACACTAGATAAAATGGGGGGGTGGCAGAGAGAGATCATAACACATGTCCTTGTACCCTGACAGCCTTGCTGGTCCTTGGAGTCATCCTGCTGGGACAGAACTGCAGAGGTAGTAATTGAAACCAGTTGTTGTTGCTGCTGGATGCCCTGTACCTAGAGAACAACAAAAGCAGCACCACAGAAGAAAAGCTTGTTGGGATTGTGATCAGGGTGCCCTCAACCAAGTTTTTGGTTTGTTTAACTGCTCCTTCTTGTGTGGCTTGAATTGTCTAAAGACGCTGCTTGGTGGGAGGAAGGAGCACCGAGGAATGTTTGTATGCAGTTCCTCCCATCCTCAGATGAGAGTCTGGAGTAGGAAACAGCACTGTGGGATGGAGTGAGATTTATGTGAGGAATATTTGTGTGACTGATGGGTAACAATTTCTATTGTTATTTTGTATAGTTCAGTCAATGAAAAGTTTCTTTGTGTCCTTGGGTTTGCTGCACATTTTTGTTGAATGAAAGGAGTGACTCGTGATATTGGTGGTGACTGAAACAAAATAAAAAAAAATCCTTCCAGTAGTACCTTAGAGACCAACTAAGTTTGCTATTGGTGATTGAGTGAGAGATACTGGAGTGACTGGGTGGATTATGTGTTTGTGTACATTTGTGGAGTAGAATTGGATGTGTGACAGTGAATGAGAAGTTGATACTTTAAGGTTTGTGGATATGAGAGGCAAGATTTGTGAGTGGTGTGAAGTATTTTGAGAATTGGGTGATAGGAGCACTGAAGACAGAAGGACCTCCTAATTTGAACAATATTTCAAGATATGCTGATATTTGTGTGTGTGTGTGTGTGTGTGTGTGTGTGTTTTGAAATTTTATGTTTTATTGCATTGCAATGTTGTTCCGTATAAAATGACACTTTATTTTACTGTAGTTTATGAGTTTTGTAAACCACTTGGATATTCTTTTTAGTGTTAAATGATATAAAATAGTAATAATAAATAAACCAAAACCCACCAAGGTTTTATTTATTCATATAAGGAACTTTACATATTGCCCTTAATCACAGGACAGTTTACAAAGCAGTAACAAAGTAAACAACATAATATACTTAAACAATATTATATACATACATCTAATGCATAAAGCAATGCAAAAGAATACATAATCAGTGATGGAACATCATGCATAATAAATAATGCACAAAAAATAGCAGAGGCAAATTAGTCACATTGCCAACCCATCAATAAACTCCTTAAAAATACTACTGTTGGTCTGCCCATATCAGGTCCAACTTTGTGCATCATCATAAACTTTAATTGTGGAGATGCTGCAACCCTCTGAAAGGGAAGAGAACTGAGGCCCAGGAATCATTATAGAGATATATGGGCTGGAACCATGAGTTGACATTAGTTGTTGCATTTGTCAGGGCTGGATCGACAATTAAATGGGTTGGAGTGTCCAATCTATTGTGATTGTGGCTCAGAAGGTGGTGAGGGCCCAAAGACCGTCAAGTGTTCTGATGATGAGACTCGATGCATGGACTTTGTTCTTGTTCATGGTAAGTAGAACTGCTAGCCAAAGAGTGGAAGAGGGGAAATTGGGTGGGTAGCTGGGTTGCTCTCCCGTTCTGTTTGGGGCTTCCTGCCAAAAATAAACTGTGTCTGTACTGGGGCGGGGGGGGGGGGAGTTCTTTTTTCTGAAAATATAACTGAGTTGAAATCAGCTTTCCTTTTTATGTATAAAGATGAGACACAATATTTCTGGAGTGCAAGTAAGAGAAAGAGAGAAAAATAATGTGTTACCAGTAGTTAAATTGCATGTAGAAGTGTTTTTTAAGAGAGGCCTGATCTGAAAAGCAATATGGATGTGGGTTGGGCTGCTGTCCTATAATTTATAAATTAGACTTTTTCCTTAATATTAAACATCTCATGATGTGATTCTTAGATGTGATTTATACTTGCAAAATACAGTTAATAAAAATTAAAATGCACCTATTCTCTCTTCTACACATCCCTTACTACCCAGAGGCTCCTATGACCTTGTCTCTTTTTCTTTCCTAGATGATGCCGCAGTTCCTGATAAAGATTACAAAGGCTGTGCATCACAATCTTTTTGTTATTTAGCTATGAAATCAAAGCTTAACAAGTACATCTCAGTCAAAATAACCCGAGTACGGTGCTATGAATCTCTGTCTTCCTCAGAATAGCCCAGCTTTGAAGGGTAGTTAGGAGAGCACAATGTCTTATTCCTTTTGGATTCCACCATTTGCTGAAGTAGTGGAGGTGAAGGTTGCTTGCCTGGTGGTGGGAATGCAGAGCGACTTGGATTCACAGGACTCCTGAGTCCTCTCTTTGGCATTTTGTGGAGGATTAATGGGATGCAGGGGATAGAGAAGCTAAAGTAGAAATGTGGGGCTTGGGGGCTCTCGCTCATGATAATATGGTATATGGGTTGTCCTTTGTTCATAATCAGAATAAATTGGTGTGGCAAATAAAAACTGTGTTCTGTGTCTCTATTTAACAAATTAAGAATACCATATTCAAGAATACCTACAAGTTGGCCAGATTGCTTGCAGGAGAAAATTCCTCCCTCTCCCTGAAATACGGAGACCAAATAAACCAGAGCAAGGTCCATAAGCAACGTGCCCACTTCCTCCCTCTGGGTGGGGCCCTAAGACTGGTGAGTGGGTGGAAAATCCTGTGACAATTAGCCAAGAGGGCAGCTGACACCTGGCCACCCCCTTAAAAAGGCTGGGGGTGGGCTACTCCCAGCCCCAAACCCCAGACTCTGATTGGCTGAGCAGGCACTAACTTGCCTTACCTGAGGGTCCAATGCAGCTGGAGGTGGGCAGTGCCAGCCATGCCCTCTCCCTGATGTTGGCAGCCTCCCTGAACCCACCCCAGCCACTCCATAAGGCAATGGCTGCCCACCCAGGGCCCCAGGTGAGGGGATATTGTCCTTGCTACCACCCAGTATTACAGTGGTACCTCGGGTGAAGAATTTAATTCGTTCTGGAGGTCTGTTCTTAACCTGAAACTGTTCTTAACCTGAAGCACCACTTTAGCTAATGGGGTCTCCTGCTGCTGCTGCACCATCACTGCACGATTTCTGTTTTCATCCTGAAGCAAAGTTCTTAACCCGAGGTAATATTTCTGGGTTAGTGGAGTCTGTAACCTGAAGCATATGTAACCTGAAGCGTATGTAACCCGAGGTACCACTGTATTATTAAAACCTTCAGTGTCTCCCCATCTCTCCTTTACCTTTGCTGTCGTTTAAAACAAGCCTTTCTTTCACAATAATTGTCCCCCTCTTCTTGCTACACCCAAATGTCTCTCTTCCATTCCTTGGATGCTTCACAGGAGAGAGAAAGGATGTGGAGCCCTCAAATAAATGACATTTGGGTCCCTTCCAACTGAAAGTCTCTATGATTCTTGTTCAACTGGCTCACGTTGGTTGGTGTGAGGGTGGTACAGAGGGCAGTGACCTGGAGCGCCTTACTTTGGGCACGTATTTGATTTAGTTCAGTGTCATGTGATGGACCCTTGGCAGTCTTGCAGCCTGCAGTTACTTGTAGCTGGTTTAGGCTTTGGGCTTATAAATACATTACTATTGCTATTTAAAATAATATGATCTGTTAATAGAATTGCATTTTTAAATACATTCAACCTTAGTGCAAACTTTCTTCCTGGCAGACACTAGGAACTGCAGTGCTGTGATGTCTTCTAACAGCAAATTTGATTTGGTTTCACTGGACTACAATTCAAAGGATCTTTTGGAGCATGTCTTTTGAACCTGGATACCTCCTAAATGGAATGCATAATCTGGAGTAGATATTAGGATGACATATGTTCACAGCAGATTTTGAGATGGCCTGATCCTGTAGGCCATGCCCTGTAACATTTCTCCTATGAAAAGAAGGATATTTTTTCAAGAAGCTTTTGCGAACCCATACACTACACCCTTTCCCTGGAGCTTACCCCCCAGGAAGGAGACATGACAACAATGGATGGGTTTAAAATTAGGCTACAACTTTATTGAATTTCAGGTACAGGGACCTTGGCTTAGGCCTTGGAAGATATCCCTCTCATAATTGACAGGGGCTGAGGATGCGCAGGGCAGTCAGGCATTGTGGGAGGGGACTATAAATGTGAACTTACACAGCATGCCCTCCCACTTCACCAAAGCTGTGAGTTTGACCTTATGACACCACTCCAGGGCCAGTGACTCCCACAATCCATCCTTTAATTGACCCTGCTAACGCTGCCATGTGGGGGTGCATGAAGATGCTAACCCCAATCACAAAGATAGACTTTAGAATACCGACCTAGGCCTAAAACTGCCACCCAAGACCCCAAACTGCGGACTTGCCACCAAGATACCTACAGCTGAAGCCCCCCTCCTAAAGAGAAGGGCTGTGCCCTGCCAGTCACCAGTCATTGAGGCCCCAATGCACATCGTGCAACCAAAGGGGAGGGGGGTCAAATGTATTCCATCCACATGTAACAGTTCGGAATTGTCCATTGTAATTTTGGGGTGGCGAATGGAGACACCGCTGATTTGGTGCATTGTACTACGCATGGCCCTAAGAATTTTTTGCACTGTATAATTGATGCGAGAAGGTTTATTGGCCCCTCTCCAGCACTGATGGGGAAGGAGATTGGACCAGAGGATGGTCGTTGCTGAGCATAGGCCATGCACATTTTCATGGTCCGCCTTCTCAGATAGAACCAGGCTGATGCCTTTTTGCGCTACCAGGTCATTTCCTCCCAGGTGCAGTATCAATGCCTCTGGCGGGTTGTGGGCAGTGACGGCTCTGTGTAGCATGGGCATCAGTGCACCCCAATGCATGCCTCGTTGTCCTATCCAATGTATGCGGGCATTGGGGTGAATGCCAAGGTTAGTTCCCCAAATGTGCAAAGCGACATGGATCATGGCCCAGGGTACAATGCTATGCCCCACAACCCAGATGTTTGTGCCGGGCACACCTGCAATAAAAGTCAAAGGGAAACAGTAAAGGATGAATGTAGCCCTTGTAGGCCGCAGAACTCCATCAGCCCAGAGCCTTGATACTGGCAGAGTCCCAACCCTGGGCTGCTGCTGTTGTGACTGCACCAATGTGGAAGGAATGACCTGAAAATTCCCTTGGATTGCCGCCACAGGCCTCAATGGCCATTGGTAAGACTGCCGTGAACTGGCAGCACATCCAAGGGCGTTTGTCTGCATGGATGAGGCAGTCACCCCAGTGGTTAGGACACACTCAGAGGGACCCGCGTTTGTCTTGTCACAGACAGGGGCCATCCTGCTCAGAGGGGGTCAGTGTTGTGGTGTTACCCCTCCACAACTGCTCGGTTTGGATGAACGAATCTTAATTTTTAGGTGGAGCCCTAAGAAACATACATCAGTGTCTGTTAAACCTGAGTGTGGTGAGGAGGGGCTACTGACAATATATTCACCAGTGAGCAGAGCCGCAAAGAAGATGAGGAAAAATGCTGCATGGAAGAGGTGTATTTTGAAGTTCGACCAGCCCAGCTCTGGCAACTTGTCCCAAATTAACCTCAGGGTATCTGGTGTTATAGGCTTCCTGCCATCTTGGCGGGGAGGGATGATACAATGCCACCACGTGAGAAGCTTCTTGACATGGAAGCTTGCACAAGGGTCAGGCCACCGGAAACATTTACGGAAGAATGAAATAGCTGCCTTGTAGAGCAGTAATGTTTTGATGGCCAAGACTCTACATTTTAGGTGGAACCAGAATTTTAGCATGTCAGAGTCAGAGGCACGTCTGGAGGCCGAGCCATAGCGGCCGCAGAAACACTCCAAGGATGACCAAGCTCTGGCATATGAGCGCCTAGTGAAGGGTGCTAATGCCAAAAATATTCCCTGCATTACTTCTCTCATCCAATCTGCCACAGGTCGTCTGGGAAGGGGTCAGGTATCTGTGCTGCCTCGGGTGCCAGTTCGCGGAAATGCTCCATCTGGAAATGAGATAAAGCATGCGTAATGTCGTTGTTATGACCTGGTATGAAACATGTCATGATGGAAAAGTTGTGCTGAAGGCATTCTAGCATGAACAGGTGCAACACCCTGATGGCCTGGTAAGACTTTGCTGACTGCCTGGCTATAATCCTTACTACTGCTTCATTGTCCGAACAGAAGCAAACCCTGGAATTCCTGAAATGGTTTCCCCAGATGCAAAGGGCAACTAGAATAGGAAAGAACTGGGGAAAAGTTAAGTCCCATGTGATGCCTGAGTAAACAGTGTAGGGCTCCATTACCAATAAAGGAATCAACGCTGCATTTTCTGAGAAGTGGTTGGCGACTAAAGTATTGCAATGAAAGAATTTAAAATGGATTGGTGACCTTTTCCTTCAAAATTGTAAGAAGGGCTTCATATGACAGTGTTGCCATTTCCTTCCTTTAGTACAATTATTTGTACTTTTATTTATTAGAATTATACACCACCCTTCATCATACGATCGCAGGGTGGTTCACAGAATAAAATATAGGATAAAAACAAGGAAGAAATAGAAAAAACTTCAGAACAACACCCCCCTTCCCACAGACACATTTAAAAGAAGGTGGATTCTCAAACTATGCCCAGTTAAATCAGGGAAACTACAAAATTGAACACGTAAACTTGGCTGGATGCAGGAATGTCATTAGGTTCCAGTATCACCAGATGGCTGGGAAGAATGACCATGTGATGCATTAATGGTTGATTACTTTGTGCCTGACTGAGAACATCTTGGTCCCAAAGACATTGTGATGAAACTGAGGTGGGGATAATGTAGGAGGGCATGTGGTGAAATTTCATGGAACTCCAGAAAAGAACTCATCTACTCACAATTCCTGTTTTACGAGAGTAAGGCTGAGATGGACTGGAAGGGGCACTTATCTTGTCTTCATCTCTGTAATTTGCTGGCACAGACATATAATGGACATGGCAGGTGACAGGAGGGCCACAAGAATGACATAGGAGACTGGTATTGGGTTGAATTAGGCCACAACTTTATTGATTACAGGAAAGAGTAGGTTTGACTAAGGCATTGGGCATGTATCCTGCAAAAGGCAGCCTGCTTGCTACCTGAGAGGATTAAAATACCTGGTGGGGTCAAACCCCTGCTGGAGTGTCAACTGCAAAATGGATTGGATGCCCCAACCCTACACAAGCTGCCAGTGTCACCCTTCCTGGACCCCTCTAATGGGGTACCCTTGTGACTAAGGATGCAGTCCAATGCCTAATCCACCAAAACTGTGACAGTTGCTACAAGGCGGGCAAAAACATGCAAACCGGCTAATTTGTTTGCAGGAGAAAATTCCTCCCTGGCCCTCAAATAGCTAAAGATAAAGGGACCCTTGACGGTTAGGTCCAGTTGCGGACGACTCTGGGGTTGCTGGGGTTGGTCATGTGGCCAGCATGACTAAGCTGCTTCTGGCAAACCAGAGCAGCGTGTGGAAATGCCATTTACCTTTCTGCTGGAGCGGTACCTACCGTATTTTTTACTCTATAAGACTCACTTTTTCCCTCTGAAGAAGTAAGGGGAAGTGTGTGTGCGCCTTATGGAGCGAATGCAGGCTGTGCAGCTATCCCAGAAGCCAGAACAGCAAGAGGGATTGCTGCTTTCACTGCACAGTGATCCCTCTTGCTGTTCTGGCTTCTGAGATTCAGAATATTTTTTTCCCCTTGTTTTCCTCCTCCAAAAGCTAGGTGTGTCTTGTATTTATCTACTTGCACTTTACATGCTTTTGAATAGCTAGGTTGGCAGGAGCAGGGACTGAGCAATTGGAGTTCACCCCGTTGTGGGGATTCGAACTGCTGACCTTCTGATCAGCAAGCCCTATGCTCAGTGGTTTAGGCCACAGCGCCACCCATGTCCCCGGGCCTGAAATACAGAGACTTAATTAACCAGAGCAAGGTCCATAGGCAACGTGCCCACTTCTCCCCTCTGGTCAGGCCACAAAAGACTGGGTGAAGGGATGGATAATCCCGTGATGATCAGCCAGGATCCCAGGTGAGGGGATATTGTCGTTGCTATAACTTAGTATTATTATTAAAACCATCAGTGTCTCCCCATCTCTCCTATACCTCTGCTCTTGTTTAAAATAAGCCTTTCTTTCTCTGTAATTGTCTCACTCTTCTTGCTGTGCCGAAATGTCTTTCTTTGCACAATGTATTTACTTCCTGGAACAATGTGTTGTCTTCAACATGAAATTCCAAATTCAGTGTAGTAATTTATAATCAATATTTCAATAACAAGGGAGCACACTCACTCTCTTTCATACACACAACTTCAGTAAACTGGTTAACTTTCTCTAACTGAGCAACCAACATGCAGGCTTCCTCTTAAGATCCAAATAAATTTAAATATACATTAAAGATCATCATGAGATGTGTGCAAAATAGCAGAAAGCAGGAAACCAGGAAAAGGGAGTGGTTTATGTGCAAGGGAGTAAGAAAAAAGAGGAAAGGTGAAAAGGGGGGTGAAGGGGAGGTTGTGAATGTTGGTGTGTCTGTGAAAAGGAGACTGCAGAAAAGGAGAGAGGAGAAAGAACGGAAATAGGGGAATATGTGTGCAAGGGAGCAGTGAGATAAGGAAAGAGGAAGGGAGGAAGAGGAGGTGAAGCTGAAGATAAGTGAGCCAAGTGGTTTGCAAAAAGAGAGTATCAGGCATGGGGGCATGGTAATTTGGAAAGGAGGGTATGAAAATGTCTGCAGAATAGGAAGGGGTGGTGTCACCATAATTGGGTGGAAAGTGAGAAGGGGCTTTAATAGCTGCAATGTGTGGCAGGAGGAAGATACGGGAGGTTATCACAGGCTGGTTTGTTTTCAATGTGGGGTTGCAGAAAAGGAGGGGGACGTTTCATGTGGACACGGACGTGGGTTTTAATGTGAAAATGGGTGGAGAGCAGGATTGCAGGATTGAAGAGAAAAGTGGCTTGAGATATGAAGTTTGGAAGGTTAAATTCATGACTAATGGTTGCATTGGATGGGAAGGGAGAGGTTTAGGGGGTTGGGGAACAGAGGGAGCTGAGGAAAGCCCTACTAAAATTGTTAAAAGTTCAGAAGTGTAACAATTTATCCACCCTATCTGCTTATCAAAGTGGTCAGGGCTGAATAAAATAATCAACTTCGAATGACTTTAGGCTATTATGCCCCTTTTCTGGAAATCTGATAAAAAACACTAGGCAAGTAGGGCAAATTACTACTCTTTGATAGACCACTGAATATGCACTGAGGGATTTAGGAGTCAGAGATATAAGAAGATCCTTGATGGATCACACAAAAAACTCATATAGTCCAGCATAGTATTCTTAGGAAACAGATGCTTGTGAGAAGCCTCTCCCACCTGTGTTCTCCAGAAACTTAACTGAGAGGCTTATTGGCTCTTATATGTGAGGAAATATAGCTATTATGACTAGTACTCATCTGTCTCTCATAATATGAGAACCTGTGGACATGCAATGAAATTGAGAAACTTGATGGTTATGTTCTAGCTCTGCTGTTGGGGGAAAGGTGGATCTGAATGTCTGTTGCTGGGAAACAGTAGTAGGAGAGTGGCGTTTATCTCATGTCCTATTTTCAGGCTATGCACAGTAAAGTGGTTGGCCACTGTAAAAATACTTTTCATGGGCAGATGGCCTGATTCAACAGGCTGATGTAAGTTCTATCCTGTTGCAGTTTATAGGACATCTTCTTACAGCAGCCAAACTCCTCATTGCTTCCAAGTGGTGTTCACCCAGTGTACCTGCTGCAGAGTTCAATGTTCCATAATGTACTTGCTGAAGACGTCTGGCTTCATAATTTTATCTAATTTGACTGCTCATGTGGCTGAGTGAGGGTAGCCAAAAGGGCAAACAGGTTGAGACACTATCTAGTCCTTTTTTAATATGCTCCAGGGGTTGAGAACTCCTGGCCTGGGAGCCAAATGCAGCACCCACATAACTCTTTACCTGAAGGTTCACTAAACCAAAAAAGGTGAAAATTTGAGAGCTGCACAGCCCCTTTATTATCTGTATGGGCCACCACAATGAATATCTTATTCATCATTGATTTGATTTATGAAATTTCTATCTCATCATTCTTGCCAAAGGAGCCCTGGCTGGATAGTCAAATGGTTTTTCATTTGAATATCCCTATTTATCCTGTCTCTTCTCTTTTCTTCTCTTCTCTTCTCCAATTACTATACCACCATTCCTCCCACACAAGTCGAAATTGGACGATAAAAAACATTATAATGTAGGGCCGGCATATAGATTTTCCCAGAGATTACAGGGAATTGAGCTCTGAAAAAAGCTCAACAACTTTTGGGTTCTCCTTTCAAAAAGCTCAATATTTTTGGTGGTTTCCTTAAAAAAACAAGTTTTGAGTGTACTGGCTTTTACTTTTTGAGATGTGGGAACCCTAAGTTCAACATGAAAGATTACTGAGTAAGCTTGGCTGTCCTGGAAGACAAGGAAAGGTCAGTAAAGAATAGGAAGCAGTATAAACCTGCAGTATCCTCAATGAAGATGGGTCAGAAGTGGGGTCTCTCAATGCTCAATACAGTGGTACCTCGGGTTACATGCACTTCAGGTTACATACGCTTCAGGTTACAGACTCCAATAACCCAGAAATAGTACCTCGGGTTAAGAACTTTGCTTCAGGATGAGAACAGAAATCGTGCTCCATCGGCCCCATTAGCTAAAGTGGTGCTTCAGGTTAAGAACAGTTTCAGGTTAAGAACAGACCTCCGGAATGAATTAAGTACGTAACCAGAGGTACCACTGTATTGGGTTTGGGGGCTTTTCAACATTTTTTTATTTGGTCCCACACATCCTGTCAAAGAAACGTAAGGAAGCAAACAACAGAAAAGAATAGAGTTTCAAATAAAATGAAATGTATTTAAAACTTTTGAAAACATCAATAACTTTAAAAAGCCGAAACACACCCTCCCAGTCAATAATTTTAAGGGTAATAGCCTTCAAATTATTGCAACCTTAACTCCCTGGATCAATAGGAATTTTAAAAGCTCGTGAAACATCATAATAGGAGAGATGAATGCAGTGCACCAGAGTGGACATTCCCTGTCATGGGCCAGCAACAAATGGGAGCTACATCATGGGGACTTTCCCTGTTAATCATATGGTTCCATATTTTATAAACAAAATATTTTTTTAATTGCTATGTATATGATTTATTTTTCAGAAGTTAAAGTTGTATGAGTTTTAGTTGTAGCCGGAGCTTGTAAACATTGCTTTAACAGATAGCCTCTCTACGTGACCTTTGTGCATCTTGGTTAACTGTATCTCTCCCTAGGTAGAGAGTGGCCAGGATGTTTTTGTTGCCTCATTGAAGAAGGGAAGGTGTGGTCCTATAATAAGAATAATTTTATTATTTGTACCCAACTCATCAGACTGGGTTGCCCCAGCAACTGTTTGAAAGCTGCTTTGAAAGATATGGCTGTGCGGCCCTTTTTCCTTCATGTATTTGGTTAATTTCTAGCTATCTTGAATGAGATGGATTATGGAGACAGGGGTGGCAAACATAGTGTGCTCTAGACAATTCCCATCAACCCTAGTTGGAATGTCTGGCTTTGAGGTGATGAGCGTTGTAGTCCAGCCACCTCTGGAAGTCAGCATACTACCTCTCCCTGATCAATATCCATTTCTAGCTCAGCAGGCTCACCTTTAGCTAAAACAACCTGTGTTATATTATTTGTAAATCACAGTTTGATATGACAATGTTGGTGCAGACAACTATATAGAGTCATACCTCGGGTTACAGACACTTTGTGTTGCACGTTTTCGGGTTGCACACCAGGCCGAATCCGGAAGTACCGGAACAGGTTACTTCCGGGTTTTGGTGCTCACGCATGCACAGAGGCACTAGATCACTCTTAGCGCATGCTCAGAAAAGTTGAATCCCGACGCTGCAGGTTGCGAATGCTGCGGATTGGGAACGGGCGTCCCGTACGGATCACGTTCGCGATCCGAGCATCCACTGTAATGGAATTCATTCTCGTATAGTACCCATTATAAATAATGGGTAAAATATAGTGAATAAAATATAGATGTGATTTACCAATTGCTGATCACTGTATCTGATCATGGACAGAAGCATTTCCACAGAAGCATTGTGATATAATTGAGGTAGGATATACTAGGGGGTTATTTGGTGAAATTAAATGGGGTTCTCAAAAAGGATTCAATTACCGGTACCGGTTCAAATACCTGTCTCTTAACCCTGAGAATGGGATGGAGTGCAAACTGCAGGTGGCAGAATTTCATACCGTTTCCAAAAAAGAGTTAATCCAATTTCCACATTGTGCTTTGTGTTCCAGTATAAAATTGCACCATGTCTGGGAAAGCATGCAATCTCTAATTTCATCATTTCCCACCCCCTTACTGGACTAGTTCTTTCCACCTGGAACCCTCAGGCTCCCTTCTTGGCCTATAAAACCCTCCAAACTAGGCTCATCCTCCATCCTTCACCTGCTTGTTTGTTCTGAGCACTTTGATCTCTTCAGCACTATGACGACTTTTCTGAGTACTTGTCTCCTCTTGGTCATCCTTTGCCCAGGTGAGTAGGAGCCTGAGATCTGGAATTCTTTCTCCAAGAACATTGAGTCAAGGGGCTAGTAGTGTCCATATGCCACCTTTTGAAGCAGGAGAAGCAAAGTAGTTGTTGTGGAAGATAATAATCAGGCATCCAAACAACATGACCAGTCCAACACAGTTGATGCTACCTACGCCCTTGCAGCCATACAGAGCTCTGCAGGAAGGAGAGGAGGTCTAGCTAATCAGAGGACTGGATGAGGGAGAGCAGAGCAGGGAGGCTGGCAGGAGAAGATAAAAGCAGCAGAGCCAACTGTCTAGAAAGGCAAGGGGACTGGTTCTCCTTACTGTTCCATTTACTCATGAGGAGGCCAGTGGAGAGGAGAGGAGTAACTTTAGCCCTGCACTAGGCTGCTTGCTGCAGATAACTGGCTCTTGCTGGAGGCAACAGATCAATGGTACTTTGAGGCACTGAGAGACCTCTAACCGTAGATGCCAACCCTATGGGGCTGGGAACATCTCTGCCTCCCCAAGTATGTGATGATGGGACTGAAAATTCCCAAACTTGAGGGGCCCCATTGTGCCTCCTTGCAACCTCCTTGAATATGTTGTACTTGTGGTCTCATGTGCATACAATGAGCACCCCAATGTCAGGCAGAACTTGGTGCCTCCCTTTAAGTTGCAAGAGCAGGGAACCAGTGCAAGGGCCGTCCCTGCTAGGGGATTAGCTTTTTAGGGGAAATCTCGCTAGGTGGAAGTAGCCAGTTAGCAGTGACCGGGGATGGAATATGGCCCCTGCTGTTGTGGGCCCTGTTGTGGGCCCTGGGCCCCAGCCATTTTCCTGTGGATAGGCAACAGTTTTGATATTTTCCTGGTAGGTAGTGTGGTGTAGTGGTTAGCGTATTGAGCCCAGGAGCTGAGAGAGATCAGATTCAAAATTCCCCATTCAACCACAAAGCTGATATTGAGTCTTGTTTAGTGGTTTGGTCCTGAGGGTCCATTTAGAAAGTGTGCTTATATTTCCTTATGGAATGGGGCAAGGGGCAATTTTTACATTTGCAGAGCCTTTTTGAACCTCAGGATTATTATGGGCAGTGGGGTGCATTTAGCATGGCTCCAGATAAAGGCAAGGCTAAGGTGGGCCCTAAGGGCAAAGGAAAAGCATCTGCACCACAGAGGGAGCATGCATAGGCATCCCATTCCCCTCCTGTTCTGTGGAGGAAGAGTCAGACTAGGGGACTATATTGATGTTCCTCGAGGCCCTGAGAAGGCAGAAGGCAGCCCTACTGTAGCTGTAACTTCAAGTGCTTGTCAGCTGGCAGAAGCAAGAAACACAAAATCCTAACCAAGGTGCTGTTAATTTAATTTCAACAGGTTTGGATGCCTTGGAAGTAAGTACTGGTTTTGCTTCGCAGGAAGTGCCAGAGGTGGAAGGCACACAGGAGGTAGTCATGGCAAAAGGTGAGGCATTTTATTCTCAGCAGTGGAGTTGGTCAGGGGGGCATCCCCAATTGCCATGGATTTGTCAGGGTTGGAGTCCAGCTCAGTGGCCTTTCTCCCCTCCGGTGGTGGCTGTGGCTTCCACTGGATTCCCCCTTTATACAGGGGGATCTGCCACTTTGTTGGATGCTTGTAATCAGGAAAGGGGCCCAGGATCTGTGGATGTGACCAATCACCCTGATCTGCATGGATAACTCTGATGCACCCCCCCTTCATCGAGTAGCACCCACCAGCTCAGAGGGTAAAGGAAGGGGAGAAGGCGGGTCTGTATCATCAGTGCTGCCCCACCCTGATCCCTTGGATGTGGTTAAGCGGACGCCACCCCATTTTCAGAGCCATCAGCCCCCACCAGGTTTCCATCTCCTCCCAACTACCAAGGAAAGGATTTGGAAAGGGGAATATTGTGTTGTGTTCACTCACTTAAATAGGGAAATTCCCAAGAAAGGAAAGGACATTGTAGGTGAGATTGATGCAGGCAAACCAAAGCACAGGAAGGTGCCAATTGGTTACTGGCGTATTTAAATTTATGCCAGAATTAATATATCAAATTATGGATTTATGGAGCATACTCAGAGTTCATGGGGGGGATTGAAGACCTATGATGAAGCTTTATGCAGCTGGGCAGCTACTAAGTAGGCCTGGAGTGGGGGGGGGGGAAGGTGGCTGACTTATGGCTCCATTTTATATCTCACATATGTCCCATAGAATCCTAGAGCTGTAGAGTTGGAAGGGACTGGGAGGGCCATCTAGTTCAACCCTTTGCAATGCAAGAATCCTTTGACCAACATGGGGCTCAAATCAAGAACCCAGAGATAAAGAGTCTCATGCTTTACACACTGAGCTCACTTAATGCCTAGGCAAACCCAAGCCACGTTACCCACATCAGAGGGGCAAGGAATTCAACCCCACCTGTTGGGTTGGGTATAGAGTTCCTTCAGTGCTTGTGGCAAACACCCATGGTGCTACTCCACTGCATCTGTGCACTGTGTGCAATGCCTCTTCACAAAGACACACCCCAGGTTTGTTCATAATTTTGCTTCCTGAGCCCAAGATTGGGAATATGAAATGGAAAATTGGAAGTGGGTGGAAGTTTGGTTTTAGAGTCAACAATTGTAGGGATTTCCATGCTGATCTCATGAAGGCTCGGCCATCTTCCCATTGCTTTCAGCAGAAGTCACCTAACTGTGGTCCGTGGGCCTCATATATCTGCAGGTTGCCAACTTTCCATATTTGTTGATTCAGCTCTGCTGTGGCAATCGTGCTTCCCTCAGATGGCTAAGGTCCTTGGCAGGGTTTGATGGACATTATTTCCATGAGGTGGGTGGTTGATAGGGAAGACACTCTCGTGTACAATTCTCCCCATGCTCTCTTCATTGACCCCAAATTGATTTGTTTGGTTAAGGGGAAGCACCATTACCAGTGTGCTGAATGTGAAAGTATGTAATGAGACTGCTGAAGTCCCATTCTGCGATTCACTGTGATTCACAACAAGTAGTGGGTAGGGGGGAAGAGTATGTCCCCGGTTTAACATGCATACTAGCAAATGGGAAGAAGGCCTTGTGTCTTTCCATTTCTGTGTCTTGAGATGTGTGTTGGTGTGCATGCAGCCTCTAACCCACCACTACATGTGGATCCTGAGACCATTAACATTGCTCGTGTTTGGCTTGGAATATTCTGTTTCTCAAAGACTGGACAACTTATGTTTCCTCTCCTCTCCTCTCTGCAGGGGAACTGCAATGTGCAATAAGCCAATTGAAAAGCTGTTATATCAAAAAAGGAGAAGGAGGAAGTTGCTTTTATCAGCGTACTGAAACCAATTTAAGTGAGTATGAAGCCTATCTGTCATATTAAATCTATGTTTGTGGGTGCATCCTTTGGTCTCTGGTGTATCTAGTGTGACAACAGAATGCTGATCTCACCAACCTTGAGGAACTCAACTTTTTCAACAATTAAATATTAGAATTAAAACTATATTAAAAATCTGTTTAAAATGTACCAATAATTACAATAAAAACAACACAACCCCAACCCTTTCAGTAAAAGCAGTCATTCTCCAAAAACATGTTGAGACCCACTTGTAAAATGACAACAAGGTGGGATCTAGTCTAGATTCTAGTCTAGATTCTTGAGAGTCTAATCTAGACTCCCCCCCCTCTCTCTCAGCGAGTTCCAGAGTCTGCAAGGAGCCACTGAGATGGCCCATTTCCATATCATTAACCAATAGAGTGTGGAACCTCTCTCACTCTCTCATATTTTGACTCAGGGAAGCCTCATAGATCCACAGAGCCACTGGTAACCTTCTCCTGACTTTTACCAGCTGCTTACTGTGAACAAACTGTGCACAAATATTCAGGCCTCATCTTTTTCTGGCATTTGTCTCATAACTCCCCCTTAACTCCTAAATGACAATCCCTCGGTGAATGATAATTCCCAACTGCTTAGAAAGCAACCAAATCAGAGTCTAATCTTTTTTGGTGCAGGCACATTGATGTAGCAATAAAGTGTGTCCTGCAATGTTTTCCACTGAAAGCAAAGCAGACTGCTGTGACTTGGGTCCATTGGTCACTTCACTTTACTCTCTCTCTCTCTCTTTTGTAATTCATTTTTATTGGTTGCTTTAGACATACATTCATGAAATCACATTGTAACAACTTGGTTTTCCTGTAATTAAACATATATTTTTAAAACATTATGAAAGAAAAAAAGAACAAAAATACATATTGATTGATTGATTGATTTGATTCATTTGTAATCCATTTCTGTTTGACTTCCCTCCCCTTCTTACCTCAGTCCTCAGTTTTACTTAGTTGACTGCCCCTCCTAAAACAGCCATTTATTCAATATCCTATAACAGTCTTAATATTAGTTCTTTTGTTTATATTAAATTTGAAGAATTCTTCTATTTTTTAATATTTAAAATATAATATTTATTATTATTATTATTTTCTTCCCCCCCTTTATAACAACCAGATAAAATTTCTTTATCAGATACATCTTTGCTCTGAGCTTTGACTTCCTCCTGTCCCTCTCCCTGACTTCCATGTGGTATCACTTTTATCTTAGCATTTCTAAATCACCCTGTTTATCTTATCTCCATACTTAAAAGACTTACATCTAATTTTTATAAACAGGTATCAAATCATAACCTATCAAAATTTTAAATCAACCCTGCAAGTGTTTTCAAATGTTTACAATGTTCCTTCATATAGCTTTTTACTAAAGGTATTTTTGAAAATCTTTTTCAGTTCATTATATATCATATCCCAGTAGGCTTAGAACACGTCCACCACATAATCTTAGGACACGTCCACCACATATGAAAGAAATTCTCTTCCTTCTCCTTATATTTCCAACATACCTTATCTTCTAAATTTTAGCAAGTTTAGTCAGCGTCAAATACCAGCAATACATCATCTTCATTAAATTTTCTTTTAATGCCATACATGCAGTGAATTTAATTGTTTTTGTCCATAGTCTTTCCCACATCAAATCTGAAGAATTCTTAGAAAGCTTTCTTAGCTTTCCGAATTATTCCTTCATCAATAAGTAATGCTTCATTCATCCTCTATTTTTTCTGCCCTCTTTCTTTCCCCTTCAGGAATAAGGACACTGAATTGTGATCTGATAGGGACTTTGGATCAATTTCAAATTTTCTTTCAAATGTTAATTCTTTTGAGATCCAAATTCCATCTTGCCTGCTGGCAGACTGGTTTGGCTCAGAATAATATGGGAATTCCTTTGCCCTTGGATGTTTAAACCTCCAAGCATCTACTAAATTTCTATTAACTGGAAAAAAAGTTTGAGATAATCATCCTGTTTTATTATCTACACTTCTCTGAGTTCTCTCATGTTTGAAACAACTCGATTCATATCTCCTAGGAGATTTATTTTCTCCTCCATGTAGTCTAACACTGTTTCTTCCAGGTGTTTATAGAAATCAGCTTTATTATCATTGGGTGCATATAATACTCAAGGCAGAGTATGTTTTACCAAATAAGAGGGGACTTTCTTTTTACCCCTTTCTTCATGGCAGATTTATTTATTCAATTTTAAATTTCATTTGTAAGATTTTCCTTTTCTGCTCTGTTAAACTATGGGGATATGGAGATTTCCTGCTTCTTGGAACCGGCATCATGGGCTGCTACTCTCTTGCTTCGGGACCATCCCCCTTTCCTCTCTCCTTACAAAGAGACGAAGAGACCGGGAAACTCCTCTTTGACAACAACGCTTCTATGCTGACCCCAAGACTCCCTCTTGGGGGTTGGGGGGATGCGTAGCCTTCGCGTCTCCCCCCTCAAAGCCCATTAGCGATCGAGCCCTTCTGAGCTCATGCCATGTTCCATCTTGTGGGAAACCGGAAGTCACTTCACTTTACCCCAGGGTAGTCATACCTACCGCCCACTACCGCCCATCTTTCTTGATGGTAAAATTTCCTTACCACCCACCAGTGCTCAATGGAAGGAGGATTCAGTTTGTGCTGTAGAACCCCCTACTGCCCACCTAGAATTCTGAAATGGCCACTAGTGGGTAGTAGGGACCAGGTTGACAACCCCTGCTTTACACTCTCATGTACTTTTGAGTTTTTTCTTGCACTGGCATGTCTGTAAGATTTGGGACGCTGCATGGGCCAGAGTAGGCAATGACCAGGGCGCAGCCTATCCACTGTCACACTGGGATGCAAACAACACTCCTGAAAAGGAGGGAGGGGTGAATGGAGATTCTCAGACCAATCAGAATGAATTTACCTGATCCAGGCCACATCTTATAAATATTGTCCCCAACGCCACCACCCCACTCTCTATTTTTAGAACCAGTCTCCAATTAAGGTAAAGGGACCCCTGACCATTAGGTCCAGTCGCGGACAACTCTGGGGTTGCGGTGCTCATCTCGCTTTATTGGCCAAGGGAGCTGGCTTACAGCTTCTGGGTCATGTGGTCAGCATGACTAAGCCACTTCTGGCAAACCAGAGCAGCGCACGGAAACGCCGTTTACCTTCCCGCCAGAGCGGAACCTATTTATCTAGTTGCACTATTAGCTGATGCCAAATAGGCCTGCAACATATAGTAACAGCACATAGCATCAAATGCTGAAATACTCTGATGACAAACGAAGCCACAGAAATCATTTTTTAAAAAGGAAAAAGGGGAAAAACATACTCAGACAGATATAACTGCTTTTCCCCATAGAAGGTTGTGTGCAAAAAGATTTCTTGTATTGAGCTAGCCAGAGAGAAGTGAGTTTAAGAGATCAGAAAATTAGAGGAAACAGGTGAAAAACCATCTTCTCCCGTCTCTCAGAAATATAGTACATAATATAAGGAAGCTTCATGAGTCTGGCCCCTGGATCAGCTAGTTCCATATCAGGTAGAGATGGGTGGTGCATCAAACTATTCTAGGCTCTTTTGTATGGGCAGAAAAGCAAGTCCATCTAGCCCCATTTATGTGCAAGTTGTTAAGGAACTATCATAGAATATTCACATGGTATTGCAGAAGAAATTATACTTCAAAGAAACTACTTTATGGATTAGTTTGCTGAATTCAGTTGTTGCCAGGTATTTTCTCTTAAATCACCCATTTGCCCAATGTGTTTATATTTGTACGTTCATCAATTTGAATTTTTGCATAACTTGCTATTCCTTCAATTCTCTCTAACAGATGGCTCTGATGAGACCGACACGAATAAGGGTTGTTCTAAAGATTGCATCTCAGCAAAATTCTCCTTCTCTTCAGTAGAAAGAAAATTCATCCAGCGTATCCACGATTGCTGTAAAAAACTTTTGTGCAACATGAAAGTACTTGGCAGTAAGTATCTATCATCTATCTATCTATCTATCTATCTATCATCTATCATCTATCATCTATCTATCTATCTATCTATCTATCTATCTATCTATCATCTATCTATCATCTATCTATCTATCTATCTATCTATCTATCTATCTATCTATCATCTATCTATCATCTATCTATCATCTACCTACCTACCTACCTACCTACCTACCTACCTATCCATCTATCATCTATCTATCATCATCTCTCTACCTATCTATTGCCAAAGATAAATAGCATTGAGCTTTCAAATTTCTTTTCTTGTTACTCTAAGACAAGCAATACTATTCCAGTCCAAGATTCATTCCTGGGTCATTCAATATCAAGTGATCCAACTTTTTTACCTCATTTAACACATTTTAAAAAGAAAAGCCTAACTAGCTTTTCAGACACCTTTTAATTGAATAACTTTCTAAAGAAATGCCAGAAGCTACTAATATTATAGTTGAGATCTTGTTTATTCTGTTATATTGTACTCCAAGAAGACCCATTTATCCCAAATAGAATCCAATAAGGCAGACGTTTATGTACAAAATATATTTTGAAAAATGTGAAATTTGCAGGTGGCTCTTTGAAATATGAAATAATCAATATATTTTTGGAATTTTTAAATCATATTATTTTTTTAATCCTTTTTTTAAAATGGAAAATTTGGTAACTTAGATTTTTGAATTAGAGTAATTCCATCATGTGACATATCATGAAGCTCAGGATCTGAAGGGATTGGTGCTTTTAGTTTTGACGTATCTCAATGCTGGGCTGAGCTTTTAAGGCCTTTGTGTACTCTGGCAAGGTAAAATTTCTCTCTCTTTTTGAAATTTCAAACCCTCATAACTCAAAAACGGGATGAGATAAAAAATTAAAATTTAAATTTAAACTTAGTTTTGATCACTCAACAAGTGTACAAAGGATTAAGAAAATTAGATGACATCAGGTAAAAAACTTGTATCACTTGATTGGGTGCCAGTGCAATGTTCCCTTGCCAGTAATGAGGGACAGCATTTTGATATACGGTATGTCAAAAAAATATGTAGTGAACTGCCCTGTGATTTTTGGATGAAGGGCAGTATACAAATTTAATTCCTAATAAATAAATAAGTAAATATTGAGCTCCCAGTGGGGCCTCAATAACTCCTTGGAGGTGTTTAGTACATGCCCTAACCTAGTTTGTATGAAAAATTCTTGGAATCAGCATCACCATCTGTATGTCATGGAGAAGCACTTTCTCCCCAAGAGATTCAAAGGACCACTGGGTGTGTGGAAGAGAACACCCCCAGATAAATTGGGGAAACAGAGAGAGAGATAAGAACACATGCCCCCTCTTGCTCACTCTGGGACTCATCTTGGAGGGGCAGAACTGCAGAGGTAGTTAGTGAAACTATCTATTGCTGCTGGATGCCATCTAACTGGAGAACAACAAAAGTCACACTGCTGGGGCAAAGTTGTTGAGCTCTATTTGAGAACAAAAATATTTGGGAACAAAAATAAGTTTTTGGGTTTTGGAGGGGATTTTAAAAGCATTTTTTAAAACAAAAATCACCCTACTTGGCATACATATAGGAAAATATGGGCATATGGTAGCCCTAAGTTCCTCCCATTGCTATATTTCATGTCTCAGTTAGTGGACTGTTTCTTTTCTCTCCTTGGTTTCTCACTTGTGAGGTGCCTCAGGGTTCCATCCCCTCCCCCATGCTTTGTAACATCTACATGAAGCCACTGGGAGAGATCATCAGGGGGTTCGGGTTGGGTGTTCATCAATATGCGGATGATACCCAGCTCTACCTCTCTTTTAAATTGGAACCAGTGTAGGTGGTGAAGGCCCTGTATGGGTGTCTGGAGGCGGTTGGAGGATGGATGGCGGCTAACAGATTGAAGATGAATCCTGACAAGACAGAAGTACTGTTCTTGGGGGACAGGGGGCGGGTGGGTGTGGAGAATTCCCTGGTCCTGAATGGGGTAACTGTGCCTCTGAAGGACCAGGTGCGCAGCCTGGGAGACATTTTGGACTCACAGCTGTCCATGGAGGTGCAGGTCAATTTTGTGTCTAGAGCAACTGTCTACCAGATCCAACTGGTATGCAGGCTGAAACCCTACTTGCCCATGAGAAAAAAAAATAAAATTTTAGATTGAAACTTAGTTTTCATCACTCAACAAGTGTACAAAGCATGCCCCCCCATTGCTTTCTGAAAGCCCACCTCACCCTGGGACTGATCTTGATGGGGCAGAACTGCGGAGGTAATAACATTATAGTTTGCGGATATTAGAGGCAGAATCTTAGTGTGATGTGTAGCATTTTGTAAGATAGGAGATGCTTTATAAATGCTGTAAACTGTCCAGAGTGGCTGGGGGAACTGAGCCAGATGGGCAGGGTGTAGATAATGAAATAATAATAAAGTTGTTGTTGTTGTTGTTGTTGTTGTTGTTGTTGTTGTTGTTATTATTATTATTATTTATTAAGAATATTATTGGAGCACTGAAGACAGAAGGGTTCCTTCACTATAAAGACACTTCAATATATGCTGATGTTTTTGTTTTTGAGATTTTATATTTTATTGCATTCTAATGCATTTAGGTATAAAATTAAATTTTATTGTAGTTTCCAAGCCTGGCTTGCAATGGTCCATGGGGTCACAAAGAGTCGGACACGACTAAACAACAACAGGAGCCTCTTTTTAGTATTAAGTGATATATAATAATCATTAATAAATAAACAAATACACACCAAGGCTTTATTTATTTATTTATTCATTCATTTATTGTTTAAAAACTTTACATAGTAACCTTAATCAGAGGAGTGTTTCCATCATAATAACAAAGTATACAACATATTATACTTAAACAAGATTATATACCTATTTCATACTAATAAGCACTACGTAAGTATATGTAATTAGTGATTGAACACTATACATAATAAACCAAGCACCAAAAATAACTGGCCAATAAGTCACATTCACAACATTAAACTCCCCAACTCACTCCCTTAAAAATACTACTGCTTGTCTGCTCATCTCAGATCTAAATATCTGCAACATCAACATCATTAATTGCAGAAACAGAATGAAGTAGAGATGTTGCAACCCTCTCACAAGTTTAGAGAACTGAAGCCTAGGAATTAGAATAAAGATAAATGGGCTGGAATCATGTCTTGACTTTATTATTTACTTCTGGCAGTGCCACCGAGGAACTTGAATGGGCTGGTGTGCCCAAACCTTGGTGTAGCTGAATCAGAAGTCTCTGAGGGTTCAAATTTCATTGAGTGTCACAATGAGGAGACTCGGTGCATTGAATTTATTCTTGTTCATGGTAAGTAGAACTGCCTTGCAATGAGGGGGGGGGGGAATGGTGTGTGTGTGTTTTACTATTTCATTCTGTTTGTGGCTTCCTTCCAGAAAATAGGTTATTTGTGCATTTGAGGAAAATTTTCTTTTTTCCTGAAAACATAACTCACCTCAAATCCCATTTGCTTTGTGTATATATAGATGGGTATGTATATTTATGGGGTGGGGGTTTGAGAAGGTGAGAGAAATAGTCTGTTTGTTAAATTACATGTAAAAGTTTATTAAAAGAGAGTTTTCACCAGTCTTTAAAAGAAGTAAAATTAGCCATGGAGACCTGATCTGGAAAGCAGTATCAATGAAGATGAACCCTTGCCCCGGAAGAAGAAAAAAATAGACTTTTTTCTTTCTAACTTTTAAACACCTCTCTCATATTCATTTCATGTGGTGATTTCAGATTCTTTCTATACTTGCTCAACAGAGTTATTAAAAATTAAGGTGCTCCTATTTTTTTCTTTTGCACACACACACACACACACACACACACACACACACACAGATACTGGTTGCTCCCAAGATGCTCATCTGACCTTGTCTCTTTTTCTTTACTAGACAACAGTGAAGTTCCTGATAAGGTCGTCAAAGGCTGTGCAACACCAAATTTTTGTGAATTGGCCAAGACATCAGCACTTAACAAGTACTTTTCAGGCATGATAACACTAGCACGATGCGGTGAAACTGTGGTTTCACCAAAGCAACTCAGCTTTTAAGCATAGTTAGGAGAGAGCAATGTCTTCTTCCTTTTGGATTCCACTATTTTCTGCAACAGTGGAAGTGGTGGTTGCTTCTCTGAACATGGGAGTCCAGAGCAACTGGTATTCACAGGACTCCTGAGGCTTCTATTTGCTGAATGGGATGCAGGGAATAGAAAACTAAAGTAGAAATGTGGGGCTTTGGCTCATGAAAACATGGATATGTGTAAAAAATTCTTTTGTTCATAATCAAAATAAATTGGTGAAAAAAATAAAAACTGTGTTGTGTGTCTGCATTTATCAAATTAAGAATATTTGGTGGCAGTGGTGGCACTGTTTTTAGAATGAAAAACAATGGGTAATTATGAGTTATCTTATTGATTTAGGAAATATATATTCCAGTCCATATTTCAAAGAAATCTGATTGGCTTACAATCACGGGATTCAGGAGTCAGGAACAGAAGACGATCCCTGCTGCATCACACAAAGGACATATCTAATTCACTATCCTGGTGCCAGAGTACTTAACCATATTCCTACAAGAAGCCCAGAAAATAAGGCATGCAATTACAAATTAAGGAAGGTGGATCTGGAATTCCAAGACTGGAATTATACATTTGTGCTTATTTATTGACCAGCATCAAATATTGGAGACCTGCTGATGGCTGTAATCTTCTCAGTTGGGCAGTCTTAGAATATACATATACAGTGGTACCTCGGGTTAAGTACTTAATTCATTCCAGAGGTCCGTTCTTATCCTGAAACTGTTGTGAAGCACCACTGTAGCTAATGGGGCCTCCTGCTGCCGCCACACCACCACAGCACAATTTCTGTTCTCATCCTGAAGCAAACTACCCAAGGTACTATTTGTGGGTTAGCGGAGTCTGTAACCTGAAGCGTATGTAACCTGAAGTGTATGTAACCCGAGGGACCACTGTATAACACTTTTGGTTGGGTGGATAGTATTAGGATCAAAATATTTGAAGTTCCTTCAACTCTTGAAACAATTATGTCAATTAGAAAGATATGGAATTTATTAGCTAATAAAAATAAATTCATTTTCACATACTAAATCCTACTTTAATAATCGGGGGGGGGGTAATATGGAAAAACTATGATAACATGTGAATTGACCTTGTACCAACTGATAGATGAGGAAGACTTCTATACATACAATACATACATCAAATATCATCTATCAGAGGTGGTCCAATGGTAAAACTTGCAGCTACAACATATTTTAGTAACTTCGTTTGGTCTGACTACCTTGACAGCATCTGAGACACTTGAAATTTGGAGCAATTGGATAATTAATTTGAAACTCAGTTTGATATGCAGAGTTTAAGAAATGATTGGAATAAAGAATTGGAATGTTCAGTATTACCTAGATAGTGGGAAAATTTATTGGCTTCAGTATCATATCAATGGATCTTAATCTAAGAATTATACAACAGAAAATTCTTCTTAGAATCTATTGGTCTCCCTTGCATTTGTATAAGAAAAGATTATCTAATGTATCTCTTGGTTGGAAATGTATGATTGACAATTCTTCTTTGAAACACATGCTTTTACTGTGTCCTACACTTACTACATTTTGGGAGAAAGTGCTGGACCCAAGCACTTTCTCCCAAAGACACTACTCAAAAAATTAAGATTTTCAGAAGCGACTATGCTCTTGAACGATAGACCCATTGTATGGAAATTGAAAACAAGAAAGCAAAAATGGCTTCTAATGGTGGCCAAGAGACTGATACTGATGAATTGGAAGAATAGAGATTTAATTCCCTTTACTCAATCGCTAGACAACATGATAACATTGGTAACATATGAACGGAAAACTTACTGTATAGGTGCAGATTTTCTTTGGATGAATTCAATGATATTTGGAATGAGTTTACACAGAATATATTAGGTTATTGACAATTATAAGTGCATTAGGATAAGAATAAAGAATAAGAATAAATATACACATTTGTATATTATTGTATGTTTTACCATCCTGACGCCCCCAGGACTTTCCTGGTATGCATGCCTGCACTCTCAGACTTCAGGGCATATAAAGAGTTCAGCAGAGCAACTCAGCAGGGTTGGCAGCCAATGAATCACATGAAGAGCTCATTTCATCAGCAGATGTGCTTTACTGAGGCATTTTAGTAAGCATAGTGGTTGCAAATCCTCAGCCAGATCCCTGGCTGGGTACATAGCTCAAAAACAGTTTCGGAGAGAGAAATGCCAGCAACAGTTTCAGAGAGAGAGATGGCTCATCATAATATGGGATATGAGTTTAATTTTCCTTTGTTCATAATCAATTAAATTATCTCCTCCGCCCTAGACATCCCCGACTCCTGGAGAGAAGCTATAATAGTTCCGATCTTCAAAGGCGGCCAGCCAAACATCCCTAGGAACTATCGCCCCATCAGTTTATTATCTATCCCGGGGAAAATATTTGCCGCTGTTTTACTGGACGAACTTCTTTCATGGGTCCAGGAGAGGAACATTCTACCGCTAGAACAGATTGGCTTCCGAAAGTCAGCATCAACCATGGACCACTGTCTAACTCTTTATCACCTTGCCAGTAAATACTCCGCACCAAGGCAAGGCCACCTATTTGCCGCTTTCATGGACCTGCAGGCCGCCTTTGATTCCATTCCTAGGCAGAGATTATGGTCCAAACTTGCCCATCTGGGAATTGATCCGCACCTCCTCTCCCTAATTATTTCCCTTTATTCAAACACCACAGCTTGCGTCCGAAGTGGTCCCAACGGCTCCCTTACCACTCCATTCCCAACGGCCAAGGGCGTCCGACAAGGTTGTCTCTTGGCCCCTTTACTGTTTAATCTCTATCTTCATGATGCAATTTCCCCTTTGAAGCTAGCAACTAAGTATCCTCCTCACTTAGCAGGTCACCCCGTTGCCTCCCTTTTCTATGCAGATGATGCCATCATCTTATCCAGAACAGCTGCGGACCTGGCAAATGCAGTTAATGCATTTATCGCCTATTGTAAGGCGGAAGCTCTTAATATTAATTATAAAAAATCGAAAGTCCTTCACTTCACTCGTTCCCGCAAACTCAAGCTGGAGCCGCTTAAGATCACAGGTGGCTACTTAGAAAAGGTAAAAGCCTTTAAATATCTAGGCTTAATATTCACTTATAATCTCTCCTGGACCACCCATCTACAATCTGCCTTTCTCGCCACAACCATGACCTCCAATGCCATTGTCCGATTTTACCACCAGAAGGGCGGCAAACACCTTCCAGCAGCAATTCAAATATTCAATGCCAAAGTTGTTCCTAAATTATTATATGGCTGTGAAGTATGGACTACAGCAATATCAGGTAACTTGGATCGCCCACTTCATATGTTCCTGAGATCTCTTTCCGGTGTCCCGAGATGCGTCTCAGGTGCAGCCCTACGACTTGAGTTCGCCCAGCCCTCAATTGTAAAACGAGCATGGAGTCGAGCCATTTCCTATAGCTCCCATCTACTAGCATCGGATGCTCGAATTAGAGGTGGTTTTTCCAATCTGATCCTAAGAGATATTCATAATTCCCCTTGGAAAACTACAATTAACCTCAAACTCCGCTCTCTTTCCAATCTGAATTGCAAAACTGTTCTTAAATTAGAGTGTATCAGTCCGGCGGCCCTACCTTCAATTAAAAAGAAGCTACAGCAACTTGACTTCTCTAACACAGCTGCCGATGCAAGAGGGCCGTGTTCAGGCCTAGCCCTAGCTATTCCTCCCCCTGAAGGGATCCCTCTATACTGCTTCACAATTTCTTCGGAGGCTAAGCGAAGGGCCTTTACCTGTGCTTGTCTCAACTGTTTTCCTACAGCAATTATGTCGGGTAATTATTCCAGAGTCCCCATCGCAAACAGAACATGCACCTGTAATGACACGGCTCTGGAGACAATGGAACATGTAATGCTCTTCTGTCCCAACTGGACAGATGAAAGATCTCGGTTTTTAACTCCTCTCATGAACAAGCTTCATCTCCCAATCCAGCCTTGGATAGTGTCCCTTTTTTTGCAGGATTCTGATTGTTGGATTACCGAGATGACAGCTAACTTCCTGCTCAGTGTGATGAAGAGGAAAGCGGCACTAACTTCTTTTTTAACACCACAGCTGCAGTCGTTACGCTGCACAATCGAACGAAGTTCCAAGTAGCTTTATTGTACAAGGTCAATGGAGCTAGGACAAATCTGAGGAGCTGAAGGACCCCTTTAACAATCCTCCTCCACCCTCAGCAGTTTTTTGTCTTTTTGTATTATCGGTCTCTCAATGTTTTAAATCCCTTGTCGCTTCTGTTATCTCTCTCCTTTTTTTTCTTTTTCTTTTTTCCCTGTAAGTATTTGCCCAGGACGATATCTACCTTTACCTCCCCACCCCCATTTTATGTTGTTATTTCTATGTATATCATGCTATGGCCACACGGCTAATGCAATAAAATCTATTATAATCAATTAAATTGTTGTGGCAAGGTGATGTTGAAGAATCATTGCTTCGCCACTGGTGATCTTTGGCTGTAGGGATGATTGCTGGGTCCGGAGCAAGCTCCCTACCCGCAGACAGCCTCAGTCTGCCTGCACACATGACCTTGGGGTGCAGAGCACACTCCCCCTCACAGACAAAGCCACAGCTGTCTGAACATCATGCTCTCTGTCTAACCTTCTGCGGTCTCAGTAATCTGTGGTGTCCTGTCTGTGACCTTTGCCTCCATCATCATGCACTGTGCAATGGGAAAATGATGTGGTGGAAACAGGTGCCCAAATAACTTTGTATCGGGGACTTCCGGGTTAGCGCCAACGGCTAATGGCGGATTCCCTCCGACGGCTTGAGAGGCGCGGTGCTGTGAGTCGTCTGCTTCTCCTGTGGAGTGAAGCCCGCTGCCATGGCCGGAGAGCGCTGACTTCTTCTTGTGATTTGGACTTCAAAATAACAACCCGTGAGTAGTACGGGAATTGGATTTTTAAAGAAAATTTTTCGGTGAATTAGGTACGATCGGGGGAGGTGTAAACAGGAAGTCAGCCTCCTCCTCCTGTAAATAATCTAAAGCAAGGACCTGCTAACTAAGGTCGAGAGAATTTTTTCTTTTATCATTTGGCAAAAGACATTAATTTCACGATTTGGCACTAGAAGAAACTTTACTGGAGGATAAGAGCTAATTTTGGGAGCTGAAGTGCCACCACCCCCCGGACCCGGGAGTGATCCGCGAGAGAGCCTGTTGAAGGTATTGGAAGAGTTTGACAGCTGTCAAATTAGCTGTCAGAAGGAAAAAGAGAACTTTGTTTCTGTTGCTTCTGCTGGCTATACTTGTTACAATTTGACTATATTTTGTTGAAAACAAGGAAGAACTGTTACAAACTAATTTGATTTTTGGATTTGAACTGGAAAGAACACTAAGTAACCAAAATCCCTCTAGAGGGGGTTTTGGGACATTACAAGAATGGCTGAAGAAGGGGAAATTCAAGCTGAACTGGACAGAGTCTTTGTTCTCTTGGGAAAGTTACAAGGCCAAATTGATGTTTTGGCTACAAATGTTACAACTCTGGACTTAACAGTAAACAAATTCATTGAATCTGACAAGGAATTGACTCAGGAAGCTCATGCAGCTGAACAAGAAGAGAAACTTGAGAGCTTTGAAAGTGTGAAGAAAGCATCCTACTTGTACTGTTGAAAGAAGTAATGAATAAGATACTGGAAAAAGGAGAAATACCTGAAACTTGGAAAGAAGCATACATAACGTTAATTCCCAAACAAGACTCGGACTTAATGCAGGTCAAAAATTACAGGCCAATCTCATTATTGAATAATGATTATAAAATGTTTGCAAATATTTTAGCAAACAGGATGAAAAAGGTGTTAAATGAAATGATACATAAAGATCAAGCGGGTTTCCTTCCTGGTAGACAAATGAAAGATAATATAAGAAATGTAATTAATATAATTGAATATCTGTCCAGCGGGAAGGATAAACAAGCTATGTTGATTTTTGTAGATGCTGAGAAGGCCTTTGATAATATTTTCTGGGAATTTATGTTAAAGAATTTAGAATATATGGATGTGGGTCAATCCTTTTTGAGTGGTATAAAGGCAATATATTCAGAACAGAGAGCAAAACTAATTGTGAACAATGTTATAACAGAAAATATTGCCATAACGAAGGGTACAAGACAGGGATGTCCGTTATCTCCGCTGTTATTCATCTTGGTCCTGGAGGTTTTCCTAAGAACAATAAGAAACAATGAAAATATAAAAGGTGTAACAGTGGGTGGTAATCAATACAAGGTTAAAGCCTTTGCCGATGACTTGGTTATAACTATAGAAGATCCTATACAAAGTGTTAAAGAGGTGTTAGAAGAAATTGAACATTTTGGTCAGGTGTCGGGTTTTAAACTAAATAGGAAAAAAACTAAAATAATGGCCAAAAATCTAGATCAAGAAATTATAGAAGAAATACAGCAACAAACAGAAATGAATGTGGTAAAAAAAGTAAAATATTTAGGAATTACGTTAACTCCTAGAAATATTGACTTATTTCAAAATAATTATGTACCAGTCTGGAATAAGATCAAACGTGACTTAGATGTATGGGCAAGAATGAGATTATCGTTATGGGGAAGAATTGCAACGATAAAAATGAGTGTGCTACCGAAAATGTTGTTTTTGTTTCAAACAATACCAATAATTAAAGGTGTGACAATATTTAGAGAATGGCAAAGAACAGTGTCAAGATATATATGGCAGGGCAAAAAGCCAAGAATTAAATTTAAGATATTAACAGATGCAAAAGAAAGAGGAGGCTTTGCCCTGCCAGACTTAAAGTTATATTATGAGGCTTCATGTCTTTGCTGGTTGAAAGAATGGATAAAATTAGAGAACACAGAATTATTGGATTTAGAAGGATATGACAATAGATTTGGGTGGCATGCGTATTTATGGTGTGATAAGAACAGAATGCATAAAGGTTTTGAAAACCATATTTTTAGAGGAACGTTAATCGAAGTGTGGAATAGGTCTAAAAACCTATTAGAGCCTAAAACTCCAATGTGGTTATCACCACTGGAGATAATGAGTATGAAAAAAGTCAATATGACAGGGAATTGGATTACATATGAAAATCTGATAATCAAAGAAAGAGATAAGTTGAATTTGAAACCATATGAAGAGGTTAAAGAAAAAGTGAATGATTGGCTGCATTACTTCCAGTTGAATGCAATGTTTAAAAAAGAGATGCGAGAAAAAGGTTTTTCGGAAAGAAAATCAAGGTTTCACCAAGAAATTTTGAATAGTGATGTAAAAATATTGTCAAAAATGTATAAATTATTACTTGAATGGCATACAAAAGATGAAGAAGTAAAAACGGTAATGACTCAATGGGCCAAAGATTTTGGTTATAACATACAATTAGAGGAGTGGATAAAATTATGGAAAGAGGGAATGAAATTTACCGCATGTACTACGATAAAAGAAAATGTTATGAAAATGATATATAGATGGTATATAACTCCAGTGAAACTTGGAAAGATGTTTAAAGTTAGTAATAAATGTTGGAAATGTCAAGAGAAAGAAGGAACATTTTATCACATGTGGTGGGAATGCAAGAAAGTGAAATGCTTTTGGGAAATGATTTATAATGAGATGAAAAAAATGTTGAGATATACTTTTGTTAAGAAACCAGAAGCATTGTTACTAGGCATATTAGGGAATGATGTTGAAAAGAAAGATGTGAAGTTATTTAGATATGCAGTTACAGCAGCCAGAATTCTGTTGGCCCAAAAATGGAAACAGGAAGAAATGCCGAGGGAAGAATGGAGAATGAAACTGATGGAATATGCAGAAATGGACAAATTAACGGGAAAAATTCGAAACCAACGCGATCAGAGATTCACCGAGGACTGGAACAAATTTACAGAGTATATCAAAACTGTGTGTGATCAGGAAATAACGCTTGTTGGATTTCAGGAAGCTCTGTGAAAAGAATAGATAGGAATGTCGCTTAAAGGAGAAGATAAAAGAGCTTTCCATCCATCCAATATAGAATTTCTACTCTTGAGGGGAGTTTCCCTTCATATGAGGACATTGACAATGGGTGTTAATGTGAAAAGGGATGCAAAGCAGGACTACAGAAGAGCGAAGTGGCTTCAGATACTTATTAAGAGGGCTGTGCTGGACAAAGTAGTCAAGTGCAGCTGATGTGGGGCTATTGTGCTCCCTTTCCAGGAAATATGCCATACAACAGTAGGCTACCAGGGTAAATTTATCTTTGACAGACCTCTGGAGATGCACTGAGGGATTAAAAAGTCAGGGACAAAAGTAGATCCCTGCTGGATCACACCAAAGGTCCATCTAGTTCAGAATTCTGCTCCCAGATTGTCTAATCATATGCCTACATGGAGCCCAAAAAACAAGGCATGTACACAATAGCCCTCTCCCACCTGGGATCTCCAGTAACTAGTATAAAGAGCAATGCAGTCCAGCTCACGATTGGGGCACTGCCCTCCCACTGAAAATGTCAAGCAATGAAAAACAATACTGCTCCTCAAAATCTCAAAGCAGCACACTCTTTCCTGTCTCATACACATTTTATATATCCATTTCAGTCAGTCTCCTATACTTTGGCCAATCCACTTTTTGCACCGCTAACGCAGTCCTCGTCCAAAATATAACTATGGCAAATAGGTTTCTTCCATGCATTTATAAGGAAAAGCAGCACGATGTGACTGCTTGTAGTGAACCCCCTCCAATGTTTTCCCCCGATAAAAATAGGGATGTCATTCTCTTCCTCCTCCTCCTCCATTATATTCTTGACACCCTGTCCATCTGAGCAGATACTCATTGAATTTGCTGATGACACCAAACAGAGAGGGGTAGCTAATACCACAGAAGACAGAATCAGAATTCAAAATGACCTTAGCAGATTGGAGAAGTGGGCTCAAGCTAACAAAATGAATTCCAATAGGGACAAAAGTGAGGTTCTCCACTTAGGCAGAAAGAACCAGATGAGGGACATCTGGTTTACTAACAGTACATGTGAAAAGGATCTGGGGGTCTTGGTTGGCCACAATCTTAAATGTGTCAACATTGTGTGCAGTAGGAAAAAAAGCTAACACTATTCCAGTCTGCATCAACAGAAGTAGAGTGTCCAGATCAAGGGAAGTAATAGTGCCTTGGTCAGACCATACCTGGAATACTGTGTCCAATTCTGGGTGCCACAATTTAAGAAGGATGTTGACAAGCTGGAACGTGGTTTTTGTTGTTTTTCTTTTTGTTCTCCTTCTGAATGATGACATGGCCTATGGCTAGTGCAATAAAAAGTTTAATTGGAATTTCACTATTTAAAATAATATACTCTGTTAATAGAATTACATATATAGACTATGGTTCAAATAATATGGCAAAATTATATAGAGTCTTTGGGCTCTATATACCTGAATGCATTTATTTCAGTTAATTTTGACCTGTGCTTTGGAAATAAAAAATGAATTCCTATTGATTTAATAGCTGATTACTTCATTTGGAATGATTTTATTATTATTTGTTAGATTTATAAGCCCCCCTTCATCATACGATGACAGGGTGGTTCACAGAATAAAATATAGGATAAAAATTAGTAAAAAAGTAAAACAAAAAAAACCAACACACAGACAACTTTTCCACAGATACAATTAAAATAAGGTGGTATCTCAAACCATACATACCAACACCAGGAAAACTACAAAACTGAACACGTAAACTTGGCTGGATCCAGGAATATCATTAGGTTCCAGCATCACAAGATTGCTGGGAAGACAAACATATGTGCATGTGATGTACTACAGGTAATTGTTAACGGCTTTGTGCCTGATTGAGAACATCTTGGGTCCACGGACATTGTGGCAAAACTGAGGTGGGGATAAAGTAAAAGGACATGTGTGAAATTTCATGGAATTCCAGAAAGGGACTGATTTACTCATGATTCCTGTTTTCTGACAGTGAGGGTGATATGAACAGGAAGGGACATTTGTGTTGTATCCATCTCCGGTATTTGCCAGAACAGGCATATAAGGGACATGGCAGGTGACAGAAGGGTCATAAGAATGACATAAGAGACTGGTATTGGGTTGAATTAGGCCACAACTTTATTGAACACAGGAAAAAGTAGGTTTGACTAAGGCATTGGGCATGTATCTTGCATCAGGCAGCCTGCCTGCTACCTGATAGGATCAAACTACCTAGCTGGGTCAAACCCGTGCTGGAGTGTGAACTGCAAAATGGATTGGATGTCACAACCCCAGACTGGCTGCCAGTGGGAGAAATGTATTGGCCCATTGGTCCACTGGTGGACTTCTGGGCAGAGTCAACCCTCCTGGACCCATTTAATGGGGTGTCCTTGTGACTAAGGATGCAGTCCAATGCTTAATCCACCAAAGTAATGATGGTTGCTACAAGGTTGGCAAAAACCTACAAGTTGGCCAGATTGCTTGCAGGAGAAAATTCCTCCCTCTCCCTGAAATACGGAGACCAAATTAACCAGTGCAAGGTCCATAAGCAAAGTGCCCACTTCCTTCCTCTGGGTGGGGCCCTAAAGACTGGGTGAGTGGGTGGAAAATCCTGTGACAATCTGCCAAGAGGGCAGCTGACACCTGGCTGCCCCCTTAAAAAGGCTGGGGGTGGGCTACTCCCAGCCCAAAACCCCAGACTCTGATTGGCTGAGCTGGCACCAACTTCCCTTACCTGAGGGTCCAATGCAGCTGGAAGTGGACTGTGCCAGCCATGCCCTCTCCTGGATGCACCTGGAAGTTGGCAGCCTCCCTGAACCCATCCCAGCCACTCCATAAGGCAATGGCTGCCCACCCAGCGCCCCAGGTGAGGGGATATTGTCCTTGCTACCACCCATTATTACAGTGGTACCTCGGGTTAAGAACTTAATTTGTTCTGGAGGTCTGTTCTTAACCTGAAACTCTTCTTAACCTGAAGCACCACTTTAGCTAATGGGGCCTCCTGCTGCCACTGTGCCGCCACTGCACGATTTCTGTTCTCATCCTGAAGCAAAGTTCTTAACCCGAGGTAATATTTCTGGGTTAGCGGAGTCTGTAACCTGAAGCATATGTAACCTGAAGCGTATGTAACCCAAGGTATCACTGTATTATTAAAACCCTCAGTGTCTCCCCATCTCTCCTTTACCTCTGCTGTTGTTTAAAACAAGCCTTTCTTTCACATTAATTGTCCCACTCTTCTTGCTGCACCCAAATGTCTCCCTTCCATTCCTTGGCTGCTTCAAAGGAGAGAGAAAGGATGTGGAGCCCTCAAATAAATGACATTTGGGTCCCTTCCAACTGAAAGTCTCTATGATTCTTGTTCAACTGGCTCACGTTGGTTAGGGTGGGGGTGATACAGATGGCAGTGACCTGGAGCGCCTTACTTTGGGCACGTATATGATTTAGTTCAGTGTCATGTGATGGACCTGGCAGTCTTGCAGCCTGCAGTTGCTTGTAGGTTGTTTAGGCTTTGGTCTTTTAAATAAATTACTATTGCTATTTAAAATAATATGATCTGTTAATAGAATTACATATTTAAACACATTCACATATCATCATTTGCTATCAGAACCTTAGTGCAAACTTTCTTCCTGGCAGACTCTAGGAACTGCAGTGCTGTGATGTCTTCTAACAGCAAATTTGATTTGGTTTCACTGGACTACAATTCAAAGGATCTTTTGGAGGATGATTCTATGTCTTTTGAACCTGGATACCTCCTAAATGGAATGCATAATCTGGAGTAGATATTAGGATGACATATGTTCAGAGCAGATTTTGAGATGGCCTGATCCTGCAGGCCATGCCCTGTAACATTTCTCCTATGAAAAGGAGAAAGCTTTTGCGAACCCACGCACTAAACCCTGTCCCTGCAGCTTACCCCCCAGGAATGAGACATGACCACAATGGATGGGTTTAAAATTAAGCCACAACTTTATTGAGTTTCAGGTGTAGGGACCTTGGCTTAGGCCTTCGAAGGTATCCCTCTCATACCTGACAGGGGCTGAGGATGCGCAGGGCAGTCAGGCATTGTGGAAGGGGAGTATAAATGTGAACACAGCATACCCTCCCACTTCACCAAAGCTGTGAGTTTGCCCTTATGACGCCACTCCAGGGCCAGTGGCTCCCACAATCCACCCTTTAATGGACCCTGCTAAGGCCTAGAACTGCCACAAAAGACACCAAACTGTAGGCACCAAGATACCTACAGCTGAAAGCCCCCTCCTAAAGAGAAGGGCTGCGCCCTGCCAGTCACCAGTCCTTGAGGCCCTAACGCACATCGCACAACCAAAGCGCATTACTGGGGATGGGAGTCAAATGTTCTCCATCCACACGTAACAGTTCGGAATTGTCCATTGTAATTTTGGGGTGGCGAATGGAGACACCGCTGATTTGGTGCATTGTGTTACACATGGCCCTATGAATTTTTTGCACTGTATGATTGATGCGAGAAGCTTTATTGGCCCCTCTCCAGCACTGACAGGGAAGGAGGTCGGACCAGAGGATGGTCGTTGCTGGGCATAGGGCATGCACATTTTCGTGGTCTGCCTTCGCAGACAGAACCAGGCTTTTTGCGCCATCAGGTCATTTCCTCCCAGGTGCAGTATCAATGCCTCTGGCAGGTTGTGTGCAGTGACGGCTCTGCGTAACATGGACATCAGTGCACCCCAATGCATGCCTCGTTGTCCTATCCAATGTATGCTGGCATTAGGGTGGATGTCAAGGTTAGTTCCCCAAATGTGCAAGGCGACATGGATCGTGGCCCAGGGTACAATGCTATGCCCCACAACCCAGATGTTTGTGCCGGGCACACCTGCAATAAAAGTCAAAGGGAAACAGTAAATGAAAATGTGTGGGGACGAATGTAGCCCTTGTAGGGCGCAGAACACCATCAGCCCAGAGCCTTGATACTGGCAGAGTCCCAACCCTGGGCTGCTGCTGTTGAAGCTGAACCAATGTGTAAGGAATGACCTGAGAATTCCCTGGGATTGCCACCACAGGCCTCAATGGCCATAGGTAAGACTGCCGTGAACTGGCAGCACATCCAAGGGCCTTTGTCTGCATGGATGAGGAAGGCACCCCAGTGGTTAGGACACATGCAGAGGAACCTGTGCGTGTCTTGCCACAGGCAGGGGCCATCCTGCTCAGAGGGGGCCAGTGTTGTGGTGTTACCCCTCCACAACTGCTCGGTTTGGATGAATGAATCTTAATTTTTAGGTGGAGCCCTAAGAAACATACATCAGTGTCTGTTAAACCCTGAGTGTGGTGAGGAGGGGCTACTGACAATACATTCACCAATGCATAGAGCCCCAAAGAAGACCAGGGAGAATGCTGTATGGTAGAGGTGCATTTCGAAGTTCGACCAGCCCAGCTCTGGCAACCTGTCCCAAATTAACCTCATGGTATCTGGTGTTATAGGCTTCCTGCCATCTTGGCGGGGAGGGATGATACAATGCCACCACGTGAGAAGCTTCTTGACATGGAAGCTTGCACAAGGGTCAGGCCACCGGAAACATTTACGGAGGAATGAAATAGCTGCCTTGTAGAGCAGTAATGTTTTGATGACCAAGCCTCTACATTTTAGGTGGAACCAGAATTTTAGCATGTCAGAGTCAGAGGCACGTCTGAGGCCAAGCCATAGCGGCCGCAGAAATGCTCCAAGGATGACCAAGCTCTGGCATATGAGCGCCTAGTGGAGGGTGGTGCTAATGCCAAAAATATTCCCTGCATTACTTTTCTCATCCAATCTGCCACAGGTCGTCTGGGAAGGGGTCAGGTATCTGTGCTGCCTCGGGTGCCAGTTCGCGGAAATCCTCCATCTGGAAATGAGATAAAGCACTTGCAATGTCATTGTTAAGACCTGGTATGAAACGTGTCATGAAGGAAAAGTTGTTCGGAAGGCATTCTAGCACGAACAGGTACAACACCCTGATGGCCTGGTCAGACTTTGCTGACTGCCTGGCTATAATCCTTACCACTGCTTCATTGTCCGACCAGAAGCAAACCCTGGAATTCCTGAAATGGTTTCCCCAGATGCGAAGGGCAACTAGAATAGGAAAGAACTGGGGGAAAGTTAAGTCTCATGTGATGCCTGCTGCATGCATGATTAAATAGTGTAGGGATCCATTACCAATAAAGGAATCAACGCTGAATTTTCTGAGAAGTGGTTGGCGACTAAAGTATTGCAATGAAAGAATTTAAAGTGGATTGGTGACCTTTTCCTTCAAAATTGTAAGAAGGGCTTCATATGTCAGTGTCACCATTTCCTTCCTTTGGTACAATTATTTCTACTTTTATTTATTAAATTTATACACCACCCTTCATCATACGATCACAGGGTGGTTCACAGAATAAAATATAGGATAAAAACAAGGAAGAAATAGAAAAAAACTTCAGAACAACATCCCCCCTTCCCACAGACGCATTTAAAAGAAGGTGGATTCTCAAACTATGCACAGTTAAATCAGGGAAACTACAAAATTGAACACGTAAACTTGGCTGGATCCAGGAATGTCATTAGGTTCCAGTATCACCAGATGGCTGGGAAGAATTAGCATGTGATGCATTAATGGTTGATTACTTTGTGCCTGACTGCGAACATCTTGGTCCCAACAACATTGTGATGAAACTGAGGTGGGGATAATGTAGGAGGGCATGTGGTGAAATTTCATGGAACTCCAGAAAATAACTCATCTACTCACAATTCCTGTTTTACAAGAGTAAGGCTGAGATGGACTGGAAGGGACATTTATCTTGTATTCATCTCTGGAATTTGCTTGCACAAGCCCTAGGCTCAGTGGTTTAGGCCACAGCGTTACCCGTGTCCCCGGCCCTGAAATACAGAGACCTAATTAACCAGGGCAAGGTCCATAGGCAACGTGCCCACTTCTCCTCTCTGGGCAGGCCACTAAAAACTGGGTGACGGGATGGATAATCCCGTGATGATCAGCCAGGGTCCCAGGTGAGGGGATATTGTCCTTGCTATAACTTAGCATTATTATTAAAACCATCACTGTCTCCCTATCTCTCCTACACCTCTGCTGCTGTTTAAAACAAGCCTTTCTTTCTCTTTAATTGTCTCACTCTTCTTGCTGTACCCAAATGTCTTTCTTCCATTCCTCGGCTGCTTCATAGGAGAGAGAAAGGATGTGGAGCCCTCAAAACCACTAAAGGACCTTTGCACAATGTATTTACTTCCTGGAACAATGAATTGTCTTCAACATGAAATTCCAAATTCAGTGTTGTGGGAAACAATAATGGGAGAGTGGCGTTGCTCTCATGTCCTGTTTTCAGGCTATGCACAGTCAAGTGGTTGGCCACTGTAAAAATACTTTTCTTGGGCAGATGGCCTCTCTCATGCACAGAAGCATTAAATCACACTTTGCGCATGCGCAGAAAAGCCGAATCGCGATGCTGCAGGTTGTGAACGCTGCGGATTGGGAACGTGTCTCCCGCATGGATCGCGTTCACAATCCAATCATCCATTGTAATGGAATTCATTCTCGTATAGTACCCATTATTCCTTCCTAGAGGATTCTGGGGGTGGCATTTTTGTGAGGACTATGGACAGAATATTTGATTCAGCTTCAAGGAACCACACTTCCAAATATTTCTAGATATATTTTGAAAAATGGTGAAATACTAGAAAACTGAACATACCCCGTTGGCTGGTTCTAGGAATAAAGTCATGTTCCAGCATCACCAGATTCCTGTGAATACAATATAGATGTGATTTACCAATTGCTGATCATTGTATCTGATCATGGACATTATTTCCCCAGAAGCATTGTGATGAAATTGAGGTAGGATATACGGGGGGGGGGTCATTGTGGAAAAAAATCCTGCGTCCAGTCAGGCTTCCCTGCGTGGCTCTGCTTGGGAGCTGACCTGGCAGGAGAGCAGAGTAGCAGCGGTCCTGTGTCCGTGTGAGATGAGGGATAAATCAAGTCCAGAGACAGTTCGGTTCTTATCTCTAGAAGCGTTTATTTACAAAGCAGTATATCCATCAGAAACCTCCGGCATTCTTCCGTGCTCCAAAAGCACACACACAGCCTCCGAGCTGAGCTGTGTCTCGGTCAGAATCGAAAGCAAGTCTGAATGCAGACACACACTGTGACTCACTTCTCTGCTTCAAGCTCCTCCCAGATACAGGACACCACGGAGTTTTAATCCTGTCAGTTCCAAACTCCACAGTCATTTGATGAAATCAAATGGGGTTCTCAAAAAGGATTCAATTAAGTATTGGTCCCTTACCTTTCCCGCCCCGACCTGGCCACAGTGATCCATGCGATGGTCATCTCCAGGCTTGACTTCTGTAATTCGCTCTAAGCGGGGCTGCTCTTGAAGCTGACCCAGAAACTCCAGAGGGTGCAGAATGCTGCAGCGAGGCTCCTCACGGGGTCTCTGCCATGGGAGCATATTCACCCAGTGCTTTTCAAACTGCACTGGCTCCCGGTAGAGTACAGGGTCAGATTTAAGGTGCTGCTTTTGACCTTTAAAGCCCTTCACGGCCTAGGACCCTCGTACCTACGGGACCGCCTCTCCCGGTATGCCCCATGGAGAGCCTCAAGGTCCATAAATAGCAACACCCTAGTGGTCGTGGGCCCTAAGGAAGTAAGATTGGCTTCAACCAGAGCCAGGGCCTTTTCAACTCTGGCTCCGGCCTCGTCGAATGCTCTGCCTCATGAGACCAGGGCCCTGCAGGATCTGATTTCTTTCCGCTGGGCCTGTAAGACAGAGTTGTTCTGCCTGGCCTTCGGCTTGGAGCCAATTTGATTCCCTCCCTCTCTTTCCTTTTTCCTTTCCTTCTCCTCCTGCGAGGAGGCTACATTTTAATATTTTAATGTTTCAATATTTTAATGTTGTATTTTAATTTTGTTTTTAAGTTGTAATAATTCAACTTGTTTTTATTATTGCTTGTTAGCCGCTCTGAGCCCGGCCTTGGCTGGGGAGGGTGGGGTATAAAAAATTATTATTATTATTATTATTATTATTATTATTAAGTAAAATACCTGTTTCTTAACCCTGAGAATGGGATGGAGTGCAAAATGCAGGTGGCAGAATTTCATACCATTTCCAAAAAAGAGTTAATCCAATTTCCACATTGTGCTTTGTGTTCCAGTATAAAATTGCACCATGTCTGGGAAAGCATGCAATCTCTAATTTCATCATTTCCCACCCCCTTACTGGACTAGTTCTTTCCACCTGGAACCCTCGGGCTCCCTTCTTGGCCTATAAAACCCTCCAAACTAGGCTCATCCTCCATCCTTCACCTGCTTGCTTGTTCTGAGTGCTCTCAGCTTTTGATCTCTTCAGCACTATGATGACTTTCCTGAGTACTTGTCTCTTCTTGGTCATCCTTTGCCCAGGTGAGTAGGAGCCTGAGATCTTGAATTCTTTCTCCAAGAACATTCAGTCAAGGCGCTAGTGGTGTCCATATGTCACCTTTGAAGCAAAAGAGGCAAAGTAGTTGTGGAAGATGATAGGCATCCGAACAACATGACCAGTCCAACACAGTTGATGCTACCTACGCCCTTGCAGCCATACAGAGCTCTGCAGGAAGGAGAGGAGGTCTAGCTAATCAGAGGACTGGATGAGGGAGAGGAGAGCAGGGAGGCTGGCAGGAGAAGATAAAAGCAGCAGAGCCAACTGTCTAGAGAGGCAAGGGGATTGGTCCTCCTTACTGTTCCATTTACTCATGAGGAAGCCAGTGGAGAGGAGAGGAGTTAACTTTAGCCCTGCAGTAGGTTGCTTGCTGCAGATAACTATGGCTCTTGCTAGAGGCAACAGATCAATGGTTCTTTGAGGCACTGAGAGACCTCCAACCATAGATGCCAAACCTATGGGGCTGGGAACACCTCTGTCTCCCCAAGTATGTGATGATGGGACTGAAAATTCCCCAAACTTGAGAGGCCCCATTGTGCCTCCTTGCAACCTCCTTGAACAGGTTGTACTTGTGGTCTCAAGTACATACAATGAGCACCCCAACATCAGGCAGAACTTGGCGCCTCCCTTTAACCACAAGTTGAAAGCACTGGTTGCAAGAGCGAGGAACCAGTGCAAGGGCCGTCCCTGGTAGGGGATTTGCTTTTTTTGGGAAATCTCCCTAGGTGGAAGTAGCCAGTTAGCAGTGACTGGGGATGGAATATGGCCCCTGCTGTTGTGGGCCCTGGGCTGGAGGAGTGGTATAGAGAGGGGTGAAGGGGTTTTCTTCATAACTCCCCAGCCATTTTCCTGTGGATAGGCAACAGTTTTGATATTTTCCTGGTAGGTAGTGTGGTGTAGTGGTTAGCGTACTGAGCCCAGGAGCTGAGAGAGATCAGATTCAAAATTCCCCATTCATCCACAAAGCTGATATTGAGTCTTGTTTAGTGGTTGGGTCCTGAGGGTCCATTTAGGAAGTGTGCTTATATTTCCTTATGGAATGGGGCAAGAGGCAATTTTTACATTTGCAGGGCCTTTATGAGCCTCAGGATTATTATGGGGAGTGGGGTGCATTTAGCATGGCTCCAGGTAAAGGCAAGGCTAAGGTGGGCTCTAAGGGCAAAGGAAAAGCATCTGCACCACAGAGGGAGCATGCATAGGCATCCCATTCCCCTCCTGTTCTGTGGAGGAAGAGTCAGACTAGGGGACTATATTGATGTTCCTCGAGGCCCTGAGAAGGCAGAAAGAAGCCCTACTGCAGCTGTAACTTCAAGCGCTTGTCAGCTGGCAGAAGCAAGAAACACAAAATCCTAACCAAGGTGCTGTTAATTTAATTTCAACAGGTTTGGATGCCTTGGAAGTAAGTACCGGTTTTGCTTCGCAGGAAGTGCCAGAGGTGGAAGGCACGCAGGAGGTGCTTAGGGCAAATGGTGAGGCATTATATTCTCAGCAGTGGAGTTGGCCAGGGTGGCATCCCCAATTGCCATGGATTTGTCAGAGTTGGAGTCCAGCTCAGTGGCCTTTCTCCCCTCCAGTGGTGGCTGTGGCTTCCACTGGATTCCCTCTTTATACAGGGGGATCTGCCACTTTGTTGGATGCTTGTAATCAGGAAAGGGGCCCAGGATCTGTGGATGTGAACAATCACCCTGATCTGCATGGATAACTCTGATGCCCCCCCCCCTTCATCCAGTAGCAGCTCAGAGGGGAAATGAAGGGAGAAGGCGGGTCTATATCATCAGTGCTGCCCCACCCTGATCCCTTGGATGTGGTTAAGTGGACGCCATCCCATTTTCAGAGCCATCAGCCCCCACTGGGTTTCCATCGTCTCCCAATTACCAAAGAAAGGATTTGGAAAGGGGAATATTGTGTTGTGTTCACTCACTTAAATAGGGAAATTCCCAAGAAATGAAAGGATATTGTAGGTGAGATTCATGGGGGGGATTGAAGATCTATGATGAAGCTTTATGCAGCTGGGCAGCTACAAAGTAGGCCTGGAGTGGAAGAAAAAATACTAGCAAATGGGAGGAAGGCTTTGTGTCTTTCCATTTCTGTGTCTGGAGATGTTCCTGTGTGAGGAATGGGGGGGGGGGAGAGATGTGTGTTGGCGTGCATGCAGCCTCTAACCCACCACTACATGTGGATCCTGAGACCATTAACATTGCTCGTGTTTGGCTTGGAATATTCTGTTTCTCAAAGACTGGACAACTTATGTTTCCTCTCCTCTCCTCTCTGCAGTGAAACTGCAATGTGTAACAACCAACATGGGAGCTTGTCTTATCGAAGAAGGAAGTTGCTTTACTCAGCTTACTGAAACCTATTTAAGTGAGTATGAAGCCTTTCTGTCATATTAACTCTAAGCGTGTGGGTGCATCCTTTGGTCTCTGGGGTATCTAGTGTGACAACAGAATGCTGATCTCACCAACCTTGAGGAACTCAACTTTTTCAACAATTAAATATTAGAATTAAAACTATATTAAAAATCTGTTTAAAATGTACCAATAATTACAATAAAAACAACACAGCCCCAACCCTTTCAGTAAAAGCAGTCATTCTCCAAAAACCTGTTGAGACCCCATTGTAAAATGACAACAAAGTAAGATCTAGTCTAGATTCTTGAGTGAGGTACAATGAAAGCAAAAAATAAAATAAAGAAGAAAACCTCGTGTTGAAACCCATCCATCCCTCTCTATGTTGAAAACTCTCTCTCTCTCTCTCTCTCAGCAAGGGAATTCCAGAGTCTGCAAGGAGCCACTGAGATGGCCCATTTCCATATCATTAACTAATAGAGTGTGCAACCTCTCTCACTCTCTCATACTTTGACTCAGGGAAGCCTCATAGATCCACAGAGCCACTGGTAACCTTCTCCTGACTTTTACCAGCTGCTTACTGTGAACAAACTGTGCACAAATATCCAGGCCTCATCTTTTTCTGGCATTTGTTTCATAGCTCCCCCTTAACTCCTAAATGACAATCCCTCAGTGAATGATAATTACCAACTGCTTAGAAAGCAACCAAATCAGAACCTACTCTTCGTTGGTGCAGGCACATTGATGTAGCAATGAGGTACGCAGCAAGTGAATGCACACAAGGAGACATGTGTTGGGTTCAGATTAGTCCACAACTTTACTGGTTACAGGGATAAACAGCTTTGACACAGACACTGGACATGTAACCAGTCCGCCTACTGACTGATAGACTATTGGGGATGACCAATATTAGCGTCCATCAACAGCATGAAGAGCATCCTGTGAACCTCAAGTAGACACCAGCAAGGGGTGCTCTGTGCCCTGAACCCCTGAGCTGGATGTATGGACAACGAATGCATTCTTCCAAGATCCCTGAGAGGGATCCCATCTGACAGGATGGGGCTTCACCTCCCATTCCCACTAAGAATCCAGCCCAATGATTCTTCTGCTGCACAAAGTGGTGAAATAGAAGGTTGCATAGAAGGTGACTGCCAAACCTACAACACCTGGAACAAGTCCAGCATGCCATTAAGGATATCCACTAGCCACGCCTTGTAGCCAGCTGCTTAGTAGTGTATAATCTGTCCTGTAAAAAGTCCCCTTGGGCTTGCACATTTTGCTTCATTTTCCTTGTCCTCCTACTGTGTTCTGCCCACACAGACCACCCAATCTCCTCCTCCTCCTTCATTTGTTGTCTTCTTCCCTTGAGTCCTGCAATGTTTTCAACTGAAAGCAAAGCAAACTGTTATGACTTGGGTCCATTGGTCACTTCACTTTGCGCTCTCTCTCTCTTTTGTAATTCATTTTTATTGGTTGCTTTAGACATACATTCATCAAATCACATTGTAACAACTTGATTTTCCTCTAATTAAACATATATTTTTAAAACATTATGAAAGAAAAAAAGAACAAAAATACATATTGATTGATTGATTGATTGATTGATTTGATTCATTTGTAATCCATTTCTGTTTGACTTCCCTCCCCTTCTTACCTCAGTCCTCAGTTTTACTTAGTTGACTGTCCCTCCTAACACAGCCATTTATTCAATAACCTAATTCCATTATGTTTTGCTTTTTTCTTCTTTTCTTACAGGAGTTACTCTAAAGTGGTAAAAAAAAATTATTCTCCATAATGGTCTTTCAAATACTGTTTGAATATATTTCAATCATTTTTAATTTTTTGTATTGTTTGATCTTTTTATCTGACCTGTCCACTTGTCCAGTTCTGTATACTCCATCAATTTGATCAGTCAGTTTCTCCTTGTTGATAAGGTCTCCATATCCCTTCATCAATAAGTAATGCTTCATTCATCCTCTATCTTTTCCGCCTTCTTTCTTTCCCCTTCAGGAATAAGGACACTGAATTGTGATCTGATAGGGACTTTGCATCAATTTCAAATTTTCTCACTCTTAATGTTAATTCTTTTGAGATCCAAATTCCATCTTGCCTGCTGGCAGACTGGTTCAGCTCGGAATAATATGGGAATTCCTTTGCCCTTGGATGTTTAAACCTCCAAGCGTCTACTAAATTTCTTTTAACTGGAAAAAGTTTGAGATAATCGTCCTGTTTTATTATCTACACTTCTCTGAGTTCTATCATGTTCGAAACAACTCCATTCAGATCTCCTGGAAGAATTATTTTCTCCTCCATATAGTCTTACACTGTTTCTTCCAGGTGTTTATAGAAATCAGCTTTATTATCACTGGGTGCATATACTACTCAAGGCAGAGTATGTTTTACCAAGTAAGAGGGGACTTTCTTTTTACCCCTTTCTTCATACCAGATTTTTTTGTTCAATTTTACATTTCATTTGTAAGATTTCCCTTTTCTGCTCTGTTAAACTATGGGGATATGGAGATTTCCTGCTTCTTGGAACCAGCATCATGGGCTGTTACACTCTTGCATCAGGACCATCCCCCTTTCCCCTCTCCTTACAAAGAGACAAAGAGACCGGGAAACTCCTCTTTGACAACAACGCTTCTATGCTGACCCCAAGACTCCCTCTTGGGGGTTGGGGGGATGCGTAGCCTTCGCGTCTCCCCCCTCAAAGCCCGTTAGCGATCGAGCCCTTCTGAGCTCATGCCATGTTCCATCTTGTGGGAAACCGAAAGTCACTTCACTTTACCCCAGGGTAGTCATACCTACCGCCCACTACCACCCATCTTTCTTGATGGTAAGGAGGATTCAGCTTGTGCTGTAGAACCCCCTACTGCCCACCTAGAATCCTGAAATGGCCACTAGCGGGTAGTAGGGACCAGGTTGACAACCCCTGCTTTACACTCTCATGTACTTTTGAGTTTTTTCTTGCACAGGCATGTCTGTAAGATTTGGGACGCTGCATGGGCCAGAGTAGGCAATGACCAGAGGCGCAGTCTATCCACTGTCACACTGGGATGCAAACAACACTCCTGAAAAGGAGGAAGGGGTGAATGAAGATTCTCAGCCCAATCAGAATGAATTTACCTGATCCAGGCCACATCTTATAAATATTGTCCCCAGTGCCACCACCCCACTCTCTCTTTTTAGAACCAGTCTCCAATTAAGGTAAAGGGAACCCTGACCATTAGGTCCAGTCATGGACGACTCTGAGGTTGCAGCGCTCATCTCACTTTATTGGCCAAGGGAGCTGCGTACAGCTTCGTGGTTATGTGGCCAGCATGACTACGCCACTTCTGGCAAACCAGAGCAGCGCATGGAAACGCCGTTTACCTTCCCACCAGAGTGGAACCTATTTATCTAGTTGCACTATTAGCTGACACCAAATAGGCCTGCAACATATAGTAACAGCACATAGCATCAAATGCTGAAATACTCTGATGACAAATGAAGCCACAGAAATTTTTTAAAAAGGAAAAAGGGGAAAAACATACTCAGACAGATATAACTGCTTTTCCCCATAGAAGGTTGTGTGCAAAAATATTTCTTGTATTGAGATAGCCAGAGAGAAGTGAGTTCAAGAGATTAGAAAATTAGAGGAAACAGATGAAAAACCATCTTCTCCCATCTCTCAGAAATATAGTACAAAATATAAGGAAGCTTCATGTGTCAGGCCCCTGGATCAGCTAGTTCCATATCAGTTAGAGATGGGTGGTGGATCAAACTATTCTAGGCTCTTTTGTAGGGGCAGAAAAGGAAGTCCATCTAGTCCCATTTATGTGCAGGTTGTTAAGGAACTATCCTAGAATATTCACATGGTATTGCAGAAGAAAATATACTTCCAAGAAGCTACTTTATGGATTAGTTTGCTGAATTCAGTTGTTGCCAGGTATTTTCTCTTAAATCACCCATTTGCCCAATGTATTTATATTTGTACGTTCATTAATTTGAATTTTTGCACATCTTGCTATTCCTTCAATTCTTTCTAACAGATGGCTCTAAAGAGGCCTACAAGAACAAGGGTTGTGCTGAAAATTGCATCCCAGCAAATGCCACCTTCTCTTCAGTAGAAAGAAAATACTTCCAGCAAATCCACTATTGCTGTCAAATCTTTGTTTGCAACCTGGGATTTCCTGAATGTAAGTATATCTATCTATCTATCTATCTATCTACTGCCAAAGATAAATAGCATTGAGATTTCCAATTTCTTTCCTTGTTACTCTAAGACAAGCAATACTGTTCCAGTCCAAGATTCATTCCTGGGTAATTCTATATCAAGTAATCCAACTTTTTTACCTCATTTAACACATTTTTAAAAGAAAAGCCTAACTAGCTTTTCAGACACCTTTTAATTGAATAACTTTCTAAAGAAATGCCTGAAGCAACTAATATTATAGCTGAGATCTTGTTTATTCTGTTATATTTTACTCCAAGGAGAGCCATTTATCCCAAATAAAATCCAATAAGGCAGACATTTATGTACAAAATATATTTTGAAAAATGTGAAATTTGCAGGTGGCTCTTTGAAATATTAAATAATCAGTATATTTTTTGAATTTTTAAATCATATTATTTTTTTAATCCTTTATTAAAAATTGAAAATTTGGTAACTTAGATTTTTAGATTTAGAGTAAGTCCATCATGTGACATATCATGAAGCTCAGGTTCTGCAGGGATTTGTGTTTTTAGTTTTGACGTATCTCAATGCTTTTAAGGCCTTTGTGTATTCTAGCAAGATCAAATTTCTCTCTCTCTTTTTGAAATTTCAAACCCTCATAACTCAAAAACGGGATGAGATAAAAAATTAACATTTTAGATTTGAACTTAGTTTTGATCACTCAACAAGTGTACAAAAGATTAAGAAAATTAGATGACATGAGATTAAAAAGTTGTATCACTTGATTGGGTGCTAGTGCAATGTTCCCTTGCCAGTAATTAGGGACAGAATTTTGATATACGGTATGTTAAAAAAATATGTAGTGAACTGCCCTGTGATTTTGAATGAAAGGCAGTATACAAAATTAATTCCAAATAAATAAATAAATAAATAAATAAATAAATAAATATTGAGCTCCCAATGGGGCCTCAATAATTCCTTGGAGGTGTGCAGTAAATGCCCTAACCTAGTTTCTTGGAATCAGTATCACCATCTGTATGTCATGGAGAAGCACTTTCTGCCCAAAAGATTCATATGACCACTGGGTGTGTGGAAGAGAACCCCCCACAGAAAAATTGGGGAAACAGGTAGAGAGATAAGAACACATGCCCCCTCTTGCTCACTCTGGGACTCATCTAGGAGGGGCAGAACTGCAGAGGTATTTATTGAAACTATCTATTGCTGCTGGATGCCATTTAACTGGAGAACAACAAAAGTTGCAATGCTTGGGCAAAGTTGTTGAGCTCTATTTGAGAACAAAATTATTTGGGAACAAAAATAAGTTTTTGGGTTTTGGAGGGGATTTTAAAAGCATTTTTAAAAACAAAAATCACCCTACTTGATGGGAAAATATGGGCATATGGTAGCCCTAAGTTCCTCCCATTGCTATATTTCATGTCTCAGTTAGTGAACTGTTTCTTTTCTCTCATTGGTTTCTACAGTAGGTCTGCCAAACATTGACGTTTTCCTATGTCTGGGGGGCATTATCAAAAATCAGCAAAATGGGGGGGGGGGAGGATGCATAAAAACTTCAAATTTGGTGTCCTGATTTTCACTTTTTTAAACTGCAGTGACTGGCAATGGTTGCTGGTGATTGAGTGAGAGATGACTGGGGTGACTGGATGGATGATGTATCTGTGTGCATTTGTGGAGTAAAATGGGATGAGTGATAATGAATAAGAAGGTGGGACTGAAACTGCCTTGGTCATACTGGCCATTGATCTCCAGTGGGCTAGGGACAAAGGTGAAAGCTGTTTCCTAGTTCTGCTTGATCTCTCAACGGCCTTTGATACCATCGACCATAACATCCTCCTGGACCAGTCGTCAGCAACATTTTCCAGCTGTGTACTGGTCCACCATCCCTCAGACCATGTGGTGGGCTGGACTATAGTTTTTTTTTGGGGGGGGGGAGGAGAACGAATTCCTATGCCCCACAAATAACCCAGAGATGCATTTTAAATAAAAGCACACATTCTACTCATGTAAAAACACGCTGAGTCCTGGACCATCTGTGTGCATTTGTGCAGTAAAATGGGATGAGTGATAATGAATAAGAAGGTAGTGAAGGTCCTGTATGGGTGTCTGGAGGCGGTTGGAGGATGGATGGCGGCTAACAGATTGAGAATGAATCCTGACAAGGCAGAAGTACTGTTCTTGGGGGACAGGGGGTGGGTGGGTGTGGAGAATTCCCTGGTCCTGAATGGGGTAACTGTGCCTCTGAAGGACCAGGTGTGCAGCCTGGGAGTCATTTTGGACTCACAGCTGTCCATGTAGGTACAGGTCAATTCTGTGTCCAGAGCAACTGTCTACCAGCTCCAAGTGCTATGCAGACTGAAACCCTACCTGCCCATGAGGAAAAAAATAAAATTTTAGATTGATCACTCAACAAGTGTACAAAACATGCCCCCTTGCTTTCTGAAAGCCCAGCTCACCCTGGGACTCATCTTGTTGGGGCAGAACTGCAGAGGTAATAACTTTATAGTTTGTGGATATTAGAGGCAGAATCTTAGTGTGATGTGTAGCATTTTGTAAGTTAGGAGATGCTTTATAAATGCTGTAAACTGCCCAGAGTGGCTGGGGGAACTGAGCCAGATGGGCAGGGTGTAGATAATGAAATAATAATAAAGTTATTATTATTATTATTATTTATTAAGAATATTATTGGAGCACTGAAGACAGAAGGGTTCCTTCACTCTAAAGACACTTCAATATATGCTGATGTTTTTTATATTTTTATATTTTATATTTTATTGCATTGTAATGCATTTAGGTATAAAATTAAATTTTATTGTAGTTTCTGAGTTTTCTATATGACTAGGAGCCTCTTTTTAGTATTAAGTGATATATAATAATCATTAATAAATAAACAGATACACACCAAGGCTTTATTTATTTATTCATTTGTTGTTTAAAAACTTTACATAGTAACCTTAATCTGAGGAGGGTTTCCAACATAGTAACAAAGTATGCAACATGTTATACTTAAACAAGGTTATACAGTGGTGCCTCGCAAGACGAAATTAATTCGTTCCACAAGTTTTTTCTTCTTGCGAGTTTTTCGTCTTGCGAAGCACAGTTTCCCATAGGAATGCATTGAAAATCAATTAATGCGTTCCTATGGAGACCGCTTGCCAGGCTGGCGGTGCGGAGAAGGGCTTTTCTCCCCACCGCAAGCCTTCAGGACAGGTCCGGGAACAGAGGGGAAGGCGCGCAGTGCTTCTCCTCTGTTCCCGGGGCTTGCGTTGGGAGGAGGGTTTTTCCTCCCCACCGCCAACATTCAGAACAGCATTCTGAATGTTGGCAGTGGGAAGGAAAACCCTCCTCCCACCGCAAGTCTTCAGGACAGCCATCCGAAGGCTGGCGCGGGGAGAAGGTCTCTCCGCCCCACCGCCAGCCTTCGGAGGAGCCTTTCGAAGGCTGGCGCGGGGAGAAGGTCTCTCCGCCCCACCGCCAGCCTTCGGAAGGCTGCTCGGAAGGCTGGCAGCGGGAGGAGGTCTCTACGCCCCACCGCCAGCCTTCGGAGGAGCCTTCCGAAGGCTGGCGCGGGGAGGAGGTCTCTCCGCCCCACTGCCAGCCTTCGGAGGAGCCTTCCGAAGGCTGGCGCGGGGAGGAGGTCTCTCCGCTCCACCGCCAGCCTTTGGAGGAGCCTTCCGAAGGCTGGTGCGGGGAGGAGGTCTCTCCGCCCCACCGCCAGCCTTCGGAGGAGCTTTCCGAAGGCTGGCGCAGGGAGAAGGTCTCTCCGCCCCACTGCCAGCCTTCGGAGGAGGTCCGAGGATAGTGGGGAAGACGCGCTGCACTTCCCCGCTGTCCTGGAGATTTCCCTATGGGCTTTCGTCTTGCGAAGGAAGCCCATAGGGAAATTCTTCTTGCGAAGCGCATCGAAAAACGGAAAACCCTTTCGTCTAGCGGGTTTTTCGTCTTGCGAGGCGTTCGTCTTGCGCGGCACCACTGTATACCTAAGTCTATTTCATAGTCATAAGCACTACATAAGTATATGTAATTAGTGATTGAACACTATATATAATAAACCAAGCACCAAAAATAGCAGTGGCCAAGAAGTCACATGCACAACAATAAACTCCCCAACTCACTCCCTAAAAAATACCACTGCTTGTCTGCTCATCTCAGGTCTAACTATCTGCATCATCAACATCATTAATTGCAGAAACAGAATGAAGTAGAGATGTTGCAACCCTCTCACAAGATTAGAGAACTGAAGCCTAGGAATTAGAATAAAGATAAATGGGCTGGAATCATGTCTTGACTTTAGTATTTCCTTCTGGCAGTTCCATCGAGGCGCTTTAATGGGCTGGAGTGCCCAAACCTTGGTGTAGCTGAATCAGAAGCTTCTGAGGGTTTAAATGCCATCAGGTGTCACGGTGAGGAGACTCAGTGCATTGAGTTTGTTCTTGTTCATGGTAAGTAGAACTGCCTTGCAATGAGTTAGAGGGGGGGGGGATGGGATGTGTGTGTGTGTGTGTGTGTGTTACTATTTCATTCTGTTTGTGGCTTCCTTCCAGAAAATAGGTTATTTGTGCATTTGAGGAAGAGTTTCTTTTTTCCTGAAAACATAACTCACCTCAAATCACATTTGCTTTGTATGTATATAGACGAGTATGTATATATCCGGGGTGGAGGTTTGACAAGGTGAGAGAAATAGTCTGTTTGTTAAATTACATATAAAAGTTTATTAAAAGAGTGTTTTCACACTTCTTTAAAAGAAGTAAAATTAGCCATGGAGAACTGATCTGGAAAGCAATATCAATGAAGATGAGCCCTTGCCCCTTAAGAAAAAAATAATAGACTATTTAAACACCTCATTTAAAAACCTCTCTCATATTCATTTCATGTGGTGATTTTCAGATGTTTTCTATACTTGCTCAACATAGTTATTAAAAATTAAGATGCTCCTATTTTTTCTTTTGCACACGCACACACACACACACAAACACAGGTTGCTACCAAGATGCTCATCTGACCTTGTCTCTTTTTCTTTACTAGACAACAGTGAAGTTCCTGATAAGGTCGTCAAAGGCTGTGCATCACCAACTTTTTGTGAATTGGCCAAGACATCAATGCTTAACAAGTACTTTTCAGGCAAGATAATAGGAGCACGATGCGGTGAAACTCTAGTTTCACCAAACCAACTCAGCTTTTAAGGGTAGTTAGGAGAGAGCAATGTCTTCTTCCTTTTGGATTCCACTATTTTCTGCAACAGTGGAAGTGGTGGTTGCTTGTCTGAACATGGGAGTCCAGAGCAACTGGTATTCACAGAACTCCTGAGGCTTCTATTTGGTGAATGGGATGCAGGGAATAGAAAACTAAAGAAGAAATGTGGGGGTTTGGCTCATGAAAACATGGGATATGTGTAAAAAAAATCCTTTGTTCATAATCAAAATAAATTGGTGAAGCAAATCAAAACTGTGTTGTCTGTCTGCATTTATCAAATTAAGAATATTTGGTGGCAGTGGTGGTGAAGGGCACAGTTTTTAGAATGAAAAACAATGGGTAATTATGAGTTATCTTATTGATTTAGGAAATGTATATTCCAGTCCATATTTCAAAGAAATCTGAGTTGCTTACTATAACATAAATCTGGAATTCCGAGACTGGAATTATACATTCGTGCTTATTTATTGACAAGTATCAAATATTGGAGACCTGCTGATGGTCATAGTCTCCTCAGTTGGGCAACCTTAGAACACACACACAGTATCTAACACTTTCGGTTGGGTGGATAGTATTAGGATCAAAATATTTGAATTCCCTACAACTCTTGAAACAAGTCAATTAGAAAGATTTGGAATATATTAGCTAATAAAAATAAATTCATTTTCACATGCTAAATCCTACTTCAATAATGTGCGGAGAGGAATGGTAATATGGAAAAACTGTGTGATAATGGGTGTGATGGTTGGGTCTCTCCCATAGAAGCGAGACAACTCTGGCAGTAATTAACTCAGGTTTATTGGTCAAAACACACAAATCACTCTGGAGCTCAGTCACTCAGTGTCTGCTTCCAAATTAGCTGTTGCTGAGTCTGAGTTCTGCCCCTTCCTATTCCCACATTTAAAACCCCACTTTCGCTTCCTTTTCTGTTCACGCCTCTCATTAATTCTTGTGCACCTATGCATCATGGGATGGGCTATTTCCGGTGGCCCTCCCTCTGAGTCCGAGCTTAAACTGTCTTTCCCCTTGAACTCCCCCCTTCTCCTTGTTCTCGGAGCTCAGGCTTCTACTGCAACTAGGCTGCTCCTCCCTCGTTCTGCATTCCTACATAATTACCTCCTCCTGTCTCTCCACGCTCTCCCCCTCTGTCAGCAATGGGATGCAGCTGACATGGGTGTTGTGACCTTGGACCAACTGATAGATGAGGAAGACTTCTATACGTACAATACATACATCAAATACCATCTATCAGAGGTGGTCCAATGGCAATACTTGCAGCTACAACATATTTTAGTAACTTCGTTTGGTCTGACTACCTTCACAGCATCTGAGACACTTGAAATTTGGAGCAATTGGATAATTAATTTGAAACTCAGTTTGATATGCAGAGTTTAAGAAATGATTGGAATAAAGAACTGGAGTGTTCACTATTACCTGGATAGTGGGAAAATTTCTTGGCTTCAGTATCATATCAATGGATCTTAATCTAAGAATTATACAACAGAAAATCCTTCTTTGAATCTATTGGTCTCCCTTGCATTTGTATAAGAAAAGATTATCTAATGTATCTCTTGGTTGGAGATGTATTATTGACAATTCTTCTTTGAAACACATGCTTTTACTGTGTCCTACACTTACTACGTTTTGGGAGAAAGTGCTGGACACAAGCACTTTCTCCCAAAGACACTACTCAAAAAATTAAGATTTTCAGAAGCAACTATGCTCTTGAACTATATACCCATTGTATGGAAATTGAAAACAAGAAAGCAAAAATGGATTCTCTGCACCCTAATGGTGGCCAAGAAACTGATACTGATGAATTGGAAGAATAGAGATTTAATTCCCTTTACTCAATCGCTAGACAACATGACAACATTGGTAACATATGAACGGAAAACTTACTGTATAGGCGCAGATTTTCTTTGGATGAATTCAATGATATTTGGAATGAGTTTACACAGAATATACTAGGTTATTGACAATTATAAGTGCATTAGGATAATAAGAAAAAATATACACATTTGTATATTATTGTATGTTTTACCATCCTGACGCCCCCAGGACTTTCCTGGTATGCATGCCTGCACTCTCAGACTTCAGGGCATATAAAGAGTTCAGCAGAGTAACTCAGCAGGGTTGGCAGCCAATGAATCACATGAAGAGCTCATTTCATCAGCAGATGCGCCTTACTGAGGCATTTTAGTAAGCATAGTGGTTGCAAATCCTCAGACAGATCCCTGGCTGGGTACATAGCTCAAAAACAGTTTCAGAGAGAGAAATGCCAACAACAGTTTCAGAGAGAGAGATGGCTCATCATAATATGGGATATGGGTTAAATTTTCCTTTGTTCATAATCAATTAAATTGTTGTGGCAAAGTGATGTTGAAGAATCATTGCTTCGCCACTGGTGATCTTTGGCTGTAGGGATGATTGCTGGGTCCAGAGCACACTCCCCACCCGCAGGCAGCCTCAGTCTGCCTGCACACATGACCTTGGGGTGTGGAGCACACTCCCCTTCAGAGACAAAGCCACAGCTGTCTGAACATCGTGCCCTCTGTCTAACCTTCTGCGGTCTCAGTAGTCTGTGGTGTCCTGTCTGTGACCTTTGCCTCTGAGACCTTTGTCTCCATCGTCATACACTGTGCAATGGGAAAATGATGTGGTGGAAACAGGTGCCAAAATAACTTTGTACCACCCCATGATCTCGGGACTGGAAGATATGTAAAGGTCAAAATGTATCTGCCTAGGTTTGCATGTGTCAATAAAAGGAGCCTTCACAGAGCTGGCCAGCAGCTTGCTTGCAGGTCACCTGTGCATAGCTCACCTGCATTATTAACTCCTGCCTCATGTCCTTCACTTCATTTGGCGTTTATAAATGGTCCAGGTTTCACAAGCATACAGTAAGGTTGGTAGTACAATAGCTTTGTAAACAAGCATTTTGGTTTCCCTGCAAATGTCCCGGCCCTCAAACACTCTGCACTTTAATCGGGAGAAAGCTAGGCACTTGTAGAGCTCAGGCGATACTGGATTCCAGCATCAATGTTGGCCCTTGTGGAAGGATAACTTCCAACATTACACCACTGAGTTGGATTTGTGGTTCTATAGAGGGGTTGTTTTGTGCTTGTTGGTGCAGCACTTTGGTTTTTGGGAAGCTGAGTGATAGGCCAACCATTTCGTAAGCTTCTGCGAAGATATTTAGGATGGTTTGGAGGTCATCCTCTGAAGCGTGCACACACTACATTGTCTTCAGCATACTGAAGCTCTATGACAGAAGTTACAGAAACCTTACTCTTTGCTTTCAGCCTGCTTAGATTAAAGAGCTTTCCATCCATCCAATATGCAATTTCTACTCTTGAGGGGAGTTTCCCTTCATATGAGGACATTGGCAATGGGTGTTAATGTGAAAAGGGATGCAAAGCAGGACTATAGAAGAGAGAAGTGGCTTCAGATACTTATTAAGAGGGCGGTGCTGGACAAAGTAGTCAAGTGCAGCTGATGTTGGGGTATTGTGCTCCCTTTCCAGGAAATATGCCATACAACAGTAGGCTACCAGGGTAAATTTCTCTTTGACAGACCTCTGGAGATGCACTGAGGGATTCAAAAGTCAGGGACAAAAGAGGATCCCTGCTGAATCACATAAAAGGCTCATTTAGTCCTGCATAGTGTTCTCAGGAAGCAGATGCCTGTGAGAAGCCCAGAAAATAATGAATGAGCAGAGTAGCTCTCCCACATGTGAACCCCAGAAACTGTTCCTAAGAGGCTTATTGTCTCTTATCCAGGACTAGGGACTAGTACCTGTCTTCCATAATACTAGAACCTGTGGAATGGAATGGTGGAAAATTAAGGAAAGAAGAAAGCAAGAACTGCTCCACACAGCATGTGTTTAATCTTTGGAATTTGGTCTTACAAGAAGTAATGATGGTCCACAACTTGGATGTGTTTAATGACGGATTAGCCTTCTCCTTCATGAATTCGTCCAATGTTCAACCTCTGCTGTTGAGGGCAGTTTGACTCTGAATATCGGTTGCTGGGATCCAGTAGTGGGGAGAGCTGTGTTGCTCCCAGGTCCTGCTTTCAGGCTATGCACAGGCATCTGGTTGGCCACTATGAACATAGTTTACTTGGGAAGATGGACTGATTCAACAGGGTGGTGGCAGTTCTGATTCTGTGAAGTTCATTTTTGAAGGGAAAAAATAGATACAAAATTAAGAAATATAATAAAGTACTTGGAAATAAATATAACAATAAATTTAGAACAAGTGATGTTAACAAATAAAAGAGGAAATTAAGGAAAAGCTGGTTCAATATAGGAAAATAAAGCTCTCATGGTTTCAAAGAATAGCAATAATTAAAATGAAAATTTTGTCTAGAATATTTTTTTTTTATTTAGAATGTACCAATTAATGTATCAGAGACAGAAATAAAGGGCTGGCAAAGCATGATTAATAAATTTGGTAATGGGGATATGATACCTAAAATTAATAAAAGAAGATAGTACAAACCCCAGAAAATAGGTGCACTCGGTCTCCCCAACATCAGGTTATGTTATATAGCAAATCTGTTAAGATATATCGTAGATGGAATAACAGAATGCTTAGAGAGTGGTACACAGGAAATGAGGGAGAAGTTAGTGAAAATATTTTCTTCAATAGGCAATGGTGGCAGAATATTGAAAATCCCTTATTAAGAAACATTGAGATACGGGCGAAATATAAAGGAAAATTGATACCAGCAAATTCCCCACTAACTCCAGTGGTTATGATAGAAGACTTCCCAGTAAATTTTAAAAAGGAAATTGAAAAAGAAGAAAAAGAGAAGAAAAAACTTAAAATAAAAGAATGGGTGCAGAAAATGAGAAGCAAACAAATAAGAGACGCACTAACAGGAAGTAAAATAATTTGCTTTAACTGTATACAACTTGAGCAATGGACAAAGAAGTGGTTAAAGGAAAACAAGAAATGCAAAGAATAAACTCATGATATTTATAAAATATTAGTACAAATGATTATAAAAAGGTGAGATAAAGAAGAAAATATAGTTATAGAAGGGGAAACCTGTGAAATGTATAAAATTTTAGTACAAATGGAGGATCAACAAGATCAGTTAAAAGAGGTGAGGGAAAATGAGACAACAGGGCAGATAACTAGTCCAAGTTGGGGTGGGGTATTGGAAATATTGGGAAATATTGTTTATAAGGATAAAATAAAATTATTATAAGTTAGTATAGAGATGGTTTTAACACCAGTAAGATTAAATCAAATAAACAAGGAACATTTGGTGTTATGTTGGAGGGGATGCTAGGAAACAGGGACTTATGTTCACATTTGGTGGGGGTGTAAATATGTTCATATTTTTATTTTTATTTTTTTGAAAAGGGTGTTTAAAGAGATAACAGAAATTACTGGGTTAAAGCTGACCGAAACTCCAGAGGTAGCATTGTTATCCATTTACGATGGGGTGGATGGTTCCCGGGCTATGAAGGACTTGCTCACAAATTTATTGACACGAGTTATTATAGCTAGGAAGTGTAAGGGGCAAGGCAAATACAAAATGGAAGAATGGTATAAAGAGGTGTGGGATATAGTTATTAATGAGAAATGAATGTGTGCTATTAAGGTAAGATGGGGAATACGCAGGAGAAATGATTATGAGGAGATATGGAAGCTATTTGTAGAATTTGTACTGTTAAAACAGAAAGGGGTCAAACCACGGCAAGAGGTGTTGAAATTTTGGGAGGTTGGATAGTTACAATGGAATTGTCTCGGGGGTGAAATTGTTTTTTTTTTTTTTTTTTTTTAATGTACAAAATGAAAAAAACCAGAAAAAAACTGTGTTCTGCGGCTGTATTTAGCGAACTACAAATATTTAGTGGTGGTGATGGAAAGCAATTATTAAGTATTTTATTGATTTAGGAAATGTATATGCCAATCCATATTTTGAAGTAATCTCTGAGTGGCTAACAATATCATAAGGACATCACAAAAATTAAAATAAATAAAAGAGCAATCATCCTACCCAGATTATCAAGAGGAAAACATTGAAAAAGCTCTAAAATGCAGCCCACTGTGGGTTTTTTATAGCTGTTTTTACTGGAGATTTGCCACACAGCACTAGGCAGCCAGAACAGATTATTACTGATTGACCGAGTTCTGGAGAGCCACTATGGGATTCAGGAGTCAGGAACATAAGGGAATCCCTGCTGGATCACACCAAAGGTCCATCTAGTTCAGCATTCTGCTCCCAGATTGTCTAATCATATGCCTACGTGGAGCCCAAAAAACAAGGCATGTACACAATAGCCCTCTCCCACCTGGGATCTCCAGTAACTAGTATAAAGAGCAATGCAGTCCAGCTCACGATTGGGGCACTGCTCTCCCACTGAAAATGTCAAGCAATGAAGAACAATACTGCTCCTCAAAATCTCAAAGCAGCACACTCTTTCCTGTCTCATACACATTTTATATATCCATTTCAGTCAGTCTCCTATACTCTGGCCAATCCACTTTTTGCACCGCTAACACAGTCCTCGTCCAAAATATAACTATGGCAAATAGGTTTCTTCCGTGTGTTTATAAGGAAAAGCAACACGATTTGACTGCTTGTAGTGAACCCCCTCCAACATTTCTCTGATAAAAATAGGGATGTCATTCTCTTCCTCCTCCTCCTCCTTTATATTATTGATACCCTGTCCATCTGAGCGGATACTCATTGAATTTGCTGATGACACCAAGCAGAGAGGGGTAGCTAGTGCCACAGAAGACAGAATCAGAATTCAAAATGACCTTAACAGATTGGAGAAGTGGGCTCAAGCTAACAAAATGAATTCCAATAGGAACAAATGTGAGGTTCTCCACTTAGGCAGAAAGAACCAGATGCACAAATACAGGATGAGGGACATCTGGTTTACTAACAGTACATGTGAAAATGATCTGGTGGTCTTGGTTGGCCACAATCTTAAATGTGTCAACATTGTGTGCAGTAGGGAAAAAAGCTAACACTATTCCAGGTTGCATCAACAGAAGTATTGTGTCCAGATCAAGGGAAGTAATAGTACCACTCTATACTGCCTTGGTCAGACCATACCTGAAATACTGCGTCCAATTCTGGGTGCCACAATTTAAGAAGGATGTTGACAAGCTGGAATGTGGTTTTTGTTGTTTTTCTGTTTGTTCTCTTTCTGAATGATGACATGGCTTATGGCTAGTGCAATAAAAAGTTTAATTGGAATTTCTCTATTTAAAATAATATAATCTGTTAATAGAATTACATATTTAGACTATGCTTCAAATAATATGTCAAAATTATATAGAGACTTATATAGGGGCTCTATATACCTGAATGCATTTATATTTCAGTTAATTTTGACCTGTGCTTAGGAAATAAAAATGAATTTCTATGGATTTAATATCTGATTCCTTCATTTGGAATGATTTTATTATTATTTATTAGATTTCTAAGCCACCATTCATCATACGATGACAGGGTGGTTCACATAATAAAATACAGGATAAAAATAAGTAAAAAAGTAAAACAAAACAAAACAAAACAACACACAAACAACTTTTCCACAGATACAATTAAAAGAAGGTGGTATCTCAAACAATACATAGTTAAACCAGGAAAACTACAAAACTGAACACGTAAACTTGGCTGGATCCAGGAATGTTATTAGGTTCCAGCATCACAAGATTGCTGGGAAGACAAATATATGTGCATGTGATGTACTACAGGTAATTGTTAATGGCCTTGTGCCTGATTGAGAACATCTTGGGTCCACGGACATTGTGGTAAAACTGAGGTGGGGATAAAGTAAAAGGACACGTGTGAAAGGGACTGATTTACTCATGATTCCTGTTTTCTGACAGTGAGGGTGAGATGGACTGGAAGGGGCATTTGTGTTGTACCCATCTCTGGTATTTGCCAGAACAGGCATATAATGGACATGGCAGGTGATGGAAGGGTCATAAGAATGACGTATGAGACTGGTATTGGGTTGAATTAGACCACAACTTTATTGATTACAGGAAAAAGTAGGTTTGACTATGGCATTGGGCATGTATCCTGCATCAGGCAGCCTGCCTGCTACCTGATAGGATCACACTACCTAGCTGGGTCAAACCCGTGCTGGAGTGTCAACTGCAAAATGGATTGGATGCCACAACCCCACACTGGCTGCCAGTGGGAGAAATGTATTGGCCCATTGGTCCATTGGTGGACTTCTGGGCAGAGTCAACCCTCCTGGACCCCTTTAATGGGGTGCCCTTGTGACTAAGGATGCAGTCCAATGCTTAATCCACCAAAGTAATGATGGTTGCTACAAGGTTGGCAAAAACCTAGAAGTTGGCCAGATTGCTTGCAGGAGAAAATTCCTCCCTCTCCCTGAAATACAGAGACCAAATTAACCAGAGCAAAGTCCATAAGCAACGTGCTCACTTCCTCCCTCTGAGTGGGGCCCTAAAGACTGGGTGAGTGGGTGGAAAATCCTGTGACAATCAGCCAAGAGGGCAGCTGACACCTGGCCGCCCCCTTAAAAAGGCTGGGGGTGGGCTACACCCAGCCCCAAACTCCAGACTTTGATTGGCTGATCAGGCACTAACTTCCCTTACCTGAGGGTCCAATGCAGCTGGAGGTGGGCAGTGCCAGCCATGCCCTCTCCCGGATGCACCTGGAAGTTGGCAGGCTCCCTGAGCCTATCCCAGCCACTCCATAAGGCAATGGCTGCCCACCCAGGGCCCCAGGTGAGGGGATATTGTCCTTGCTACCACCCATTATTACAGTGGTACCTCGGGTTAAGAACTTAATTTGTTCTGGAGGTCTGTTCTTAACCTGAAACTGTTCTTAACCTGAAGCACCACTTTAGCTAATGGGGCCTCCTGCTGCCACTGTGCTGCCACTGCATGATTTCTGTTCTCATCCTGAAGCAAAGTTCTTAACCCGAGGTAATATTTCTGGGTTAGCGGAGTTTGTAACCTGAAGCATATGTAACCTGAAGCGTATGTAACCCAAGGTATCACTGTATTATTAAAACCCTCAGTGTCTCCCCATCTCTCCTTTACCTTTGCTGTTGTTTAAAAAAGGCCTTTCTTTCACATTAATTGTCCCACTCTTCTTGCTGCACCTAAATGTCTCCCTTCCATTCCTTGGCTGCTTCAAAGGAGAGAGAAAGGATGTGGAGCCCTCAAATAAATGACATTTGGGTCTCTTCCAACGGAAAGTCTCTATGATTCTTGTTCAACTGGCTCACGTTGGTTGGTGTGGGGGTGGTACAGATGGCAATGACCTGGAGCGCCTTACTTTGGGCATGTATTTGATTTAGTTCAGTGACATGTGATGGACCCTTGGCAGTCTTGCAGCCTGCAGTTGCTTGTAGGTTGTTCAGGCTTTGGGCTTAAAAATAAATTACTATTGCTATTTAAAATAATATGATCTGTTAATAGAATTACATATTTAAACACATTCACATATCATCATTTGCTATCAGAACTGAGGCATCTGATCATAGCCTGCATTTTAATCAAGGCTTATATTTTGATCAGATTCCTGTATTATAAAAATGAGCTTAAATTCACAAATGTTTCTTTCGAGGCAGGAAACCAGCAGGCAAGGTCTTTGTCAGAGGCCCCTTTGGTTTATTGCGGTCATAAAAAAAAAAGCTGAGAGCAAAAGGTCACTGACCCTACATATTACAGAATATAATTAAGCTGTAATAAAGCGGCTTAATTAAGAATTAGTAAATAGTAAAAGGTTTTGCCATTTGGCCTCTCATCATACAAAGAGTCATTTGCCTAAAGGTCAAAAAGGTCAAAGCATCTGGCTGGCAAGAGGGGGAGTAAAGAGCCGTTTTTTAAGCTGTTCCTTGTTCCTTTTAAATTGAGATCCTTTTACTCTGCAAAGATTTCTTTTCCTCTTAAAAGGTTATTTATGTTATGTATAATATGATATTCTGTTGCCTGAATGGAGTAAGCATCTAGAAAGTAATAAATGTTAGATTCTTATTTCATAGAATCATAGAATCATAGAGGAGTTGGAATAGACCACAAGGGCCATTGAGTCCAAACCCCTGCCAAGCAGGAAACACCATCAGAGCACTCCTGACATATGACCTCCAAAGAAGGAGCTCTTTCATAGATGGTGTGTGAGAAGGTGAACAAAAGATCTGTTCAGATAAAATTAGCCACCATCTGTTTTGGAGTGTATAGGGCAATAGGGCAAAAGGTGAAATGTTAGTTAAGGCGCCTAGTCTAGGGCAAAAGGTTATCTGGTAATTAAGGTGCCTTGTAGAGGTTAATGGCTACTTGTTTGCCAATTATAAATAGAAGGAAGTATAGCTCTTTGTCTCCCATAAAAGGTAATAGGAAATGGGTGTATCTTTTATGATTGGTTCTAGCAAACAGCCAATAGGAATTTCAACCAGGCTGATTGGACAGAGGCAGCCAAAGGAGGAGCAAGGGGGCTGGGCTGAGGGAATATAAGTGCTGGCCATAATGGCAGGAGGCCAGGCCAGAGCTTGGTAACCATATACCACTGTGCCTCTCATTTATTTGTCTGACAAATAAATTATTATTTTAATTTCTCTATTGCTGCGTTGAATATTTCATTCCAGCTAAGTGTTAACCACAAGCAGGGTGCTACAGAACCTTAGTGCAAACTTTCTTCCTGGCAGACTCTAGGAACTGCAGTGCTGTGATGTCTTCTAACAGCAAATTTGATTTGGTTTCACTGGACTACAATTCAACGGATCTTTTGGAGGATGATTCTGTCTTTTGAACCTGGATACCTCCTAAATGGAATGCATAATCTGGAGTAGATATTAGGATGACATATGTTCAGAGCAGATTTTGAGATGGCCTGATCCTGCAGGCCATGCCCTGTAACATTTCTCCTATGAAAATAAGGATATTTTTTCAGGAAGCTTTTGCGAACCCACGCACTAAACCCTGTCCCTGCAGCTTACCTCCCAGGAAGGAGACATGACAACAGTGGATGGGTTTAAAATTAGGCCACAACTTTATTGAATTTCAGGTATAGGGACCTTGCCTTAGGCCTTGGAAGATATCCCTCTCATAATTGACAGGGGCTGAGGATGCGCAGGGCAGTCAGGCATTGTGGGAGGGGACTATAAATGTGAACTTACACAGCATGCCCTCCCACTTCACCAAAGCTGTGAGTTTGACCTTATGACCCCACTCCAGGGCCAGTGACTCCCACAATCCACCCTTTAATTGACCCTGCTAAGGCCGCCATGTGGGAGTGCATGAAGATGCTACCCCCAATCACAAAGATAGACTTTAGAATACCGACCTAGGCCTAAAACTGCCACCCAAGACCCCAAACTGCGGACTTGCCACCAAGATACTTAGAGCTGAAGCCCCCCTCCTAAAGAAAAGGGCTGTGCCCTGCCAGTCACCAGTCGTTGAGGCCCCGATGCACATCGTGCAACCAAAGCGGGGGGGTCAAATGTATTCCATCCAAAGGTAACAGTTCGGAATTGTCCTTTGTAATTTTGGGGTGGCGAATGGAGACACCGCTGATTTGGTGCATTGTGTTACGCATGGCCCTATTAATTTTTTGCACTGTATGATTGATGCGAGAAGGTTTATTGGCCCCTCTCCAGCACTGACAGGCAAGGAGGTGGGACCAGAGGATGGTCGTTGCTGAGCATAGGGCATGCACATTTTTGTGGTCTGCCTTCGCAGACAGAACCAGGCTGATGCCTTTTTGCGCTACCAGGTCATTTCCTCCCAGGTGCAGTATCAATGCCTCTGGCAGGTTGTGGGCAGTGACGGCTCTGCGTAGCATGGGCATCAGTGCACCCCAATGCATGCCTCGTTGTCCTATCCAATGTATGCGGGCATAGGGTGGATGTCCAGGTTAGTTCCCCAAATGTGCAAGGCGACATGGATTGTGTGCCCCACAACCCAGATTTCTGTGCCGGGCACACCTGCAATAAAAGTCAAAGGGAAACAGTAAATGAAAATGTGTGGGGACGAATTTAGCCCTTGTAGGGCACAGAACACCATCAGCCCAGAGCCTTGATACTGGCAGAGTCCCAACCCTGGGCTGCTGCTGTTGAAGCTGCACCAATGTGGATGGAATGACCGGAGAATTCCCTTGGATTGCCACCACAGGCCTCAATGGCCATAGGTAAGACTGCCGTGAACTGGCAGCACATCCAAGGGCGTTTGTCTGCATGGATGAGGAAGGCACCCCAGTGGTTAGGACACACTCAGAGGAACCTGCGCGTGTCTCACCACAGGCAGGGGCCATCCTGCTCAGAGGGGGGCCAGTGTTGTGGTGTTACCCCTCCACAACTGCAGGGTGGATGAACAAATCTTAATTTTTAGGTGGAGCCCTAAAAAACATACATCAGTGTCTGTTAAACCTGAGTGTGGTGAGGAGGGGCTACTGATAATACATTCACCAATGCATAGAGCCCCAAAGAAGACCAGGGAGAATGCTGTATGGTAGAGGTGCATTTCGAAGTTCGACCAGCCCAGCTCTGGCAACTTGTCCCAAATTAACCTCAGGGTATCTGGTGTTATAGGCTTCCTGCCATCTTGGCGGGGAGGGATGATACAATGCCACCACGTGAGAAGCTTCTTGACATGGAAGCTTGCACAAGGGTCAGGCCACCGGAAACATTTACGGAAGAATGAAATAGCTGCCTTGTAGAGCAGTAATGTTTTGATGACCAAGCCTCTACATTTTAGGTGGAACCAGAATTTTAGCATGTCAGAGTCAGAGGCACGTCTGAGGCCAAGCCATAGCGGCCGCAGAAATGCTCCAAGGATGACCAAGCTCTGGCATATGAGCGCCTAGTGGAGGGTGGTGCTAATGCCAAAAATATTCCCTGCATTACTTTTCTCATCCAATCTGCCACAGGTCGTCTGGGAAGGGGTCAGGTATCTGTGCTGCCTCGGGTGCCAGTTCGCGGAAATCCTCCATCTGGAAATGAGATAAAGCACTCGCAATGTCATTGTTATGACCTGGTATTGAAGCCTTAGATTAGCAGTACCCGGAGGTCCAGCGGTCCGCCAACCCCGTGGCGAGAGGGGAAAAATAATTCCAGAGACTTCTTGGTCAGAGAAAAGAGATTTATTGAGATCTGCGCAGAGGCAGCCAGTGGAGTCCTCTCCAAAGACTGGCTACAACGATACAAGTAAACAAGCATTTTTTATACCTGAGAGCATGTCCATCTCTCCAATTCCCTCCAATCAGCTGGCAAGGTTAAGCTTATTTCCTTATATGGCATATGGCTATATGGTTAGCTAAACGCCCCTCCTTCCCTTGTTCGTGTGTTCTTCTCTTGCGTTACTGCAGCAGAGAGCATGTGCAGAAAGCAGCTCCCGGCTTGCAGAGGGCAAGCAATAGCAAACAGGAAGCAGCTCCTGGCTTGCAGAGCTAAAGCAATTGTGGTTTTTGTTAGCTGCTTAACCACAACTGCAGAAATTGACTTAGGTGCAGATATTATTGAGTTTAACCCTATCTTCTCCCTTCACTCCCTCCTCTTCTTTTGGGACAACCTATCTCCTAGGTTCGTCCTGGTCTCTCGGGTTTATAATCCTGGGGAAGAGCAATAAGGGCCATGATTATTTTTTTTGCATCACACCTTGTAAGCATTGCACGAAGCAGGGTATACAGAGGCAAAGAAGCAGAAGGATTAATAGCGGCCCTGCTAATAATACCACAATATGCCTGAGCCAACTGCCATGAGGCAGCCAGGAATATACCCAACCCCATGGATCACCTCCTGTAGTCTTCAGCGGATTTCCAGCTATCATTGTTTCCATGTGGTCAATGGTGGCTGAAATGCTCACAATATTATCTGGGACATATTTGTTTTATTGCAGAAGGGCCCACTGATATTCGTATTCTATCAGCTGCCTTGCTTCTTGGGAGGTTGTGTCCCACCTCTCTAAGGAGGAGCCTATTACCTTAACCAATTTTCCCACCTGTCCTTAATACTCTCATGATTTCCTCCCAACATACTGTATCCGAAAGGGGCTTCTCCCTCTACATATATTAACATACACCCACAGGAATATATATCCACCCTCGCAGAGGCCTGACACACGGAGTGACCATATCAAAGAGTTCTGGCCCCAATATCAAAAGTCCTGGCGGTGCCTTAGAATTTGCTGGGGGAAAAAGTCTCTACGTTGGGGACGCTGCCCGCGGGCGTCCCTCCCATCCACTTGTCCAGCCGTGCGTAGAAGTGTCAGCGTCCGGGCGGTCGTCTGGCGCTCTTCTGGAGATGGTTAGCTTCAGAGGATCATCAGGATTTGGTGTAACTGTCCAATTTAAAATAGCCTTCTTCACTTGAGTGTGGTGGACCCAAGGGGTGATGTCAGCAACTTTAACAGCAGTGGGCCTGGGTCCACCTGTTAAGAAAGAGAGAAAATCTCAGGAGAGTGACTGCACATAATTATCAAACTGCACATCTCGACTAGCATGGGGGGGGGGTTATCATTCGGACACTCCTGAGCTCAATTTGGACAGCTGGTTCTTTAGAGTTCTGTTCATTCTCTCAACTTTTCCAGAACTCTGAGGCCTATATGCCGTGTGTAATTTCCAAGTGATCTGCAATGCCTTGGCCAGCTCTTGCAAAACTGAGTGGACAAAGGCTGGTCCATTGTCAGATCCTATTGACCTAGGTAGTCCATAGCGGGGAATGATCTCCCGTAACAGGCACCTGGTTACCTCGGACGCCCTCTCAGTTCTGGTAGGCCAAGCTTCAACCCATCCTGTATACGTGCAGACCACCACAAGCAGGTAGCGGTATAGTCCACAGCGGGGCAATTCAGTGAAATCCACAACAAGGTCTTCCATGGGTGCAGTTCCAATATGCTGGATCCCCGGGGGAGCCAAGGGTCCGGTTCTGGGGTTATTCTTTTGACATAGCAGGCACTTCCTGGAAATCTGGGCTGCCAGTTGATAAAGGTGGGCTATGTAGAAGCACTGCTTCAGCTGCCTGGTTGCAGCATCTGGTCCCATGTGGGTGGACTCATGATATCTTTGAGTTATCTGCCAGGACAGGGACTCTGGGATCCATATTCTGTCATCAGGAATAAGGTACCATTCTTCTTCGGACAATGTCAGCTCCTGAGCATCTGCAGTGTCCCTTTCCTGCTTGGTGTATATTGGCTTGTCATCGGTGCTCAAGATCCTTCCAGGGACCAGTGCTCCAATAACCGATGCTGGGGCCGGTTCCCAGGCTGCTTCCTTGGCCACTCTGTCTGCCAGTCGATTTCCTCTGGCCACTTCCCCTGGTCCAGTCTTGTGTCCATAACAGTGTATCACTGCTACTGCCTCGGGTTCCCAGACTGCGTCCAGGAGGCGCAATAATGCTTGCGGGTGCGCCACCTGACTGCCTTTGGAGGTAAGCAAACCTCTCTCTTTCCACAAGGCCCCGTGGGCATGTAAGGTTAGGAATGCATACTTGGAGTCAGTATAAATGTTTATCTTCTGCCCCTTTGCCAAGCACAAGGTCTTCCAAGGCTACCACTGCATAGCCTGCCTTCCGCTGCCCAGCCTCAACAAAGCTGCTTCCATCCACAAACCACAAAGGCCAATGGAGGTCTGCTTCATCTTTAAGGTCAGGCCTGCTAGAATATACTTTGTCCATAACCTCAATGCAATCGTGTGCTGGCTCCTCACCTTCTCCTACCGGCAACAGGGTAGCTGGGTTGAGGGCGGTGGTAACCTGGAACTTCAAACGCGGGTGCAGCAATAACATTTGACATTTTCTCATTTTAGCCTGGGAGAGAAAATAGGTACCCTTCATGTCAAGCAAAGCTGGGACTGCATGCGGGGTCACACAAATGGTGTCTTGGCCAAAGGTGAATTTGTCTGCTTTGTTTAGTAGGGTGGCTACTGCCACAACTGCTCTCATACATGGCGGTAAACCTTGCTCTGTAGGCGTCAGGCGCTCAGATAGGTATGCCACCGGCTGTTGCCAGCTTCCCAATTTTTGGCACAAAACCCCTTTTGCCGTCCCTTGGTCCTCATCCACGAATAGAGTAAAGGGTTTCTCAGGATTTGGGATGCCAAGCGCTGGGGCTTGCTGCAGTGCCCTCTTCAAATCCACGAAGGCTTGCTGTTGTTCTGTGCTCCAAACAAAGGGGTCTCTCTCAGTTCCTCTGGTTGACTCATGTAGAGGCTTGGCAATGATGCTGTTTGGCATTGCCTCAAGATCCTATGTTGGAGCAGTCGCTCTAGATGCACCCACACTCCTTCAGTCGCCCTTCGTGGGATGGGATACTTATTTACTGCAACAGGATTGACAAATGGCTTGGGCTTCATGATTATTGGTGGGATATTCTTTGCCATTCCTGGGGGGTTGCCTTCAGCCCATACCGCGGGGTTTACTTGTTCCAGAATACTGGCGGGGATGGGTCCCTCCTCTTCTTTTACCATCATGAGGCGCCAGTACTCCCGCAGGGGTGCCTCCACAACCAGTTCCCCAAGTGACATAGTGGACATTGTGGCTTCTCCTGATGGCTTAAAGGTAATTTGGGCTTGCAACTTTACCAACAAATCTCTTCCTAATAATAGAATAGGGCATTCTCTCTTCCAGTGCCCTTCCTGTCGGCAGATGGCGCACTGATTCCTCCCCAGGCGGCCTGGCCCTCCTCCCCGGGCACTTCCTCTTTCCTGAGGGGTGGGTGTGGTTGCCTGTAATGCCATCAACTTCTTTGTTTGATACTTCTCCTTTTTTCTCTGGGCCTCCTCATCTCTCTGATTGTAAGTGGTTTGAGCTAACTCCAACATCCATTCCAGCCCATGGTCGATGCACCCCTCATGCTTCTGGATTTTTTCGGCGAATATCGGACGCTGCCTGAGCTACAAAGGCAGCCTTTATAATGGGGCGTTGGCAATATCATCTGGGTTCTCCTCAAAGGTAGGGTTCTAATTTCTCCAATTGCACACATCAGCACTTGAAAAAGGCACATGTTGGACTGTATAAGTGCGTGGTGGTGCTTCCCCACCCTGTCCTGGGGGGGGGGCCTGGTGGGTCATACACTCTGCGTAGAGGCATCATTGCAGTCCCACCCTTTTTCTGTGCCTTATGGGACTTATAGAGGGACGCCCTGGTTGCTGCTTCTATCCATTCCTTCTGCCATTTCTTCCCTTGTGTTGGGAACATCCTGCTGCTGCCAACAAATGGGAACTAACATCCACTTCTTCCGCATAGGGTTGTACATACTGTTGCAACCTCAACGTCTGATACTGAGTCCACCTTTTTCCTTTCTTTGCTAACTCAATTAGTCCCTTCATAAACTCCTCATCATCCTCTTCCTCTTCGCTCTCTAATTCATCAACCTTGGAGGGTTCAGGCTGAGGGCCGGCTCCTCCCTGGTCCTGGGGCCCTGGGCCTGGGGGATTCGCTAGAGGGGCAGTTGGTGGAGCATAGGGTGGCGGCGGTTTAATGATTTCCCCCTCTTCTCCTTCCGGGTCTGGTATCACCGGGGGGCCTTTCTGACTTCCCTGCCGGTCGGACTGCACATATTGTATTTTGTGGGGCGTCGCCTCGGCAGCCTTTCAGCCATGGTGGATTCTTTTCTACATTGGTTTTCCAGGTAGAAATATAGGGGATCTGGTCTGGGTGGACGTCCAAGATATTTTGATATAGTGGGTTGATTAGTTGCAAATTAAAACTGCCCTCCGATGGCCAATTAGTTCCTTGGGTGGGCCAATCAACCTCACATAATGTCCTCATCCTCTCTCTTCTCAATTTGAACCCCCAATCATCATGCTTCGTAGCTGCTTTCCAATTATTCAAGAAACATTGCAAAGGGGTACATTTGCTGCCCCCGGACCCCATTTTTCAGATACTCCGCTCCTAACCGGGCTTAAGATCCTTTCACACTCCACACACTACAGACTGTGACTTGGACGAGCTCGCGCTGCCAAGAAATGCACAATCCTACAATCGCTCGGCCAAGGGGACACTAAGCCCCGGCCCTCACTTGACAATTCAGCCACTGGAGTATCTGACATGCAACATACAACATACAACACACAACACACACCCAAGACCCCCCTTTCTTTCCTCCCCCTTTCCTCCTATCCCATCCCTGTCTGGCGGCACCTTATTGCCACTTTTTCTTTTCCCCTTTTCCCGTCCCTGTCTAGCGGCACCTTATTGCCACTTTTCCTTTTCCCCTTTTCCTTACTGGCGGCACTCTACTGCTCACAACCAGTTTTCCCTTTGTCCCTTTTCTGGCGGCACTCTACTGCTCACAGCCAGACCCTTTCCTGGCGGCACTCTACTGCTCACGGCCAGGTGAGGTTGATCAAGCCTCTTACCACGCCCTTAGGGCTTACCTGTTCCGCTGCGGACCCCTCCTTCGGCCGTCCTCTTTTCTCCCCCGACTGGGTGTCTCGGCTCAGGCACGGCGTGGCGATCTCCCCCTACGAACTGGCAGGGTGCGCGCTGGAGATTGCGAGCGCCAGTGCTGGTTGCTCACCCGGTCGAGTCTGGCCCCTCGGCTGTGGGGTGGGGACCTATCCCGGACACGAGCCCCCAAAATGAAGCCTTAGATTAGCAGTACCCGGAGGTCCAGCGGTCCGCCAACCCCGTGGCGAGAGGGGAAAAATAATTCCAGAGACTTCTTGGTCAGAGAAAAGAGATTTATTGAGATCTGCGCAGAGGCAGCCAGTGGAGTCCTCTCCAAAGACTGGCTACAACGATACAAGTAAACAAGCATTTTTTATACCTGAGAGCATGTCCATCTCCCCAATTCCCTCCAATCAGCTGGCAAGGTTAAGCTTATTTCCTTATATGGCATATGGCTATATGGTTAGCTAAACGCCCCTCCTTCCCTTGTTCATGTGTTCTTCTCTTGCGTTACTGCAGCAGAGAGCATGTGCAGAAAGCAGCTCCCGGCTTGCAGAGGGCAAGCAATAGCAAACAGGAAGCAGCTCCTGGCTTGCAGAGCTAAAGCAATTGTGGTTTTTGTTAGCTGCTTAACCACAACTGCAGAAATTGACTTAGGTGCAGATATTATTGAGTTTAACCCTATCTTCTCCCTTCAGTATGAAACGTGTCATGAAGGAAAAGTTGTGCGGAAGGCATTCTAGCACAAACAGGTACAACACCCTGATGGCCTGGTCAGACTTTGCTGACTGCCTGGCTATAATCCTTACCACTGCTTCATTGTCCAACCAGAAGCAAACCCTGGAATTCCTGAAATGGTTTCCCCAGATGCGAAGGGCAACTAGAATAGGAAAGAACTGGGGAAAAGATAAGTCCCATGTGATGCCTGCTGCATGCATGATTAAATAGTGTAGGGCTCCATTACCAATAAAGGAATCAACGCTGAATTTTCTGAGAAGTGGTTGGCGACTAAAGTATTGCAATGAAAGAATTTAAAGTGGATTGGTGACCTTTTCCTTCAAAATTGTAAGAAGGGCTTCATATGTCAGTGTCACCATTTCCTTCCTTTGGTACAATTATTTGTACTTTTATTTATTAAATTTATACACCACCCTTCATCATACGATCGCAGGGTGGTTCACAGAATAAAATATAGGATAAAAACAAGGAAGAAATAGAAAAAAACTTCAGAACAACATCCCCCCTTCCCACAGACGCATTTAAAAGAAGGTGGATTCTCAAACTATGCACAGTTAAATCAGGGAAACTACAAAATTGAACACGTAAACTTGGCTGGATCCAGTAATGTCATTAGGTTCCAGTATCACCAGATGGCTAGGAAGAATGAGCATGTGATGCATTAATGGTTGATTACTTTGTGCCTGACTGCGAACATCTTGGTCCCAACAACATTGTGATGAAACTGAGGTGGGGATAATAATAATAATAATAATAATAATAATAATTTATTATTTGTACCCCGCCCATCTGGCTGGGTTTCCCCAGCCACTCTGGGCGGCTTCCATAGAAAACCAAAAATACACTAAAATATCACAGATTAAAAACTTCCCTGAACAGGGCTGCCTTAAGATGTCTTCTGAATGTCAGGTAGTTATTTATCGCTTTGACATCCGATGGGAGGGCGTTCCACAGGGCAGGCGCCACTACCGAGAAGGCCCTCTGCCTGGTTCCCTGTAGCTTTGCTTCTCGCAATGAGGGAACCGCCAGAAGGCCCTCGGCGCTGGACCTCAGCATCCGGGCAGAACGATGGGGGTGGAGACGCTCCTTCAGGTATACTGGGCCGAGGCCGTTTAGGGCTTTAAAGGTCAACACCAGCACTTTGAATTGTGCTCGGAAACGTACTGGGAGCCAATGTAGGTCTTTCAAGACCGGTGTTATATGGTCTCGGCGGCCACTCCCAGTCACCAGTCTAGCTGCCGCATTCTGGATTAGTTGTAGTTTCCGAGTCACCTTCAAAGGTAGCCCCACGTAGAGCGCATTGCAGTAGTCCAAGCGGGAGATAACCAGAGCATGCACCACTCTGGCGAGACAGTCCGCGGGCAGGTAGGGTCTCAGCCTGCGTACCAGGTGGAGTTGGTAGACAGCTGCCCTGGACACAGAATTGACCTGCGCCTCCATGGACAGCTGTGAGTCCAAAATGACTCCCAGGCTGCGCACCTGGTCCTTCAGGGGCACAGTTACCCTATTCAGGACCAGGGAGTCCTCCACACCAGCCCGCCCCCTGTCCCCCAAAAACAGTACTTCTGTCTTGTCAGGATTCAACCTCAATCCATTAGCCGCCATCCATCCTCCAACTGCCTCCAGGCACTCACACAGGACTTTCACCGCCTTCACTGGTTCTGATTTGAAAGAGAGGTAGAGCTGGGTATCATCTGCATATTGATGGACACCCAGTCCAAACCCCCTGATGATCTCTCCCAGTGGCTTCATATAGATGTTAAAAAGCATGGGGGAGAGGACGGAACCCTGAGGCACCCCACAAGTGAGGGCCCAGGGGTCTGAGCACTCATCCCCCACCACCACTTTCTGAACACGGCCCAGGAGGAAGGAGCGAAACCACTGCATAACAGTGCCCCCAGCTCCCAGCCCCTCTAGACGGTCCAGAAGGATGTTATGGTCGATTGTATCAAAGGCCGCTGAGAGATCCAGCAGAACTAGGAAACAACTCTCACCTTTGTCCCTAGCTCGCCGGAGATCATCAACCAGCGCGACCAAGGCAGTTTCAGTCCCATGATGAGGCCTGAATCCTGATTGGAAGGGATCCAAATGGTCCGCATCCTCCAGGCGTGCCTGGAGTTGTTCAGCAACCACGCGCTCAATCACCTTGCCCAAGAATGGAAGATTTGAGACTGGGCGATAGTTGGCCATACTGGCCGGGTCTAAAGATGGTTTTTTAAGAAGCGGTTTAATGACCGCCTCTTTCAGCGGATCTGGGAATGTTCCCTCACAGAGGGAAGCATTCACCACCCCGCAGAGCCCATCGCCCAGCCCTTCCCGGCTTGCTTTTATTAGCCAGGATGGGCAAGGATCAAGGAGGCAGGTGGTTGGTAGGAGGGCATGTGGTGAAATTTCATGGAACTCCAGAAAAGAACTCATCTACTCACAATTCCTGTTTTACAAGAGTAAGGCTGAGATGGACTGGAAGGGACATTTATCTTGTATTCATCTCTGGAATTTGCTTGCACAAGCCCTAGGCTCAGTGGTTTAGGCCACAGCGTTACCCGTGTCCCCGGCCCTGAAATACAGAGACCTAATTAACCAGGGCAAGGTCCATAGGTAACGTGCCCACTTCTCCTCTCTGGGCAGGCCACTAAAAACTGGGTGACGGGATGGATAATCCCGTGATGATCAGCCAGGGTCCCAGGTGAGGGGATATTGTCCTTGCTATAACTTAGCATTATTATTAAAACTAAGGGTGAGATGGACTGGAAGGGGCATTTATCTTGTATTCATCTCTGGAATTTGCTGGCACAGGCATATCATGGACATGGCAGGTGACAGGAGGGCCACAAGAATGAAATAGGAGACTGGTATTGGGTTTAATTAGGCGACAACTTTATTGATTACAGGAAAGAGTAGGTTTGACTAACGCGTTGGTCATGTATCCTGCAACAGGCAGCCTGCTTGCTACCTAAGAGGATTAAACTACCTTGTGGGGTCAAACCCCTGCTGGGGAGTCAACTGTAAAATGGATTGGATGCCCCAACCCTAAAAAAGCTGCCAGTGTCACCCTTTCTGGACCCCTCTAATGGGGGTACCCTTGTGACTAAGGATGCAGTGCAATGCCTAATCCACCAAAATTGTGACAGTTGCTACAATGTGGGCAAAAACATACAAATCGGCTAATTTGCTTGCAGGAGAAAATTCCTCCCTTGCCCTGAAATAGGTAAAGGTAAAGGGACCCCTGACTGTTAGGTCCAGTCGCGGACGAGTCCGGGGTTGCTGTACTCATCTTGCTTTAGTGGCTGAGAGAGCCAGCATGCAGCTTCCAGGTCATGTGGCCAGCATGACGAAGCCGCTTCTGGCAAACCAGAGCAGCGCGGAAACGCCATGTACCTTCCTGCCGGAGCAGTACCTACTGTATTTTTTACTCTATAAGACACACTTTTTCCCTCCTAAAAAGTAAGGGGAAATGTGTGTGCACCTTATGGAGCGAATGCAGGCTGTGCAGCTATCCCAGAAGCCAGAAAAGCAAGAGGGATTGCTGCTTTCACTGCACAGTAATCCCTCTTGCTATTCTGCCTTCTGAGATTCAGAATATTTTTTTCTTGTTTTCCTCCTCCAAAAACTAGGTGAGTCTTAAGGTCTGGTGCGTTTTATAGGGCGAAAAAAATGCACTTTGACATGCTTTTGAATTGCTAGGTTGGCAGGAGCAGGGACCGAGCAATGGGAGTTCACCCCGTTGTGGGGATTCGAACTGCTGACCTTCTGATCAGCAGGCCCTAGGCTCAGTGGTTTAGGCCACAGCACCACCCGCATCCCTGGCCCTGAAATACAGAGACTTAATTAACCAGAGCAAGGTCCATAGGCAACGTGCCCACTTCTCCCCTCTGGTCAGGCCACTAAAGACTGGGTGAAGGGATGGATAATCCCGTGATGATCAGCCAGGGTCCCAAGTGAGGGAATATTGTCCTTGCTGTAACTTAGTATTATTATTAAAACTATCAGTGTCTCCCCATCTCTCCTATACCTCTGCTGTTGTTTAAAACAAGCCTTTCTTTCTCTTTAATTGTCTCACTCTTCTTGCTATACCCAAATGTCTTTCTTCCATTCCTCGACCGCTTCACAGCAGAGAGAGAAAAGATGTGGAGCCCTCAAAACCTCTATAGGACCTTTACACAATGTATTTACTTCCTGGAACAATGTGTTGTCTTCAACATGAAATTCCAAATTCAGTGTAGAAATTTATAATCAATATTTCAATAACAAGGGAGCATACACACTCTCTTTCATACACACAACTTCAGTAAACTGGTTAACTTTCTCTAACTGAGCAACCAACATGCAGGCTTCCTCTTAAGATCCAAATAAACTTAAATATATATTAAATATCATCATGAGATATGCGCTGAAAGAAGACTGCAAAATAGCAGAAAGCAGGAAACCAGGAAAAGGGAGCGGTTTATGTGCAAGGGAGTAAGAAAAAAGAGGAAAGGTGAAAAGGGGGGTGAAGGGGGTGATTGTGAATGTTGGTGTGTCTGTGAAAAGACTGCAGAAAAAGAGAGAGGAGAAAGAATGGAAATAGGGGAATATGTGTGCAAGGGAGCGGTGAGATAAGTAAAGAGGAAGGGAGGAAGAGGAGGTGAAGCTGAAGATAAGTGAGCCAAGTGGTTTGCAAAAAGAGAGTATCAGGCATGGGGACATGGTAATTTGGAAAGGAGGGTATGAAAATGTCTGCAGAATACGAAGGGGTGGTTTCACCATAATTGGGTGGAAAATGAGAAGGTGCTTTAATAGTTGCAATGTGTGGCAGGAGGAAGATATGGGAGGTTATCACAGGCTGGTTTGCTTTCATTGTGGGGTTGCAGGAAAGGAGGGGGACGTTTCATGTGGATATGGACGTGGGTTTTAAAGTGAAAATGGGTGGAGAGCAGGATTGCAGGATTGAAGAGAAAAGTGGCTTGAGATATTGAGTTTGGAAGGTTAAATTCATGACTAATGGTTGCATTGGATGGGAAGGGAGAGGTTTAGGGTGTTGGTGAACAGAGGGAGCTGAGGAAAGCCCTACTAAAATTGTTAAAAGTTCAGAAGTGTAACAATTTATCCACTTTGTCTGCTTATCAAAGTGGTCAGGGCTGAATAAAATAATCAAACCTCATAATGACTTTAGGCTATTATGCCCCCTTTTCTGGAAATCTGACAAAAAACACTAGGCAACTAGGGCAAATTGCTACTCTTTGATAGACCACTGAAGATGCACTGAGGTATTCAGGAGTCAGAGATATAAGAAGATTCCTGGTGGATCACCCAAAAACTCATATAGTCCAGCATAGTATTCTTAGGAAACAGTTGCTTGTGAGAAGCCTCTCCCACCTGTGATCTCCAGAACCTTAACGGAGAGTCTCATTGGCTATTATATGGGAGGAAATGTAGCTATTGTGATTAGTACTCATCTGTCTCTCATAATATGAGAACCTGTGGACATGCAATGAAATTGAGTAACTTGATGGTTATGCTCTACCTCTGCTGTTGGGAGAAATGTGGATCTGAATGTCTGTTGCTGGGAAACAGTAGTAGGAGAGTGGCGTTGCTGTCATGTCCTATTTTCAGGCCACTGTAAAAATACTTTTCTTGGGCAGATGGCCTGATTCAACAGGCTGGTGTAACTTCTAGCCTGTTGCAGTTTATAGGAAATCTTCTTACAGCAGCCAAACTCCTCATTGCTTCCAAGTGGTGTTCACCCAGTGTACCTGCTGCAGAGTTCAATGTTCCATAATGTACCTGCTGGCTTCATAATTTTATCTAATTTGACTGCTCATGTGGCTGAGTGTGGGGAGCCAAAAGAGCGAACAGGTTGAGACACTATCAAGCCCTTTTTTAATATGCTCCTGGAGTTGAGAACTCCTGGCCTGGGAGTCAAATGCAGCTCCCACATAACTCTTTACCTGAAGTTTCACTAAATCAAAATGGTGAAACTTTGAGAGCTGCACAGCCCCTTTATTATCTATATGGGCCACCACAATGAATATACTATTCATCATTGATTTTATTTATGAAATTTCTATCTCATCATTCTTGCCAAAGGAGCCCTGGCTGGATATTCAAATGGTTTTTATTTGAAAATCCCAGTTTATCCTGTCTCTTCTCTTCTCTTCTCTTCTCTTCTCTTCTCTTCTCTTCTCTTCTCTTCTCTTCTCCAATTACTATACCACTATTCCTCCCACACAAGCTGAAATTGGATGATAAAACACATTATAATGTAGGGCTGGCAAACATACAGATTTTCCCAGAGATTACAGGGAATTGACCTCTGAAAAAAGCTCAACAACTTTTGGGTTCTCCTTTAAAAAAGCTCAATATTTTTGGTGGTTTCCTAAAAAAACAAGTTTTGACTGTACTGGCTTTTACTTTTGGGGATGTGGGAACCCTAAGTTCACCATGAAAGACTTCTGAGTAAGCTTAGCTGTCCTGGAAGACAAGGAAAGGTCAGTAAAGAATAGGAAGCAGTATAAACCTGCAGTATCCTCAATGAAGACGGGTCAGAAGTGGGGTCTCTCAATGCTCAATACAGTGGTACCTCGGGTTACATATGCTTCAGGTTACATACGCTTCAGGTTACAGACTCCAATAACCCAGAAATAGTACCTCGGGTTAAGAACTTTGCTTCAGGATGAGAACAGAAATCGTGCTCCATCGGCCCCATTAGCTAAAGTGGTGCTTCAGGTTAAGAACAGTTTCAGGTTAAGAACGGACCTCCGGAATGAATTAAGTACATAACCAGAGGTACCACTGTATTGGGTTTGGGGCTTTGCAACATTTTTTATTTGGTCTCACACATCCTGTCAAAGAAACGTAAGGAGGCAAACAACAGAAAAGAATAGAGTTTCAAATAAAATGAAATGTATTTAAAACTTTTGAAAACATCAATAACTTTAAAAATCCGAAACACACCCTCCCAGTCAATAATTTGAAGGCTAATAGCCTTCAAATTATTGCAACCTTAACTCCCTGGATCAATAGGAATTTTAAAAACTCGTGAAACATCAAAATGGGAGAGGTGAATGCAGTGCACCAGAGTGGACATTCCCTGTCATGGGCCAGCAACAAATGGGAGCTACATCATGGGGACTTTCCTTGTTAATCATATGGGTCCATATTTTACGAGCAAAATATTTTTTAATTGCTATGTATATGATTTATTTTTCAGAAGTTAAAGTTGTATGAGTTTCAGTTGTAGCTGGAGCTTGTAAACATTGCTTTATCAGCTGGCCTCTCTACTTGACCTTTGTGCATCTTGGTTAACTTTATCTCTCCCTAGGTAGAGAGTGGCCAGGATTATTTTAATGCCTCATTGAAGAAGGGAAGGTGTGGTCCTATAATAAGAACAATGGCTGTGCAGCCCTTCATCCTTCACGGATTTGGATAATTTCAGGCTTTCTTGAATGAGATAGATTATGGAGACAGGGGTAGACAACATAGTGTGCTCCAGACAATTCCCATCAACCCTAGTTGGAATGTCTGGCTTTTGAGGTGATGAGCGTTGTAGTCTAGCCACCTCTAGAAGTCAGCATACTACCTCTCCCTGATCAATATCCATTTCTAGCTCAGCAGGCTCAGCTTTAGCTAAAACAACCTGTGTTATATTATTTGTAAATCACAGTTTGATATGACAATGTTGGTGCAGACAACTATATACAGTCATACCTCGGGTTACAGACGCTTTGTGTTGCACGTTTTTGGGTTGCGCACCACACCGAACCCGGAAGTACCGGAATAGGTTACTTCCGGGTTTTGGTGCTCTCGCATGCGCAGAAGCACGAAATCACATTTTGCACATGCGCAGAAAAGCCAAATCGTGACATTGCAGGTTGCGAACGCTGCGGATTGGGAACGTGCCTCCCACACGGATCACGTTCGCAACCTGAGCATCCACTATAATGGAATTCATTCTCGTATAGTACCCATTATTCCTCACTAGAGGATTCTGGGGTTGGCATTTTTGTGAGGACCATGGACAGAATATTTGATTCAACTTCAAGGAACCACACTTCCAAATATTTCTAGAGGATATATTTTGAAAAATGGTGAAATAGTACAAAACTGAACATGCTCTGTTGGCTGGTTCTAGGAATACAATCATGTTCCAGCATCAACAGATTCCTGTGAACAATATATATATGTGATTTACCAATTGCTGATCACTGTACCAGATCATGGACATCATTTCCCCAGAAGCATTGTGATGAAATTGAGATAGGATATACTAGGGTGTTATTTGGTGAAATTACACAGGGTTCTCAAAAAGGATTCAATTAAGGAAAATACCTGTTTCTTAACCCTGAGAATGGGAGGGAGTGCAAACTGCAGGTGGCAGAATTTCATACCATTTCCAAAAAAAGAGTTAATCCAATTTCCACATTGTGCTTTGTGTTCCAGTATAAAATTGCACCATGTCTAGGAAAGCATGCAATCTCTAATTTCATCATTTCCCACCCCCTCATTGGACTAGTTCTTTCCACCTGGAACCCTCGGGCTCCCTTCTTGGCCTATAAAACCCTCCAAACTAGGCTCATCCTCCATCCTTCACCTGCTTGTTTGTTCTGAGTGCTCTCACCTTTTGATCTCTTCAGCACTATGACGACTTTCCTGAGTACTTGTCTCTTCTTGGTCATCCTTTGCCCAGGTGAGTAGGAGCCTGAGATCTTGAATTCTTTCTCCAAGGACATTCAGTCAAGGGGCTAGTAGTGTCCATACCCCACCTTTGAAGCAAGAGACACAAAGTAGTTGTTGTGGAAGATGATAATCAGCCATCTGAACAACATGACCAGTCCAACACAGTTGATGCTACCTACGCCCTTGCAGCCATACAGAGCTGTGCAGGAAGGAGAGGAGGTCTAACTAATCAGAGGACTGGATGAGGGAGAGCAGAGCAGGGAGGCTGGCAGGAGAAGATAGAATCAGCAGAGCCAACTGCCTACAGAAGCAATGGGATTGGTCTTCTTTACTGTTCCATTTACTCATGAGGAGGCCAGTGGAGAGGAGAGGAGTAACTTTAGCCCTGCAGTAGGCTGCTTGCTGCAGATAACTATGGCTCTTGCTGGGGGCAACAGATCAATGGTACTTTGAGGCACTGAGAGACCTCTAACCATAGATGCCAAACCTATGGGGCTGGGGACACCTCTACCTCCCCAAGTATGTGATGATGGGACTGAAAATTCCCCAACTTTGAGGGGCCCCACTGTGCCTCCTTGCAACCTCCTTGTACATGTTGTACTCGTGGCCTCAAGTGCACACAATGAGCACCCCCAATGTCAGGCAGAACTTGGCGCCTCCCTTTAACCACAAGTTGAAAGCACTGGTTGCAAGAGCGGGGAACCAGTGCAAGGGCCATCCCTGGTAGGGGATTTGCTTTTTGGGGGAAATCTCCCTAGGTCTAAGTAGCCAGTTATCAGCGACTGGGGATGGAATATGGCCCCTGCTCTTGTGGGCCCTGGGCTGGAGGAGTGGTATAGGGAGGGGTGAAGGGGTTTTCTTCATGAACTCCCCAGCCATTTTTTCGGTGTATAGGCAACAGTTTTCGTTGTAGGTAGTGTGGTGTAGTGGTTAGTGTACTGAGCCCAGGAGCTGAGAGAGATCAGATTCAAAATTCCCCATTCAGTTCCGGGGGCGGCGCGAACGGCAATGGCGGTCCTCTTCTACTTGTAGAGGGGAAGCTCCGCAGAAACGGGTCGTCCGCTACGGCGAAGCGGAGACCCTTGCTGGAAACCCACAGGCAGCGATAGCCTGTGGTCGTGGGACTCGGCGGGCACCCTTAGCGCCCCTCGAAACTGCAAAGGGACCCCGTAAGGGGCTCCGGAGCGGGACGGGGGGGTGCGTGCTGTGAGTCGATCGCTCTTTCTCTGGAATGAAGCCGCTAAGCTGCTGTCGGTGAGCGCTGACCCTTTTCCTGGGACTATTCGGCTTAAAGGAAACAACTACCCGTGAGTAGAGGATCTGAATCAGGACTTAAATTTAACTTAATTTGGCATACAAGCGGGAGACGCAACCAGGAAGTCCGTCTCTCGGCTTTGTTTAAAGATCAAAGCAACGACGTTCAATTAACTCATGCTTTAGAAATTGGGATTGTAAAAGAATTGAATCCGTACATCAAGCAGAAGACCCCACCTCAATTTATCTGGGGTGGAGAAGGGAAAATTGACTTTTTCCTCTTTGTTTTTGGATTTATAAAGCAACTAAACTCCCGGCTATCGGGCTGCCAACTTTGGAACTAGAAGGCTGTTTGGAACCGTCATATTGTATCCTGCACTTTTTTTTTTGGAGACATTGTAAACTTCTCTTTTTCTTCTTTGAGTAACTCTGCGAAAATTTAAAGAATTCTGAAGGTCCTCTGGAGACTGGCTACTGTTAACTTTTTGAGGACACTTTGTGACTTTGGGGATTTTAAGACTTTACAAACTGCGACATTCTTAAACATAGTGTCCCTCTAGTGGAATATTGAAGTTTGACAACACACTTGGGGAATTTTCCATCTGTGGACTTGGGGATTTCCATGGGAAAAATAGACTGTGGGACTGACCTTGACGCATAGACAAGAAGTGGGATGAGTGGGAAGACTAGATCAGCTAAAGCCAAAACACAGCAGACTACTATAACTTCACAGCTACGCAGATCATCTGTTCCCACAATTTCTGTGACACAAGAGGAAGATCCAGATCAAACTAGGCCGGAAGGAATGGCCTCAGGGGAGGACTTTACCTCAGTGTTAAACAAAATTTTTGGAAAAATTGGAGGGTGTGAGTAAGCAAGTAACTGACCAGTCAACTAAAATTGACCAAAACACTGTTAGCATTAACAATCTGACCCAGCAAGTTAGCTTAAATGCGCAATCCATTGGGAAACTACTGGAGGACACTACTTTAAATCGTAAAACAGCTGAGGAGGCCAAGCAGAAAGTCGAGGAAGTGCAAGAGGAAATTAAACCTATGCATAAACAGATAGGTGAGCATCAGGCACTTCTGTCTATGATAGAATTAAAAAATAAAGAGAATAATTTGAGAATAAGGTCAGTTCCAGAACTTGATAAAGAGGACTTAATTAACTATTTGACGAAGGAATTTGCAGAATTTTGGTCTCTGGAAGAGGAGAAAGACTTTAAAATTGTAAGTGCATTCAGATTGGGAAAAGGAGGGAGGAAGATTAAGTCGAGAGACTGTTTGATTTCTCTCAGGACGAAGGAAGAAAGAGACAAGATTCTGAGTGCGCATTTTAAGAAGTCCTTAGAGATCAAAGACTCAAGGGTGGAAATCTACAAGGATATTCCGAAACATCTATTGGACCTCAGACTTAACTATGGAGATCTGGTGACTCTACTGAGAAGCAACAGAATTATTTTCAGATGGAAGTTCCCCCAGGGGGTGTCATTTACTTTTAAAGGGAAAAAAGTTAAAATTAAATCTGTGGAGGACAAGGAAAAATTTATGAAGGACTACGGAGAAGACCTTCAGAAAGGAGCGGTAGAAGACATAAGAGCCCTAGGACTTGGACCATTAGGTTTTGTACCTACATCTTTGGGATCGAAAGAGACTGACAAAGAGATACCACTATCTAAGGAGGAACTTTTGGGTGCAGTAGGAGGAAAATAGAGCTATTTCAACATGTCCCTGCAACTATTAAGTTGGAATATTCATGGTTTGAACTCTCCTGAGAAGAGGAGGAAAATCTTTCATTTATTAAAAAAGGAACAATTGGACATAATTTGTTTGCAAGAAACACATGTGATTAGGCTTCATAGGAAAATTTTAATTAATAAAAAACTAGGCCAAGAATTTATTTCATCAGATAAAGTAAAGAAGAGAGGAGTGGTTATCTATGCAAAAGAAAGCCTATCACCAAAACTTCTTTTCAAAGATGAGCAGGGAAGAATTTTGGCAATCGAAATCCAAACTTAAGGAGAAAAATTTTTGATTTTAGGAATTTACGCACCAAATGAGGGGAAATCGGAATTTTACAAGAAGTTGCATGAGGCAATGTTGGACTTTATGGACTATAATAACATCATTATGATGGGAGACATGAATGGAGTGGTATCTACGAACATGGATAAAGCACAAAGACAGACTGTAACGAAAGAGGGCAGACTACCGAAAACCTTTTTTGAACTGACTGACAATATGGACTTGATTGACATTTGGAGAACCAAAAACCCCTTAGGGAGAGAAGGGACGTTTTTTTCTGAAGCCAAAATGACATGGACTAGAATTGACCAAATATGGATATCTAGAGGACTGGCACCTAAGACAAAAAAGGTGGAAATCTGCCCAAAAACCTGCTCCGACCATAATGCTGTAAAGATGGAAATGAAATTAACACCTATCGGTTCCTTCAGATGGAAGATGAATGACACCTTGCTAAGAGATCAAGAGATTGTAAAGAAGGCCCAAAAGACCTTGAAAGACTACTTTGAAATAAATCTGAAAACTACGACGGAAAAAAGAGTAATCTGGGACGCAAGTAAAGCGGTTATGAGAGGGTTCTTGATTCAACAGAATGCAATAAAAAAGAGATCTCAAAATGAGAAAAAAGGAAAAAATTTTGGAGAAAATAAAAGAGGGAGAGAAGAAGTTAAGATCTAAACCGAACTCAAAAGAGATTTTGAGAGAAATTAAGCTATATCAAGTACAATATATGAAATTGATTAATCAGGAAGTAGAGTGGAAAATTAAACAAATGAGACAAAAGACTTTTGAGTCAGCTAACAAATGTGGAAAACTATTAGCGTGGCAGTTGAAGAAAAGACAGAAGTTAAACACGATTATGAATCTTGAGATTGAAGGGAAAAATATACAGAACCCGGTGGAGATTAGAAAGTGTTTCCAGAGATATTTTAAACAACTTTACACGCAAGGGCCACAGAAAGAGACTGTTATAGATCAATTTTTAAGAACTAATGGACTACAAAAAATATCTCAAGAAAATAAGATAACATTAAACTATAAAATTACAGAACTTGAGGTTGAGGGTGCTATTCAGAACATGCAACTGGGCAAGTCTCCAGGGCCGGATGGATTAACCTCCAAATACTACAGGACTTTGAAAGATCATTTAATTCAACCATTAAAGGAGGTCTGCAATGAGATTATGGAGGGGAAGAAGGCGCCAGAGTCGTGGAAGGAAGCATACATCACACTGATACCGAAAACAGAATCTGAAAAGACACAACTAAAGAACTACCGTCCCATTTCCCTTCTAAATGTGGATTACAAAATTTTTGCAGACATTTTGGCTAACAGACTAAAAAAAGTGTTAGCTGAAGTAATACATAAGGATCAGGCAGGCTTTCTTCCAGGCAGACATTTGTCTGATAACACAAGGAACATAATTGATATTTTGGAGCTGTTGCAAATGAATATAAATACAAAAGCAGTGTTAATTTTTATTGATGCGGAGAAGGCCTTTGATAATATTTCTTGGAATTTTATGAAGAAAAATCTTAAAGGGATGGGAGTGGGACAGGGGTTTGAAAATGGCATAGAAGCAATCTATTCAGAACAGAAGGCAAAATTGATAGTTAATAATGTGGTGACGGAAGAATTTAAGATAGAAAAAGGAACACGGCAGGGCTGCCCTATTTCCCCATTATTATTTATTTCGGTCCTGGAGGTGCTGTTGAACATGATTAGAAGGGATCGGTCTATTAAAGGAATCCAGGTCGGAGCTAAACACTACAAATTGAAAGCTTTTGCAGATGACCTGGTTTTGACATTACAGGAGCCAGAATCTAGTATGAAAAGAGTTTTAGAACTGATTCAAGAATTTGGTCATGTGGCAGGATTTAGATTAAATAAGTTAAAAACTAAAGTATTAGAGAAGAACTTAACATCAACGGAAAAAGAAAGGTTTCAGAATGAAACAGGTTTAACTGTGGTTAAGAAAGTGAAATACCTAGGGATTAATATGACTGCGAAAAACTTGAATTTATTTAAGGACAATTATGAGAAATGTTGGTCAGAAGTTAAAAAAGATCTAGAAATTTGGTCCAAATTGAGGCTTTCCTTGTTGGGTCGAATTGCAGCTATAAAGATGAATGTATTGCCAAAGATGTTATTTCTGTTTCAATCATTGCAAATTTTGGACAAGATGGACTGTTTCAAGAAGTGGCAGAGAGACATTTCTAGATTTGTCTGGCAGGGCAAGAAGCCCAGAATAAAATTTAAAATATTAACTGATGCAAAGGAAAGGGGCGGTTTTGCCCTGCCAGACCTTAAATTGTACTATGAGTCAGCAGCATTCTGCTGGTTGAAAGACTGGCTACTTCTTGAGAACACAGACATTTTGGATTTAGAAGGTTTCAATAATGTTTTTGGGTGGCATGCATATTTGTGGTATGACAAGGTTAAAGCACATAAGGTATTCAAAAACCATATTGTCAGGAAATCATTGTTTAATGTCTGGATAAGATACAAAGACTTATTGGAGAATAAAACCCCAAGGTGGCTGTCGCCAATGGAAGCTAAGGCTCAGAAAAAGTCCAATATGGAGGCCAAATGGCCAAAATATTGGGAAATTCTGGAGCAAGAAGGTGACAAATTGAAATTGCAGAGTTTCGAGAAACTAAAAGATAAAGTGCGAGATTGGCTTCATTACTATCAAATAAGAGAGGCCTATAATTTGGATAAAAAAATTGGCTTCCAGGTGGAAAAATCAAAGCTGGAAATAGAATTGCTAGAACCGAAAACTAAGATTTTGTCAAGAATGTATAACTTGCTGTTAAAATGGAATACACAGGATGAAACGGTCAAATAAGCTATGATCAAATGGGCGCAAGATGTAGGTCATAATATTATGTTTGCTGACTGGGAACAGTTGTGGACCACCGGTATGAAGTTTACGGCATGTAATGCCTTAAAGGAGAATATTATGAAAATGATATACAGGTGGTACATGACCCCAGTCAAGCTTGCAAAAATTTATCACCTGCCTGATAACAAGTGCTGGAAATGTAAAGAAGCTGAGGGAACATTCTTTCATCTTTGGTGGACGTGCCCAAAGGTTAAGGCTTACTGGGAAATGATCTATAATGAACTAAAGAAGGTATTTAAATTTACCTTTCCTAAGAAACCAGAGGCCTTCCTTTTGGGCATAGTCGGCCAATTGGTGCCAAAGAAAGACAGAACATTTTTTATGTACGCAACAACAGCAGCAAGAATACTTCTCGCTAAATATTGGAAGACACAAGATTTGCCCACCGTGGAAGAATGGCAGATGCAAGTGATAGACTATATGGAGATGGCAGAAATGACCGGCAGAATTCGAGACCTGGGAGAAGAGTTGATGGAAGAGGACTGGAAAAAGTTTAAGGATTATCTACAGAAATATAGTAAATTGTTTGAATGTTAAAATGATGTGGGATCTAAAGGTAACATGGCATTTGGGATATGGTTAAAAGAGGTATGAAAAAAAAAGGATTTTAAAAAAGAGGGAAATTAGAGATATAACAAGTGGGAGTACACAATTATAAATGAGATCTGAAAGAGGGTTAGAATTTGCTGAACTTGACGGAATAAAGAGGAACACAAAAAAGGGAGATGTGAGGAGGTCATGAAAGAGGGTTATAGAACCTTGAAATTTAAAAGTGGATTCTTTTTCGGTTTCTTTTTTATTAAGTGTGTATTTTTTGTTTTTTGTGTTGGTATGTATTTGTCTGATTTTTATGTGTTGTAAAACTCTAATAAACATTTATTAAAAAACAAAAAACAAAATTCCCCATTCATCCACAAAGCTGATATTGAGTCTTGTTTAGTGGTTGGGTCCTGAGGGTCCATTTAGAAAGTGTGCTTATATTTCCTTATGGAATGGGGCAAGGGGAAATTTTTACATTTGCAGAGCCTTTTTGAGCCTCAGGATTATTATGGGGAGTGGGGTGCATTTAGCATGGCTCCAGGTAAAGGCAAGGCTAAGGGGGGCCCTAAGGGCAAAGGAAAAGCATGCATAGGCATCCCATTCCCCTCCTGTTCTGTGGAGGAAGAGTCAGACTAGGGGACTATATTGATGTTCCTCGAGGCCCTGAGAAGGCAGAAGGAAGCCCTACTGCAGCTGTAACTTCAAGCGCTTGTCAGCTGGCAGAAGCAAGAAACACAAAATCCAAACCAAGGTGCTGTTAATTTAATTTCAACAGGTTTGGATGCCTTGGAAGGTTTTGCTTCGCAGGAAGTGCCAGAGGTGGAAGGCACGCAGGAGGCGGTCATGGCAAATATTGAGGCATTATATTCTCAGCAGTGGAGTTGGCCAGGGTGGCATCCCCAATTGCCATGGATTTGTCAGAGTTGGAGTCCAGCTCAGTGGCCTTTCTCCCCTCCAGTGGTGGCTGTGGCTTCCACTGGATCCCCCCTTTATACAGGGGGATCTGCCACTTTGTTGGATGCTTGTAATCAGGAAAGGGGCCCAGGATCTGTGGATGTGACCAATCACCCTGATCTGCAGGGATAACTCTGATGCCCCCCCCTTTCATCCAGTAGCACCCACCAGCTCAGAGGGGAAATGAAGGGAGAAGGCGGGTCTATATTATCAGTGCTGCCCGACCCTGATCCCTTGGATGTGGTTAAGTGGACGCCATCCCATTTTCAGAGCCATCAGCCCCCACTGGGTTTCCATCGTCTCCCAACTACCAAAGAAAGGATTTGGAAAGGGGAATATTGTGTTGTGTTCACTCACTTAAATAGGGAAATTCCCAAGAAAGGAAAGGACATTGTAGGTGAGATTGATGCAGGCAAACCAAAGCACAGGAAGGTGCCAATTGGTTACTGGGGTATTTAAATTTATGCCAGAATTAATATATCAAATTATGGATTTATGGAGCATACTCAGAGTTCATGGGGGGGATTGAAGACCTATGATGAAGCTTTATGCAGCTGGGCAGCTACTAATTAGGCCTGGAGTGAGGGGAAGGATACTAGCAAATGGGAAGAAGGCTTTGTGTCTTTCCATTTATGTGTCTGGAGATGTTCCTGTATGAGGAATGGGGGGGGGGGGAGATGTGTGTTGGTGTGCATGCAGCCTCTAACCCACCACTACATGTGGATCCTGAGACTATTAACATTGCTCGTGTTGGGCTTGGAATATTCTGTTTCTCAAAGACTGGACAACTTATGTTTCCTCTCTCCTCTCTGCAGTGACAACTCTGGAATGTGTAAAAAACAAGCACCAAACTTGTCGTATCAAAGGAGGAAGTTGCCTTAAGCAGCGTACTGTAACCTATTTAAGTGAGTATGAAGCCTTTCTGTCATATTAACTCTAAGTGTGTGTTTGCATCCTTTGGTCTCTGGGGTATCTAGTGTGACAACGGAATGCTGATCTCACCAACCTTGAGGAACTCAACTAACTTTTTCAACAATTAAATATTAGAATTAAAACTATATATAAAATCTGTTTAAAATGTAACAATAATTACAATTAAAACAACACAACCCCAACCCTTTCCGTAAAAGCAGTCATTCTCGAAAAACCTGTTGAGACCCACTTGTAAAATGACAAGGTGGGATTTAGTCTATATCCTTGAGTGAGGTACAATAAAAGCAAAAAATAAGATAAAGAAGAAAACCTCGTATTGAAACCCATCCATCCATATCTCTCTCTCTCTCTCTCTCTTTCTCTTTCTCTCTCTCTCTTAGCAAGGGAGTTCCAGAGTCTGTAAGGAGCCACTGAGATGGCCCATTTCCATATCGTTAACTAATAGAGTGTGGAACCTCTCTCACTCTCTCATACTTTGACTCAGGGAAGCCTCATAGATCCACAGAGCCACTGGTAACCTTCTCCTGACTTTTACCAGGTGCTTACTGTGAACAAACTGTGCACAAATATTCAGGCCTCATCTTTCTCTGACATTTATCTCATAGCTCCCCCTTAAGTCCTAAATGACAATCCCTCAGTGAATGATAATTCCCAACTGCTTAGACAGCAACCAAGTCAGAGCCTACTTTTCGTTGGTGCAGGCACATCGATGTAGCAATGAGGTGCGCAGCAAGTGAATGCACACAAGGAGACATGTGTTGGGTTCAGATTAGTCCACAACTTTATTGATTACAGGGATAAACAGCTTTGACACAGACACTGGGCATGTAACCAGTCCGCCTACTGACTGATAGACTATTGGGGATGACCAATATTAGCGTCCATCAACAGCATGAAGAGCATCCTGTGAACCTCAAGTAGACCGGTACCGGCAAGGGGTGCTCTGTGCCCTGAATCCCTGAGCTGGATGTATGGACAAGGAATGCATTCTTCCAAGATCCCTGAGAGGGATCCCATCTGACAGGATGGGGCTTTACCTCCCATTCCCACTAAGAATCCAGCCCAATGATTCTTCTGCTGCACAAAGTGGTGAAATGGAAGGTTGCATAGAAGGTGACTGCCAAACCTACAACACCTGGAACAAGACCAGCATGCCATTAAGGATATCCACTAGCCATGTCTTGCAGCCGGCTGCTTAGTAGTGTATAATCTGTCCTGTAAAAAGTCCCCTTGGGCTTGCACATTTTGCTTCATCACTTTGTTCATCTTACTTGGTCCTTGTTAACTCAGATGGGATGGACAGTTCCCCTCCACACTTGCCTCTTTCATTCACAGGGTTAACCAAGCAACAGACAAGCATTTTCCTTGTCCTCCTAATGTGTTCTGCCCACACAGACCACCCAATCTCCTCCTCCTCCTTCATTTGTTGTTTTCTTCCCTTGAGTCCTGCAATGTTTTCCACTGAAAGCAAAGCAGAATGCTGTGACTTGGGTCCATTGGTCACTTCACTTTGCTCTATCTCTCTCTTTTGTAATTCATTTTTATTGGTTGCTTTAGACATACATACATCAAATCACATTATAAAAACTTGATTTTCCTGTAATTAAACATATATTTTTAAAACATTATGAAAGAAAAAAAGAACAAAAATACATATTGATTGATTGATTTGATTTGATTCATTTGTAATCCATTTCTGTTTGACTTCCCTCCCCTTCTTACCTCAGTCCTCAGTTTTACTTAGTTGACTGTCCCTCCTAACACAGCCATTTATTCAATAACCTAATTCCATTATGTTTTACTTTTTTCTTCTTTTCTTACAGGAGTTACTCTAAACCGGTCAAAAAAATTTATTCTCCATAATGGTCTTTCAAATACTGTTTGAATATATTTCAATCATTTTTAATTTTTTGTATTGTTTGATCATTTTATCTGACCTGTCCACTTGTCCAGTTCTGTATACTCCATCAATTTGATCAACCAGTCTCTCTTTGTTGATAAGGTCTCCATTTTGCAATTCTGGGCAATCAAGACTCTTGCTGCTGTGGTGGCATACATAAATACTTTCTTAAAGTTTCTTGGAATTTCATTCCCCATGATCCCTAAGAGGAATGCTTTGGGCTTTTTTCCTGGTGCATAAAAGTAATATTATTTAAATATTTATAGAAATCAGCTTTATTATCATTGGGTGCATATACTCCTATCATCACTAATTTTTCTCCTTGTACCGTTACTTGAATTATTACGATCCTTCCCTCCTCATCTTTGAAAAGCAGTCTGGGTTTCACATAGATGACCACGCCTCTCTTTTTACTCTTATCTGACAAGATAAATTCTGCTCCTAACTTTTTATTAATCAGCACCCTTCTGTGCTTTCTGGATATATGTTTCTCCTGAAGACATATTATGTCTAGTTAGTTTTCTGTTAAGATATGTTCCACTCTGTTCCTTTTAAATTTGCATTCTGGTGGGTGGATGAAAAATTCTCTCGTGGATGCTTTCCCTGTCTCCCAGACAGTCTTAATATTAGTTCCTTTGTTTATATTAAATTTGAAGAATTCTTATATTTTTAAAATATTTTTAATATAATATTTTTATTATTATTTTCTTCTCCCCCTTTTATAACAACCAAATAAAATTTCTTCATCATATATATCTTTACTCTAACTGAGCTTTGACTTCCTCCTGTCCCCCTCTCTGACTTCCATATGTTATCACTTTTATCTTAGCATTTCTAAATCACCCTATTTATCTTAACTCCATACTTAAAAAACTTAATTTTTATAAACAGGTATCAAATCATAACCTAACAAAATATTTTAAATCAACCCTGCAAGTGTTTTCAAATGTTTACAATGTTCCTTCATATACCTTTTTACTAAAGGTATGTTTGAAAATCTTTTTCAGTTCATTATATATCATATCCCAGTATGCTTTAATCTTAGGACATTTCCACCACATATGAAAGAAATTCCCTTCCTTCTCCTTATATTTCCAACATACCTTATCTTCTAAATTTTAGCAAGTTTAGTCAGCATCAAATACCGCCAATACATCATCTTCATTAAATTTTCTTTTAATGCCATACATGCAGTGAATTTAATTGTTTTTGTCCATGGTCTTTCCCACATCAAATTTGAAGAATTCTTCGAAAGCTTTCTTAGCTTTCTGAATTATTCCTTCATCATTAAGTAATGCTTCATTCATCCTCTATCTTTTCTGCCCTCTTTCTTTCCCCTTCAGGAATAGGGTAAAGGTAAAGGGACCCCTGACCATTAGGTCCAGTCGTGGCCAATCTGGGGTTGCGGCGCTCATCTTGTTTTATTGGCTGAGGGAGCTGGCGTACAACTTCCTAGTCATGTGGCCAGCATGACTAAGCTGCTTCTGGCGAACCAGAGCAGTGCACAGAAACGCCGTTTACCTTACTGCCGGAGTGGTACCTATTTATCTACTTGCACTTTGACATGCTTTCAAACTGCTAAGTTGGCAGGAGCAGGGACCGAACAACGGGAGCTCACCCCGTTGCGGGGATTTGAACCACGACCTTCTGATCGGCAAGGCCTAGGCTCTGTGGTTTAACCCACAGCGCCACCCGCATCCCCTTTAAAGATAAAGGGACCCCTGATCATTAGGTCCAGTCATGGCCGACTCTAGGGTTGCGGCGCTCATCTCGCTTTATTGGCCTAGGGAGCCGGCTTACAGCTTCCGGAATCCTTCAGGAATAAGGACACTGAATTGTGATCTGATAGGGACTTTGGATAAGTTTCAAATTTTCTCACTCTTAATGTTAATTCTTTTGAGATCCAAATTCCATCTTGCCTGCTGGAAGACTGGTTGGGCTCAGAATAATTTGAGAATTCCTTTGCCTTTGGATGTTTAAACATCCAAGCATCTACTAAATTTCTATTAACTGGAAAAAAAGTTTGAGGTAATCATCCTGTTTTATTATCTACACTTCTCTGAGTTCTATCGTGTTCGAAACAACTCCATTCAGATCTCCTAGGAGAATTATTTTCTCCTCCATATAGTCTAACACTGTTTCTTCCAGGTGTTTATAGAAATTAGCTTTATTATTATTGGGTGCATATACTACTCAAGGAAGAGTATGTTTTACCAAGTAAGAAGGGACTTTCTTTTTACCCCTTTCTTCATGCCAGATTTATTTGTTGAATTTTAAATTTCATTTGTAGGATTTCCCTTTTCTGCTCTGTTAAACTATGGGGATATGGAGATTTCCTGCTTCTTGGAACCGGCATCATGGGCTGCTACTCTCTTGCTTCAGAACCATCCCCCTTTCCCCTCCTTAACAAAGAGACGAAGAGACCAGGAAACTCTTCTCTGACAACGACACTTCTATGCTGACCCCAAGACTCCCTCTTTGGGGTTGGGGGGATGCGTAGACTTCGCGTCTTCCCCCTCAAAGCCCGTTAGCTATTGAGCCCTTCTGAGCTCATGCCATGTTCCATCCTGTGGGAAACCAGAAGTCACTTCACTTTACCCCAGGGTAGTCATAGCTAATGCCCACTACCGCCCATCTTTCTTGATGGTAAAATTTCCTTACCACCCACCAGTGCTCGGTGGAAGGAGGATTCAGCTTGTGCTGTAGAACACCCTACTGCCCTAGAATCCTGAAATGGCCACTAGTGGGTAGTAGGGACCAGGTTGACAACCCCTGCTTTACACTCTCATGTACTTTTGAGTTTTTTCTTGCACAGGCATGTCTGTAAGATTTGGGACGCTGCCTGGGCCAGAGTAGGTAATGACCAGGGGTGCAGCCTATCCACTGTCACACTGGGATGCAAACAACACTCCTGAAAAGGAGGAAGGGGTGAATGGAGATTCTCAGACCAATCAGAATGAATTTACCTGATCCAGGCCACATCTTATAAATATTGTCCCCAATGCCATCACCCCACTCTCTCTTTTTAGAACCAGTCTCTAATTAAGGTAAAGGGGCCCCTGACCATTAGGTCCAGTCGTGGACGACTCTGGGGTTGCAGCACTCATCTCGCTTTATTGGCCGAGGGAACTGGTGTACAGCTTCCGGGTCATGTGGTCAGCATGACTTAGCTGCTTCTGGCAAACCACAGCAGCGCATGGAAACACCGTTTACCTTCCCACCAGAGCGGAACCTATTTATCTAGTTGCACTATTAGCTGATGCCGAATAGGCCTGCAATGTATAGTAACAGCACATAGCATCAAATGCTGAAATACTCTGATGACAAATGAAGCCACAGAAATCATTTTTTAAAAAGGAAAAGGGGGGAAAACATACTCAGACAGATATAACTGCTTTTCCCCATAGAAGGTTGTGTGCAAAAAGATTTCTTGTATTGAGAAGTGAGTTCAAGAGATCAGAAAATTAGAGGAAACGGATGAAAAACCATCTTCTCCCGTCTCTCAGAAATATAGTACAAAATATAAGGAAACTTCATGAGTCAGGCCCCTGGATCAGCTAGCTGTATATCAGGTAGAGATGGGTGGTGGATCAAACTATTCTAGACTCTTTTGTATGGGCAGAAAAGCAAGTCCATCTAGTCCCATTTATGTGCAAGTTGTTAAGGAACTATCCTAGAATATTCACATGGTATTGCAGAAGAAATTATACTTCAAAGAAACTACTTTATGGATTAGTTTGCTGAATTCAGTTGTTGCCAGGTATTTTCTCTTAAATCACCCATTTGCCCAATGTATTTATATTTGTACGTTCATCAATTTGAATTTTTGCATATCTTGCTATTCCTTCAATTCTTTCTAACAGATGGCTCTTTAAAGACATACAAGAACAAGGATTGTGCTGAAGATTGCATCTCAGCAAATGCCACCTTTTCTTCAGTAGAAAGAAAATACTTCCAACATATCCACCATTGCTGTCAGAAATCTTTGTGCAACCTGGGAGTGCTTGAAAGTAAGTATATCTATCTATCTATCTATTGCCACAGATAAATAGCATTGAGCTTTCCAATTTCTTTCCTTGTTACTCTAAGACAAGTAATACTGTTCCAGTCCAAGATTCATTCCTGGGTCATTCTATATCAAGTAATCCAACTTTTTTACCTCATTTAACACATTTTTAAAAGAAAAGCCTAACTAGCTTTTCAGACACCTTTTAATTGAATAACTTTCTAAAGAAATGCCTGAAGCAACTAATATTATAGTTGAGATCTTGTTTATTCTGTTATATTTTACTCCAAGAAGACCCATTTATCCTAAATAGAATCCAATAAGGCAGACATTTATGTACAAAATATATTTTGAAAAATGTGAAATTTGCAGGTGGCTCTTTGAAATATTAAATAATCAATATATTTTTGGGATTTTTAAAATCATATTAATTATTTTAATCCTTCTTTAAAAATTGTAAATTTGGTAACTTAGATTTTTAGATTTAGAGTAAGTCCATCATGTGACATATCATGAAGCTCAGGTTCTGCAGGGATTTGTGTTTTTAGTTTTGACGTACAGTGATACCTCAGGTTACATATGCTAAAGGTTACATACGCTTCAGGCTACATACGCTTCAGGTTACACACTCCATTAAGCTAGAAATAGTGCTTCAGGTTAAGAACTTTGCTTCAGGATAAGAACAGAAATCGGGCTCTGGCGTGGAGGCGGCAGCAGGAGGTCCCATTGGCTAAAGTGGTGCTTCAGGCTAAGAACAGTTTCAGGTTAAGAACGGACCTCCGGAACGAATTAAGTACTTAACCTTAGTTACCACTGTATCTCAATGCTGGGCTGAGCTTTTAAGGCATTTGTGTACTCTGGCAAGGTCAAATTTCTCTCTCTCTTTTTGAAATTTCAAACCCACATAACTCAAAAACGGGATGAGATAAAAAATTAAAATTTTAGATTTAAACTTAGTTTTGATCACTCAACAAGTGTACAAAAGATGACAAAAGAAAATTAGATGACATGAGGTAAAAAAAGTTGTATCACTTGATTGGGTGCCACTGCAATGTTCCCTTGCCAGTAATTAGGGACAGAATTTTGATATGTCAAAAAAAAATATGTAGTGAACTGCCCTGTGATTTTTGGATGAAGGGCAGTATACAGATTTAATTCCTAATAAACAAATAAGTAGATATTGAGCTCCCAATGGGGCTTCATTTGTGGAGTAAAAATGGAATTTGTGGAGTAAAATGGGATGAGTGATACTGAATAAGAAGCTGGGACTGAAACTGCCTTGATCATACTGGCTGATGATCTCTGGTGGGCTAGGGACAAAGGTGAAAGCAATGTCCTAGTTCTACTATATCTATCAGCAGCTTTTGATACCATCGTCAATAACATCCTTCTGGATGTTAAAAGCAACATTTTTCAGCCATGGGCCGGTCCACCATCCCTCAGACCATGTGGTGGGCCGGACAATATTTTTTTGGGAAAAATGAACGAATTCCTATGCCCCACAAATAACCCAGAGATGCATTTTAAATGAAAGCACACATTCTACTCATGTAAAAACATGCTGATTCCCGGACCGTCTGTGGGCCAGATTGAGAAGGCGATTGGGCCGCATCCGGCCTGGGGATCTTAGGTTGCTTGCCCCTGTTCTAGACCGTCTAGAGGGGCTGGGAGCTGGGGCACGGTTATACAGTGGTTCTGCTCCTTCCTCCTGGGCCATGTTCAGAAAGTGGGGGGGGGATGAGTGTTCAGACCAGACCCCTGGGCTCTCACTTGTGAGGGGTCGAAGGGTTCCTCCCCTCTCCCATGCTTTGCAACATCTACATGAAGCCACTGGGAGAGATCATCAGGGGGTTCAGGTTGGGTGTTCATCAATATGCGGATGATACCCAGCTCTACCTCTCTTTTAAATCAGAACCAGTGAAGGTGGTGCAGGTCTTGTATGGGTGTCTGGAGGTGGTTGGAGGATGGATGGCGGCTAACAGATTGAGGATGAATCCTGACAAGACAGAAGTACTGTTCTTGGGGGACAGGGGCGGGTGGGTGTGGAGAACTCCCTGGTCCTCAGTGGGATTACCTCTGAAGGACCAGGTATGCAGACTGGGGGTCATTTTGGACTCACAGCTGTCCATGGAGGTGCAGGTCAATTCTGTGTCCAGAGCAACTGTCTACCAGCTCCAACTGGTATGCAGGCAGAAACCCTACCTGCCCATGAGGAAAAAAATAAAATTTTAGATTGAAACTTAGTTTTCATCACTCGACAAGTGTACAAAACATGCCCCCCCTTGCTTTCTGAAAGCCCAGCTCACCCTGGGACTCATCTTGATGGGGCAGAACAGCAGAGTTAATAACTTTATAGTTTGTGGATATTAGAGGCAGAATCTTAGTGTGATGTGTAGCATTTTGTAAGTTAGGAGATGCTTTATAAATGCTGTAAACTGCCCAGAGTGGCTGGGGGAACTGAGCCAGATGGGTAGGGTGTAGATAATGAAATAATAATAAAGGTATTATTATGATTTATTTATTAAGAATATTATTGGAGCACTGAAGACAGAAGTGTTCCTTCACTCTCAAGACACTTCAGTATATGCTGATGTTTTTGGTTTTTTGAGATTTTATATTTTATTGCATTGTAATGCATTTAGGTATAAAATTAAATTTTATTGTAGTTTCTGAGTTTTCTATACGACTAGGAGCCTCTTTTTAGTATTAAGTGATATATAATAATCATTAATAATAAACAGATACACACCAAGGCTTTATTTATTTATTTATTTATTTATTCATTTGTTGTTTAAAAACTTTACATAGTAACCTTAATCTGAGGAGGGTTTCCAACATAGTAACAAAGTATGCAACATGTTATACTTAAACAAGGTTATATACCTTGTTTAAGTCTATTTCATAGTCATAAGCATAGTCATAAGTCATAAGTATATGTAATTAGTGATTGAACACTATATATAATAAACCAAGCACCAAAAATAGCAGTGGCCAAGAAGTCACATGCACAACAATAAACTCCCCAACTCACTCCCTAAAAAATACCACTGCTTGTCTGCTCATCTCAGGTCTAACTATCTGCATCATCAACATCATTAATTGCAGAAACAGAATGAAGTAGAGATGTTGCAACCCTCTCACAAGATTAGAGAACTGAAGCCTAGGAATTAGAATAAAGATAAATGGGCTGGAATCATGTCTTGACTTTAGTATTTCCTTCTGGCAGTGCCATTGAGGCGCTTGAATGGGCTGGAGTGTCCAAACCTTGGTGTAGCTGAATCAGAAGTTTCTGAGGGTTCAAATGCCATTGAGTGTTACAACGAGGAGACTCAGTGCATTGAATTTGTTCTTGTTCATGGTAAGTAGAACTGCCTTGCAATGAGTGGGGGGGGGATGGGGTGTGTGTGTGTTACTGTTTCATTCTGTTTGTGGCTTCCTTCCAGAAAATAGGTTATTTGTGCATTTGAGGAAAAGTTTCTTTTTTCCTGAAAATATAACTCACCTCAAATCACATTTGCTTTGTATGTATATTTACGAGTATGTATATTTACGGGGTGGGGGTTTGAGAAGATGAGAGAAATAGTCTGTTTGTTAAATTACGTGTATTATTAAAAGAGTGTTTTCACCAGTCTTTAAAAGAAGTAAAATTAGCCATGGAGACCTGATCTGGAAAGCTTTATCAATGAAGATGATCCCTTACCCCATAAGAGGAGAAAAAAAGACTTTTTTTGTTCTAACTTTTAAACATCTCTCTCATATTCATTTCATGTGGTGATTTTCAGATGTTTTCTATACTTGCTCAACATACTTATTAAAAATTAAGATGCTCCTATTTTTTCTTTTGCACACACACACACACAAACACAGATTGCTACTAAGATGCTCATCTGACCTTGTCTCTTTTTCTTTACTAGACAACAGTGAAGTTCCTGATAAGGTCGTCAGAGGCTGTGCATCACCAGCTTTTTGTGAATTGGCCAAAACATCCATTCTTAACAAGTACTTTTCAGGCAAGATAATACGAGCACGATGCGGTGAAACTCTAGTTTCACCAAACCAACTCAGCTTTTAAGGGTAGTTAGGAGAGAGCAATGTCTTCTTCCTTTTGGATTCCACTATTTTCTGCAACAGTGGAAGTGGTGGTTGCTTGTCTGAACATGGGAGTCCAGAGCAACTGGTATTCACAGTACTCCTGAGGCTTCTATTTGCTGAATGGGATGCAGGGAATAGAAAACTAAAGAAGAAATGTGGGGGTTTGGCTCATGAAAACATGGGATATGTGTAAAAAAATCCTTTGTTCATAATCAAAATAAATTGGTGAAGCAAATCAAAACTGTGTTGTCTGTCTGCATTTATCAAATTAAGAATATTTGGTGGCAGTGGTGGTGAAGGGCACAGTTTTTAGAATGAAAAACAATTTCATGGGTAATTGGGTACCCAACAATGGGTAATTATGAGTTATCTTATTGATTTAGGAAGTGTATATTCCAGTCCATATTTCAAAGAAATCTGAGTTGCTTACTATAACATAAATCTGGAATTCCGAGACTGGAATTATACATTCGTGCTTATTTATTGACAAGTATCAAATATTGGAGACCTGCTGATGGTCATAATCTCCTCAGTTGGGCAACCTTAGAACACACACACAGTATATAACACTTTCGGTTGGGTGGATAGTATTAGGATCAAAATATTTGAAGTCCCTACAACTCTTGAAACAAGTCAATTAGAAAGATTTGGAATATATTAGCTAATAAAAATAAATTCATTTTCATATGCTAAATCCTACTTCAATAATGTGCGGAGAGGAATGGTAATATGGAAAAACTGTGTGATAATGGGTGTTATGGTTGGGTCTCTCCCATAGAAGCGAGACAACTCTGGCAGTAATTAACTCAGGTTTATTGCGCAAAACACACAAATCACTCTGGAGCTCAGTCACTCAGTGTCTGCTTCCAAATTAGCTGTTGCTGAGTCTGAGTTCCGCCCCTTCCTATTCCCACATTTAAAGCCCCACTTTCGCTTCCTTTTCTGTTCACGCCTCTCATTAATTCTTGTGCACCTATGCATCATGGGATGGGCTATTTCCGGTGGCCCTCCCTCTGAGTCCGAGCTTAAACTGTCTTTCCCCTTGAACTCCCCCCTTCTCCTTGTTCTCGGAGCTCAGGCTTCTACTGCAACTAGGCTGCTCCTCCCTCGTTCTGCATTCCTACATAATTACCTCCTCCTGTCTCTCCATGCTCTCCCCCTCTGTCAGCAATGGGATGCAGCTGACATGGGTGTTGTGACCTTGGACCAACTGATAGATGAGGAAGACTTCTATACGTACAATACATACATCAAATACCATCTATCAGAGGTGGTCCAATGGCAATACTTGCAGCTACAACATATTTTAGTAACTTCGTTTGGTCTGACTACCTTCACAGCATCTGAGACACTTGAAATTTGGAGCAATTGGATAATTAATTTGAAACTCAGTTTGATATGCAGAGTTTAAGAAATGATTGGAATAAAGAACTGGAGTGTTCACTATTACCTGGATAGTGGGAAAATTTCTTGGCTTCAGTATCATATCAATGGATCTTAATCTAATTATACAACAGAAAATCCTTCTTTGAATTTATTGGTCTCCCTTGCATTTGTATAAGAAAAGGTTATCTAATGTATCTCTTGGTTGGAGATGTATTATTGACAATTCTTCTTTGAAACACATGCTTTTACTGTGTCCTACACTTACTACGTTTTGGGAGAAAGTGCTGGACATAAGCACTTTCTCCCAAAGACACTACTCAAAAAATTATGATTTTCAGAAGCAACTATGCTCTTGAACTATATACCCATTGTATGGAAATTGAAAACAAGAAAGCAAAAATGGATTCTCTGCACCCTAATGGTGGCCAAGAAACTGATACTGATGAATTGGAAGAATAGAGATTTAATTCCCTTTACTCAATCGCTAGACAACATGACAACATTGGTAACATAGGAACGGAAAACTTACTGTATAGGCGCAGATTTTCTTTGGATGAATTCAGTGATATTTGGAATGAGTTTACACAGAATATACTAGGTTATTGACAATTATAAGTGCATTAGGATAATAAGAAAAAATATACACATTTGTATATTATTGTATGTTTTACCATCCTGACGCCCCCAGGACTTTCCTGGTATGCATGCCTGCACTCTCAGACTTCAGGGCATATAAACAGTTCAGCAGAGTAACTCAGCAGGGTTGGCAGCCAATGAATCACATGAAGAGCTCATTTCATCAGCAGATGCGCCTTACTGAGGCATTTTAGTAAGCATAGTGGTTGCAAATCCTCAGACAGATCCCTGGCTGGGTACATAGCTCAAAAACAGTTTCAGAGAGAGAAATGCCAACAACAGTTTCAGAGAGAGAGATGGCTCATCATAATATGGGATATGGGTTAAATTTTCCTTTGTTCATAATCAATTAAATTGTTGTGGCAAAGTGATGTTGAAGAATCATTGCTTCGCCACTGGTGATCTTTGGCTGTAGGGATGATTGCTGGGTCCAGAGCACACTCCCCACCCGCAGGCAGCCTCAGTCTGCCTGCACACATGACCTTGGGGTGTGGAGCACACTCCCCTTCAGAGACAAAGCCACAGCTGTCTGAACATCGTGCCCTCTGTCTAACCTTCTGCGGTCTCAGTAGTCTGTGGTGTCCTGTCTGTGACCTTTGCCTCTGAGACCTTTGTCTCCATCGTCATACACTGTGCAATGGGAAAATGATGTGGTGGAAACAGGTGCCAAAATAACTTTGTACCACCCCATGATCTCGGGACTGGAAGATATGTAAAGGTCAAAATGTATCTGCCTAGGTTTGCATGTGTCAATAAAAGGAGCCTTCACAGAGCTGGCCAGCAGCTTGCTTGCAGGTCACCTGTGCATAGCTCACCTGCATTATTAACTCCTGCCTCATGTCCTTCACTTCATTTGGCGTTTATAAATGGTCCAGGTTTCACAAGCATACAGTAAGGTTGGTAGTACAATAGCTTTGTAAACAAGCATTTTGGTTTCCCTGCAAATGTCCCGGCCCTCAAACACTCTGCACTTTAATCGGGAGAAAGCTAGGCACTTGTAGAGCTCAGGCGATACTGGATTCCAGCATCAATGTTGGCCCTTGTGGAAGGATAACTTCCAACATTACACCACTGAGTTGGATTTGTGGTTCTATAGAGGGGTTGTTTTGTGCTTGTTGGTGCAGCACTTTGGTTTTTGGGAAGCTGAGTGATAGGCCAACCATTTTGTAAGCTTCTGCGAAGATATTTAGGATGGTTTGGAGGTCATCCTCTGAAGCGTGCACACACTACATTGTCTTCAGCATACTGAAGCTCTATGACAGAAGTTACAGAAACCTTACTCTTTGCTTTCAGCCTGCTTAGATTAAAGAGCTTTCCATCCATCCAATATGCAATTTCTACTCTTGAGGGGAGTTTCCCTTCATATGAGGACATTGGCAATGGGTGTTAATGTGAAAAGGGATGCAAAGCAGGACTACAGAAGAGAGAAGTGGCTTCAGATACTTATTAAGAGGGCGGTGCTGGACAAAGTAGTCAAGTGCAGCTGATGTTGGGGTATTGTGCTCCCTTTCCAGGAAATATGCCATACAACAGTAGGCTACCAGGGTAAATTTCTCTTTGACAGACCTCTGGAGATGCACTGAGGGATTCAAAAGTCAGGGACAAAAGAGGATCCCTGCTGAATCACATAAAAGGCTCATTTAGTCCTGCATAGTGTTCTCAGGAAGCAGATGCCTGTGAGAAGCCCAGAAAATAATGAATGAGCAGAGTAGCTCTCCCACATGTGAACCCCAGAAACTGTTCCTAAGAGGCTTATTGTCTCTTATCCAGGACTAGGGACTAGTACCTGTCTTCCATAATACTAGAACCTGTGGAATGGAATGGTGGAAAATTAAGGAAAGAAGAAAGCAAGAACTGCTCCACACAGCATGTGTTTAATCTTTGGAATTTGGTCTTACAAGAAGTAATGATGGTCCACAACTTGGATGTGTTTAATGACGGATTAGCCTTCTCCTTCATGAATTCGTCCAATGTTCAACCTCTGCTGTTGAGGGCAGTTTGACTCTGAATATCGGTTGCTGGGATCCAGTAGTGGGGAGAGCTGTGTTGCTCCCAGGTCCTGCTTTCAGGCTATGCACAGGCATCTGGTTGGCCACTATGAACATAGTTTACTTGGGAAGATGGACTGATTCAACAGGGTGGTGGCAGTTCTGATTCTGTGAAGTTCATTTTTGAAGGGAAAAAATAGATACAAAATTAAGAAATATAATAAAGTACTTGGAAATAAATATAACAATAAATTTAGAACAAGTGATGTTAACAAATAAAAGAGGAAATTAAGGAAAAGCTGGTTCAATATAGGAAAATAAAGCTCTCATGGTTTCAAAGAATAGCAATAATTAAAATGAAAATTTTGTCTAGAATATTTTTTTTTTATTTAGAATGTACCAATTAATGTATCAGAGACAGAAATAAAGGGCTGGCAAAGCATGATTAATAAATTTGGTAATGGGAATATGATACCTAAAATTAATAAAAGAAGATAGTACAAACCCCAGAAAATAGGTGCACTCGGTCTCCCCAACATCAGGTTATGTTATATAGCAAATCTGTTAAGATATATCGTAGATGGAATAACAGAATGCTTAGAGAGTGGTACACAGGAAATGAGGGAGAAGTTAGTGAAAATATTTTCTTCAATAGGCAATGGTGGCAGAATATTGAAAATCCCTTATTAAGAAACATTGAGATACGGGCGAAATATAAAGGAAAATTGATACCAGCAAATTCCCCACTAACTCCAGTGGTTATGATAGAAGACTTCCCAGTAAATTTTAAAAAGGAAATTGAAAAAGAAGAAAAAGAGAAGAAAAAACTTAAAATAAAAGAATGGGTGCAGAAAATGAGAAGCAAACAAATAAGAGACGCACTAACAGGAAGTAAAATAATTTGCTTTAACTGTATACAACTTGAGCAATGGACAAAGAAGTGGTTAAAGGAAAACAAGAAATGCAAAGAATAAACTCATGATATTTATAAAATATTAGTACAAATGATTATAAAAAGGTGAGATAAAGAAGAAAATATAGTTATAGAAGGGGAAACCTGTGAAATGTATAAAATTTTAGTACAAATGGAGGATCAACAAGATCAGTTAAAAGAGGTGAGGGAAAATGAGACAACAGGGCAGATAACTAGTCCAAGTTGGGGTGGGGTATTGGAAATATTGGGAAATATTGTTTATAAGGATAAAATAAAATTATTATAAGTTAGTATAGAGATGGTTTTAACACCAGTAAGATTAAATCAAATAAACAAGGAACATTTGGTGTTATGTTGGAGGGGATGCTAGGAAACAGGGACTTATGTTCACATTTGGTGGGGGTGTAAATATGTTCATATTTTTATTTTTATTTTTTTGAAAAGGGTGTTTAAAGAGATAACAGAAATTACTGGGTTAAAGCTGACCGAAACTCCAGAGGTAGCATTGTTATCCATTTACGATGGGGTGGATGGTTCCCGGGCTATGAAGGACTTGCTCACAAATTTATTGACACGAGTTATTATAGCTAGGAAGTGTAAGGGGCAAGGCAAATACAAAATGGAAGAATGGTATAAAGAGGTGTGGGATATAGTTATTAATGAGAAATGAATGTGTGCTATTAAGGTAAGATGGGGAATACGCAGGAGAAATGATTATGAGGAGATATGGAAGCTATTTGTAGAATTTGTACTGTTAAAACAGAAAGGGGTCAAACCACGGCAAGAGGTGTTGAAATTTTGGGAGGTTGGATAGTTACAATGGAATAGTCTCGGGGGTGAAATTGTTTTTTTTTTTTTTAATGTACAAAATGAAAAAAACCAGAAAAAAACTGTGTTCTGTGGCTGTATTTAGCTAACTACAAATATTTAGTGGTGGTGATGGAAAGCAATTATTAAGTATTTTATTGATTTAGGAAATGTATATGCCAATCCATATTTTGAAGTAATCTCTGAGTGGCTAACAATATCATAAGGACATCACAAAAATTAAAATAAATAAAAGAGCAATCATCCTACCCAGATTATCAAGAGGAAAACATTGAAAAAGCTCTAAAATGCAGCCCACTGTGGGTTTTTTATAGCTGTTTTTACTGGAGATTTGCCACACAGCACTAGGCAGCCAGAACAGATTATTACTGATTGACCGAGTTCTGGGGAGCCACTATGGGATTCAGGAGTCAGGAACATAAGGGAATCCCTGCTGGATCACACCAAAGGTCCATCTAGTTCAGCATTCTGCTCCCAGATTGTCTAATCATATGCCTACGTGGAGCCCAAAAAACAAGGCATGTACACAATAGCCCTCTCCCACCTGGGATCTCCAGTAACTAGTATAAAGAGCAATGCAGTCCAGCACACGATTGGGGCACTGCTCTCCCACTGAAAATGTCAAGCAATGAAGAACAATACTGCTCCTCAAAATCTCAAAGCAGCACACTCTTTCCTGTCTCATACACATTTTATATATCCATTTCAGTCAGTCTCCTATACTCTGGCCAATCCACTTTTTGCACCGCTAACACAGTCCTCGTCCAAAATATAACTATGGCAAATAGGTTTCTTCCGTGTGTTTATAAGGAAAAGCAACACGATTTGACTGCTTGTAGTGAACCCCCTCCAACATTTCTCTGATAAAAATAGGGATGTCATTCTCTTCCTCCTCCTCCTCCTTTATATTATTGATACCCTGTCCATCTGAGCGGATACTCATTGAATTTGCTGATGACACCAAGCAGAGAGGGGTAGCTAGTGCCACAGAAGACAGAATCAGAATTCAAAATGACTTTAACAGATTGGAGAAGTGGGCTCAAGCTAACAAAATGAATTCCAATAGGAACAAATGTGAGGTTCTCCACTTAGGCAGAAAGAACCAGATGCACAAATACAGGATGAGGGACATCTGGTTTACTAACAGTACATGTGAAAATGATCTGGTGGTCTTGGTTGGCCACAATCTTAAATGTGTCAACATTGTGTGCAGTAGGGAAAAAAGCTAACACTATTCCAGCTTGCATCAACAGAAGTATTGTGTCCAGATCAAGGGAAGTAATAGTACCACTCTATACTGCCTTGGTCAGACCATACCTGAAATACTGCGTCCAATTCTGGGTGCCACAATTTAAGAAGGATGTTGACAAGCTGGAATGTGGTTTTTGTTGCTTTTCTGTTTGTTCTCTTTCTGAATGATGACATGGCTTATGGCTAGTGCAATAAAAAGCTTAATTGGAATTTCTCTATTTAAAATAATATAATCTGTTAATAGAATTACATATTTAGACTATGGTTCAAATAATATGTCAAAATTATATAGAGACTTATATAGGGGCTCTATATACCTGAATGCATTTATATTTCAGTTAATTTTGACCTGTGCTTAGGAAATAAAAATGAATTTCTATGGATTTAATATCTGATTCCTTCATTTGGAATGATTTTATTATTATTTATTAGATTTCTAAGCCACCCTTCATCATACGATGACAGGGTGGTTCACATAATAAAATACAGGATAAAAATAAGTAAAATAGTAAAACAAAACAAAACAACACACAACAACTTTTCCACAGATACAATTAAAAGAAGGTGGTATCTCAAACCATACATAGTTAAACCAGGAAAACTACAAAACTGAACACGTAAACTTGGCTGGATCCAGGAATGTCATTAGGTACCAGCATCACAAGATTGCTGGGAAGACAAATATATGTGCATGTGATGTACTACAGGTAATTGTTAATGGCCTTGTGCCTGATTGAGAACATCTTGGGTCCACGGACATTGTGGTAAAACTGAGGTGGGGATAAAGTGAAAGGACATGTGTGAAAGGGACTGATTTACTCATGATTCCTGTTTTATGACAGTGAGGGTGAGATGGACTGGAAGGGACATTTGTGTTGTACCCATCTCTGGTATTTGCCAGAACAGGCATATAATGGACATGGCAGGTGACGGAAGGGTCATAAGAATGACGTATGAGACTGGTATTGGGTTGAATTAGACCACAACTTTATTGATTACAGGAAAAAGTAGGTTTGACTATGGCATTGGGCATGTATCCTGCATCAGGCAGCCTACCTGCTACCTGATAGGATCACACTACCTAGCTGGGTCAAACCCGTGCTGGAGTGTCAACTGCAAAATGGATTGGATGCCACAACCCCACACTGGCTGCCAGTGGGAGAAATGTATTGGCCCATTGGTCCATTGGTGGACTTCTGGGCAGAGTCAACCCTCCTGGACCCCTTTAATGGGGTGCCCTTGTGACTAAGGATGCAGTCCAATGACATTCAGAAGACATCTTAAGGCAGCCCTGTTCAGGGAAGTTTTTAACGTGTGATATTTTATTGTATTTTTGGTTTTTATGGAAGCCGCCCAGAGTGGCTGGGGAGGCCCAGCCAGATGGGCGGGGTATAAATAATAAATTATTATTATTATTATTATTATTATTATTATTATTATTATTAATCCACCAAAGTAATGATGGTTGCTGCAAGGTTGGCAAAAACCTAGAAGTTGGCCAGATTGCTTGCAGGAGAAAATTCCTCCCTCTCCCTGAAATACAGAGACCAAATTAACCAGAGCAAAGTCCATAAGCAACGTGCTCACTTCCTCCCTCTGAGTGGGGCCCTAAAGACTGGGTGAGTGGGTGGAAAATCCTGTGACAATCAGCCAAGAGGGCAGCTGACACCTGGCCGCCCCCTTAAAAAGGCTGGGGGTGGGCTACACCCAGCCCCAAACTCCAGACTTTGATTGGCTGATCAGGCACTAACTTCCCTTACCTGAGGGTCCAATGCAGCTGGAGGTGGGCAGTGCCAGCCATGCCCTCTCCCGGATGCACCTGGAAGTTGGCAGGCTCCCTGAGCCTATCCCAGCCACTCCATAAGGCAATGGCTGCCCACCCAGGGCCCCAGGTGAGGGGATATTGTCCTTGCTACCACCCATTATTACAGTGGTACCTCGGGTTAAGAACTTAATTTGTTCTGGAGGTCTGTTCTTAACCTGAAACTGTTCTTAACCTGAAGCACCACTTTAGCTAATGGGGCCTCCTGCTGCCGCTGTGCTGCCACTGCATGATTTCTGTTCTCATCCTGAAGCAAAGTTCTTAACCCGAGGTAATATTTCTGGGTTAGCGGAGTTTGTAACCTGAAGCATATGTAACCTGAAGCGTATGTAACCCAAGGTATCACTGTATTATTAAAACCCTCAGTGTCTCCCCATCTCTCTTTTACCTTTGCTGTTGTTTAAAAAAGGCCTTTCTTTCACATTAATTGTCCCACTCTTCTTGCTGCACCCAAATGTCTCCCTTCCATTCCTTGGCTGCTTCAAAGGAGAGAGAAAGGATGTGGAGCCCTCAAATAAATGACATTTGGGTCCCTTCCAACTGAAAGTCTCTATGATTCTTGTTCAGCTGGCTCACGTTGGTTAGGGTGTGGGTGGTACAGATGGCAGTGACCTGGAGCGCCTTACTTTGGGCATGTATTTGATTTAGTTCAGTGTCATGTGATGGACCCTTGGCAGTCTTGCAGCCTGCAGTTGCTTGTAGGTTGTTTAGGCTTTGGTCTTTTAAATAAATTACTATTGCTATTTAAAATAATATGATCTGTTAATAGAATTACATATTTAAACACATTCACATATCATCATTTGCTATCAGAACCTTAGTGGAGATTTTGAGATGGCCTGATCCTGCAGGCCATGCCCTGTAACATTTCTCCTATGAAAATAAGGATATTTTTTCAGGAAGCTTTTGCGAACCCACGCACTAAACCCTGTCCCTGCAGCTTACCCCCCAGGAAGGAGACATGACAACAGTGGATGGGTTTAAAATTAGGCCACAACTTTATTGAATTTCAGGTATAGGGACCTTGGCTTAGGCCTTGGAAGATATCCCTCTCATAATTGACAGGGGCTGAGGATGCGCAGGGCAGTCAGGCATTGTGGGAGGGGACTATAAATGTGAACTTACACAGCATGCCCTCCCACTTCACCAAAGCTGTGAGTTTGACCTTATGACCCCACTCCAGGGCCAGTGACTCCCACAATCCACCCTTTAATTGACCCTGCTAAGGCCGCCATGTGGGAGTGCATGAAGATGCTACCCCCAATCACAAAGATAGACTTTAGAATACCGACCTAGGCCTAAAACTGCCACCCAAGACCCCAAACTGCGGACTTGCCACCAAGATACCTACAGCTGAAGCCCCCCTCCTAAAGAAAAGGGCTGTGCCCTGCCAGTCACCAGTCGTTGAGGCCCCGATGCACATCGTGCAACCAAAGGGGGGGGGTCAAATGTATTCCATCCACACGTAACAGTTCGGAATTGTCCTTTGTAATTTTGGGGTGGCGAATGGAGACACCGCTGATTTGGTGCATTGTGTTACGCATGGCCCTATTAATTTTTTGCACTGTATGATTGATGCGAGAAGGTTTATTGGCCCCTCTCCAGCACTGACAGGCAAGGAGGTGGGACCAGAGGATGGTCGTTGCTGAGCATAGGGCATGCACATTTTCGTGGTCTGCCTTCGCAGACAGAACCAGGCTGATGCCTTTTTGCGCTACCAGCTCATTTCCTCCCAGGTGCAGTATCAATGCCTCTGGCAGGTTGTGGGCAGTGATGGCTCTGCGAAGCATGGGCAACAGTGCACCCCAATTCATGCCTCGTTGTCGTATCCAATGTATGCGGGCATAGGGTGGATGTCCAGGTTAGTTCCCCAAATGTGCAAGACGACATGGATTGTGTGCCCCACAACCCAGATTTCTGTGCCGGGCACACCTGCAATAAAAGTCAAAGGGAAACAGTAAATGAAAATGTGTGGGGACGAATTTAGCCCTTGTAGGGCGCAGAACACCATCAGCCCAGAGCCTTGATATTGGCAGAGTCCCAACCCTGGGCTGCTGCTGTTGAAGCTGCACCAATGTGGAAGGAATGACCTGAGAATTCCCTTGGATTGCCACCACAGGCCTCAATGGCCATAGGTAAGACTGCCGTGAACTGGCAGCACATCCAAGGGTGTTTGTCTGCATGGATGAGGAAGGCACCCCAGTGGTTAGGACACACTCAGAGGAACCTGCGCGTGTCTCACCACAGGCAGGGGCCATCCTGCTCAGAGGGGGGCCAGTGTTGTGGTGTTACCCCTCCACAACTGCAGGGTGGATGAACAAATCTTAATTTTTAGGTGGAGCCCTAAAAAACATACATCAGTGTCTGTTAAACCTGAGTGTGGTGAGGAGGGGCTACTGACAATACATTCACCAATGCATAGAGCCCCAAAGAAGACCAGGGAGAATGCTGTATGGTAGAGGTGCATTTCGAAGTTCGACCAGCCCAGCTCTGGCAACCTGTCCCAAATTAACCTCAGGGTATCTGGTGTTATAGGCTTCCTGCCATCTTGGCGGGGAGGGATGATACAATGCCACCACGTGAGAAGCTTCTTGACATGGAAGCTTGCACAAGGGTCAGGCCACCGGAAACATTTACGGAGGAATGAAATAGCTGCCTTGTAGAGCAGTAATGTTTTGATGGCCAAGCCTCTACATTTTAGGTGGAACCAGAATTTTAGCATGTCAGAGTCAGAGGCACGTCTGAGGCCAAGCCATAGCGGCCGCAGAAACGCTCCAAGGATGACCAAGCTCTGGCATATGAGCGCCTAGTGGAGGGTGGTGCTAATGCCAAAAATATTCCCTGCATTACTTCTCTCATCCAATCTGCCACAGGTCGTCTGGGAAGGGGTCAGGTATCTGTGCTGCCTCGGGTCCAGTTCGCGGAAATCCTCCATCTGGAAATGAGATAAAGCACTTGCAATGTCATTGTTAAGACCTGGTATGAAACGTGTCATGAAGGAAAAGTTGTTCGGAAGGCATTCTAGCACGAACAGGTACAACACCCTGATGGCCTGGTCAGACTTTGCTGACTGCCTGGCTATAATCCTTACCACTGCTTCATTGTCCGACCAGAAGCAAACCCTGGAATTCCTGAAATGGTTTCCCCAGATGCGAAGGGCAACTAGAATAGGAGAGAACTGGGGGAAAGTTAAGTCTCATGTGATGCCTGCTGCATGCATGATTAAATAGTGTAGGGCTCCATTACCAATAAAGGAATCAACGCTGAATTTTCTGAGAAGTGGTTGGCGACTAAAGTATTGCAATGAAAGAATTTAAAGTGGATTGGTGACCTTTTCCTTCAAAATTGTAAGAAGGGTTTCATATGTCAGTGTCACCATTTCCTTCCTTTGGTACAATTATTTGTACTTTTATTTATTAAATTTATACACCACCCTTCATCATACGATCGCAGGGTCGTTCACAGAATAAAATATAGGATAAAAACAAGGAAGAAATAGAAAAAAACAACATCCCCCCTTCCCACAGACGCATTTAAAAGAAGGTGGATTCTCAAACTATGCACAGTTAAATCAGGGAAACTACAAAATTGAACACGTAAACTTGGCTGGATCCAGGAATGTCATTAGGTTCCAGTATCACCAGATGGCTGGGAAGAATGAGAAAATTCCTCCCTTGCCCTGAAATAGGTAAAGGTAAAGGGACCCCTGACTGTTAGGTCAAGTCGCGGACGAGTCTGGGGTTGCTGTACTCATCTTGCTTTAGTGGCCGAGGGAGCCGGCATGCAGCTTCCGGGTCATGTGGCCAGCATGACTAAGCGGCTTCTGGCAAACCAGAGCAGTGCGGAAACGCCATTTACCTTCCTGCCGGAGCAGTACCTACTGTATTTTTTACTCTATAAGACACACTTTTTCCCTCCTAAAAAGTAAGGGGAAATGTGTGTGCGCCTTATGGAGCGAATGCAGGCTGTGCAGCTATCCCAGAAGCCAGAAAAGCAAGAGGGATTGCTGCTTTCACTGCACAGTAATCCCTCTTGCTGTTCTGCCTTCTGAGATTCAGAATATTTTTTTCTTGTTTTCCTCCTCCAAAAACTAGGTGAGTCTTAAGGTCTGGTGCGTTTTATAGGGCGAAAAAATTGCACTTTGACATGCTTTTGAATTGCTAGGTTGGCAGGAGCAGGGACCGAGCAATGGGAGTTCACCCCGTTGTGGGGATTCGAACTGCTGACCTTCTGATCAGCAGGCCCTAGGCTCAGTGGTTTAGGCCACAGCACCACCCGCATCCCTGGCCCTGAAATACAGAGACTTAATTAACCAGAGCAAGGTCCATAGGCAACGTGCCCACTTCTCCCCTCTGGTCAGGCCACTAAAGACTGGTTGAAGGGATGGATAATCCCGTGATGATCAGCCAGGATCCCAGGTGAGGGGATATTGTCCTTGCTGTAACTTAGTATTATTATTAAAACTATCAGTGTCTCCCCATCTCTCCTATACCTCTGCTGTTGTTTAAAACAAGCCTTTCTTTCTCTTTAATTGTCTCACTCTTCTTGCTATACCCAAATGTCTTTCTTCCATTCCTCGACCGCTTCACAGCAGAGAGAGAAAAGATGTGGAGCCCTCAAAACCTCTATAGGACCTTTGCACAATGTATTTACTTCCTGGAACAATGTGTTGTCTTCAACATGAAATTCCAAATTCAGTGTAGAAATTTATAATCAATATTTCAATAACAAGGGAGCACACACACACTCTTTCATACACACAACTTCAGTAAACTGGTTAATTTTCTCTAACTGAGCAACCAACATGCAGGCTTCCTCTTAAGATCCAAATAAATTTAAATATACATTAAATATCATCATGAGATATGCGCTGAAAGAAGACTGCAAAATAGCAGAAAGCAGGAAACCAGGAAAAGGGAGCGGTTTATGTGCAAGGGAGTAAGAAAAAAGAGGAAAGGTGAAAAGGGGGGTGAAGGGGGTGATTGTGAATGTTGGTGTGTCTGTGAAAAGACTGCAGAAAAAGAGAGAGGAGAAAGAATGGAAATAGGGGAATATGTGTGCAAGGGAGCGGTGAGATAAGTAAAGAGGAAGGGAGGAAGAGGAGGTGAAGCTGAAGATAAGTGAGCCAAGTGGTTTGCAAAAAGAGAGTATCAGGCATGGGGACATGGTAATTTGGAAAGGAGGGTATGAAAATGTCTGCAGAATAGGAAGGGGTGGTTTCACCATAATTGGGTGGAAAATGAGAAGGTGCTTTAATAGTTGCAATGTGTTGCAGGAGGAAGATATAGGAGGTTATCACAGGCTGGTTTGCTTTCATTGTGGGGTTGCAGGAAAGGAGGGGGACGTTTCATGTGGATATGGACGTGGGTTTTAAAGTGAAAATGGGTGGAGAGCAGGATTGCAGGATTGAAGAGAAAAGTGGCTTGAGATATTGAGTTTGGAAGGTTAAATTCATGACTAATGGTTGCATTGGATGGGAAGGGAGAGGTTTAGGGTGTTGGTGAACAGAGGGAGCTGAGGAAAGCCCTACTAAAATTGTTAAAAGTTCAGAAGTGTAACAATTTATCCACTCTGTCTGCTTATCAAAGTGGTCAGGGCTGAATAAAATAATCAAACCTCATAATGACTTTAGGCTATTATGCCCCCTTTTCTGGAAATCTGACAAAAAACACTAGGCAACTAGGGCAAATTGCTACTCTTTGATAGACCACTGAAGATGCACTGAGGTATTCAGGAGTCAGAGATATAAGAAGATTCCTGGTGGATCACCCAAAAACTCATATAGTCCAGCATAGTATTCTTAGGAAACAGTTGCTTGTGAGAAGCCTCTCCCACCTGTGATCTCCAGAACCTTAACGGAGAGTTTCATTGGCTATTATACGGGAGGAAATGTAGCTATTGTGACTAGTACTCATGTGTCTCTCATAATATGAGAACCTGTGGACATGCAATGAAATTGAGTAACTTGATGGTTATGTTCTACCTCTGCTGTTGGGAGAAATGTGGATCTGAATGTCTGTTGCTGGGAAACAGTAGTAGGAGAGTGGCGTTGCTCTCATGTCCTATTTTCAGGCCACTGTAAAAATACTTTTCTTGGGCAGATGGCCTGATTCAACAGGCTGATGTAAGTTCTAGCCTGTTGCAGTTTATAGGAAATCATCTTACAGCAGCCAAACTCCTCATTGCTTCCAAGTGGTGTTCACCCAGTGTACCTGCTGCAGAGTTCAATGTTCCATAATGTACCTGCTGAAGACGTCTGGCTTCATAATTTTATCTAATTTGACTGCTCATGTGGCTGAGTGTGGGGAGCCAAAAGAGCGAACAGGTTGAGACACTATCAAGCCCTTTTTTAATATGCTCCTGGGGTTGAGAACTGCTGGCGTCGGAGCCAAATGCAGCCCCCACATAACTCTTTACCTGAAGTTTCACTAAATCAAAAAGGTGAAACTTTGAGAGCAGCACAGCCCCTTTATTATCTATATGGGCCACCACAATGAATATACTATTCATCATCGATTTTATTTATGAAATTTCTATCTCATCATTCTTGCCAAAGGAGCCCTGGCTGGATATTCAAATGGTTTTTCATTTGAAAATCCCAGTTTATCCTGTCTCTTCTCTTCTCTTCTCTTCTCTTCTCTTCTCTTCTCTTCTCTTCTCTTCTCTTCTCTTCTCTTCTCCAATTACTATACCACTATTCCTCCCACACAAGTCGAAATTGGATGATAAAAAACATTATAATGAAGGGCTGGCAAACATACAGATTTTCCCAGACATTACAGGGAATTGACCTCTGAAAAAAGCTCAACAAAGCGTGTTCTCCCTAACAGAGAGCACGTGTTGCGGTTGGGGGAACAGGCCACCCTGCAGTGACTAGGCAAATTTGGTAAGGAACCCAAGCCTTTAAGTGGTTAAATTTGGGTTGCTGGGGAGTTTTGATTGTTGCCAATTTGGAGGAGGGGTCAGAGTCTTTAAATACAGGGGCCAGACCTTGGACGTCCTCTTGGCCGTTTTGCACCGGATCACATGGAGCACTTGGACAATCTTCTCATTGTCTGGTTACATTTCTTTATTTCTGTATTTCCCCTTTCTTTTTAATCCTCTCTAGTCACTTAAATAATTTAATTCCCCCCTTTTCCTGTTCGATTTCTCACCCCACCCCTTACCCTGCCCTGTGGGAAGATTCTCCCTGTATCTATGGCTTGCCTTTCCCAATAGGGAGAGAGCCCCCGTTAGGGGCTTTCTTTCGCAAAAAGGTTTCCCCCATTTCTCTTGTTGAAATTGTGGGGCTAGTTAGGGCTGTTCCCAGCTTAGCTGGAATCACTTTCGTTTATAGTATCCCCGAAGGTTGGCTTTATTTTGAGTGTGTGCAGCGCTGTTAGTCAAATTTTAAGCTAGCCTTGGGTGGGAAGCACTAATTTGAGTTCTTTTAATATTGCTATGAGACTAAGATTCTCAAGAGCAGAAGCAGGGAGGCCTATTCGGCCTGCACATAACTTCCAAGCCTAAGTCTGCTACAGGTAGCAGTTAATTGTTAAGTATCTGACACGTGACTCATTCTCGCTATAGGAATGTATCTGCTTGCAGGCCCAGTTGCTGCTAATGTATATCTGAGGCAGACAGAGGGCCCCTGAGGCTCCCTGTGCCTCCAAGGACTATGAGGACTCTGTATATGCTCTTAAACTATGCTGTTTCTGAACAAGTTTATTTTCTTTAAGTTTGTTTTGCCCGGATAGTGGCGACTGCCATTTTAGAGATGAGCCATTGTGGCTTAGTGGCTAAAGTATAGGACTAGGACCTGGGAGACAGGGTTCATATCCCCCTCTTAGCCATTGTTATAACAAAACAAAACAAACTGCTCCTTTTGGGCTATTCTGTTGCTGGGTAGTTCGGCCCATTTGTGATAAAAGAACTTTGGGTTTCTTGAAGGGGTGCTTCCCTCTAAAAGGGCAAGCAGGGGTACCTGGACAAGCTGTGGGCTACCTCAACTCTGCTATTTCACTGGAAACATTTATGCCTGGCCTAGCAGGTGATCCTAGGGCTTTGCCCTAGAATTTAATGGCCTGGAAGCGTTTCCGGCCTGAATAGTGTCCCCATGTGGTCCATGAAGCATTGGTTTCACTGGGTCAGCGCATAGTGCCGGTAATGCCTAGGTTGCAGGATTGGTCCCTGTATGGGACAGCTGCATGCTCCCCCATTGCTCTACCTGGACACTTAGGTCCTTTTGGTGGTTACCTCACTGCGAGGGATGTAACGGGAGCCACGTCTGCAATATGCAAGTGGGAGAAAGCACCTTTGTGTGCCCGCATTGCAGTTTGCTCTGTGTGTTGCAGGCCACGGCGTTGCACGGGCTGCAATTGCGTTGCATTGCATTGCGTGAGAGATTTGCAGTTGCATTGCACGGAGGGTGTGTGCATTGCATGGAGGGTGTGGGTGCATTGCACGGAGTGTGTAGTTGCATTGCACGGAGTGTGTTGTTGCATTGTACGGAAGGTGTAGTTGCATTGCACGGAGTGTGTGTGCATTGCATGGAGGGTGTAGTTGCATTGCACAGAGTGTTTTTTGCATTGCACGGAGTGTGTGTGCATTGCACGGAGTGTCTAGTTGCATTGAACGGAGGGTGTGTGCAGTGCACGGAGGGTGTAGTTACATTGCACGGAGTGTGTAGTTGTATTGCATGGAGTGTGGTTGCATTGGATGAAGTGTGTGTGCATTGCAGGGAGTGTGTTTTGCATTGCACGGAGTGTGTAGTTGCATTGAACCAAGTGTGTAGTTGCATTGCACGGAGGGTTTGTGTGTGCATTGCACGGAGTGTGTAGTTGCATTGCACGGAGCGTGTTTTTTGCATTGCACGGAGTGTGTTTTTTGCATTGCATGGAGTGTGTAGTTGCATTGCACTTTATTTCAAGGGCTGCTGGTGTGCAAAGCTATGGCCTCAAGCCTAAGAGAGTCTGTGTACTGGTCCAGTAAACGCTTCCGCTGCGCCACCAGCAACAGTTCTCTTTGCAGAGCATTAATTAAGTCCAGTGCAGAGATTCTTGTTGCAGTACAAGCTTCAAAATCTCAGCAGAAAAGAAATAACCACACAGGGAAGCCTGTCTTTCCAAAGACAGGTTTATTGCAGAAAGATAACAGAAACACCTCCGGAGCTTTCAGACATTTTTGCTTCACGCCCCACAGGCAGAGAAAACAAACACTCTTTATATACTGAGCAACTTAACAACTTAACGAGCTTGACTACTTAAAGTCACATGACATTGCTAACTTGCCAGCGTCTTAGGTTTCACACCTTAACACCCCCTCTCGCTGGCAATACAAAAACAAAATTACTTCAGACCCATTTCTTCACAAAAGTTTTCATGCCGCTGAAACCCAAGCGGTTTCGTAAAACCATCAGCTTGATTTTCATGACTGGGACAGTAATTTAATTTAACAATTCCTGCTTTTACCGTTTGACAAACATTTTGAAAGCGAATATCCAAATGTTTTGTACGACCTTTAAACTGCCCATTTTGTGCTAACTTAAGACACGGTTGATTATCACCCCATACAGTGATTGGAGTGATGGCCTTTTCATACATCTCTTGTGCCAAGCATTTGTAAAATTCTAGATCTCTACATAACTCAGATAAGGCACAGAACTCAGCTTCTGTTGACGACAAAGCAATCAGGTTCTGTTTCTTGGATCTCCACCCAATCAGAGAGTTACCAAATTTTATTACACAGCCAGACACTGATTTTCTATCTTTTAAATTTGCCCAATCACTATCTGCCCAACAAGTAATCCGTGCTTGTCCTTCAGAAGATAATTCAAGGCAAAAATCTTTGGTGTATTGTAAATATCTTAACACTCTTTGAATTCCTTTCCATGCATTTACACTAGGTTTTGAAGCTTCTCTGCTGAGTAAGTTAACAGCGTAAGCAATATCTGGTCTACTCCATTGCGAAAGATGAAGTAAGCTTCCCAGTGTTGACTGAAAGATTTCAGCACGCTTGAATTCAGCACTATCCTTGAACTCATTGTCTTTTACAAAACCCATTTCCATTGGTGTTCTAACACCTGCACACTCCGTCATGCCAAATTTTTTCAACATTTGCAATATCTTGCCTTTTTGATTCAGTAGAAAACTGCCATTTTTGGTCCTATCTATCTGAACACCAAGATAGACCTTCACATCACCAAGATTCTTCACTTTGAAGTGTTTATTTAAATCTTTGGCTAGTTTTTTTACTTGTTCTTGTGTCTTTGAAGTATAAATCAGGTCATCTACATAAACAAGCAAAGATTCTTGAGCATCTCCTGAACCTCTGAAATATAAGCAATTGTCAGCCTTGCTCCTGCTAAAACCAATGCCTACCAAAACGTCATTCAAACACTCATTCCAATTATGAGCAGATTGCTTGAGTCCATAAATAGATTTATGTAGTTTCCATACCTGATTTGATTTACCAACTTTCAATCCTGGCGGTAGCTCCATATAGAGCTCTTCAGCCAAGTCTGAGTGAAGATAAGCTGTAGAGACATCAAATTGATTCACTTTGAACCCTTTCTGAGCAGCAACTGCTAATAGTGCCCGTAGGGTTTCACTCCTTGAAGTGGGTGCATAGACTTCGGAATAATGTAACCCCTTTCTTTGCGTAAAACCTCGAGCTACAAGCCTTGCTTTGTACTCTGGTTTCCCCATCGCTGTTGTCTTTATCCTATACACCCACCTACAACTTACTGCCTTGGTACCTTCTGGCAGTTTGGTGATGGAAAACACACCCAGTTCTTTCATAGAATTCAACTCTTTTTGCATGGCCTCACGCCACCTACTGGCCTCCTCCTGGGGTAATTGCTCAACCTCCTCAAAACTTTCAGGTTCGCAATTTGCCAAACCAGCCCAAACACTAATAGCTTGGTACCTTTCAGGAGGTTTACCTTTGTTGGTACGCTTGGAACGCCTTAACAGTTCCTGCGATGTTCCTTCAGTTTCCCCCTCTGACCCAGAATCACTAGTCGTCACCTGTTTGTCACTAGTAGTTGAAGAACTTTCTGATTCTGACTTTACACGTCTCTCTTGCTGTACAGGTGAACTTTTAGAGCTAGAAGATTCTGACTTTACAGACTTGGGTGAACTAGACGATTTCTCACCCTCGTCCTTAGACTCAAATTCCTCAGCCTGTTCTGGAACTAATACCTGCCCGGGGGCCTGAGTTTCATTGTTACTGTTCACCACATCAAATAGTATGTCAGGATTTCCATGAATTTTATTCCAACCATCCTGTTCACAAAATTCTGCACTTCTGCTGATTGTGATTTTCGTTTGATTGCCTTCTACATTCACAAATCTCCAACCTTTTGTGTTTGCTTGATAACCACAGAAAAACATTTCTTTAGATCTAGGATCGCCTTTCCTACGTTGTGCCCTAGGCACCAGCACATAAGCACGACATCCAAAAACTCTTAGATGATCAATTTTTGGTTTTTTTTTCAAATAGCATGAAGTAAGGAGTGTTGCCTACTGTGCTATTGTATACTCTGTTAAAAGTATAATTCGCATACAGTGCAGCCTCAGCCCAAAAACGCTGTGGAAGTCCAGAATCAAACAGCAAAGCAGCAATGGCTTCCTGTAATGTACGAAATTTTCTTTCGGCAACTGCATTCTCCTGTGGTGAATAGGGATTGGTAAGTCTATGAACTATACCTTTCCTTTTTAACCACGTCTCCAGCGTGTGGTTCACATATTCCCCACCATGATCTGATTGTATTTTACGTACCCTGGTGTCAAATTTACATTCGACTTCTTCAATCCAATCCATCAGGATGGAAGCTGCTTGTGATTTTTCTTTCAGAAAGAAAACCCAACTAGCCCTTGAAAAATCACCCACCAAAATTTGCATAAATCTCGCACCTCCAAGCGATTTGACTGGCATAGGGCCACACACGTCTGTGTGCACAAGTTCAAAGGGTTTTTTGCTTACTCTATCAGATCTAGGATAGTTAAATGTCTTAACCTTAGCATGTTTACAAGCACAACAATCCAGAAAATTTGGACAGGGTTTAATGTTACACTCCTCAGCTAAATCTGGCATCTTGCTTACATACTTAAAGCATATATGAGCTAACCTTCTGTGTAGTAGATGTGCACAACCTGTATGAGGAGCCTTATTTACACACTTAGCTTGCGCTTCACCTGTTGAACATCTACCTGCTGCTAACTGCTCTTCATCCAAAACAAAAAGCCCATCCTCACAGGGAATTTTAACTAGCTCCTTCCCCTGTTTCGAAATGGTGCACACATCATTTTCAAACTCAACCTTAAAACCACTTTTTACCAGGCATGACACACTCAAAAGTCCATTCTTCATTCCTGGAAGAACAAAAACAGGAAGGTTAGTTTGCAAACAGTTAACATAAATTGTGCCTTTAAGGTTCATTTCTCGTTTACTATTGTCTGCTATAGTCACAGTTTTTGCAACTGGCAATGTCTTGCAGTTCATCAAGCTGCCACTAGATGTCGCTTGAACTAAACTGTGACTTGCTCCACTGTCAACTATCCTCTTCAAGGTTTGTTGGCTCCTTTTAGGACTCTGTTGTGCTGCCATTGCAGATAGTCCCTTATCAGCACCTGCTCCCCCTCTGGATCGTTGATTCTTGTAGTTCTCACGTCGTCTTCCCCTGTAGCTCCGGAAACTGGCCTTGGACTGTTGAAATTCCTGTTGCTTTTCTGGACACTTTGCTATCAAATGAAACCTGCTGCCACATCGAAAACATGACTTGCTGGCCATAGCAGACACTTGTGAGGCTTCCTTACAGCTCTGCCTGCTAGTTCCCCCACACTGGGAATTATCTGAACATCCAACCCTTGGGGTATTTGAATTATCAATACGTTTTCGATGATGTTGATATTCTTGCTCACACAATCTACCAGTCACATAATTCATATTCAGCTGGTCCTCTGGCAAAACTTGTAAAGTTAGTACTATGTTTTCAAACCCTGCATGCAGGCTGCTAAGCAGAGTATAAACTTTAATATTTTCAGGAAAATTCACACCTAGAGATGACAGTCGGTTGAAATACTCAGTCATCTGTGACGTGTGTTCAACCACACTATCCCCTGGCTTCAGTTTCAACTCATACAAAGCACGTCTAATGTTCACCTTCTCTCCGGGTGTGGCTCTATGGTGAATTCGCCTAAGAGCTTCCCAAATTTCAAATGCAGACCTTAAATTTTCCACATAAGGTAATTGGGAATCGTCTATCGATACCATCAACATGCATCTAGCTTTAGTGTCCATTTTATCATGTTCCCTGTTCTGAGCATGTGCAGCAGCCTGTTGCTCTGCTGTGGCATCTGCTGCAACAGCCACAAACGGCTTTCGCCTCTGGACATAGTCAGCCCACACTTCTTTGGCTTCCAACCAGACTTGAGCCCTCTTAGACCACTGCACGTAATTAGCAGAGTTCAACTTTGTAAAGGGAACCTGGAAATTTTCCACTGCCATTCTTGGGGTCTGCTGCTACTCCCTCTGTGTGCCCTTGCTTCTCTTTCCCCTTGGGATTTGTTTTACTCACTTTTCAGACGCCTCCAGCCTCCTCTAAGAGCTGGATTTACGACCAAGCCGGTCTTCTCTCATCCGAAAGCTGCTTTCACTTTCTCTGCACACAATACAGCTGTAGAAACGTAGAAGGAGCCATAACCTAAGAGAGTCTGTGTACTGGTCCAGTAAACGCTTCCGCTGCACCACCAGCAACAGTTCTCTTTGCAGAGCATTAATTAAGTCCAGTGCAGAGATTCTTGTTGCAGTACAAGCTTCAAAATCTCAGCAGCAAAGAAATAACCACACAGGGAAGCCTGTCTTTCCAAAGACAGGTTTATTGCAGAAAGATAACAGAAACACCTCCGGAGCTTTCAGACATTTTTGCTTCACGCCCCACAGGCAGAGAAAACAAACACTCTTTATATACTGAGCAACTTAACAACTTAACGAGCTTGACTACTTAAAGTCACATGACATTGCTTACTTGCCAGCGTCTTAGGTTTCACACCTTAACAAAGCCCGGTGTGGTGAGGCAATCATGTGACATAACTTTTCTTGAGTTTTCCCCATTGTAGTAGCAGTTCACATGTGGCCCGAGGAGTTCAGTGACCATCGGATCTGCTTTTGGTTTGATAACCAGGTAGTGGTGAGCGTCTTGGCAAAACAGTCCTCACGCTCTAGCACAGTCTCTGCCCCTCCGCTCATGCTTTCGAGCTGCGCCGCTTAAGGTTTAATATTGTGCTTTCTACTCTCCAAATTACGGGATCCTCTAATGATGTCGTTGACACTCTATCCCATTTTCAGATGAAGCGCTTCAGATCCTGGGCTCCAGACTCAGCTATTGCCAGACTTTTCCAGACCACCTGTGGCATTTTGACAACAATTAGTAATTACAGAGAGCAGCAGCTTCCATTTCCCCTTCTGCTTTTCACTCTTATGGGAAGGCCTGGATGGATTTCTTAGCCTTAAGCTGGCAGTCCTCGGGCATTCAGATGAATTGGCCCCCATCCTCTGAGCAGATCCAGCAGTATTTGGTCCACCTGCTGCAGATTGGGCATGCGGTTATAACTATCAGAATTCAGTCCGCTGCAATGTCTGTTACACTGAAGCTTTATTTTTCAGAGACCCTTGTATAAAGTTTGTAGTGCGCAGGGCCTTGGAAGGTTGGAATAGGCTCCAACCTCATAGGACAGTGGGCAGAAAGTCGGTCAATTTACCTATGCAGTATCTGCAACAAGTTAAAACTTGTCTGCTGGTTAAAGATCAAGGCGAGACTCCTTTCAGTAGTCCATTGCATTTTTGCACTGAGGGTTGGGAAAATGGTTGTTGGAGCCAGCACAGGGCTGAGAGTCTGGAGGCTTATTGCTTCAGGACTTTTCCTTATCCTTTGGAGCTTGTCGTTAGAGTTGGGAACTCTAAAACAGACTTAGTGGGCAGGAGTGCCACAATCAGGCTTCCCGCCACAGGTGAGGAGGGCCCTTGCCCGGTTATGGATAACAGAATATTTGGCTTTTCGTTCCCCTGGGGGCTGGCCTGCTCCTAGTGCATGAAAATGGGTTCCCGTTAGCCAGGCATCAATGTGCTTACGTCGTGCACCAGTTATTACGGCCTATGGCTTGCTTACCGCTGAACACGCCTCATTCCTTACGATTAGGTGCTGCTGCAAAGGCTGGGGGCCTGTCAGGAGACAGGATTGTGAATACGGGTCATTGGAAGTCTGACGCTGACAAGGGTTATATCAGGAAGTGTCACAATGATGTCTGTGCTGATGCTTGTCTGTTATTTCCTATTTTAAAAGGAGCAGCTGTGCACATTTGGGCCACAGCATTGTACACTAGGCTGGCAAGCATGTTGACGAGTTTGGACTGGGGCGCCATCTCAGTCTTCCTGTCCATGTGAACATATACTGCATGTCCAGATGGGGAATGCTTTGTGAGGAGATGCTTCCTTTGGTGTGGTCGAGGTGACCTGTGCAGGTCCTCCCGCAGTGCTGGTAGTACAGCTGGGCGAGAATGTTTGCCGTCTTCCTCCAGCATAAGTCTGCAGCCCTGCATGCAAGAGGGCTTGGATTGAGTTGATGGCAGCTCTCCCTGGACTCAAAATAATTTAAGGCATTGGTTCAAGGTGGTCTGGAGGGGGGGCGGTTGGAGCACCTGTCCCCTCCAATGTGCAAAGATATTCCATTAAGGGAATCCAAGGATTCCCCATGCTTTTGTCGACTCCTTTCGAGGGGTGGGGCCACGCAAGAGTCCCTGGGAGCATTTGGGGGTGAGCTTGAGTCCGATCCTGGTTCATTGCTCCCCCACGCTGTTTATTTGTACTGACGATATGGTGGGGCCCAGTCGTCAGTGCTGCCCTGCTGAGGTCAGGTGCAGCTAGTCGGGAACCAATGCCTAGACAAACTACCACCGAGCAGGCCAGAAAGCATATTAATAAGGCGGTGGACAATAGAATAAAATAAATAAGATGGCGACGAAGGTAGTAGCTTAGTTAACTTCGTCCGCTTTTAGATTAAGTTTTAAGTAGTTTTAAGTAGTTTTTAAGTAGTTTTTTCTTTAACCCCCTCTGGCTTTTATTGTTTTATTGTTTTAGAATAGGCTTCAAGCAGTTTTAAGTAGTTTTTTAAACCCCTCTGGGCTTTTACTGCTTTATTGTTTTACCTCCTGACTCGAGCTTTAGCCTTGCTGCCTTGCCGCACCCCCCGCTGTGCATCTGGTGCTGTGGAGCTGAGTAATCTCCTGAAACGAATGATTGGGGAAGGGAAGAGGTCTGGCCTGACTCCCCTACCATGAAGGGATCCCCCGTCACTGGAAAGGAAAACTCAAGGTGGGTGATCTGAAACACCGAAAAAGGGTGTCACCTATGGAAGCTAAGGCTCAGAAAAAGCTCAATATGGAGGCTAAATGGCCAAAATATTGGGAAATTTTGGAACAAGAAGGTGACAGATTGAAACTGCAGAGTTTTGAAAAATTAAAAGACAAAGTGCGAGATTGGCTTCATTATTACCAAATAAGAGAGGCCTATAATTTGGATAGAAAAATTGGCTTCCAGGTGGATAAATCGAAACTGGAAACAGAATTGTTAGAACCAAAAACTAAGATTTTGTCAAAGATGTATAACTTGCTGGCCCTCCATCAAGTCTGCTCGCTGATTTGCTCAAAGACTCCTACAAATCAAGATGGTATCAGTACCTCGAAAAAAAGATTGAATCTTTAGGCATCGAGCTGGAGCCCCTGTACAATTCTAATGAGCAATACATTTTCCATAATATCCTAACTAGACTAAAGGATGTCGAGAGGCAAAATATTATGGCAGCTGTAAACAAAATTTGTTCGCCCATATTCTATGATTTAAATATCTTAGATAGCAGAGCCAATTACGTCACCAAATTAATAATTCCAGCCCAACGTAGGGCTTTTATGCTGGCCCGTTTGAATGTTTTTCCCTCAGCATTTGTCAGGGGAAGATATCAAAACATCCCTAGAAACAAGAGATTCTGCAGATGTTTTATGAATGTCCCGGACACGGTAGAGCACATTCTCTTTCAGTGCCCATTGTACAGTACGCTCCGTCAACGCGTGCTGTCCCCTCTTTTGGGTGGTCTGGAGCCCCAACAAGGTGAATGTGTGGGATTCTGCCTATCCGACGTTGACCAAAGGGTAACGGCGGGGGTAGCCGAGTTTTTGGTAGCAGTCCTCCAAGGAGCAGGTTAACAAGGAAAACCACTGATTTTATATGTATATAAATATATATGTATGTAGCCAACTGCTGCCTTTCTGTATATATCTCAAGGCTTTTATATGTTACTTTTTCTTTTATCGTTTTGTTTGTATAATGCCTAATAAAGGTTTGAATAAGTAAGTAAGTATAACTTGCTGTTGAAATGGAATACGCAGGATGAAACGGTCAAATCAGCAATGATCAAATGGGCGCAGGATCTAGGTCATAATATTATGTTTGCTGATTGGGAACAGTTGTGGACCACCGGTATGAAATTTACGGCATGTATTGCCTTAAAGGAGAACATTATGAAAATGATTTACAGGTGGTACATGACCCCAGTCAAGCTTGCTAAAATTTATCACCTGACTGACAATAAATGTTGGAAATGTAAAGAAGCTGAGGGAACATTCTTTCACCTCTGGTGGACTTGCCCAAGAGTTAAGGCTTACTGGGAAATGATATATAATGAACTTAAGAAAGTATTTAAAAGTACCTTCCCCAAGAAACCAGAGGCCTTTCTCTTGGGCATAGTTGGCCAATGGGTGCCAAAGAAAGATAGAACACTCTTTATGTATGCAACAACAGCAGCAAGAATACTTTTAGCTAAATATTGGAAGACACAGGATCTACCCACCGTGGAGGAATGGCAGACGCAAGTGATAGACTACATGGAGATGGCTGAAATGACTGGCAGAATCCGTGACCAGGGAGAAGAATCGATGGAACAGGACTGGAAAAAGTTTAAGGACTATCTACAAAAATACTGTAAAATCTTTGAGTGTCAATAAGATGTGGGAAGTAAAAGTAACAGGGTTTGTGTGACTTTGGTCAAAGGTGTGTGAAAAGAAGAATCTAAGAAAAAAAAAGGATAAGGGGTTTTGAACAGAACAATATTATGTCATATTTTATAAGATGAGGTACGGATTAAAAAAAAAAATGGAAAATGGGGACATAATAATTAGAATATAACATTAAGTACGGCTGAAACAAGGTTTTGAATTTGCTGAATTTGTTTGGAGTTAAGTGGAACACAAAAAAGGGGGATGTGAGGAGGTCAAGACAGAGGGGTATGGAACTTTATAAATTTAAGAAAGAGTGTTTTTCCTTTTTCTGTTTTTCTATTTTTCTTTTTCTTTTTTTCTGTCATATATTTTTGTTTTTCTTGAGCTTTATGTATGGAAATGATGCATTTTGAAATGATGAAATTCTTTGTTTTGTAAAATCTTAATAAATATGTATTTAAAAAAATAATAATGAAACACCGAAAAAGGGTTGAAGCAAGTCCTCTTCGAGTCCCGCCTGTGCGAGTAAGACCGTCTTCAGCAAAGCAGGCTGATAAAGAGGCTCGGCTTGGAAAATAATTACCATCCTTCACCTTATATCAATTAACCCCCAGCTTCTATCAGCTTCTATCAGCAAAAGGACACTGGAAGCTGACGGAAGACCTCTCAAACCTTCCTCCCTTCCTCCCTTTTCCTGCTCCACCAAAGAAACATATTGAGAATCAGTGCTTGCTGATGAGGTAAGCAGGAGAAAGCTGCAGATATTCCCACATTCATCCATCGGTCCTATAAATTAGGTAGAAACACTTGGGGACAACTGGCTTTCTAATTGGAAGACAACTACCCAACATGGTTCTCACCAGAAAGATATGTAAGGAGTTGGGTATCTTGCCAGATATGCCACTTAGCCCCCCGGGACCCGGAAAGAGACAAAGTAAAATTATAAACTATTTCCCTAAGAGAGAGGAATGCTTGAGCGAACAAATTGAACTAATTATTGACGAAGTCACTCCTCCCCCCCCTACTTATCTCGAACGGTCGCATTACCTCAAAGAGCTTCAACAAAACTCTGGAAATACAAATTCCCCAAGAAGCTTGGCGCAAGAGCTAGCTCTAGCGGAGAAACTTGAGGAAAATATTTCTGTCACCTGTAATCAGCGGCCCCTGGCAGAATTAACAACACGCCACCAAGACCAGGCGCCCACTTCTAAATATACTCAAACTGAACCGAGTGATGGCCATTTTCAGGCCCACCTCCAAGATATAAATATAGACCTTTTCAACATAAAAAATTACTTGTCAATAACAAATGGGTTATTGCTGACCCTTGTGGAAAATTTTATTCCCCAACCAAAAGAGACAACAGCAACTGATGCACCCCAAGTGCATAAACCAGATGAGCTTGTGAACAACCCAGATGAACCTGTGAAGATGAGACAAGCAGTAACAACCAAGAAATTGCAAAAAAATAGACCAAAAGCCAGGGAAAAGAAAACTAAGAATATTAAAGCAACAAGGAAAGTAAAGATAAGCCGACATAAACAATGGCAGAAATTATTTAATCTACTCCCATCGGACTCAAACAAATCTGCTGCACGAGATAAAAAAGAGAAAGACAGGAAGGGGAAAAAGAAGTCATCGCCACAGCTAATGGCCAAGATGGCATCTCCGAGCCATAGTCCAGAACTAAATGGGAGGATGGAAGCAACGTCCCACAGCTCTGGTAACAGTTCACTCAGTGAGCTAGAATCTGGGAGAGAAGTGGTCCCCAACAATGAAGGCAGCAAACCGCTTAGCAAACAGAGAAATGGGGACGATGCAATGCCCAATCGCAATGACAACATTATACAAGATGGGCAAGCCTCTACTCAGGCAAGATGTTGGAACTTGACTTTAAATCCCCAAAAATTGGTATTTACAAACTTCCCAAAATCAAAGGGCTTCCTTTCAGGGAAAGATCGAAGAATGAGCTCCTTGAACATTCTGAATGATATATTGCCAGGAGCAGTAAAGCCTTATGACATTACTTCTGTAGATTATTTGCATCACGATGGTTGCTCAATGAGAGCAATGATTACATTTAGAGATCAGAACCTGGCCAGGTTTATCTACAGATCAAGATATATATTCTTAAAGGCCCAGATAAAAATTCTCAGATTTTTTGAAAACAAGGCTCCACCGAATCCCCTTCTGGAAACTAAACATGCAAACCATAGTAAGGAGAAACAACCTCCCAGAACCTGGCCCGGTCTCCAGAAACAAGAGCCTCAAAAACTAAAAAGGAAAGATGCTCACCTGCAAGATCTGCGATTTCAAGAGAATGAAGATGAGGACTTTTTTTCCGTGGAAGAAAATACCTTAATTAGGCAATTTTGCCATTTTCCATCTCCAATACAAACTGAAATATTAGAAAGATTAGATTTGCTAAGAGCTAAGCTGGCTGGGAGAGATATAAATAAGGAAATTAATGTGGACGCCCACAATAAGGACCAGACTTCCTATAATTTGAACCATATACAAGAACAAAACCCAGCGGCCTGTCGGCCACGTTACCTTCAGACAATGGCTGAGATTAACCTACCTCCAATCAAGGAAGCCCAGCACACTGAAGAGAACACTACACCACCTCCAACAAGGAGAACCATCCCCAAGGTGAACTCACCAGGCTCTTGGGACAAGCTGAGGTACCTAGACGAGGCAGAATTAGGCCATAATCAGGTACCGGAAGAATACTTACGGAAAGAGATAACACACTTTAAAGGCCCGGTGACCTCTAATGTCAGTATTCAACACTTAACAGCCGAAACTATAGAACACTTGGCTAGTTTGCCATGTATGGAGAGTAATGGGCCGGCTCGTATAAGAGTAATCCCTAAAAGCACCTTGGGAAATAATTGACAAAGATCAGACCAGAGGCAAACACCAGCCGGCTCTCTATCTCCGCGGAAATTCGACATCATTAGGTATAAACAGACTCAATCCTTACCCACAAATCAAGAAAAAGCAGTTCCTTCCTTTAAAGATGCATCCAATCCTTCCCAGAGCCTCAAAATTGTCTCCTGGAATGTTAACGGCTGGGCGACAAAGCGAATGGATCCTGAGGCAATAAACTTCATCTCCTCTTTTGATATTGTGTGCCTTCAAGAGACCTGGTCCCAACAAAGTATCGCTCTCCCTAATTATTGCTCCTTTAGCTCCTGTGCTCGTAAACTAACCAACAGGGGTCGCCCCCAAGTTGGCCTCGCCTGTCTTATTTCAACCAACTTATCCCTCACCATTTGCGAGGAAATTAAATCTTCCCCTTACTTTCTCACTATAAAGATCCATCTTCCAAAGACCAAAAGCCCATGGTTGATAACTACAGTATATCTGCCCCCAGTAATCAATGATTTCGACCGCAATGAAAGGTGGTCTGAACTTTCGTCTTGGCTCCATGACCTCCAAATAACTAACCCAGGACTTCCCCAAATCCTCTTAGGTGACTTTAATGCAAGAATAGGTCCTAACGACGATGATATATTATCTCCCGCAGCACTCTTGGACAATCCCCTGCAGCCCCCCTGGGGAAACAGATGCTCTCTTGATCCTGTAACAAATGCGTCGGGGAGGCTGATGGCCCAATTGGCCATGGAAAATGATCTTTGCATTGCGAATGGTAACATCACTCCCTTGTCCTCGCAGCAGTTAACGTGCATCACTTCCCGGGGAACCAGTGTGGTCGACTATATTTTATTGTCGCCGGAGCTATTCTCAATTTCTACAAAAATGGAAGTGGCTGAATACTTTGGTGGTGACCACCTCCCATTGACTCTATTGTTAAACCTAATAGAGCCATTTTCAGCCCCCTCAAACTATAGTTCCACGGCACAAAGTCACCCAGTATACAAAACAAAGAAATGGACAAGCCTCAGTTCCTCTCTAGCCCTGGACATACAAAAATCATTTGATATGTCTGCTGTTCTTTCTGACCCAATTCTGCCCGCTGACCAATATCGGAAATTAATTGATGCTTTCTCAACAACTTTCACAACCACCACCTCGCCTATCCACCAACGCCTCTTCTCTGAATCACCTTGGTTTGACAAGGAATGTAAAGCCCTCAGAAGGCGAATTAGGAAAATGGTCAGAATCATCAAATTTTCCAACGACCCCCAAACCCGTGTAAAGCTCATAGATATTAAAAGGACATACAGAAACATGATCCATTGCAAGAAACAGCAGCACATCTTAGAGGCTTGGTCCACTCTTCGTTCGGCTGTAGAGAGGCATGACTCCCGCTCCTTTTGGCGCTTAGTTAGACCTTCGGCACCACTCAATTCAGCTACCCAGATCTCCGCTGACGAATGGATTGCCTATTATTCAACCAGTTTCGCCTCTCCAAATCATCTCGTAAATCTCCTTCACCCCCCGTCGGACTTCTGTTCCAGTTCTCTTAGTCCCACTTCTTCAATAAACTTTACCTCAACTCGCATCTTCAACATCATAATGTCCATGCGAAGGAATAAGGCCCCCGGCCCAGACATGGTCCCGTTGGACCTTTTCCTGACTGATCCTATTTGGTGGAGCGAACAGCTGACTCCTGTATTCTCCGCTATCTCCTCCGCCCTAGACATCCCCGACTCCTGGAGAGAAGCTATAATAGTTCCGATCTTCAAAGGCGGCCAGCCAAACATCCCTAGGAACTATCGCCCCATTAGTTTATTATCTATTCCGGGAAAAATATTTGCCGCTGTTTTACTGGAAGAACTTCTTTCATGGGTCCAGGAGAGGAATATTCTACCGCTAGAACAGATTGGCTTCCGAAAGTCAGCATCAACCATGGACCACTGTCTAACTCTTTATCACCTTGCCAGTAAATACACTGCACCAAGGCAAGGCCACTTATTTGCCGCTTTCATGGACCTGGAGGCCGCCTTTGATTCCATTCCTAGGCAGAGATTATGGTCCAAACTTGCCCGTCTGGGAATTGATCCACACCTCCTCTCCCTAATTATTTCCCTTTATTCAAACACCACAGCTTGCGTCCGAAGTGGTCCCAACGGCTCCCTTACCACCCCATTCCCAATGGCCAAGGGCGTCCGACAAGGTTGTCCCTTGGCCCCTTTACTGTTTAATCTCTATCTTCATGATGCAATTTCCCCTTTGAAGCTAGCAACTAAGTATCCACCTCACTTAGCAGGTCACCCCGTTGCTTCCCTTTTCTATGCAGATGATGCTGTCATCTTATCCAGAACAGCTGCGGACCTAGCAAATGCAGTTAATGCATTTATCGCCTATTGTAAGGCGGAAGCTCTTAATATTAATTATAAAAAATCAAAAGTCCTTCACTTCACTCGTTCTCGCAAACTCAAGCTGGAGCCGCTTAAGATCACAGGTGGCTACTTAGAAAAGGTAAAAGCCTTTAAATATCTAGGCTTAATATTCACTTATAATCTCTCCTGGACTACCCATCTACAATCTGCCTTTTTCGCCGCAACCACGACCTCCAATGCCATTGTCCGATTTTACCACCAGAAGGGCGGCAAACACCTTCCAGCAGCAATTCAAATATTTAATGCTAAAGTTGTTCCTAAACTATTATATGGCTGTGAAGTATGGACTACAGCAATATCAGGTAATTTGGATCGCCCACTTCATATGTTTCTGAGATCTCTTTCCGGTGTCCCGAGATGCGTCTCAGGTGCAGCCCTACGACTTGAGTTCGCCCAGCCCTCAATTGTAAAACGAGCATGGTGTCGAGCCATTTCCTATAGCTCCCACCTACTAGCATCGGATGCTCGAATTAGAGGTGGTTTTTCCAACCTGATCCTAAGAGATATTCATAATTCCCCTTGGAAAACTACAATCAACCTCAAACTCCGCTCTCTTTCTAATCTGAATTGCAAAACTGTTCTTAAATTAGAGTGTATCAGTCCGGCGGCCCTACCTTCAATTAAAAAGAAGTTACAGCTACTTGACTTCTCTAACACAGCTGCCGATGCAAGAGGGCCGTGTTCAGGCCTAGCCCTAGCTATTCCTCCCCCTGAAGGAATCCCTCTATACTGCTTCACAATTTCTTCGGAGGCTAAGCGAAGGGCCTTTACCTGTGCCCGTCTCAACTGTTTTCCTACAGCAGTTCTGTCGGGTCGTTATTCCAGAGTCCCCATCGCAAACAGAACATGCAACTGTAATGACTCGGCCCTGGAGACTATGGAACATGTAATGCTCTTCTGTCCCAACTGGACAGATGAAAGATCTCGGTTTTTAACTCCTCTCATGAACAAGCTTCATCTCCCAATCCAGCCCTGGATAGTGTCCCTCTTTTTGCAAGATTCTGATTGTTGGATCACCGAGATGACAGCTAACTTCCTGCTCAGTGTGATGAGGAGGAAGGCTGCACTGGCTTCTTTTTCGGCACCACAGCTGTAGTCGATACTCTGCACAGTCAGATGAGGTTCCAGGTAGCTTTGTAGTGCAAGGACGGTGGAGCTGGGACGGATCCGGGGAGCTGAAGGACCCCTTTGATGATCCTCCTCCAGCCTCGGCAGTTTTTTGTCTTTTTGTTCTTGAACTATCGGTCATTCGGTGTTTTGGATCCCCTGTTGTTTCTGTTATCTCCTTTCCCCCCCCTTTGGGTATTTGCCCAGGACGATGTCTGCCTTTGCCTCCCCACCCCCATTTTATGTTATGCTGTTATTTCTATGTATGTTGTGCTATGGCCACACGGCTAATGCAATAAAATCTATATATATATAAATAAAGTAAATAAAATAAAATAAAATAAAATAACAAATAAAATAAAATAGGTCCTTGCTTTAGGTGGTTCTGTAATATTGCACCCTGCTATTTTTCTTCAAGGCTGTTGCCCTCTTTAGGGCAGATGGGGCGCATCTTTCCCCTATGGGGAACGACACCTGGCGGGATGCGATTGCCTTGGGATTCATTGCTCCCCCACAATGTTTGCTGGTACTGACGATATGGTGGGGCCCAGTCGTCAGTGCTGCCCTGCTGAGGTCAGGTGCAGCTGGTCGGGAACCAATGCCTAGACAAACTACCACCGAGAAGGCCGGAAAGCATGTTAATAAGGCAGTGGAAATAAAATACAGGTCGTTGGAAATTGAATGCATTCAAAGGTTATGTTCGTTAACATTATTGGTGTCTTACAATTTTTTGCTTGTTTTATCTTAGGTTTAGCAGCTGTCCGCATCTGGATGGTGGAGCACAGCCTCATGCATTGGGCTGGCATCAGTGCACGGCAGTCCGGATTGGGACCAGGTCTTGGCCTTCCTCCACATGTGCAGTTGCCTTGGCTGTCCAGACGGGGAATGCGCCGGCCAGAATTCCTGCCACTGATTCAGAGGCAGGTGCTGCTGGAAGGGCCGCCCACTGCTGTTGGGGTGCAGCTGGGTGAGAACGACCTGGTTTCCATGGACTGTTTTTTCACCACGTGCTGCACTTTTGGGTGACCTGGAGAAGCTGCGGGCAGTGGTGCCGACAGCAAAAATATTTTGGTCAAAGCTTTTGCAACGATGTGTTTGGAAGGGTAGTCGTTGCCCAGCTGCCACTGAAAGGGCCAGGAAGCGCATCAATTCTGCTGTGTCTAAAAAGATTTTTGAGCTGGGTGGAGATGTGATTTCCCATCCTGAGATTCTTTTTCAGGCTGCATCCTTTTTCAGAGCTGATGGCGTGCATCTTTCTGCCTCAGGGAATGAGGCTTGGCTGGGTGCAGTGGTGGCCAAGCTGAGGGCTTGGTTGGGTCTGTGAGTGGTTTGGCGGTGAGCTGAAGGCTCCATGGCGGTTAGGCATTGGTTAAATTGGTTCTTGGAGGGGTAAGTGCCTATCCCTCCAAATGATGCGGAAAGGGAATTCCGTTAAAGGAATCCAGGGGCTTGCCATTCTTTTCGTCCTTGTCCCCGGAGTCGGACTTGGGCCGTGCAAGCCCCACAGGAACATGAGGGTGAGAAGTGAGGGTCTGTGGCTCAGCTTCATTTTCTCACCCAATACTTGTTTCCCACGCTGGCTTCCGTTGGTGTCCGGAAGGCCAGCTCTGTCCTTGAGGGCAAGGACAGATAGTCATAACCAATGCCTAAGCAACCACTCACATTTTTTGTATTTTGAATAAAGTTGTGGCCAAAATTATGCCAAAAACCTTAAACAAAAATTGATGTGTGAAGTGTGAATTTTTTGGGGGGTGGCATTGTGGGACTCAACACGCAACTTTTGGGTTCTCCTTTAAAAAAGCTCAATATTTTTGGTGGTTTCCTAAAAAAACAAGTTTTGAGTGTACTGGCTTTTACTTTTTGGGATGTGGGAACCCTAAGTTCACCATGAAAGACTTCTGAGTAAGCTTAGCTGTCCTGGAAGACAAGGAAAGGTCAGTAAAGAATAGGAAGCAGTATAAACCTGCAGTATCCTCAGTGAAGACGGGTCAGAAGTGGGGTCTCTCAATGCTCAATACAGTGGTACCTCGGGTTACATATGCTTCAGGTTACATACGCTTCAGGTTACAGACTCCAATAACCCAGAAATAGTACCTCGGGTTAAGAACTTTGCTTCAGGATGAGAACAGAAATCGTGCTCCATCGGCCCCATTAGCTAAAGTGGTGCTTCAGGTTAAGAACAGTTTCAGGTTAAGAACGGACCTCCGGAATGAATTAAGTACGTAACCAGAGGTACCACTGTATTGGGTTTGGGGCTTTGCAACATTTTTTATTTGGTCCCACACATCCTGTCAAAGAAACGTAAGGAAGCAAACAACAGAAAAGAATAGAGTTTCAAATAAAATGAAATGTATTTAAAACTTTTGAAAACATCAATAATTTTAAAAATCCGAAACACATCCTCCCAGTCAATAATTTGAAGGCTAATAGCCTTCAAATTATTGCAACCTTAACTCCCTGGATCAATAGGAATTTTAAAAACTCATGAAACATCAAAATGGGAGAGGTGAATGCAGTGCACCAGAGTGGACATTCCCTGTCATGGGCCAGCAACAAATGGGAGCTACATCATGGGGACTTTCCATGTTAATCATATGGGTCCATATTTTACGAGCAAAATATTTTTTAATTGCTATGTATATGATTTATTTTTCAGAAGTTAAAGTTGTATGAGTTTCAGTTGTAGCTGGAGCTTGTAAACATTGCTTTATCAGCTGGCCTCTTTACTTGACCTTTGTGCATCTTGGTTAACTGTATCTCTCCCTAGGTAGAGAGTGGCCAGGATTATTTTAATGCCTCATTGAAGAAGGGAAGGTGTGGTCCTATAATAAGAACAATGGCTGTGCAGCCCTTCATCCTTCATGGATTTGGATAATTTCAGGCTTTCTTGAATGAGATAGATTATGGAGACAGGGGTAGACAACATAGTGTGCTCCAGACAATTCCCATCAACCCTAGTTGGAATGTCTGGCTTTTGAGGCGATGAGAGTTGTAGTCTAGCCACCTCTAGAAGTCAGCATACTACCTCTCCCTGATCAATATCCATTTCTAGCTCAGCAGGCTCAGCTTTAGCTAAAACAACCTGTGTTATATTATTTGTAAATCACAGTTTGATATGACAATGTTGGTGCAGACAACTATATACAGTCATACCTCGGGTTACAGACGCTTTGTGTTGCACGTTTTCGGGTTGCGCACGACACCGAACCCGGAAGTACCGGAATAGGTTACTTCCGGGTTTTGGTGCTCTCGCATGCGCAGAAGCACGAAATCACATTTTGCACATGCGCAGAAAAGCCAAATCGCGACATTGCAGGTTGCGAACGCTGCGGATTGGGAACGTGCCTCCCACACGGATCACGTTCGCAACCTGAGCATCCACTATAATGGAATTCATTCTCGTATAGTACCCATTATTCCTCACTAGAGGATTCTGGGGTTGGCATTTTTGTGAGAACCATGGACAGAATATTTGATTCAACTTCAAGGAACCACACTTCCAAATATTTCTAGAGGATATATTTTGAAAAATGGTGAAATAGTACAAAACTGAACATGCTCTGTTGGCTGGTTCTAGGAATACAATCATGTTCCAGCATCACCAGATTCCTGTGAACAAAATATATATGTGATTTACCAATTGCTGATCACTGTACCAGATCATGGACATCATTTCCCCAGAAGCATTGTGATGAAATTGAGATAGGATATACTAGGGGGTTATTTGGTGAAATTACACAGGGTTCTCAAAAAGGATTCAATTAAGGAAAATACCTGTTTCTTAACCCTGAGAATGGGAGGGAGTGCAAACTGCAGGTGGCAGAATTTCATACCATTTCCAAAAAAAGAGTTAATCCAATTTCCACATTGTGCTTTGTGTTCCAGTATAAAATTGCACCATGCATGCAATCTCTAATTTCATCATTTCCCACCCCCTCATTGGACTAGTTCTTTCCACCTGGAACCCTCGGGCTCCCTTCTTGGCCTATAAAACCCTCCAAACTAGGCTCATCCTCCATCCTTCACCTGCTTGTTTGTTCTGAGTGCTCTCACCTTTTGATCTCTTCAGCACTATGACGACTTTCCTGAGTACTTGTCTCTTCTTGGTCATCCTTTGCCCAGGTGAGTAGGAGCCTGAGATCTTGAATTCTTTCTCCAAGAACATTCAGTCAAGGGGCTAGTAGTGTCCATACGCCACCTTTGAAGCAAGAGACACAAAGTAGTTGTTGTGGAAGATGATAATCAGCCATCTGAACAGCATGACCAGTCCAACACAGTTGATGCTACCTACGCCCTTGCAGCCATACAGAGCTCTGCAGGAAGGAGAGGAGGTCTAACTAATCAGAGGACTGGATGAGGGAGAGCAGAGCAGGGAGGCTGGCAGGAGAAGATAGAATCAGCAGAGCCAACTGCCTACAGAAGCAATGGGATTGGTCTTCTTTACTGTTCCATTTACTCATGAGGAGGCCAGTGGAGGGGAGAGGAGTAACTTTAGCCCTGCAGTAGGCTGCTTGCTGCAGATAACTATGGCTCTTGCTGGGGGCAACAGATCAATGGTACTTTGAGGCACTGAGAGACCTCTAACCATAGATGCCAAACCTATGGGGCTGGGGACACCTCTACCTCCCCAAGTATGTGATGATGGGGCTGAAAATTCCCCAACTTTGAGGGGCCCCACTGTGCCTCCTTGCAACCTCCTTGTACATGTTGTACTCGTGGTCTCAAGTGCACACAATGAGCACCCCCAATGTCAGGCAGAACTTGGCGCCTCCCTTTAACCACAAGTTGAAAGCACTGGTTGCAAGAGCGGGGAACCAGTGCAAGGGCCATCCCTGGTAGGGGATTTGCTTTTTTGGGGAAATCTCCCTAGGTCTAAGTAGCCAGTTATCAGGGACTGGGGATGGAATATGGCCCCTGCTCTTGTGGGCCCTGGGCTGGAGGAGTGGTATAGGGAGGGGTGAAGGGGTTTTCTTCTTCATGAACTCCCCAGCCATTTTTTCGGTGTATAGGCAACAGTTTTCGTTGTAGGTAGTGTGGTGTAGTGGTTAGTGTACTGAGCCCAGGAGCTGAGAGAGATCAGATTCAAAATTCAAAATTCCCCATTCATCCACAAAGCTGATATTGAGTCTTGTTTAGTGGTTGGGTCCTGAGGGTCCATTTAGAAAGTGTGCTTATATTTCCTTATGGAATGGGGCAAGGGGAAATTTTTACATTTGCAGAGCCTTTTTGAGCCTCAGGATTATTATGGGGAGTGGGGTGCATTTAGCATGGCTCCAGGTAAAGGCAAGGCTAAGGGGGGCCCTAAGGGCAAAGGAAAAGCATGCATAGGCATCCCATTCCCCTCCTGTTCTGTGGAGGAAGAGTCAGACTAGGGGACTATATTGATGTTCCTCGAGGCCCTGAGAAGGCAGAAGGCAGCCCTACTGCAGCTGTAACTTCAAGCGCTTGTCAGCTGGCAGAAGCAAGAAACACAAAATCCAAACCAAGGTGCTGTTAATTTAATTCCAACAGGTTTGGATGCCTTGGAAGGTTTTGCTTCGCAGGAAGTGCCAGAGGTGGAAGGCACGCAGGAGGCGGTCATGGCAAATATTGAGGCATTATATTCTCAGCAGTGGAGTTGGCCAGGGTGGCATCCCCAATTGCCATGGATTTGTCAGGGTTGGAGTCCAGCTCAGTGGCCTTTCTCCCCTCCAGTGGTGGCTGTGGCTTCCACTGGATCCCCCCTTTATACAGGGGGATCTGCCACTTTGTTGGATGCTTGTAATCAGGAAAGGGGCCCAGGATCTGTGGATGTGACCAATCACCCTGATCTTCAGGGATAACTCTGATGCCCCCCCCCCCTTCATCCAGTAGCAGCTCAGAGGGGAAATGAAGGGAGAAGGCGGGTCTATATTATCAGTGCTGCCCGACCCTGATCCCTTGGATGTGGTTAAGTGGACGCCATCCCATTTTCAGAGCCATCAGCCCCCACTGGGTTTCCATCGTCTCCCAACTACCAAAGAAAGGATTTGGAAAGGGGAATATTGTGTTGTGTTCACTCACTTAAATAGGGAAATTCCCAAGAAAGGAAAGGACATTGTAGGTGAGATTGATGCAGGCAAACCAAAGCACAGGAAGGTGCCAATTGGTTACTGGGGTATTTAAATTTATGCCAGAATTAATATATCAAATTATGGATTTATGGAGCATACTCAGAGTTCATGGGGGGGGATTGAAGACCTATGATGAAGCTTTATGCAGCTGGGCAGCTACTAATTAGGCCTGGAGTGAGGGGAAACATACTAGCAAATGGGAAGAAGGCTTTGTGTCTTTCCATTTATGTGTCTGGAGATGTTCCTGTATGAGGAATGGGGGGGGGGGAGAGATGTGTGTTGGTGTGCATGCAGCCTCTAACCCACCACTACATGTGGATCCTGAGACTATTAACATTGCTCGTGTTGGGCTTGGAATATTCTGTTTCTCAAAGACTGGACAACTTATGTTTCCTCTCTCCTCTCTGCAGTGACAACTCTGGAATGTGTAAAAAACAAGCACCAAACTTGTCGTATCAAAGGAGGAAGTTGCCTTAAGCAGCGTACTGTAACCTATTTAAGTGAGTATGAAGCCTTTCTGTCATATTAACTCTAAGTGTGTGTTTGCATCCTTTGGTCTCTGGGGTATCTAGTGTGACAACGGAATGCTGATCTCACCAACCTTGAGGAACTCAACTAACTTTTTCAACAATTAAATATTAGAATTAAAACTATATATAAAATCTGTTTAAAATGTAACAATAATTACAATTAAAACAACACAACCCCAACCCTTTCCGTAAAAGCAGTCATTCTCCAAAAACCTGTTGAGACCCATTTGTAAAATGACAAGGTGGGATTTAGTCTATATCCTTGAGTGAGGTACAATAAAAGCAAAAAATAAGATAAAGAAGAAAACCTCGTATTGAAACCCATCCATCCATCTCTCTCTCTCTCTCTCTCTCTCTCTCTCTCTCTCTCTCTCTCTCTCTTAGCAAGGGAGTTCCAGAGTCTGTAAGGAGCCACTGAGATGGCCCATTTCCATATCATTAACTAATAGAGTGTGGAACCTCTCTCACTCTCTCATACTTTGACTCAGGGAAGCCTCATAGATCCACAGAGCCACTGGTAACCTTCTCCTGACTTTTACCAGGTGCTTACTGTGAACAAACTGTGCACAAATATTCAGGCCTCATCTTTCTCTGACATTTATCTCATAGCTCCCCCTTAACTCCTAAATGACAATCCCTCAGTGAATGATAATTCCCAACTGCTTAGAAAGCAACCAAGTCAGAGCCTACTTTTCGTTGGTGCAGGCACATCGATGTAGCAATGAGGTGCGCAGCAAGTGAATGCACACAAGGAGACATGTGTTGGGTTCAGATTAGTCCACAACTTTATTGATTACAGGGATAAACAGCTTTGACACAGACACTGGGCATGTAACCAGTCCGCCTACTGACTGATAGACTATTGGGGATGACCAATATTAGCGTCCATCAACAGCATGAAGAGCATCCTGTGAACCTCAAGTAGACCGGTACCGGCAAGGGGTGCTCTGTGCCCTGAATCCCTGAGCTGGATGTATGGACAAGGAATGCATTCTTCCAAGATCCCTGAGAGGGATCCCATCTGACAGGATGGGGCTTTACCTCCCATTCCCACTAAGAATCCAGCCCAATGATTCTTCTGCTGCACAAAGTGGTGAAATGGAAGGTTGCATAGAAGGTGACTGCCAAACCTACAACACCTGGAACAAGACCAGCATGCCATTAAGGATATCCACTAGCCATGTCTTGCAGCCGGCTGCTTAGTAGTGTATAATCTGTCCTGTAAAAAGTCCCCTTGGGCTTGCACATTTTGCTTCATCACTTTGTTCATCTTACTTGGTCCTTGTTAACTCAGATGGGATGGACAGTTCCCCTCCACACTTGCCTCTTTCATTCACAGGGTTAACCAAGCAACAGACAAGCATTTTCCTTGTCCTCCTAATGTGTTCTGCCCACACAGACCACCCAATCTCCTCCTCCTCCTTCATTTGTTGTTTTCTTCCCTTGAGTCCTGCAATGTTTTCCACTGAAAGCAAAGCAGAATGCTGTGACTTGGGTCCATTGGTCACTTCACTTTGCTCTATCTCTCTCTTTTGTAATTCATTTTTATTGGTTGCTTTAGACATACATACATCAAATCACATTATAAAAACTTGATTTTCCTGTAATTAAACATATATTTTTAAAACATTATGAAAGAAAAAAAGAACAAAAATACATATTGATTGATTGATTTGATTTGATTCATTTGTAATCCATTTCTGTTTGACTTCCCTCCCCTTCTTACCTCAGTCCTCAGTTTTACTTAGTTGACTGTCCCTCCTAACACAGCCATTTATTCAATAACCTAATTCCATTATGTTTTACTTTTTTCTTCTTTTCTTACAGGAGTTACTCTAAACCGGTCAAAAAAATTTATTCTCCATAATGGTCTTTCAAATACTGTTTGAATATATTTCAATCATTTTTAATTTTTTGTATTGTTTGATCATTTTATCTGACCTGTCCACTTGTCCAGTTCTGTATACTCCATCAATTTGATCAACCAGTCTCTCTTTGTTGATAAGGTCTCCATTTTGCAATTCTGGGCAATCAAGACTCTTGCTGCTGTGGTGGCATACATAAATACTTTCTTAAAGTTTCTTGGAATTTCATCCCCCATGATCCCTAAGAGGAATGCTTTGGGCTTTTTTCCTGGTGCATAAAAGTAATATTATTTAAATATTTATAGAAATCAGCTTTATTATCATTGGGTGCATATACTCCTATCATCACTAATTTTTCTCCTTGTACCGTTACTTGAATTATTACGATCCTTCCCTCCTCATCTTTGAAAAGCAGTCTGGGTTTCACATAGATGACCACGCCTCTCTTTTTACTCTTATCTGACAAGATAAATTCTGCTCCTAACTTTTTATTAATCAGCACCCTTCTGTGCTTTCTGGATATATGTTTCTCCTGAAGACATATTATGTCTAGTTAGTTTTCTGTTAAGATATGTTCCACTCTGTTCCTTTTAAATTTGCATTCTGGTGGGTGGATGAAAAATTCTCTCGTGGATGCTTTCCCTGTCTTCCAGACAGTCTTAATATTAGTTCCTTTGTTTATATTAAATTTGAAGAATTCTTATATTTTTAAAATATTTTTAATATAATTTTTTTATTATTATTTTCTTCTCCCCCTTTTATAACAACCAAATAAAATTTCTTCATCATATATATCTTTACTCTAACTGAGCTTTGACTTCCTCCTGTCCCCCTCTCTGACTTCCATATGTTATCACTTTTATCTTAGCATTTCTAAATCACCCTATTTATCTTAACTCCATACTTAAAAAACTTAATTTTTATAAACAGGTATCAAATCATAACCTAACAAAATATTTTAAATCAACCCTGCAAGTGTTTTCAAATGTTTACAATGTTCCTTCATATACCTTTTTACTAAAGGTATGTTTGAAAATCTTTTTCAGTTCATTATATATCATATCCCAGTACGCTTTAATCTTAGGACATTTCCACCACATATGAAAGAAATTCCCTTCCTTCTCCTTATATTTCCAACATACCTTATCTTCTAAATTTTAGCAAGTTTAGTCAGCATCAAATACCGCCAATACATCATCTTCATTAAATTTTCTTTTAATGCCATACATGCAGTGAATTTAATTGTTTTTGTCCATGGTCTTTCCCACATCAAATTTGAAGAATTCTTCGAAAGCTTTCTTAGCTTTTGAATTATTCCTTCATCATTAAGTAATGCTTCATTCATCCTCTATCTTTTCTGCCCTCTTTCTTTCCCCTTCAGGAATAGGGTAAAGGTAAAGGGACCCCTGACCATTAGGTCCAGTCGTGGCCAATCTGGGGTTGCGGCGCTCATCTTGCTTTATTGGCTGAGGGAGCTGGCGTACAACTTCCTAGTCATGTGGCCAGCATGACTAAGCTGCTTCTGGCGAGCCAGAGCAGTGCACAGAAACGCCGTTTACCTTACTGCCGGAGTGGTACCTATTTATCTACTTGCACTTTGACATGCTTTCAAACTGCTAAGTTGGCAGGAGCAGGGACCGAACAACGGGAGCTCACCCCGTTGCGGGGATTTGAACCACGACCTTCTGATCGGCAAGGCCTAGGCTCTGTGGTTTAACCCACAGCGCCACCCGCATCCCCTTTAAAGATAAAGGGACCCCTGATCATTAGGTCCAGTCATGGCCGACTCTAGGGTTGCGGCGCTCATCTCGCTTTATTGGCCTAGGGAGCCGGCTTACAGCTTCCGGAATCCTTCAGGAATAAGGACACTGAATTGTGATCTGATAGGGACTTTGGATCAGTTTCAAATTTTCTCACTCTTAATGTTAATTCTTTTGAGATCCAAATTCCATCTTGCCTGCTGGAAGACTGGTTGGGCTCAGAATAATTTGAGAATTCCTTTGCCTTTGGATGTTTAAACATCCAAGCATCTACTAAATTTCTATTAACTGGAAAAAAAGTTTGAGGTAATCATCCTGTTTTATTATCTACACTTCTCTGAGTTCTATCGTGTTCGAAACAACTCCATTCAGATCTCCTAGGAGAATTATTTTCTCCTCCATATAGTCTAACACTGTTTCTTCCAGGTGTTTATAGAAATTAGCTTTATTATCATTGGGTGCATATACTACTCAAGGAAGAGTATGTTTTACCAAGTAAGAAGGGACTTTCTTTTTACCCCTTTCTTCATGCCAGATTTATTTGTTGAATTTTAAATTTCATTTGTAGGATTTCCCTTTTCTGCTCTGTTAAACTATGGGGATATGGAGATTTCATGCTTCTTGGAACCGGCATCATGGGCTGCTACTCTCTTGCTTCAGAACCATCCCCCTTTCCCCTCCTTAACAAAGAGACGCAGAGACCAGGAAACTCCTCTCTGACAACGACACTTCTATGCTGACCCCAAGACTCCCTCTTTGGGGTTGGGGGGATGCGTAGACTTCGCGTCTTCCCCCTCAAAGCCCGTTAGCTATTGAGCCCTTCTGAGCTCATGCCATGTTCCATCCTGTGGGAAACCAGAAGTCACTTCACTTTACCCCAGGGTAGTCATAGCTAATGCCCACTATCGCCCATCTTTCTTGATGGTAAAATTTCCTTACCACCCACCAGTGCTCGGTGGAAGGAGGATTCAGCTTGTGCTGTAGAACACCCTACTGCCCTAGAATCCTGAAATGGCCACTAGTGGGTAGTAGGGACCAGGTTGACAACCCCTGCTTTACACTCTCATGTACTTTTGAGTTTTTTCTTGCACAGGCATGTCTGTAAGATTTGGGACGCTGCCTGGGCCAGAGTAGGTAATGACCAGGGGTGCAGCCTATCCACTGTCACACTGGGATGCAAACAACACTCCTGAAAAGGAGGAAGGGGTGAATGGAGATTCTCAGACCAATCAGAATGAATTTACCTGATCCAGGCCACATCTTATAAATATTGTCCCCAACGCCATCACCCCACTCTCTCTTTTTAGAACCAGTCTCCAATTAAGGTAAAGGGGCCCCTGACCATTAGGTCCAGTCGTGGACGACTCTGGGGTTGCAGCGCTCATCTCGCTTTATTGGCCAAGGGAGCTGGTGTACAGCTTCCGGGTCATGTGGTCAGCATGACTTAGCTGCTTCTGGCAAACCACAGCAGCGCATGGAAACACCGTTTACCTTCCCACCAGAGCGGAACCTATTTATCTAGTTGCACTATTAGCTGATGCCGAATAGGCCTGCAATGTATAGTAACAGTACATAGCATCAAATGCTGAAATACTCTGATGACAAATGAAGCCACAGAAATCATTTTTTAAAAAGGAAAAGGGGGGAAAACATACTCAGACAGATATAACTGCTTTTCCCCATAGAAGGTTGTGTGCAAAAAGATTTCTTGTATTGAGAAGTGAGTTCAAGAGATCAGAAAATTAGAGGAAACAGATGAAAAACCATCTTCTCCCGTCTCTCAGAAATATAGTACATAATATAAGGAAACTTCATGAGTCAGGCCCCTGGATCAGCTAGCTGTATATCAGGTAGAGATGGGTGGTGGATCAAACTATTCTAGACTCTTTTGTATGGGCAGAAAAGCAAGTCCATCTAGTCCCATTTATGTGCAAGTTGTTAAGGAACTATCCTAGAATATTCACATGGTATTGCAGAAGAAATTATACTTCAAAGAAACTACTTTATGGATTAGTTTGCTGAATTCAGTTGTTGCCAGGTATTTTCTCTTAAATCACCCATTTGCCCAATGTATTTATATTTGTACGTTCATCAATTTGAATTTTTGCATATCTTGCTATTCCTTCAATTCTTTCTAACAGATGGCTCTAAAGAGGCCTACAAGAACAAGGATTGTGCTGAAGATTGCATCTCAGCAAATGCCACCTTTTCTTCAGTAGAAAGAAAATACTTCCAGCAAATCCACCATTGCTGTCAAAAATCTTTGTGCAACCTGGGAGTGCTTGAAAGTAAGTATATCTATCTATCTATCTATCTATTGCCACAGATAAATAGCATTGAGCTTTCCAATTTCTTTCCTTGTTACTCTAAGACAAGTAATACTGTTCCAGTCCAAGATTCATTCCTGGGTCATTCAATATCAAGTAATCCAACTTTTTTACCTCATTTAACACATTTTTAAAAGAAAAGCCTAACTAGCTTTTCAGACACCTTTTAATTGAATAACTTTCTAAAGAAATGCCTGAAGCAACTAATATTATAGTTGAGATCTTGTTTATTCTGTTATATTTTACTCCAAGAAGACCCATTTATCCCAAATAGAATCCAATAAGGCAGACATTTATGTACAAAATATATTTTGAAAAATGTGAAATTTGCAGGTGGCTCTTTGAAATATTAAATAATCAATATATTTTTGGGATTTTTAAAATCATATTAATTTTTTTAATCCTTTTTTAAAAATTGAAAATTTGGTAACTTAGATTTTTAGATTTAGAGTAAGTCCATCATGTGACATATCATGAAGCTCAGGTTCTGAAGGGATTTGTGTTTTTAGTTTTGACGTACAGTGATACCTCAGGTTACATACGCTAAAGGTTACATACGCTTCAGGCTACATACGCTTCAGGTTACACACTCCATTAAGCTAGAAATAGTGCTTCAGGTTAAGAACTTTGCTTCAGGATAAGAACAGAAATCGGGCTCTGGCGCGGAGGCGGCAGCAGGAGGTCCCATTGGCTAAAGTGGTGCTTCAGGCTAAGAACAGTTTCAGGTTAAGAACGGACCTCCGGAACGAATTAAGTACTTAACCTTAGTTACCACTGTATCTCAATGCTGGGCTGAGCTTTTAAGGCATTTGTGTACTCTGGCAAGGTCAAATTTCTCTCTCTCTCTTTGAAATTTCAAACCCACATAACTCAAAAACGGGATGAGATAAAAAATTAAAATTTTAGATTTAAACTTAGTTTTGATCACTCAACAAGTGTACAAAAGATGACAAAAGAAAATTAGATGACATGAGGTAAAAAAAGTTGTATCACTTGATTGGGTGCCACTGCAATGTTCCCTTGCCAGTAATTAGGGACAGAATTTTGATATGTCAAAAAAAATATGTAGTGAACTGCCCTGTGATTTTTGGATGAAGGGCAGTATACAGATTTAATTCCTAATAAACAAATAAGTAGATATTGAGCTCCCAATGGGGCTTCATTTGTGGAGTAAAAATGGAATTTGTGGAGTAAAATGGGATGAGTGATACTGAATAAGAAGCTGGGACTGAAACTGCCTTGATCATACTGGCTGATGATCTCTGGTGGGCTAGGGACAAAGGTGAAAGCAATGTCCTAGTTCTGCTGGATCTATCAGCAGCTTTTGATACCATCGTCAATAACATCCTTCTGGATGTTAAAAGCAACATTTTTCAGCCATGGGCTGGTCCACCATCCCTCAGACCATGTGGTGGGCCGGACAATATTTTTTTGGGGGAAATGAACGAATTCCTATGCCCCACAAATAACCCAGAGATGCATTTTAAATAAAAGCACACATTCTACTCATGTAAAAACATGCTGATTCCCGGACCGTCTGTGGGCCAGATTGAGAAGGTGATTGGGCCGCATCCAGCCTGGGGATCTTAGGTTGCTTGCCCCTGTTCTAGACCGTCTAGAGGGGCTGGGAGCTGGGGCACGGTTATACAGTGGTTCTGCTCCTTCCTCCTGGGCCATGTTCAGAAAGTGGGGGGGGGGATGAGTGTTCAGACAGACCCCTGGGCTCTCACTTGTGAGGGGTCAAAGGGTTCCTCCCCTCTCCCATGCTTTGCAACATCTACATGAAGCCACTGGGAGAGATCATCAGGGGGTTCAAGTTGGGTGTTCATCAATATGCGGATGATACCCAGCTCTACCTCTCTTTTAAATCAGAACCAGTGAAGGTGGTGCAGGTCTTGTATGGGTGTCTGGAGGTGGTTGGAGGATGGATGGCGGCTAACAGATTGAGGATGAATCCTGACAAGACAGAAGTACTGTTCTTGGGGGACAGGGGCGGGTGGGTGTGGAGAACTCCCTGGTCCTCAGTGGGATTACCTCTGAAGGACCAGGTATGCAGACTGGGGGTCATTTTGGACTCACAGCTGTCCATGGAGGTGCAGGTCAATTCTGTGTCCAGAGCAACTGTCTACCAGCTCCAACTGGTATGCAGGCAGAAACCCTACCTGCCCATGAGGAAAAAAATAAAATTTTAGATTGAAACTTAGTTTTCATCACTCAACAAGTGTACAAAACATGCCCCCCCCCCTTGCTTTCTGAAAGCCCAGCTCACCCTGGGACTCATCTTGATGGGGCAGAACAGCAGAGTTAATAACTTTATAGTTTGTGGATATTAGAGGCAGAATCTTAGTGTGATGTGTAGCATTTTGTAAGTTAGGAGATGCTTTATAAATGCTGTAAACTGCCCAGAGTGGCTGGGGGAACTGAGCCAGATGGGTAGGGTGTAGATAATGAAATAATAATAAAGGTATTATTATGATTTATTTATTAAGAATATTATTGGAGCACTGAAGACAGAAGTGTTCCTTCACTCTCAAGACACTTCAGTATATGCTGATGTTTTTGGTTTTTTGAGATTTTATATTTTATTGCATTGTAATGCATTTAGGTATAAAATTAAATTTTATTGTAGTTTCTGAGTTTTCTATACGACTAGGAGCCTCTTTTTAGTATTAAGTGATATATAATAATCATTAATAATAAACAGATACACACCAAGGCTTTATTTATTTATTTATTTATTTATTCATTTGTTGTTTAAAAACTTTACATAGTAACCTTAATCTGAGGAGGGTTTCCAACATAGTAACAAAGTATGCAACATGTTATACTTAAACAAGGTTATATACCTTGTTTAAGTCTATTTCATAGTCATAAGCATAGTCATAAGTCATAAGTATATGTAATTAGTGATTGAACACTATATATAATAAACCAAGCACCAAAAATAGCAGTGGCCAAGAAGTCACATGCACAACAATAAACTCCCCAACTCACTCCCTAAAAAATACCACTGCTTGTCTGCTCATCTCAGGTCTAACTATCTGCATCATCAACATCATTAATTGCAGAAACAGAATGAAGTAGAGATGTTGCAACCCTCTCACAAGATTAGAGAACTGAAGCCTAGGAATTAGAATAAAGATAAATGGGCTGGAATCCTGTCTTGACTTTAGTATTTCCTTCTGGCAGTGCCATTGAGGCGCTTGAATGGGCTGGAGTGTCCAAACCTTGGTGTAGCTGAATCAGAAGTTTCTGAGGGTTCAAATGCCATTGAGTGTTACAACGAGGAGACTCAGTGCATTGAATTTGTTCTTGTTCATGGTAAGTAGAACTGCCTTGCAATGAGTGTGGGGGGGGGGATGGGGTGTGTGTGTTACTATTTCATTCTGTTTGTGGCTTCCTTCCAGAAAATAGGTTATTTCTGCATTTGAGGAAAAGTTTCTTTTTTCCTGAAAATATAACTCACCTCAACTCACATTTGCTTTGTATGTATATTTACGAGTATGTATATTTACGGGGTGGGGGTTTGAGAAGATGAGAGAAATAGTCTGTTTGTTAAATTACGTGTATTATTAAAAGAGTGTTTTCACCAATCTTTAAAAGAAGTAAAATTAGCCATGGAGACCTGATCTGGAAAGCTTTATCAATGAAGATGATCCCTTACCCCATAAGAGGGAAAAAAAAGACTTTTTTTGTTCTAACTTTTAAACATCTCTCTCATATTCATTTCATGTGGTGATTTTCAGATGTTTTCTATACTTGCTCAACATAGTTATTAAAAATTAAGATGCTCCTATTTTTTCTTTTGCACACACACACACAAACACAGATTGCTACCAAGATGCTCATCTGACCTTGTCTCTTTTTCTTTACTAGACAACAGTGAAGTTCCTGATAAGGTCGTCAGAGGCTGTGCATCACCAGCTTTTTGTGAATTGGCCAAAACATCCATTCTTAACAAGTACTTTTCAGGCAAGATAATACGAGCACGATGCGGTGAAACTCTAGTTTCACCAAACCAACTCAGCTTTTAAGGGTAGTTAGGAGAGAGCAATGTCTTCTTCCTTTTGGATTCCACTATTTTCTGCAACAGTGGAAGTGGTGGTTGCTTGTCTGAACATGGGAGTCCAGAGCAACTGGTATTCACAGTACTCCTGAGGCTTCTATTTGCTGAATGGGATGCAGGGAATAGAAAACTAAAGAAGAAATGTGGGGGTTTGGCTCATGAAAACATGGGATATGTGTAAAAAAAATCCTTTGTTCATAATCAAAATAAATTGGTGAAGCAAATCAAAACTGTGTTGTCTGTCTGCATTTATCAAATTAAGAATATTTGGTGGCAGTGGTGGTGAAGGGCACAGTTTTTAGAATGAAAAACAATGGGTAATTATGAGTTATCTTATTGATTTAGGAAGTGTATATTTCAGTCCATATTTCAAAGAAATCTGAGTTGCTTACTATAACGTAAATCTGTAATTCCGAGACTGGAATTATACATTCGTGCTTATTTATTGACAAGTATCAAATATTGGAGACCTGCTGATGGTCATAATCTCCTCAGTTGGGCAACCTTAGAACACACACACAGTATATAACACTTTCAGTTGGGTGGATAGTATTAGGATCAAAATATTTGAAGTCCCTACAACTCTTGAAACAAGTCAATTAGAAAGATTTGGAATATATTAGCTAATAAAAATAAATTCATTTTCATATGCTAAATCCTACTTCAATAATGTGCGGAGAGGAATGGTAATATGGAAAAACTGTGTGATAATGGGTGTTATGGTTGGGTCTCTCCCATAGAAGCGAGACAACTCTGGCAGTAATTAACTCAGGTTTATTGGTCAAAACACACAAATCACTCTGGAGCTCAGTCACTCAGTGTCTGCTTCCAAATTAGCTGTTGCTGAGTCTGAGTTCCGCCCCTTCCTATTCCCACATTTAAAGCCCCACTTTCGCTTCCTTTTCTGTTCACGCCTCTCATTAATTCTTGTGCACCTATGCATCATGGGATGGGCTATATCCGGTGGCCCTCCCTCTGAGTCCGAGCTTAAACTGTCTTTCCCCTTGAACTCCCCCCTTCTCCTTGTTCTCGGAGCTCAGGCTTCTACTGCAACTAGGCTGCTACTCCCACGTTCTGCATTCCTACATAATTACCTCCTCCTGTCTCTCCACGCTCTCCCCCTCTGTCAGCAATGGGATGCAGCTGACAGGGGTGTTGTGACCTTGGACCAACTGTTAGATGAGGAAGACTTCTATACGTACAATACATACATCAAATACCATCTATCAGAGGTGGTCCAATGGCAATACTTGCAGCCAGTGGCGTAGCGTGGGGGGTGCAGGGGGGGCCGGCCGCACCGGGCGCAACATCTGGGGTTAGGGCAAATCCATGGGTTAGGGGGCGCAAATCCATGGGTTAGGGGGCGCAAATCCACGGGTTAGGGGGCGCAAATTACTTGCCTTGCCCCGGGTGCTGACAACCCACGCTACGCCACTGCTTGCAGCTACAACATATTTTAGTAACTTCGTTTGGTCTGACTACCTTCACAGCATCTGAGACACTTGAAATTTGGAGCAATTGGATAATTAATTTGAAACTCAGTTTGATATGCAGAGTTTAAGAAATGATTGGAATAAAGAACTGGAGTGTTCACTATTACCTGGATAGTGGGAAAATTTCTTGGCTTCAGTATCATATCAATGGATCTTAATCTAAGAATTATACAACAGAAAATCCTTCTTTGAATCTATTGGTCTCCCTTGCATTTGTATAAGAAAAGATTATCTAATGTATCTCTTGGTTGGAGATGTATTATTGACAATTCTTCTTTGAAACACATGCTTTTACTGTGTCCTACACTTACTACGTTTTGGGAGAAAGTGCTGGACACAAGCACTTTCTCCCAAAGACACTACTCAAAAAATTAAGATTTTCAGAAGCAACTATGCTCTTGAACTATATACCCATTGTATGGAAATTGAAAACAAGAAAGCAAAAATGGATTCTCTGCACCCTAATGGTGGCCAAGAAACTGATACTGATGAATTGGAAGAATAGAGATTTAATTCCCTTTACTCAATCGCTAGACAACATGACAACATTGGTAACATAGGAACGGAAAACTTACTGTATAGGCGCAGATTTTCTTTGGATGAATTCAGTGATATTTGGAATGAGTTTACACAGAATATACTAGGTTATTGACAATTATAAGTGCATTAGGATAATAAGAAAAAATATACACATTTGTATATTATTGTATGTTTTACCATCCTGACGCCCCCAGGACTTTCCTGGTATGCATGCCTGCACTCTCAGACTTCAGGGCATATAAAGAGTTCAGCAGAGTAACTCAGCAGGGTTGGCAGCCAATGAATCACATGAAGAGCTCATATCATCAGCAGATGCGCCTTACTGAGGCATTTTAGTAAGCATAGTGGTTGCAAATCCTCAGACAGATCCCTGGCTGGGTACATAGCTCAAAAACAGTTTCAGAGAGAGAAATGCCAACAACAGTTTCAGAGAGAGAGATGGCTCATCATAATATGGGATATGGGTTAAATTTTCCTTTGTTCATAATCAATTAAATTGTTGTGGCAAAGTGATGTTGAAGAATCATTGCTTCGCCACTGGTGATCTTTGGCTGTAGGGATGATTGCTGGGTCCAGAGCACACTCCCCACCCGCAGGCAGCCTCAGTCTGCCTGCACACATGACCTTGGGGTGTGGAGCACACTCCCCTTCAGAGACAAAGCCACAGCTGTCTGAACATCGTGCCCTCTGTCTAACCTTCTGCGGTCTCAGTAGTCTGTGGTGTCCTGTCTGTGACCTTTGCCTCTGAGACCTTTGTCTCCATCGTCATACACTGTGCAATGGGAAAATGATGTGGTGGAAACAGGTGCCAAAATAACTTTGTACCACCCCATGATCTCGGGACTGGAAGATATGTAAAGGTCAAAATGTATCTGCCTAGGTTTGCATGTGTCAATAAAAGGAGCCTTCACAGAGCTGGCCAGCAGCTTGCTTGCAGGTCACCTGTGCATAGCTCACCTGCATTATTAACTCCTGCCTCATGTCCTTCACTTCATTTGGCGTTTATAAATGGTCCAGGTTTCACAAGCATACAGTAAGGTTGGTAGTACAATAGCTTTGTAAACAAGCATTTTGGTTTCCCTGCAAATGTCCCGGCCCTCAAACACTCTGCACTTTAATCGGGAGAAAGCTAGGCACTTGTAGAGCTCAGGCGATACTGGATTCCAGCATCAATGTTGGCCCTTGTGGAAGGATAACTTCCAACATTACACCACTGAGTTGGATTTGTGGTTCTATAGAGGGGTTGTTTTGTGCTTGTTGGTGCAGCACTTTGGTTTTTGGGAAGCTGAGTGATAGGCCAACCATTTCGTAAGCTTCTGTGAAGATATTTAGGATGGTTTGGAGGTCATCCTCTGAAGCGTGCACACACTACATTGTCTTCAGCATACTGAAGCTCTATGACAGAAGTTACAGAAACCTTACTCTTTGCTTTCAGCCTGCTTAGATTAAAGAGCTTTCCATCCATCCAATATGCAATTTCTACTCTTGAGGGGAGTTTCCCTTCATATGAGGACATTGGCAATGGGTGTTAATGTGAAAAGGGATGCAAAGCAGGACTATAGAAGAGAGAAGTGGCTTCAGATACTTATTAAGAGGGCGGTGCTGGACAAAGTAGTCAAGTGCAGCTGATGTTGGGGTATTGTGCTCCCTTTCCAGGAAATATGCCATACAACAGTAGGCTACCAGGGTAAATTTCTCTTTGACAGACCTCTGGAGATGCACTGAGGGATTCAAAAGTCAGGGACAAAAGAGAATCCCTGCTGAATCACATAAAAGGCTCATTTAGTCCTGCATAGTGTTCTCAGGAAGCAGATGCCTGTGAGAAGCCCAGAAAATAATGAATGAGCAGAGTAGCTCTCCCACATGTGAACCCCAGAAACTGTTCCTAAGAGGCTTATTGTCTCTTATCCAGGACTAGGGACTAGTACCTGTCTTCCATAATACTAGAACCTGTGGAATGGAATGGTGGAAAATTAAGGAAAGAAGAAAGCAAGAACTGCTCCACACAGCATGTGTTTAATCTTTGGAATTTGGTCTTACAAGAAGTAATGATGGTCCACAACTTGGATGTGTTTAATGACGGATTAGCCTTCTCCTTCATGAATTCGTCCAATGTTCAACCTCTGCTGTTGAGGGCAGTTTGACTCTGAATATCGGTTGCTGGGATCCAGTAGTGGGGAGAGCTGTGTTGCTCCCAGGTCCTGCTTTCAGGCTATGCACAGGCATCTGGTTGGCCACTATGAACATAGTTTACTTGGGAAGATGGACTGATTCAACAGGGTGGTGGCAGTTCTGATTCTGTGAAGTTCATTTTTGAAGGGAAAAAATAGATACAAAATTAAGAAATATAATAAAGTACTTGGAAATAAATATAACAATAAATTTAGAACAAGTGATGTTAACAAATAAAAGAGGAAATTAAGGAAAAGCTGGTTCAATATAGGAAAATAAAGCTCTCATGGTTTCAAAGAATAGCAATAATTAAAATGAAAATTTTGTCTAGAATATTTTTTTTTATTTAGAATGTACCAATTAATGTATCAGAGACAGAAATAAAGGGCTGGCAAAGCATGATTAATAAATTTGGTAATGGGGATATGAAACCTAAAATTAATAAAAGAAGATAGTACAAACCCCAGAAAATAGGTGCACTCGGTCTCCCCAACATCAGGTTATGTTATATAGCAAATCTGTTAAGATATATCGTAGATGGAATAACAGAATGCTTAGAGAGTGGTACACAGGAAATGAGGGAGAAGTTAGTGAAAATATTTTCTTCAATAGGCAATGGTGGCAGAATATTGAAAATCCCTTATTAAGAAACATTGAGATACGGGCGAAATATAAAGGAAAATTGATACCAGCAAATTCCCCACTAACTCCAGTGGTGATGATAGAAGACTTCCCAGTAAATTTTAAAAAGGAAATTGAAAAAGAAGAAAAAGAGAAGAAAAAACTTAAAATAAAAGAATGGGTGCAGAAAATGAGAAGCAAACAAATAAGAGACGCACTAACAGGAAGTAAAATAATTTGCTTTAACTGTATACAACTTGAGCAATGGACAAAGAAGTGGTTAAAGGAAAACAAGAAATGCAAAGAATAAACTCATGATATTTATAAAATATTAGTACAAATGATTATAAAAAGGAGAGATAAAGAAGAAAATATAGTTATAGAAGGGGAAACCTGTGAAATGTATAAAATTTTAGTACAAATGGAGGATCAACAAGATCAGTTAAAAGAGGTGAGGGAAAATGAGACAACAGGGCAGATAACTAGTCCAAGTTGGGGTGGGGAATTGGAAATATTGGGAAATATTGTTTATAAGGATAAAATAAAATTATTATAAGTTAGTATAGAGATGGTTTTAACACCAGTAAGATTAAATCAAATAAACAAGGAACATTTGGTGTTATGTTGGAGGGGATGCTAGGAAACAGGGACTTATGTTCACATTTGGTGGGGATGTAAATATGTTCATATTTTTATTTTTATTTTTTTGAAAAGGGTGTTTAAAGAGATAACAGAAATTACTGGGTTAAAGCTGACCAAAAGTCCAGAGGTAGCATTGTTATCCATTTACGATGGAGTGGATGGTTCCCGGGCTATGAAGGACTTGCTCACAAATTTATTGACATGAGTTATTATAGCTAGGAAGTGTAAGGGGCAAGGCAAATACAAAATGGAAGAATGGTATAAAGAGGTGTGGGATATAGTTATTAATGAGAAATGAATGTGTGCTATTAAGGTAAGATGGGGAATACACAGGAGAAATGATTAAGAGGAGATATGGAAGCTATTTATAGAATTTGTACTGTTAAAACAGAATGGGGTCAAACCACGGCAAGAGGTGTTGAAATTTTGGGAGGTTGGATAGTTACAATGGAATTGTCTCGGGGGTGAAATTGTTTTTTTAAAAAAATGTACAATATGAAAAAAACCAGAAAAAAACTGTGTTCTGTGGCTGTATTTAGCTAACTACAAATATTTAGTGGTGGTGATGGAAAGCAATTATTAAGTATTTTATTGATTTAGGAAATGTATATGCCAATCCATATTTTGAAGTAATCTCTGAGTGGCTCACAATATCATAAGGACATCACAAAAATTAAAATAAATAAAAGAGCAATCATCCTACCCAGATTATCAAGAGGAAAACATTGAAAAAGCTCTAAAATGCAGCCCACTGTGGGTTTTTATAGCTGTTTTTACTGGAGATTTGCCACACAGCACTAGGCAGCCAGAACAGATTATTACTGATTGACCGAGTTCTGGAGAGCCACTATGGGGATTCAGGAGTCAGGAACATAAGGGAATCCCTGCTGGATCACACCAAAGGTCCATCTAGTTCAGCATTCTGCTCCCAGATTGTCTAATCATATGCCTACGTGGAGCCCAAAAAACAATGCATGTACACAATAGCCCTCTCCCACCTGGGATCTCCAGTAACTAGTATAAAGAGCAATGCAGTCCAGCTCACGATTGGGGCACTGCTCTCCCACTGAAAATGTCAAGCAATGAAGAACAATACTGCTCCTCAAAATCTCAAAGCAGCACACTCTTTCCTGTCTCATACACATTTTATATATCCATTTCAGTCAGTCTCCTATACTCTGGCCAATCCACTTTTTGCACCGCTAACACAGTCCTCGTCCAAAATATAACTATGGCAAATAGGTTTCTTCCGTGTGTTTATAAGGAAAAGCAACACGATTTGACTGCTTGTAGTGAACCCCCTCCAACATTTCTCTGATAAAAATAGGGATGTCATTCTCTTCCTCCTCCTCCTCCTCCTTTATATTATTGATACCCTGTCCATCTGAGCGGATACTCTTTGAATTTGCTGATGACACCAAGCAGAGAGGGGTAGCTAGTGCCACAGAAGACAGAATCAGAATTCAAAATGACCTTAACAGATTGGAGAAGTGGGCTCAAGCTAACAAAATGAATTCCAATAGGAACAAATGTGAGGTTCTCCACTTAGGCAGAAAGAACCAGATGCACAAATACAGGATGAGGGACATCTGGTTTACTAACAGTACATGTGAAAATGATCTGGTGGTCTTGGTTGGCCACAATCTTAAATGTGTCAACATTGTGTGCAGTAGGGAAAAAAGCTAACACTATTCCAGGTTGCATCAACAGAAGTATTGTGTCCAGATCAAGGGAAGTAATAGTACCACTCTATACTGCCTTGGTCAGACCATACCTGAAATACTGCGTCCAATTCTGGGTGCCACAATTTAAGAAGGATGTTGACAAGCTGGAATGTGGTTTTTGTTGTTTTTCTGTTTGTTCTCTTTCTGAATGATGACATGGCTTATGGCTAGTGCAATAAAAAGTTTAATTGGAATTTCTCTATTTAAAATAATATAATCTGTTAATAGAATTACATATTTAGACTATGGTTCAAATAATATGTCAAAATTATATAGAGACTTATATAGGGGCTCTATATACCTGAATGCATTTATATTTCAGTTAATTTTGACCTGTGCTTAGGAAATAAAAATGAATTTCTATGGATTTAATATCTGATTCCTTCATTTGGAATGATTTTATTATTATTTATTAGATTTCTAAGCCACCCTTCATCATACGATGACAGGGTGGTTCACATAATAAAATACAGGATAAAAATAAGTAAAAAAGTAAAACAAAACAAAACAACACACAAACAACTTTTCCACAGATACAATTAAAAGAAGGTGGTATCTCAAACCATACATAGTTAAACCAGGAAAACTACAAAACTGAACACGTAAACTTGGCTGGATCCAGGAATGTCATTAGGTTCCAGCATCACAAGATTGCTGGGAAGACAAATATATGTGCATGTGATGTACTACAGGTAATTGTTAATGGCCTTGTGCCTGATTGAGAACATCTTGGGTCCACGGACATTGTGGTAAAACTGAGGTGGGGATAAAGTAAAAGGACATGTGTGAAAGGGACTGATTTACTCATGATTCCTGTTTTCTGACAGTGAGGGTGAGATGGACTGGAAGGGACATTTGTGTTGTACCCATCTCTGGTATTTGCCAGAACAGGCATATAATGGACATGGCAGGTGACGGAAGGGTCATAAGAATGACGTATGAGACTGGTATTGGGTTGAATTAGACCACAACTTTATTGATTACAGGAAAAAGTAGGTTTGACTATGGCATTGGGCATGTATCCTGCATCAGGCAGCCTACCTGCTACCTGATAGGATCACACTACCTAGCTGGGTCAAACCCGTGCTGGAGTGTCAACTGCAAAATGGATTGGATGCCACAACCCCACACTGGCTGCCAGTGGGAGAAATGTATTGGCCCATTGGTCCATTGGTGGACTTCTGGGCAGAGTCAACCCTCCTGGACCCCTTTAATGGGGTGCCCTTGTGACTAAGGATGCAGTCCAATGCTTAATCCACCAAAGTAATGATGGTTGCTGCAAGGTTGGCAAAAACCTAGAAGTTGGCCAGATTGCTTGCAGGAGAAAATTCCTCCCTCTCCCTGAAATACAGAGACCAAATTAACCAGAGCAAAGTCCATAAACAACGTGCTCACTTCCTCCCTCTGAGTGGGGCCCTAAAGACTGGGTGAGTGGGTGGAAAATCCTGTGACAATCAGCCAAGAGGGCAGCTGACACCTGGCCGCCCCCTTAAAAAGGCTGGGGGTCGGCTATACCCAGCCCCAAACTCCAGACTTTGATTGGCTGATCAGGCACTAACTTCCCTTACCTGAGGGTCCAATGCAGCTGGAGGTGGGCAGTGCCAGCCATGCCCTCTCCCGGATGCACCTGGAAGTTGGCAGGCTCCCTGAGCCTATCCCAGCCACTCCATAAGGCAATTGCTGCCCACCCAGGGCCCCAGGTGAGGGGATATTGTCCTTGCTACCACCCATTATTACAGTGGTACCTCGGGTTAAGAACTTAATTTGTTCTGGAGGTCTGTTCTTAACCTGAAACTGTTCTTAACCTGAAGCACCACTTTAGCTAATGGGGCCTCCTGCTGCCGCTGTGCTGCCACTGCATGATTTCTGTTCTCATCCTGAAGCAAAGTTCTTAACCCGAGGTAATATTTCTGGGTTAGCGGAGTTTGTAACCTGAAGCATATGTAACCTGAAGCGTATGTAACCCAAGGTATCACTGTATTATTAAAACCCTCAGTGTCTCCCCATCTCTCCTTTACCTTTGCTGTTGTTTAAAAAAGGCCTTTCTTTCACATTAATTGTCCCACTCTTCTTGCTGCACCTAAATGTCTCCCTTCCATTCATTGGCTGCTTCAAAGGAGAGGGAAAGGATGTGGAGCCCTCAAATAAATGACATTTGGGTCCCTTCCAACTGAAAGTCTCTATGATTCTTGTTCAGCTGGCTCACGTTGGTTAGGGTGTGGGTGGTACAGATGGCAGTGACCTGGAGCGCCTTACTTTGGGCATGTATTTGATTTAGTTCAGTGTCATGTGATGGACCCTTGGCAGTCTTGCAGCCTGCAGTTGCTTGTAGGTTGTTTAGGCTTTGGTCTTTTAAATAAATTACTATTGCTATTTAAAATAATATGATCTGTTAATAGAATTACATATTTAAACACATTCACATATCATCATTTGCTGTCAGAACCTTAGTGCAAACTTTCTTCCTGGCAGACTCTAGGAACTGCAGTGCTGTGATGTCTTCTAACAGCAAATTTGATTTGGTTTCACTGGACTACAATTCAACGGATCTTTTGGAGGATGATTCTGTCTTTTGAACCTGGATACCTCCTAAATGGAATGCATAATCTGGAGTAGATATTAGGATGACATATGTTCAGAGCAGATTTTGAGATGGCCTGATCCTGCAGGCCATGCCCTGTAACATTTCTCCTATGAAAATAAGAATATTTTTTCAGGAAGCTTTTGCGAACCCACGCACTAAACCCTGTCCCTGCAGCTTACCCCCCAGGAAGGAGACATGACAACAGTGGATGGGTTTAAAATTAGGCCACAACTTTATTGAATTTCAGGTATAGGGACCTTGGCTTAGGCCTTGGAAGATATCCCTCTCATAATTGACAGGGGCTGAGGATGCGCAGGGCAGTCAGGCATTGTGGGAGGGGACTATAAATGTGAACTTACACAGCGTGCCCTCCCACTTCACCAAAGCTGTGAGTTTGACCTTATGACCCCACTCCAGGGCCAGTGACTCCCACAATCCACCCTTTAATTGAGGCCCCGATGCACATCGTGCAACCAAAGGGGGGGGGGGTCAAATGTATTCCATCCACACGTAACAGTTCGGAATTGTCCTTTGTAATTTTGGGGTGGCGAATGGAGACACCGCTGATTTGGTGCATTGTGTTACGCATGGCCCTATTAATTTTTTGCAGTGTATGATTGATGCGAGAAGGTTTATTGGCCCCTCTCCAGCACTGACAGGGAAGGATGTCGGACCAGAGGATGGTCGTTGCTGGGCATGGGGCATGCACATTTTCGTGGTCTGCCTTCGCAGACACAACCAGGCTGATGCCCTTTTGCGCTACCAGGTCATTTCCTCCCAGGTGCAGTATCAATGTCTCTGGCAGGTTGTGGGCAGTGACGGCTCTGCGTAGCATGGGCATCAGTGCACCCCAATGCATGCCTCGTTGTCCTATCCAATGTATGCGGGCATAGGGTGGATGTCCAGGTTAGTTCTCCAAATGTGCAAGGCGACATGGATTGTGTGCCCCACAACCCAGATTTCTGTGCCGGGCACACCTGCAATAAAAGTCAAAGGGAAACAGTAAATGATAATGTGTGGGGACGAATGTAGTCCTTGTAGGGTGCAGAACACCATCAGCCCAGAGCCTTGATACTGGCAGAGTCCCAACCCTGGGCTGCTGCTGTTGAAGCTGCACCAATGTGGAAGGAATGACCTGAGAATTCCCTTGGATTGCCACCACAGGCCTCAATGGCCATAGGTAAGACTGCTGTGAACTGGCAGCACATCCAAGGGCGTTTGTCTGCATGGATGAGGAAGGCACCCCAGTGGTTAGGACACACTCAGAGGAACCTGCGCATGTCTCACCACAGGCAGGGGCCATCCTGCTCAGAGGGGGCCAGTGTTGTGGTGTTACCCCTCCACAACTGGTCGGTTTGGATGAACAAATCTTAATTCTTAGGTGGAGCCCTAAGAAACATACATCAGTGTCTGTTAAACCTGAGTGTGGTGAGGAGGGGCTACTGACAATACATTCACCAATGCATAGAGCCCCAAAGAAGACCAGGGAGAATGCTGCATGGTAGAGGTGCATTTCGAGGTTCGACCAGCCCAGCTCTGGCAACTTGTCCCAAATTAACCTCAGGGTATCTGGTGTTATAGGCTTCCTGCCATCTTGGCGGGGAGGGATGATACAATGCCACCACATGAGAAGCTTCTTGACATGGAAGCTTGCACAAGGGTCAGGCCACCGGAAACATTTACGGAAGAATGAAATAGCTGCCTTGTAGAGCAGTAATGTTTTGATGGCCAAGCCTCTACATTTTAGGTGGAACCAGAATTTTAGCATGTCAGAGTCAGAGGCACGTCTGAGGCCAAGCCATAGCGGCCGCAGAAATGCTCCAAGGATGATCAAGATCTGGCATGAGCGCCTAGTGGAGGGTGCTAATGCCAAAAATATTCCCTGCATTGCTTCGCTCATCCAATCTGCCACAGGTCGTCTGGGAAGGGGTCAGGTACCTGTGCTGCCTCGGGTGCCAGTTCGCGGAAATGCTCCATCTGGCAATGAGATAAAGCATCCGCAATGTCATTGTTATGACCTGGTATGAAACATGTCATGAAGGAAAAGTTGTGCTGAAGGCATTCTAGCACGAACAGGTGCAACACCCTGATGGTCTGGTCAGACTTTGCTGACTGCCTGGCTATAATCCTTACCACTGCTTCATTGTCCAACCAGAAGCCAACCCTGGAATTCCTGAAATGGTTTCCCCAGATGTGAAGGGCAACTAGAATAGGAAAGAACTGGGGAAAAGTTAAGTCTCATGTGATGCCTGCTGCATGCATGATTAAATAGTGTAGGGCTCCATTACCAATAAAGGAATCAACGCTGCATTTTCTGAGAAGTGGTTGGCGACTAAAGTATTGCAATGAAAGAATTTAAAGTGGATTGGTGACCTTTTCCTTCAGAATTGTAAAAAGGGCTTCATATGTCAGTGTCACCATTTCCTTCCTTTGGTACAATTATTTGTATTTTATTTATTAGAATTATACACCACCCTTCATCATACGATCGCAGGGTGGTTCACAGAATAAAATATAGGATAAAAACAAGGAAGAAATAGAAAAAAAACTTCAGAACAACACCCCTCTTCCCACAGACACATTTAAAAGAAGGTGGATTCTCAAACTATGCACAGTTAAATCAGGGAAACTACAAAATTGAACACGTAAACTTGGCTGGATGCAGGAATGTCATTAGGTTCCAGTATCACCAGATGGCTGGGAAGAATTAGCATATGATGCATTAATTGTTGATTACTTTGTGGCTGACTGAGAACATCTTGGTCCCAAAGACATTGTGATGAAACTGATTTGGGGATAAAGTAGGAGGGCATGTGGTGAAATTTTATGGAACTCCAGAAAATAACTCATCTACTCACAATTCCTGTTTTACGAGAGTAAGGCTGAGATGGACTGGAAGGGGCACTTATCTTGTCTTCATCTCTGTAATTTCCTGGCACAGGCATATCATGGACATGGCAGGTCACAGGAGGGCCACAAGAATGACATAGGAGACTGGTATTGGGTTGAATTAGGCCACAACTTTATTGATTACAGGAAATAGTAGGTTTGACTAAGGCATTGGGCATGTATCCTGCAACAGGCAGCCTGCATGCTACCTGAGAGGATTAAAATACCTGGTGGGGTCGAACCCCTAGTGCAGAGTCAACTGCAAAATGGATTGGATGCCCCAACCCTACACAAGCTGCCAGTGTCACCCTTCCTGGACCCCTCTAATGGGGAACCCTTGTGACTAAGGATGCAGTCCAATGCCTAATCCACCAAAATTTTGACAGTTGCTACAAGGTGGGCAAAAAAATGCAAACCGGCTAATTTGCATGCAGGAGATAATTCCTCCCTGGCCCTCAAATTGGTAAAGGTAAAGGGACCCCTGACCATTAGGTCCAGTTGCGGACAACTCTGAGGTTGCTGCACTCATCTTGCTTTACTGGCCGAGGGAGCCGGCATACAGCTTCCGGGTCATGTGGCCAGCATGACTAAGCCGCTTCTGGCAAAACAGAGCAGCGTGCGGAAATGCCATTTACCTTCCTGCTGGAGTGGTACCTACCGTATTTTTTACTCTATAAGACTCACTTTTTCCCTCTGAAGATGTAAGGGGAAATGTGTGTGCGCCTTATGGAGTGAATGCAGGCTGTGCAGCTATCCCAGAAGCCAGAAAAGCAAGAGGGATTGCTGCTTTCACTGTGCAGTGATCCCTCTTGCTGTTCTGGCTTCTGAGATTCAGAATATTTTTTTTTTCTTGTTTTCCTCCTCCAAAAGCTAGGTGTGTCTTGTATTTATCTACTTGCACTTTGACATGCTTTTGAATAGCTAGGTTGGCAGGAGCAGGGACAGAGCAATTGGAGTTCACCCCGTTGTGGGGATTCGAACTGCTGACCTTCTGATCAGCAAGCCCTATATTCAGTGGTTTAGGCCACAGCGCCACCCATGTCCCCGGCCCTGAAATACAGAGACTTAATTAACCAGAGCAAGGTCCATAGGCAACGTGCCCACTTCTCCCCACTGGTCAGGCCACTAAAGACTGGGTGAAGGGATGGATAATCCCGTGATGATCAGCCAGGGTCCCAGGTGAGGGGATATTGTCGTTGCTATAACTTAGTATTATTATTAAAACCATCAGTGCCTCCCCATCTCTCCTATACCTCTGCTCTTGTTTAAAACAAGCCTTTCTTTCTCTTTAATTGTCTCACTCTTCTTGCTGTACCCAAATGTCTTTCTTCCATTCCTCGGCTGCTTCATAGGAGAGAGAAAGGATGTGGAGCCCTCAAAACCTTTATAGGACCTTTGCACAATGTATTTACTTCCTGGAATAAGGAGTTGTCTTCAACATGAAATTCCAAATTCAGTAATTTATAATCAATATTTCAATAACAAGGGAGCACACTCACTCTCTTTCATACACACCAACTTCAGTAAACTGGTTAACTTTCTCTAACTGAGCAACCAACATGCAGGCTTCCTCTTAAGATCCAAATAAATTTAAATATATATTACATATCATCATGAGATATGCGCTGAAAGAAAACTGCAAAATAGCAGAAAGCAGGAAACCAGGAAAAGGGAGCGGTTTATGTGCAAGGGAGTAAGAAAAAAGAGGAAAGGTGAAAAGGGGGGTGAAGGGGGTGGTTGTGAATGTTGGTGTGTCTGTGAAAAGGAGACTGCAGAAAAAGAGAGAGGAGAAAGAATGGAAATAGGGGAATATGTGTGCAAGGGAGCGGTGAGATAAGTAAAGAGGAAGGGAGGAAGAGGAGGTGAAGCTGAAGATAAGTGAGCCAAGTGGTTTGCAAAAAGAGAGTATCAGGCATGGGGACATGGTAATTTGGAAAGGAGGGTATGAAAATGTCTGCAGAATAGGAAGGGGTGGTGTCACCATAATTGGGTGGAAAGTGAGAAGGGGCTTTAATATTTGCAATGTGTGGCAGGAGAAAGATACTGGAGGTTATCACAGGCTGGTTTGCTTTCATTGTGGGGTTGCAGGAAAGGAGGGGGACGTTTCATGTGGACATGGACATGGGTTTTAAAGTGAAAATGGGTGGAGAGCAGGATTGCAGGATTGAAGAGAAAAGTGGCTTGAGATATGGAGTTTGAAAGGTTAAATTCATGACTAATGGTTGCATTGGATGGGAAGGGAGAGGTTTAGGGTGTTGGAGAACAGAGGGAGCTGAGGAAAGCCCTACTAAAATGGTTTAAAGTTAAGAAGTGTAACAATTTAACCACTCTATCTGCTTATCAAAGTGGTCAGGGCTGAATAAAATAATCAAACCTCATAATGACTTTAGGCTATTATGCCCCCTTTTCTGGAAATCTGACAAAAAACATTAGGCAACTAGGGCAAATTGCTACTCTTTGATAGACCACTGAAGATGCACTGAGGGATTCAGGAGTCAGAGATATAAGAAGATTTGTTAAATAGTGGGTAGACATGGCAGACGACACAGCGATTTCTCCAAAGCAGCTCTTTATTTTGTAAACTGGAATAGAAACTGAACAGCAAACAGCTTAGCCGGCCTGCTTTTATAGGCAGCTAGCTGTCAACATTGTAGCAACAACAACCCAGGGTTTCCCGCCTAAAATAACTGACGTGGACCTGAGTGAAAACTATCTACAGTATCCCCCTGCTGGCCCAGGGTGAGAACTTCTGTACATAACACCCCTCCCCACCGAGATAAGGCATTAGTTACAATCGTAATGGTTTCCTTATATACAGCACTACACGTAATGGTTCAATTAGGCACAAAAGCATATCGATTACATTTCCCATACTTAGACCAACAGTGATACATGTCCAACAACATAGTCCTTTAAATAAGTTGGGCGCTTGGAAACTCTGCCAGACCGCCGGGGACTGGTAGCCAAGTCCGGGGGGCCACACAATTCTTGCTGAGGCTGTGGTGCGACCTTAGGTGGCGTTGAAACCAAATCCCCTGGATCCGCTGCTGTGGGTGGAGCCTCTGCAAGTAGAGTGGTCTGAGTCTGTGGTAAGTCTGGCAGACCCTCTGAAGCGGCTTGGTTCAGCTCCACGCTGGCAGTTTGCGAGGGAGGTGTAGGTGGAGCCTCGCCATCTGTAAGTGTCTCTTCTGGAGCCACAAGCGCAGTTGGGGGCACCACGGTAGTGTCCAAGTCCCAACCCTGCGCCTAAGCTGGTCTATGTGCCAGCGCCACAAGCGTCCATCTTCGAGTGCCACCTGGTGCGAGCGAGGTCCAGTGACTCCCACTACTGTGGCTGGCACCCAAGGAATGTCCCCCACATAGTTCCGGGCAAAGACCTGGTTTCCTGGAACAAATGACCGTGGCGCGTTGGTATAGCCTGGGGGTTCGGCCACGGCAAAGTCCGGGTGCAGCCGGTCGAGCGGTGACCTGAGGCGGCGGCCCATAAGCAGTTCAGCAGGACTCCGCCCTGTGGCCGCATGAGGGGTGATTTGTTGCATGAACAAGTATTTGGCGACCCGCTCGTGCCAGTCTCGCCGGTCCAGGCGCGCCAGTGCCTCTTTTGCCAAGCGCACCATTCTCTCCGCTTGCCCGTTGCTGGATGGATGAAAGGGTGCCGTTAGGGCATGGCGGATGCCCAGTCCCAAAAGATACCACTCAAAAGTGCCTGACGTGAACTCCGGTCCATTGTCGGAGACAAGGACATCAGGACACCCATGCGTCGCAAACAGGCCTCGCAGCACCCGGATGACGGCCTCGGTAGTGGTGGAGGGCATCAGGGCCACCTCCAGCCATTTGGAATAGGCGTCCACCACTACCATAAAGGTCCGGCCGTGAAAGGGGCCAGCCAGATCGATGTGCACCCTCGACCAGGGTGTCTTTGGCGTCTCCCAGGTGTGTCCCTTAGCTGCCGGTGGTGCAGGCCTCGATTCTTGGCACGTTTGACAGGCGGACACCCAGGCAGTGATGGCATCGTCCATGTTAGGCCACCAGACGTAACACCGAGCCAACGCCTTCATTTTGACAATTCCCGGGTGGCCAACGTGCAGAGCCTCCAGGACGCGTTGATGGAGTCTTTGGGGAATCACGACACGGTCTCCCCACAGCAGACAGCCGCAATGAGCCGAGAGTTCATGTTGTCTGGTTGCGAAGGGCTGGAATTCCAATGCAAAAGGCCCTTGTGGCCACCCCCTCCACACCCAGTTGAGCACACGGCTGATGGTGCGATCCTGGGCAGATGCGGAGGCCACAGTGGCAGCCGATACAGGTGCTGCCGGAAGATCCTCAATCAGGAGGAGCGATGAAGCTGGAGCCGGGTCTTCCACAAACGCTGGAAGAGGGCAACGGCTGAGGGCGTCAGCATGGCCCATTGATTTCCCCGGGTAATGGACAAGCCGGTAGTGGTAGGCAGCCAGGAAAACAGTCCATCGCAGCATGCGCAGTGAGAGGACCGGTGGAGTTGGACAATCACCGGCGAGGAGGCCCAGGAGCGGCTTGTGGTCAGTGATGAGGTCAAAAGTCCTGCCATAGAGGTATTCATGGAACCTCTTCACTCCAGCCACAAGTGCCAGTGCCTCCTTGTCAAGCTGGCTGTAATTTCGTTCCGTTGGAGATAGTGTCCTGGAAAAGTAGGCGAGCGGTGCTTCTCTTCCGTCTGGAAAATGGTGACTAAGGACAGCACCGATGCCAAAAGGTGAGGAGTCACAGGCAAGGACCAGTGGCCTGGCTTCACTGTACTGTACCAGCACACTGTCTGATGAAAGGAGAGCCTTGACCGCGTTGAAGGCCGCCGTCTCCCGATGACCCCAGGACCAAGGCGTCTTTGTGCTGAGGAGTCGGTGAAGAGGCTCAGCCACCGTGGCTTTGTGGGGCAGAAACATGTTATTAAAGTTCAGCAGCCCCAGGAACGCCTGCAACTCCGTCTTGTTCTTTGGGATGGGGGCCTGCTGGATAGCGCGGATCTTGGATGTGGTCGGGTGAAGGCCGGAGGCGTCGATAAGATAGCCCAGGAACTCTACCTGTGGAACGGCGATCTGGCACTTCTCCCTCTTTACCTTGAGCCCGGCCTCTTGGAACCTGGTCAGCACGGCACGGAGGCGCTCGAACAGCTGCTGGTGTGAGTCTGCGGACACCAAGACGTCATCAAAATATGGTACCACGCCCGGAAGCCCTTGCAGGAGACGCTCCATAAGGCTTTGGAAGATGCCAGGAGCCACACTCACCCCGAACTGCAACCGACGGCAACGGAATGCCCCTCGGTGGATGACGATCGTCTGGGCTTCAGCAGTGGCATCATCGGCGGGCAGTTGTTGATAGGCTTGGGCAAGGTCCAGCTTAGCAAAGACCTTACCCTCACCCAGGGAATGCAGCAGGCGTTGGACAACAGGAACCGGATAAGCGTGCTGCTGAAGTGCCTTGTTGATCGTGCACTTGTAGTCAGCGCAGATTCTCACCGACCCGTCTGGCTTGACAGGCGTGACAATGGGGGTTTCCCACTTGGCATGGTCAACCAGCTCCAAAATTCCTTGGCCGATCAGCTTGTCCAGTTGTTCGTCCACCTTAGCCTTGAGAGCAAAGGGAACCCGGCGTGGCTTTAGCTTGATGGGGGCGACTTGTGGATCAAGGCTAAAGGAGATGGGCGTACCTGTATATTGCCCCAAAGTGCCATCAAAAACCTTGGCAAAGTCTTTGACCAGACCCTCAGTCTCTGCGTTAGAGATGCAGTTGATGCCGGTGACTTCCAAGCCGAGGGCATCAAACCAGTCTAGCCCTAGGAGGCTTGGCCGCTGACCTTCGACCACCACCAAGTGGAGCAGGCCCGAAAAATCCTTGAAGGCTATCCAGAACCGGCCAACGCCTACCACGGGAATGTCATTTCCCTGGTAGTCTCTCAGGTGTACGCGGTGAGAGTCGAGTTGCCTTTTCGACACTCTGGGTACCAGTCTTTTGATGGTGCTCCAAGACACGATAGACAGGGCAGACCCGGTGTCGATCTCCATGTCACATGGAGCTCCTTCAATGAGCACCGTGACGTTCAGCTTGCGTCGCGTAGGCGAGTCGGTTTGGCCAATCGTGGTTCCAGACGGGCAGCGGCAGTTGGTGAGAGCGAAACAGCTTTCCTTGGCAGACTGGAGTGAAGACTTGGACTTGCGAGTCGGTGAAGGGGGGGGTGTCAGACGGAGCCAATCGGCAGACCTTAGCGATGTGGCCCCTTCTGGAACACTTCCTACAGATGGCGTCTCTGAATCGACACTTGGCACGGGAATGGTTGCCTCCGCAGCCGGCACATTCCGGTTGGCCCTTGGACTTCTGTTGGAACTTCCTGCGCTCCCGCTTTGTCTGGTGCACGTCATCGTCTCCACTGGAGGATGCCTCATCACTGCTGGCCTCTTCATGATGCACTGGAACTGGTTCCCTAGCAAGACACGGGCTGCTGGACTTGCAGATCTCCTGGGCGGAGCATTCAGCAGCTTCTGAGGCCACAGCCTCCTCAATGGCTTTCTGTAGCTTGAGGTCTGGCTTGGCGAGGAGACGCCGTTGCAGATGGATGTCCCGGACCCCGCAGACGATTCGATCCATCAGGGCATCGTCTAAGTCTCGGAACTCACAGTGCATTGCAGCCTGTCGCAGGGCGGTGGTGTAGTTGCTGATTGACTCCCCCTCTGCCTGGTTCTGGTGGTAAAACGCATGGCGGGCAGCAATCTTGGATGGCTTTGGTGCGTAGTGGTTGCGGAGCTTCTCTTGGATCATGTCCCATGGGGTTGCCTGGACTGCATCAGGCGCAACCAATGCTCGGGCCGTCTCAAACACCTCAGCCCCACAGAGGCTGAGGAATAGACCCCGCTTCCGTTCCTCTGATACTGCTGTCAGCTCGTTGGCTTGGAGGTAGCAGTCGAACTGAGCGAGGTAGGAGTCCCATGATTCAGAGGCTGGCGCAAACGGCGGTAGAGGCACAAGTGAAGCCATGATTCCGATGCTGGAGAGAAGGGTGATGGATGGAACACAGTGCTCTAGCCAGAACAGTCAGCTCTGAATTGGTTCTGTCCAGTGATTTCGCTCAGTGATTTCGCTCTGTGATTCAGCTCAGTTCAGAGGATGGCCGCATCTGGCTGTGCTCTGATGTCCACTAATCCCACCTTCGTCGCCAGTGTTAAATAGTGGGTAGACATGGCAGACGACACAGTGATTTCTCCAAAGCAGCTCTTTATTTTGTAAACTGGAATAGAAACTGAACAGCAAACAGCTCAGCCGGCCTGCTTTTATAGGCAGCTAGCTGTCAACATTGTAGCAACAACAACCCAGGGTTTCCCGCCTAAAATAACTGACGTGGACCTGAGTGAAAACTATCTACAGTATCCCCCTGCTGGCCCAGGGTGAGAACTTCTGTACATAACAAGATTCCTGGTGGATCACCCAAAAAACTCATATAGTCCAGCATAGTATTCTTAGGAAACAGTTGCTTGTGAGAAGCCTCTCCCACCTGTGTTCTCCAGAACCTTAACGGAGAGTCTCATTGGCTATTATACGGGAGGAAATGTAGCTATTGTGAATAGTACTCATCTGTCTCTCATAATATGAGAACCTGTGGACATGCAATGAAATTGAGTAACTTGATGGTTATGTTCTACCTCTGCTGTTGGGGGAAATGTGGATCTGAATGTCTGTTGCTGGGAAACAGTAGTAGGAGAGTGGCGTTGCTCTCATGTCCTATTTTCAGGCCACTGTAAAAATACTTTTCTTGGGCAGATGGCCTGATTCAACAGGCTGATGTAAGTTCTAGCCTGTTGCAGTTTATAGGAAATCATCTTACAGCAGCCAAACTCCTCATTGCTTCCAAGTGGTGTTCACCCAGTGTACCTGCTGCAGAGTTCAATGTTCCATAATGTACCTGCTGAAGACGTCTGGCTTCATAATTTTATCTAATTTGACTGCTCATGTGGCTGAGTGTGGGGAGCCAAAAGAGCGAACAGGTTGAGACACTATCAAGCCCTTTTTTAATATGCTCCTGGGGTTGAGAACTGCTGGCGTCGGAGCCAAATGCAGCCCCCACATAACTCTTTACCTGAAGTTTCACTAAATCAAAAAGGTGAAACTTTGAGAGCAGCACAGCCCCTTTATTATCTATATGGGCCACCACAATGAATATACTATTCATCATCGATTTTATTTATGAAATTTCTATCTCATCATTCTTGCCAAAGGAGCCCTGGCTGGATATTCAAATGGTTTTTCATTTGAAAATCCCAGTTTATCCTGTCTCTTCTCTTCTCTTCTCTTCTCTTCTCTTCTCTTCTCTTCTCCAATTACTATACCACTATTCCTCCCACACAAGTCAAAATTGGATGATAAAAAACATTATAATGAAGGGCTGGCAAACATACAGATTTTCCCAGACATTACGGGGAATTGACCTCTGAAAAAAGCTCAACAAAGCGTGTTCTCCCTAACAGAGAGCACGTGTTGCGGTTGGGGGAACAGGCCACCCTGCAGTGACTAGGCAAATTTGGTAAGGAACCCAAGCCTTTAAGTGGTTAAATTTGGGTTGCTGGGGAGTTTTGATTGTTGCCAATTTGGAGGAGGGGTCAGAGTCTTTAAATACAGGGGCCAGACGTTGGACGTCCTCTTGGCCGTTTTGCACCGGATCACATGGAGCACTTGGACAATCTTCTCATTGTCTGGTTACATTTCTTTATTTCTGTATTTCCCCTTTCTTTTTAATCCTCTCTAGTCACTTAAATAATTTAATTCCCCCCTTTTCCTGTTCGATTTCTCACCCCACCCCTTACCCTGCCCTGTGGGAAGATTCTCCCTGTATCTATGGCTTGCCTTTCCCAATAGGGAGAGAGCCCCCGTTAGGGGCTTTCTTTCGCAAAAAGGTTTCCCACATTTCTCTTGTTGAAATTGTGGGGCTAGTTAGGGCTGTTCCCAGCTTAGCTGGAATCACTTTCGTTTATAGTATCCCCGAAGGTTGGCTTTATTTTGAGTGTGTGCAGCGCTGTTAGTCAAATTTTAAGCTAGCCTTGGGTGGGAGCACTAATTTGAGTTCTTTTAATATTGCTATGAGACTAAGATTCTCAAGAGCAGAAGCAGGGAGGCCTATTCGGCCTGCACATAACTTCCAAGCCTAAGTCTGCTACAGGTAGCAGTTAATTGTTAAGTATCTGACACGTGACTCATTCTCGCTATAGGAATGTATCTGCTTGCAGGCCCAGTTGCTGCTAATGTATATCTGAGGCAGACAGAGGGCCCCAGAGGCTCCCTGTGCCTCCAAGGACTATGAGGACTCTGTATATGCTCTTAAACTATGCTGTTTCTGAACAAGTTTATTTTCTTTAAGTTTGTTTTGCCCGGATAGTGGCGACTGCCATTTTAGAGATGAGCCATTGTGGTTTAGTGGCTAAAGTATAGGACTAGGACCTGGGAGACAGGGTTCATATCCCCCTCTTAGCCATTGTTATAACAAAACAAAACAAACTGCTCCTTTTGGGCTATTCTGTTGCTGGGTAGTTCGGCCCATTTGTGATAAAAGAACTTTGGGTTTCTTGAAGGGGTGCTTCCCTCTAAAAGGGCAAGCAGGGGTACCTGGACAAGCTGTGGGCTACCTCAACTCTGCTATTTCACTGGAAACATTTATGCCTGGCCTAGCAGGTGATCCTAGGGCTTTGCCCTAGAATTTAATGGCCTGGAAGCGTTTCCGGCCTGAATAGTGTCCCCATGTGGTCCATGAAGCATTGGTTTCACTGGGTCAGCGCACAGTGCCGGTAATGCCTAGGTTGCAGGATTGGTCCCTGTATGGGACAGCTGCATGCTCCCCCATTGCTCTACCTGGACACTTAGGTCCTTTTGGTGGTTACCTCACTGCGAGGGATGTAACGGGCGCCACGTCTGCAATATGCAAGTGGGAGAATGCACCTTTGTGTGCCCGCATTGCAGTTTGCTCTGTGTGTTGCAGGCCACGGCGCTGCACGGGCTGCAATTGCGTTGCATTGCGTGAGAGATTTGCAGTTGCATTGCACGGAGGGTGTGTGCATTGCATGGAGGGTGTGGGTGCATTGCACGGAGTGTGTTGTTGCATTGTACGGAAGGTGTAGTTGCATTGCACGGAGTGTGTGTGCATTGCATGGAGGGTGTAGTTGCATTGCACAGAGTGTTTTTTGCATTGCACGGAGTGTGTGTGCATTGCACGGAGTGTCTAGTTGCATTGAACGGAGGGTGTGTGCAGTGCACGGAGGGTGTAGTTACATTGCCACGGAGTGTGTAGTTGTATTGCATGGAGTGTAGTTGCATTGGATGAAGTGTGTGTGCATTGCAGGGAGTGTGTTTTGCATTGCACGGAGTGTGTAGTTGCATTGCACGGACCGTGTTTTTTGCATTGCATGGAGTGTGTTTTTTGCATTGCACGGAGTGTGTGTCTGAAAAGGATGCCCAAGCGGGGGCTGGAAGCTGGCAAGCAATAGCTCAATACCTTTTGCCCATATTCCCATTTTATTTAGAGATCCAGTTGGATATCGTTGCTAAAACATACCACTTGCCTATGGAGAAGCTGTCTGCCTTGAAGGAAGTTATTTTGTAATACTTCCTCTGTAGCAAGTGATGCTTCATCAGATCCGATCTTGCTGGGTCACTTAATTAATCTTCCCACTAGGCCAGGCTGCCTGCGGCCTGAGGTCCCCTTACCTTTGTATACGCCTACCAAGTGTGGTGAAGGCAGATATCAGGCGATAGTAGCAATTCCTGAATGTATGCAATAATAGTTCGCCATGGCAGGATACCTTGAACCCACACAGGGATTTTCAGGTTCATGCTGGTGCTGCTGGATCGTTGCCCTTTGGTTTTTATTTCAAGGGCTGCTGGTGTGCAAAGCTATGGCCTCAAGCCTAAGAGAGTCTGTGTACTGGTCCAGTAAACGCTTCCGCTGCGCCACCAGCAACAGTTCTCTTTGCAGAGCATTAATTAAGTCCAGTGCAGAGATTCTTGTTGCAGTACAAGCTTCAAAATCTCAGCAGCAAAGAAATAACGACACAGGGAAGCCTGTCTTTCCAAAGACAGGTTTATTGCAGAAAGATAACAGAAACACCTCCGGAGCTTTCAGACATTTTTGCTTCACGCCCCACAGGCAGAGAAAACAAACACTCTTTATATACTGAGCAACTTAACAACTTAACGAGCTTGACTACTTAAAGTCACATGACATTGCTAACTTGCCAGCGTCTTAGGTTTCACACCTTAACACCCCCTCTCGCTGGCAATACAAAAACAAAATTACTTCAGACCCATTTCTTCACAAAAGTTTTCATGCCGCTGAAACCCAAGCGGTTTCGTAAAACCATCAGCTTGATTTTCATGACTGGGACAGTAATTTAATTTAACAATTCCTGCTTTTACCGTTTGACAAACATTTTGAAAGCGGATATCCAAATGTTTTGTACGACCTTTAAACTGCCCATTTTGTGCTAACTTAAGACACGGTTGATTATCACCCCATACAGTGATTGGAGTGATGGCCTTTTCATACATCTCTTGTGCCAAGCATTTGTAAAATTCTAGATCTCTACATAACTCAGATAAGGCACAGAACTCAGCTTCTGTTGACGACAAAGCAATCAGGTTCTGTTTCTTGGATCTCCACCCAATCAGAGAGTTACCAAATTTTATTACACAGCCAGACACTGATTTTCTATCTTTTAAATTTGCCCAATCACTATCTGCCCAACAAGTAATCTGTGCTTGTCCTTCAGAAGATAATTCAAGGCAAAAATCTTTGGTGTATTGTAAATATCTTAACACTCTTTGAATTCCTTTCCATGCATTTACACTAGGTTTTGAAGCTTCTCTGCTGAGTAAGTTAACAGCGTAAGCAATATCTGGTCTACTCCATTGCGAAAGATGAAGTAAGCTTCCCAGTGCTGACTGAAAGATTTCAGCACGCTTGAATTCAGCACTATCCTTGAACTCATTGTCTTTTACAAAACCCATTTCCATTGGTGTTCTAACACCTGCACACTCCGTCATGCCAAATTTTTTCAACATTTGCAATATCTTGCCTTTTTGATTCAGTAGAAAACTGCCATTTTTGGTCCTATCTATCTGAACACCAAGATAGACCTTCACATCACCAAGATTCTTCACTTTGAAGTGTTTATTTAACTCTTTGGCTAGTTTTTTTACTTGTTCTTGTGTCTTTGAAGTATAAATCAGGTCATCTACATAAACAAGCAAAGATTCTTGAGCATCTCCTGAACCTCTGAAATATAAGCAATTGTCAGCCTTGCTCCTGCTAAAACCAATGCCTACCAAAACGTCATTCAAACACTCATTCCAATTATGAGCAGATTGCTTGAGTCCATAAATAGATTTATGTAGTTTCCATACCTGATTTGATTTACCAACTTTCAATCCTGGTGGTAGCTCCATATAGAGCTCTTCAGCCAAGTCTGAATGAAGATAAGCTGTAGAGACATCAAATTGATTCACTTTGAACCCTTTCTGAGCAGCAACTGCTAATAGTGCCCTTAGGGTTTCACTCCTTGAAGTGGGTGCATAGACTTCGGAATAATGTAACCCCTTTCTTTGCGTAAAACCTCGAGCTACAAGCCTTGCTTTGTACTCTGGTTTCCCCATCGCTGTTGTCTTTATCCTGTACACCCACCTACAACTTACTGCCTTGGTACCTTCTGGCAGTTTGGTGATGGAAAACACACCCAGTTCTTTCATAGAATTCAACTCTTTTTGCATGGCCTCACGCCACCTACTGGCCTCCTCCTGGGGTAATTGCTCAACCTCCTCAAAACTTTCAGGTTCGCAATTTGCCAAACCAGCCCAAACACTAATAGCTTGGTACCTTTCAGGAGGTTTACCTTTGTTGGTACGCTTGGAACGCCTTAACAGTTCCTGCGATGTTCCTTCAGTTTCTCCTTCTGACCCAGAATCACTAGTCGTCACCTGTTTGTCACTAGTAGTTGAAGAACTTTATGATTCTGACTTTACACGTCTCTCTTGCTGTACAGGTGAACTTTTAGAGCTAGAAGATTCTGACTTTACAGACTTGGGTGAACTAGACGATTTCTCCCTCGTCCTTAGACTCAAATTCCTCAGCCTGTTCTGGAACTAATACCTGCCCGGGGGCCTGAGTTTCATTGTTACTGTTCACCACATCAAATAGTATGTCAGGATTTCCATGAATTTTATTCCAACCATCCTGTTCATAAAATTCTGCACTTCTGCTGATTGTGATTTTCATTTGATTGCCTTCTACATTCACAAATCTCCAACCTTTTGTGTTTGCTTGATAACCACAGAAAAACATTTCTTTAGATCTAGGATCGCCTTTCCTACGTTGTGCCCTAGGCACCAGCACATAAGCACGACATCCAAAAACTCTTAGATGATCAATTTTTGGTTTTTTTTCAAATAGCATGAAGTAAGGAGTGTTGCCTACTGTGCTATTGTATACTCTGTTAAAAGTATAATTCGCATACAGTGCAGCCTCAGCCCAAAAACGCTGTGGAAGTCCAGAATCAAACAGCAAAGCAGCAATGGCTTCCTGTAATGTACGAAATTTTCTTTCGGCAACTGCATTCTCCTGTGGTGAATAGGGATTGGTAAGTCTATGAACTATACCTTTCCTTTTTAACCACATCTCCAGCGTGTGGTTCACATATTCCCCACCACGATCTGATTGTATTTTACGTACCCTGGTGTCAAATTTACATTCGACTTCTTCAATCCAATCCATCAGGATGGAAGCTGCTTGTGATTTTTCTTTCAGAAAGAAAACCCAACTAGCCCTTGAAAAATCATCCACCAAAATTTGCATAAATCTCGCACCTCCAAGCGATTTGACTGGCATAGGGCCACACACGTCTGTGTGCACAAGTTCAAAGGGTTTTTTGCTTACTCTATCAGATCTAGGATAGTTACATGTCTTAACCTTAGCATGTTTACAAGCACAACAATCCAGAAAATTTGGACAGGGTTTAATGTTACACTCCTCAGCTAAATCTGGCATCTTGCTTACATACTTAAAGCATATATGAGCTAACTTTCTGTGTAGTAGATGTGCACAACCTGTACGAGGAGCCTTATTTACACACTTAGCTTGCGCTTCACCTGTTGAACACCTACCTGCTGCTAACTGCTCTTCATCCAAAACAAAAAGCCCATCCTCACAGGGAATTTTAACTAGCTCCTTCCCCTGTTTCAAAATGGTGCACACATCATTTTCAAACTCAACCTTAAAACCACTTTTTACCAGGCATGACACACTCAAAAGTCCATTCTTCATTCCTGGAAGAACAAAAACAGGAAGGTTAGTTTGCAAACAGTTAACATAAATTGTGCCTTTAAGGTTCATTTCTCGTTTACTATTGTCTGCTATAGTCACAGTTTTTGCAACTGGCAATGTCTTGCAGTTCATCAAGCTGCCACTAGATGTCGCTGGAACTAAACTGTGACTTGCTCCACTGTCAACTATCCACTTCAAGGTTTGTTGGCTCCTTTTAGGACTCTGTTGTGCTGCCATTGCAGATAGTCCCTTATCAGCACCTGCTCCCCCTCTGGATCGTTGATTCTTGTAGTTCTCACGTCGTCTTCCCCTGTAGCTCCGGAAACTGGCCTTGGACTGTTGAAATTCCTGCTGCTTTTCTGGACACTTTGCTATCAAATGAAACCTGAACATCCAACCCTTGGGGTATTTGAATTATCAATACGTTTTCGATGATGTTGATATTCTTGCTCACACAATCTACCAGTCACATAATTCATATTCAGCTGGTCCTCTGGCAAAACTTGTAAAGTTAGTACTATGTTTTCAAACCCTGCATGCAGGCTGCTAAGCAGAGTATAAACTTTAATATTTTCAGGAAAATTCACACCTAGAGATGACAGTCGGTTGAAATGCTCAGTCATCTGTGACGTGTGTTCAACCACACTATCCCCTGGCTTCAGTTTCAACTCATACAAAGCACGTATAATGTTCACCTTCTCTCCGGGCGTGGCTCTATGGTGAATTCGCCTAAGAGCTTCCCAAATTTCAAATGCAGACCTTAAATTTTCCACATGAGGTAATTGGGAATCGTCTATCGATACCATCAACATGCATCTAGCTTTAGTGTCCATTTTATCATGTTCCCTGTTCTGAGCATGTGCAGCAGCCTGTTGCTCTGCTGTGGCATCTGCTGCAACAGCCACAAACGGCTTTCGCCTCTGGACATAGTCAGCCCACACTTCTTTGGCTTCCAACCAGACTTGAGCCCTCTTAGACCACTGCACATAATTAGCAGAGTTCAACTTTGTAAAGGGAACCTGGAAATTTTCCACTGCCATTCTTGGGATCTGCTGCTACTCCCTCTGTGTGCCCTTGCTTCTCTTTCCCCTTGGGATTTGTTTTACTCACTTTTCAGACGCCTCCAGCCTCCTCTAAGAGCTGGATTTACGACCAAGCCGGTCTTCTCTCATCCGAAAGCTGCTTTCACTTTCTCTGCACACAATACAGCTGTAGAAACGTAGAAGGAGCCATAACCTAAGAGAGTCTGTGTACTGGTCCAGTAAACGCTTCCGCTGCGCCACCAGCAACAGTTCTCTTTGCAGAGCATTAATTAAGTCCAGTGCAGAGATTCTTGTTGCAGTACAAGCTTCAAAATCTCAGCAGCAAAGAAATAACGACACAGGGAAGCCTGTCTTTCCAAAGACAGGTTTATTGCAGAAAGATAACAGAAACACCTCCGGAGCTTTCAGACATTTTTGCTTCACGCCCCACAGGCAGAGAAAACAAACACTCTTTATATACTGAGCAACTTAACAACTTAACAACTTAACGAGCTTGACTACTTAAAGTCACATGACATTGCTAACTTGCCAGCGTCTTAGGTTTCACACCTTAACAAAGCCCGGTGTGGTGAGGCAATCATGTGACATAACTTTTCTTGAGTTTTCCCCATTGTAGTAGCAGTTCACATGTGGCCCGAGGAGTTCAGTGACCATCGGATCTGCTTTTGGTTTGATAACCAGGTAGTGGTGAGCGTCTTGGCAAAACAGTCCTCACGCTCTAGCACAGTCTCTGCCCCTCCGCTCATGCTTTCGAGCTGCGCCGCTTAAGGTTTAATATTGTGCTTTCTACTCTCCAAATTACAGGATCCTCTAATGATGTCGTTGACACTCTATCCCATTTTCAGATGAAGCGCTTCAGATCCTGGGCTCCAGACTCAGCTATTGCCAGACTTTTCCAGACCACCTGTGGCATTTTGACAACAATTAGTAATTACAGAGAGCAGCAGCTTCCATTTCCCCTTCTGCTTTTCGCTCTTATGGGAAGGCCTGGATGGATTTCTTAGCCTTAAGCTGGCAGTCCTCGGCCATTCAGATGAATTGGCCCCCATCCTCTGAGCAGATCCAGCAGTATTTGGTCCACCTGCTGCAGATTGGGCATGCGGTTATAACTATCAGAATTCAGTCCGCTGCAATGTCTGTTACACTGAAGCTTTATTTTTCAGAGACCCTTGTATAAAGTTTGTAGTGCGCAGGGCCTTGGAAGGTTGGAATAGGCTCCAACCTCATAGGACAGTGGGCAGAAAGTCGGTCAATTTACCTATGCAGTATCTGCAACAAGTTAAAACTTGTCTGCTGGTTAAAGATCAAGGCGAGACTCCTTTCAGTAGTCCATTGCATTTTTGCACTGAGTGTTGGGAAAATGGTTGTTGGAGCCAGCACAGGGCTGAGAGTCTGGAGGCTTATTGCTTCAGGACTTTTCCTTATCCTTTGGAGCTTGTCGTTAGAGTTGGGAACTCTAAAACAGACTTAGTGGGCAGGAGTGCCACAATCAGGCTTCCCGCCACAGGTGAGGAGGGCCCTTGCCCGGTTATGGATAACAGAATATTTGGCTTTTCGTTCCCCTGGGGGCTGGCCTGCTCCTAGTGCATGAAAATGGGTTCCCGTTAGCCAGGCATCAATGTGCTTACGTCATGCACCAGTTATTACGGCCTATGGCTTGCTTACCGCTGAACACGCCTCATTCCTTACGATTAGGTGCTGCTGCAAAGGCTGCACACTGGGGGCCTGTCAGTAGACAGGATTGTGAATACGGGTCATTGGAAGTCTGACGCTGACAAGGGTTATATCAGGAAGTGTCACAATGATGTCTGTGCTGATGCTTGTCTGTTATTTCCTATTTTAAAAGGAGCAGCTGTGCACATTTGGGCCACAGCATTGTACACTAGGCTGGCAAGCATGTTGACGAGTTTGGACTGGGGCGCCATCTCAGTCTTCCTGTCCATGTGAACATATACTGCATGTCCAGATGGGGAATGCTTTGTGAGGAGATGCTTCCTTTGGTGCGGTCGAGGTGACCTGTGCAGGTCCTCCCGCAGTGCTGGTAGTACAGCTGGGCGAGAATGTTTGCCGTCTTCCTCCAGCATAAGTCTGCATCCCTGCATGCAAGAGGGCTTGGATTGAGTTGATGGCAGCTCTCCCTGGACTCAAAATAATTTAAGGCATTGGTTCAAGGTGGTCTGGAGGGGGGGCGGTTGGAGCACCTGTCCCCTCCAATGCGCAAAGATATTCCATTAAGGGAATCCAAGGATTCCCCATGCTTTTGTCGACTCCTTTCGAGGGGTGGGGCCACGCAAGAGTCCCTGGGAGCATTTGGGGGCGAGCTTGAGTCTGATCCTGGTTCATTGCTCCCCCACGCTGCTTATTTGTACTGACGATATGGTGGGGCCCAGTCGTCAGTGCTGCCCTGCTGAGGTCAGGTGCAGCTAGTCGGGAACCAATGCCTAGACAAACTACCACCGAGCAGGCCAGAAAGCATATTAATAAGGCGGTGGACAATAGAATAAAATAAATAAAGTAAATAAAATAACAAATAAAATAAAATAGGTCCTTGCTTTAGGTGGTTCTGTAATATTGCACCCTGCTATTTTTCTTCAAGGCTGTTGCCCTCTTTAGGGCAGATGGGGCGCATCTTTCCCCTATGGGGAACGACACCTGGCGGGATGCGATTGCCTTGGGATTCATTGCTCCCCCACAATGTTTGCTGGTACTGACGATATGGTGGGGCCCAGTCGTCAGTGCTGCCCTGCTGAGGTCAGGTGCAGCTGGTCGGGAACCAATGCCTAGACAAACTACCACCGAGAAGGCCGGAAAGCATGTTAATAAGGCAATGGAAATAAAATACAGGTCGTTGGAAATTGAATGCATTCAAAGGTTATGTTCGTTAACATTATTGGTGTCTTACAATTTTTTGCTTGTTTTATCTTAGGTTTAGCAGCTGTCTGCATCTGGATGGTGGAGCACAGCCTCATGCATTGGGCTGGCATCAGTGCACGGCAGTCCGGATTGGGACCGGGTCTTGGCCTTCCTCCACATGTGCAGTTGCCTTGGCTGTCCAGACGGGGAATGCGCCCGAATTCCTGCCACTGATTCGGAGGCAGGTGCTGCTGGAAGGGCCGCCCACTGCTGTTGGGGTGCAGCTGGGTGAGAACGACCTGGTTTCCATGGACTGTTTTTTCACCACGTGCTGCACTTTTGGGTGACCTGGAGAAGCTGCGGGCAGTGGTGCCGACAGCAAAAATATTTTGGTCAAAGCTTTTGCAACGATGTGTTTGGAAGGGTAGTCGTTGCCCAGCTGCCACTGAAAGGGCCAGGAAGCGCATCAATTCTGCTGTGTCTAAAAAGATTTTTGAGCTGGGTGGAGATGTGATTTCCCATCCTGAGATTCTTTTTCAGGCTGCATCCTTTTTCAGAGCTGATGGCGTGCATCTTTCTGCCTCAGGGAATGAGGCTTGGCTGGGTGCAGTGGTGGCCAAGCTGAGGGCTTGGTTGGGTCTGTGAGTGGTTTGGTGGTGAGCTGAAGGCTCCATGGCGGTTAGGCATTGGTTAAATTGGTTCTTGGAGGGGTAAGTGCCTATCCCTCCAAATGATGCAGAAAGGGAATTCCGTTAAAGGAATCCAGGGGCTTGCCATTCTTTTCGTCCTTGTCCCCGGAGTTGGACTTGGGCCGTGCAAGCCCCACAGGAACATGAGGGTGAGAAGTGAGGGTCTGTGGCTCAGCTTCATTTTCTCACCCAATACTTGTTTCCCACGCTGGCTTCCGTTGGTGTCCGGAAGGCCAGCTCTGTCCTTGAGGGCAAGGACAGATAGTCATAACCAATGCCTAAGCAACCACTCACATTTTTTGTATTTTGAATAAAGTTGTGGCCAAAATTATGCCAAAAACCTTAAACAAAAATTGATGTGTGAAGTGTGAATTTTTTTGGGGGTGGCATTGTGGGACTCAACACGCAACTTTTGGGTTCTCCTTTAAAAAAGCTCAATATTTTTGGTGGTTTCCTAAAAAAACAAGTTTTGAGTGTACTGGCTTTTACTTTTGGGGATGTGGGAACCCTAAGTTCACCATGAAAGACTTCTGAGTAAGCTTAGCTGTCCTGGAAGACAAGGAAAGGTCAGTAAAGAATAGGAAGCAGTATAAACCTGCAGTATCCTCAGTGAAGACGGGTCAGAAGTGGGGTCTCTCAATGCTCAATACAGTGGTACCTCGGGTTACATATGCTTCAGGTTACATACGCTTCAGGTTACAGACTCCAATAACCCAGAAATAGTACCTCGGGTTAAGAACTTTGCTTCAGGATGAGAACAAAAATCGTGCTCCATCGGCCCCATTAGCTAAAGTGGTGCTTCAGGTTAAGAACAGTTTCAGGTTAAGAACGGACCTCCGGAATGAATTAAGTACGTAACCAGAGGTACCACTGTATTGGGTTTGGGGCTTTGCAACATTTTTTATTTGGTCCCACACATCCTGTCAAAGAAATGTAAGGAAGCAAACAACAGAAAAGAATAGTGTTTCAAATAAAATGAAATGTATTTAAAACTTTTGAAAACATCAATAACTTTAAAAATCCGAAACACACCCGCCCAGTCAATAATTTGAAGGCTAATAGCCTTCAAATTATTGCAACCTTAACTCCCTGGATCAATAGGAATTTTAAAAACTCATGAAACATCAAAATGGGAGAGGTGAATGCAGTGCACCAGAGTGGACATTCCCTGTCATGGGCCAGCAACAAATGGGAGCTACATCATGGGGACTTTCCTTGTTAATCATATGGGTCCATATTTTACGAGCAAAATATTTTTTAATTGCTATGTATATGATTTATTTTTCAGAAGTTAAAGTTGTATGAGTTTCAGTTGTAGCTGGAGCTTGTAAACATTGCTTTATCAGCTGGCCTCTCTACTTGACCTTTGTGCATCTTGGTTAACTGTATCTCTCCCTAGGTAGAGAGTGGCCAGGATTATTTTAATGCCTCATTGAAGAAGGGAAGGTGTGGTCCTATAATAAGAACAATGGCTGTGCAGCCCTTCATCCTTCATGGATTTGGATAATTTCAGGCTTTCTTGAATGAGATAGATTATGGAGACAGGGGTAGACAACATAGTGTGCTCCAGACAATTCCCATCAACCCTAGTTGGAATGTCTGGCTTTTGAGGCGATGAGAGTTGTAGTCTAGCCACCTCTAGAAGTCAGCATACTACCTCTCCCTGATCAATATCCATTTCTAGCTCAGCAGGCTCAGCTTTAGCTAAAACAACCTCTGTTATATTATTTGTAAATCACAGTTTGATATGTTGGTGCAGACAACTATATACAGTCATACCTCGGGTTACAGACGCTTTGTGTTGCACGTTTTCGGGTTGCGCACCACACCGAACCCCTGAAGTACCGGAATAGGTTACTTCCGGGTTTTGGTGCTCTCGCATGCGCAGAAGCACGAAATCACATTTTGCACATGCGCAGAAAAGCCAAATCGTGACATTGCAGGTTGCGAACGCTGCGGATTGGGAACGTGCCTCCCACACGGATCACGTTCGCAACCTGAGCATCCACTATAATGGAATTCATTCTCGTATAGTACCCATTATTCCTCCCTAGAGGATTCTGGGGTTGGCATTTTTGTGAGGACTATGGACAGAATATTTGATTCAACTTCAAGGAACCACACTTCCAAATATTTCTAGAGGATATATTTTGAAAAATGGTGAAGTAGTACAAAACTGAACATGCTCTGTTGGCTGGTTCTAGGAATACAATCATGTTCCAGCATCACCAGATTCCTGTGAACAAAATATATATGTGATTTACCAATTGCTGATCACTGTACCTGATCATGGACATCATTTCCCCAGAAGCATTGTGATGAAATTGAGATAGGAAATACTAGGGTGTTATTTGGTGAAATTACACAGGGTTCTCAAAAAGGATTCAATTAAGGAAAATACCTGTTTCTTAACCCTGAGAATTGGAGGGAGTGCAAACTGCAGGTGGCAGAATTTCATACCATTTCCAAAAAAAGAGTTAATCCAATTTCCACATTGTGCTTTGTGTTCCAGTATAAAATTGCACCATGTCTAGGAAAGCATGCAATCTCTAATTTCATCATTTCCCACCCCCTCATTGGACTAGTTCTTTCCACCTGGAACCCTCGGGCTCCCTTCTTGGCCTATAAATCCCTCCAAACTAGGCTCATCCTCCATCCTTCACCTGCTTGTTTGTTCTGAGTGCTCTCACCTTTTGATCTCTTCAGCACTATGACGACTTTCCTGAGTACTTGTCTCTTCTTGGTCATCCTTTGCCCAGGTGAGTAGGAGCCTGAGATCTTGAATTCTTTCTCCAAGGACATTCAGTCAAGGGGCTAATAGTGTCCATACGCCACCTTTGAAGCAAGAGACACAAAGTAGTTGTTGTGGAAGATGATAATCAGCCATCTGAACAACATGACCAGTCCAACACAGTTGATGCTACCTACGCCCTTGCAGCCATACAGAGCTGTGCAGGAAGGAGAGGAGGTCTAACTAATCAGAGGACTGGATGAGGGAGAGCAGAGCAGGGAGGCTGGCAGGAGAAGATAGAATCAGCAGAGCCAACTGCCTACAGAAGCAATGGGATTGGTCTTCTTTACTGTTCCATTTACTCATGAGGAGGCCAGTGGAGAGGAGAGGAGTAACTTTAGCCCTGCAGTAGGCTGCTTGCTGCAGATAACTATGGCTCTTGCTGGGGGCAACAGATCAATGGTACTTTGAGGCACTGAGAGACCTCTAACCATAGATGCCAAACCTATGGGGCTGGGGACACCTCTACCTCCCCAAGTATGTGATGATGGGACTGAAAATTCCCCAACTTTGAGGGGCACCACTGTGCCTCCTTGCAACCTCCTTGTACATGTTGTACTCATGGTCTCAAGTGCACACAATGAGCACCCCCAATGTCAGGCAGAACTTGGCCTTTAACCACAAGTTGAAAGCCTTTCAACCCTTTAACCACAAGTTGAAAGCACTGGTTGCAAGAGCGGGGAACCAGTGCAAGGGCCGTCCCTGGTAGGGGATTTGCTTTTTTGGGGAAATCTCCCTAGGTCTAAGTAACCAGTTATCAGGGACTGGGGATGGAATATGGCCCCTGCTCTTGTGGGCCCTGGGCTGGAGGAGTGGTATAGGGAGGGGTGAAGGGGTTTTCTTCATGAACTCCCCAGCCATTTTTTCGGTGTATAGGCAGCAGTTTTCGTTGTAGGTAGTGTGGTGTAGTGGTTAGTGTACTGAGCCCAGGAGCTGAGAGAGATCAGATTCAAAATTCCCCATTCATCCACAAAGCTGATATTGAGTCTTGTTTAGTGGTTGGGTCCTGAGGGTCCATTTAGAAAGTGTGCTTATATTTCCTTATGGAATGGGGCAAGGGGAAATTTTTACATTTGCAGAGCCTTTTTGAGCCTCAGGATTATTATGGGGAGTGGGGTGCATTTAGCATGGCTCCAGGTAAAGGCAAGGCTAAGGTGGGCTCTAAGGGCAAAGGAAAAGCATCTGCACCACAGAGGGAGCATGCATAGGCATCCCATTCCCCTCCTGTTCTGTGGAGGAAGAGTCAGACTAGGGGACTATATTGATGTTCCTCGAGGCCCTGAGAAGGCAGAAGGCAGCCCTACTGCAGCTGTAACTTCAAGCGCTTGTCAGCTGGCAGAAGCAAGAAACACAAAATCCTAACCAAGGTGCTGTTAATTTAATTTCAACAGGTTTGGATGCCTTGGAAGTAAGTACCGGTTTTGCTTCGCAGGAAGTGCCAGAGGTGGAAGGCACGCAGGAGGTGCTCATGGCAAATGGTGAGGCATTATATTCTCAGCAGTGGAGTTGGCCAGGGTGGCATCCCCAATTGCCATGGATTTGTCAGGGTTGGAGTCCAGCTCAGTGGCCTTTCTCCCCTCCAGTGGTGGCTGTGGCTTCCACTGAATCCCCCCTTTATACAGGGGGATCTGCCACTTTGTTGGATGCTTGTAATCAGGAAAGGGGCCCAGGATCTGTGGATGTGACCAATCACCCTGATCTGCAGGGATAACTCTGACCCCCCCCTTTCATCCAGTAGCACCCACCAGCTCAGAGGGGAAATGAAGGGAGAAGGCGGGTCTATATCATCAGTGCTGCCCCACCCTGATCCCTTGGATGTGGTTAAGTGGACGCCATCCCATTTTCAGAGCCATCAGCCCCCACCTGGTTTCCATCGTCTCCCAACTACCAAAGAAAGGATTTGGAAAGGGGAATATTGTGTTGTTTTCACTCACTTAAATAGGGAAATTCCCAAGAAAGGAAAGGACATTGTAGGTGAGATTGATGCAGGCAAACCAAAGCACAGGAAGGTGCCAATTGGTTACTGGGGTATTTAAATTTATGCCAGAATTAATATATCAAATTATGGATTTATGGAGCATACTCAGAGTTCATGGGGGGGATTGAAGACCTATGATGAAGCTTTATGCAGCTGGGCAGCTACAAAGTAGGCCTGGAGTGAGGGGAAAGATACTAGCAAATGGGAAGAAGGCTTTGTGTCTTTCCATTTCTGTGTCTGGAGATGTTCCTGTATGAGGAATGGGGGGGGGGGAGATGTGTGTTGGTGTGCATGCAGCCTCTAACCCACCACTACATGTGGATCCTGAGACTATTAACATTGCTCGTGTTGGGCTTGGAATATTCTGTTTCTCAAAGACTGGACAGCTTATGTTTCCTCTCTCCTCTCTGCAGTGACAACTCTGGAATGTATAAAAAACAAGCACCAAACTTGTCGTATCAAAGGAGGAAGTTGCCTTAAGCAGCGTACTGTAACCTATTTAAGTGAGTATGAAGCCTTTCTGTCATATTAACTCTAAATGTGTGTTTGCATCCTTTGGTCTCTGGGGTATCTAGTGTGACAACGGAATGCTGATCTCACCAACCTTGAGGAACTCAACTAACTTTTTCAACAATTAAATATTAGAATTAAAACTATATATAAAATCTGTTTAGAATGTAACAATAATTACAATAAAAACAACACAACCCCAACCCTTTCCGTAAAAGCAGTCATTCTCCAAAAACCTGTTGAGACCCACTTGTAAAATGACAAGGTGGGATTTAGTCTATATCCTTGAGTGAGGTACAATAAAAGCAAAAAATAAGATAAAGAAGAAAACCTCGTATTGAAACCCATCCATCTCTCTCTCTCTCTCTCTCTCTCTCTCTCTCTCTCTCTCTTAGCAAGGGAGTTCCAGAGTCTGTAAGGAGCCACTGAGATGGCCCATTTCCATATCATTAACTAATAGAGTGTGGAACCTCTCTCACTCTCTCATACTTTGACTCAGGGAAGCCTCATAGATCCACAGAGCCACTGGTAACCTTCTCCTGACTTTTACCAGGTGCTTACTGTGAACAAACTGTGCACAAATATTCAGGCCTCATCTTTCTCTGACATTTATCTCATAGCTCCCCCTTAACTCCTAAATGACAATCCCTCAGTGAATGATAATTCCCAACTGCTTAGAAAGCAACCAAGTCAGAGCCTACTTTTCGTTGGTGCAGGCACATCGATGTAGCAATGAGGTGCGCAGCAAGTGAATGCACACAAGGAGACATGTGTTGGGTTCAGATTAGTCCACAACTTTATTGATTACAGGGATAAACAGCTTTGACACAGACACTGGGCATGTAACCAGTCCGCCTACTGACTGATAGACTATTGGGGATGACCAATATTAGCGTCCATCAACAGCATGAAGAGCATCCTGTGAACCTCAAGTAGACCGGTACCGGCAAGGGGTGCTCTGTGCCCTGAATCCCTGAGCTGGATGTATGGACAAGGAATGCATTCTTCCAAGATCCCTGAGAGGGATCCCATCTGACAGGATGGGGCTTTACCTCCCATTCCCACTAAGAATCCAGCCCAATGATTCTTCTGCTGCACAAAGTGGTGAAATGGAAGGTTGCATAGAAGGTGACTGCCAAACCTACAACACCTGGAACAAGTCCAGCATGCCATTAAGGATATCCACTAGCCATGTCTTGCAGCCGGCTGCTTAGTAGTGTATAATCTGTCCTGTAAAAAGTCCCCTTGGGCTTGCACATTTTCCTTCATCACTTTGTTCATCTTACTTGGTCCTTGTTAACTCAGATGGGATGGACAGTTCCCCTCCACACTTGCCTCTTTCATTCACAGGGTTAACCAAGCAACAGACAAGCATTTTCCTTGTCCTCCTAATGTGTTCTGCCCACACAGACCACCCAATCTCCTCCTCCTCCTTCATTTGTTGTTTTCTTCCCTTGAGTCCTGCAATGTTTTCCACTGAAAGCAAAGCAGAATGCTGTGACTTGGGTCCATTGGTCACTTCACTTTGCTCTATCTCTCTCTTTTGTAATTCATTTTTATTGGTTGCTTTAGACATACATACATCAAATCACATTGTAAAAACTTGATTTTCCTGTAATTAAACATATATTTTTAAAACATTATGAAAGAAAAAAAGAACAAAAATACATATTGATTGATTGATTGATTGATTTGATTCATTTGTACTCCATTTCCGTTTGACTTCCCTCCCCTTCTTACCTCAGTCCTCAGTTTTACTTAGTTGACTGTCCCTCCTAACACAGCCATTTATTCATTAACCTAATTCCATTATGTTTTACTTTTTTCTTCTTTTCTTACAGGAGTTACTCTAAACCGGTCAAAAAAATTTATTCTCCATAATGGTCTTTCAAATACTGTTTGAATATATTTCAATCATTTTTAATTTTTTGTATTGTTTGATCATTTTATCTGACCTGTCCGCTTGTCCAGTTCTGTATACTCCATCAATTTGATCAACCAGTCTCTCTTTGTTGATAAGGTCTCCATTTTGCAATTCTGGGCAATCAAGACTCTTGCTGCTGTGGTGGCATACATAAATACTTTCTTAAAGTTTCTTGGAATTTCATCCCCCATGATCCCTAAGAGGAATGCTTTGGGCTTTTTTCCTGGTGCATAAAAGTAATATTATTTAAATATTTATAGAAATCAGCTTTATTATCATTGGGTGCATATACTCCTATCATCACTAATTTTTCTCCTTGTACCGTTACTTGAATTATTACGATGCTTCCCTCCTCATCTTTGAAAAGCAGTCTGGGTTTCACATAGATGACCACGCCTCTCTTTTTACTCTTATCTGACAAGATAAATTCTGCTCCTAACTTTTTATTAATCAGCACCCTTCTGTGCTTTCTGGATATATGTTTCTCCTGAAGACATATTATGTCTAGTTAGTTTTCTGTTAAGATATGTTCCACTCTGTTCCTTTTAAATTTGCATTCTGGTGGGTGGATGAAAAATTCTCTCGTGGATGCTTTCCCTGTCTTCCAGACAGTCTAAATATTAGTTCCTTTGTTTATATTAAATTTGAAGAATTCTTATATTTTTAAAATATTTTTAATATAATTTTTTTATTATTATTTTCTTCTCCCCCTTTTATAACAACCAAATAAAATTTCTTCATCATATATATCTTTACTCTAACTGAGCTTTGACTTCCTCCTGTCCCCCTCTCTGACTTCCATATGTTATCACTTTTATCTTAGCATTTCTAAATCACCCTATTTATCTTAACTCCATACTTAAAAAACTTAATTTTTATAAACAGGTATCAAATCATAACCTAACAAAATATTTTAAATCAACCCTGCAAGTGTTTTCAAATGTTTACAATGTTCCTTCATATACCTTTTTACTAAAGGTATGTTTGAAAATCTTTTTCAGTTCATTATATATCATATCCCAGTACGCTTTAATCTTAGGACATTTCCACCACATATGAAAGAAATTCCCTTCCTTCTCCTTATATTTCCAACATACCTTATCTTCTAAATTTTAGCAAGTTTAGTCAGCATCAAATACCACCAATACATCATCTTCATTAAATTTTCTTTTAATGCCATACATGCAGTGAATTTAATTGTTTTTGTCCATGGTCTTTCCCACATCAAATTTGAAGAATTCTTCGAAAGCTTTCTTAGCTTTTTGAATTATTCCTTCATCATTAAGTAATGCTTCATTCATCCTCTATCTTTTCTGCCCTCTTTCTTTCCCCTTCAGGAATAGGGTAAAGGTAAAGGGACCCCTGACCATTAGGCCCAGTCGTGGCCAATCTGGGGTTGCGGCGCTCATCTTGCTTTATTGGCTGAGGGAGCTGGCGTACAACTTCCTAGTCATGTGGCCAGCATGACTAAGCTGCTTCTGGCGAACCAGAGCAGTGCACAGAAACGCCGTTTACCTTACTGCCGGAGTGGTACCTATTTATCTACTTGCACTTTGACATGCTTTCAAACTGCTAGGTTGGCAGGAGCAGGGACCGAACAACGGGAGCTCACCCCGTTGCGGGGATTTGAACCACGACCTTCTGATCGGCAAGGCCTAGGCTCTGTGGTTTAACCCACAGCGCCACCCGCATCCCCTTTAAAGATAAAGGGACCCCTGATCATTAGGTCCAGTCATGGCCGACTCTAGGGTTGCGGCGCTCATCTCGCTTTATTGGCCTAGGGAGCCGGCTTACAGCTTCCGGAATCCTTCAGGAATAAGGACACTGAATTGTGATCTGATAGGGACTTTGGATCAGTTTCAAATTTTCTCACTCTTAATGTTAATTCTTTTGAGATCCAAATTCCATCTTGCCTGCTGGAAGACTGGTTGGGCTCAGAATAATTTGAGAATTCCTTTGCCTTTGGATGTTTAAACATCCAAGCATCTACTAAATTTCTATTAACTGGAAAAAAAGTTTGAGGTAATCATCCTGTTTTATTATCTACACTTCTCTGAGTTCTATCGTGTTCGAAACAACTCCATTCAGATCTCCTAGGAGAATTATTTTCTCCTCCATATAGTCTAACACTGTTTCTTCCAGGTGTTTATAGAAATTAGCTTTATTATTATTGGGTGCATATACTACTCAAGGAAGAGTATGTTTTACCAAGTAAGAAGGGACTTTCTTTTTACCCCTTTCTTCATGCCAGATTTATTTGTTCAATTTTAAATTTCATTTGTAGGATTTCCCTTTTCTGCTCTGTTAAACTATGGGGATATGGAGATTTCATGCTTTTTGGAACCGGCATCATGGGCTGCTACTCTCTTGCTTCAGAACCATCCCCCTTTCCCCTCCTTAACAAAGAGACGAAGAGACCAGGAAACTCCTCTCTGACAACGACACTTCTATGCTGACCCCAAGACTCCCTCTTTGGGGTTGGGGGGATGCGTAGACTTCGCGTCTTCCCCCTCAAAGCCCGTTAGCTATTGAGCCCTTCTGAGCTCATGCCATGTTCCATCCTGTGGGAAACCAGAAGTCACTTCACTTTACCCCAGGGTAGTCATAGCTAATGCCCACTATCGCCCATCTTTCTTGATGGTAAAATTTCCTTACCACCCACCAGTGCTCGGTGGAAGGAGGATTCAGCTTGTGCTGTAGAACACCCTACTGCCCTAGAATCCTGAAATGGCCACTAGTGGGTAGTAGGGACCAGGTTGACAACCCCTGCTTTACACTCTCATGTACTTTTGAGTTTTTTCTTGCACAGGCATGTCTGTAAGATTTGGGACGCTGCCTGGGCCAGAGTAGGTAATGACCAGGGGTGCAGCCTATCCACTGTCACACTGGGATGCAAACAACACTCCTGAAAAGGAGGAAGGGGTGAATGGAGATTCTCAGACCAATCAGAATGAATTTACCTGATCCAGGCCACATCTTATAAATATTGTCCCCAACGCCATCACCCCACTCTCTCTTTTTAGAACCAGTCTCCAATTAAGGTAAAGGGGCCCCTGACCATTAGGTCCAGTCGTGGACGACTCTGGGGTTGCAGCGCTCATCTCGCTTTATTGGCCGAGGGAGCTGGTGTACAGCTTCCGGGTCATGTGGTCAGCATGACTTAGCTGCTTCTGGCAAACCAGAGCAGCGCATGGAAACACCGTTTACCTTCCCACCAGAGCGGAACCTATTTATCTAGTTGCACTATTAGCTGATGCCGAATAGGCCTGCAATGTATAGTAACAGCACATAGCATCAAATGCTGAAATACTCTGATGACAAATGAAGCCACAGAAATCATTTTTAAAAAAGGAAAAGGGGGGGAAACATACTCAGACAGATATAACTGCTTTTCCCCATAGAAGGTTGTGTGCAAAAAGATTTCTTGTATTGAGAAGTGAGTTCAAGAGATCAGAAAATTAGAGGAAACAGATGAAAAACCATCTTCTCCCGTCTCTCAGAAATATAGTACATAATATAAGGAAACTTCATGAGTCAGGCCCCTGGATCAGCTAGCTGTATATCAGGTAGAGATGGGTAGTGGATCAAACTATTCTAGACTCTTTTGTATGGGCAGAAAAGCAAGTCCATCTAGTCCCATTTATGTGCAAGTTGTTAAGGAACTATCCTAGAATATTCACATGGTATTGCAGAAGAAATTATACTTCAAAGAAACTACTTTATGGATTAGTTTGCTGAATTCAGTTGTTGCCAGGTATTTTCTCTTAAATCACCCATTTGCCCAATGTATTTATATTTGTACGTTCATCAGTTTGAATTTTTGCATATCTTGCTATTCCTTCAATTCTTTCTAACAGATGGCTCTTTAGAGACCTACAAGAACACGGGTTGTGCTGAAGAATGCATCTCAGCAAATGCCACCTTTTCTTCAGTAGAAAGAAAATACTTCCAACATATCCACCATTGCTGTCAAAAATATTTGTGCAACCTGGGAGTGCTTGAAAGTAAGTATATCTATCTATCTATCTATCTATCTATCTATTGCCACAGATAAATAGCATTGAGCTTTCCAATATCTTTCCTTGTTACTCTAAGACAAGCAATACTGTTCCAGTCCAAGATTCATTCCTGGGTCATTCAATATCAAGTAATCCAACTTTTTTACCTCATTTAACACATTTTTAAAAGAAAAGCCTAACTAGCTTTTCAGACACCTTTTAATTGAATAACTTTCTAAAGAAATGCCTGAAGCAACTAATATTATAGCTGAGATCTTGTTTATTCTGTTATATTTTACTCCAAGAAGACCCATTTATCCCAAATAGAATCCAATAAGGCAGACATTTATGTACAAAATATATTTTGAAAAATGTGAAATTTGCAGGTGGCTCTTTGAAATATTAAATAATCAATATATTTTTGGGATTTTTAAAATCATATTAATTTTTTTAATCCTTTTTTAAAAATTGAAAATTTGGTAACTTAGATTTTTAGATTTAGAGTAAGTCCATCATGTGACATATCATGAAGCTCAGGTTCTGAAGGGATTTGTGTTTTTAGTTTTGACGTACAGTGATACCTCAGGTTACATACGCTAAAGGTTACATACGCTTCAGGCTACATACGCTTCAGGTTACACACTCCATTAAGCTAGAAATAGTGCTTCAGGTTAAGAACTTTGTTTCAGGATAAGAACAGAAATCGGGCTCTGGCGCGGAGGCGGCAGCAGGAGGTCCCATTGGCTAAAGTGGTGCTTCAGGTTAAGAACAGTTTCAGGTTAAGAACGGACCTCCGGAACGAATTAAGTACTTAACCTTAGTTACCACTGTATCTCAATGCTGGGCTGAGCTTCTAAGGCCTTTGTGTACTCTGGCAAGGTCAATTTTCTCTCTCTCTTTTTTGAAATTTCAAACCCACATAACTCAAAAACGGGATGAGATAAAAAATTAAAATTTTAGATTTAAACTTAGTTTTGATCACTCAATAAGTGTACAAAAGATGACAAAAGAAAATTAGATGACATGAGGTAAAAAAAGTTGTATCACTTGATTGGGTGCCACTGCAATGTTCCCTTGCCAGTAATTACGGACAGAATTTTGATATACAGTACGTCAAAAAAATATGTAGTGAACTGCCCTGTGATTTTTGGATGAAGGGCAGTATACAGATTTAATTCCTAATAAACAAATAAGTAGATATTGAGCTCCCAATGGGGCTTCATTTGTGGAGTAAAAATGGAATTTGTGGAGTAAAATGGGATGAGTGATACTGAATAAGAAGCTGGGACTGAAACTGCCTTGATCATGCTGGCTGATGATCTCTGGTGGGCTAGGGACAAAGGTGAAAGCAATGTCCTAGTTCTGCTGGATCTATCAGCAGCTTTTGATACCATCGACAATAACATCCTTCTGGATGTTAAAAGCAACATTTTTCAGCCATGGGCCGGTCCACCATCCCTCAGACCATGTGGTGGGCCGGACAATATTTTTTTGGGAAAAATGAACCCACAAATAACCCAGAGATGCATTTTAAATAAAAGCACACATTCTACTCATGTAAAAACATGCTGATTCCCGGACCGTCTGTGGGCCAGATTGAGAAGGCGATTGGGCCGCATCCGGCCTGGGGATCTTAGGTTGCTTGCCCCTGTTCTAGACCGTCTAGAGGGGCTGGGAGCTGGGGCACGGTTATACAGTGGTTCTGCTCCTTCCTCCTGGGCCATGTTCAGAAAGTGGGGGGGGGGATGAGTGTTCAGACCAGACCCCTGGGCTCTCACTTGTGAGGGGTCGAAGGGTTCCTCCCCTCTCCCATGCTTTGCAACATCTACATGAAGCCACTGGGAGAGATCATCAGGGGGTTCAGGTTGGATGTTCATCAATATGCGGATGATACCCAGCTCTACCTCTCTTTTAAATCAGAACCAGTGAAGGTGGTGCAGGTCTTGTATGGGTGTCTGGAGGTGGTTGGAGGATGGATGGCGGCTAACAGATTGAGGATGAATCCTGACAAGACAGAAGTACTGTTCTTGGGGGACAGGGGCGGGTGGGTGTGGAGAACTCCCTGGTCCTCAGTGGGATTACCTCTGAAGGATCAGGTGTGCAGACTGGGAGTCATTTTGGACTCACAGCTGTCCATGGAGGTGCAGGTCAATTCTGTGTCCAGAGCAACTGTCTACCAGCTCCAACTGGTATGCAGGCAGAAACCCTACCTGCCCATGAGGAAAAAAAAATAATTAGATTGAAACTTAGTTTTCATCACTCAACAAGTGTACAAAACATGCCCCCCCTTTGCTTTCTGAAAGCCCAGCTCACCCTGGGACTCATCTTGATGGGGCAGAACAGCAGAGGTAATAACTTTATAGTTTGTGGATATTAGAGGCAGAATCTTAGTGTGATGTGTAGCGTTTTGTAAGTTAGGAGATGCTTTATAAATGCTGTAAACTGCCCAGAGTGGCTGGGGGAACCGAGCCAGATGGGCAGGGTGTAGATAATGAAATAATAATAAAGGTATTATTATTATTATTTATTTATTAAGAATATTATTGGAGCACTGAAGACAGAAGGGTTCCTTCACTCTAAAGACACTTCAGTATATGCCAAAGTTTTTGGTTTTTTTGAGATTTTATATTTTATTGCATTGTAATGCATTTAGGTATAAAATTAAATTTTATTGTAGTTTCCAAGCCTGGCTTGCTCTGGTCCATGGATTCATGAAGAGTTGGACACGACTAAATGACTAAACAACAACAGGAGCCTCTTTTTAGTATTAAGTGATATATAATAATCATTAATAAATAAACAAATACACACCAAGGCTTTATTTGTTTATTTATTTATTCATTTATTGTTTAAAAACTTTACGTAGTAACCTTAATCAGAGGAGTGTTTCCAACATAATAACAAAGTATACAACATATTATGCTTAAACAAGATTAACTCTATTTCATAGTAATAAGCACTATGTTAGTATATGTAATTAGTGATTGAACACTATACATAATAAACCAAGCACCAAAAATAACAGTGGCCAATAAGTCACATTCACAACAATAAACTCCCCAACTCACTCCCTGAAAAATACCACTGCTTGTCTGCTCATCTCAGGTCTAACATTCTGCATCATCAACATCATTAATTGCAGAAACAGAATGAAGTAGAGATGTTGCAACCCTCTCACAAGATTAGAGAACTGAAGCCTAGGAATTAGAATAAAGATAAATGGGCTGGAATCATGTCTTGACTTTAGTATTTCCTTCTGGCAGTGCCACCGAGGGACTTGAATGGGCTGGAGTGCCCAAACCGTGGTGTAGCTGAATCAGAAGCTTCTGAGGGTTTAAATGCCATCAGGTGTTACGATGAGGAGACTCAGTGCATTGAGTTTGTTCTTGTTCATGGTAAGTAGAACTGCCTTGCAATGAGTGGGGGGGGGGGATGGGGTGTGTGTGTGTTACTATTTCATTCTGTTTATGGCTTCCTTCCAGAAAAAAATTATTTGTAAATTTGAGGCAAAGTTTCTTTTTTTCCTGAAAACATTACTCACCTCAAATCCCATTTGCTTTGTATGTATATAGATGAGTATGTATATATCCGGGGTGGGGGTTTGAGAAGGTGAGAGAAATAGTCTATTTGTTAAATTACATGTAAAAGTTTATTAAAAGAGTGTTTCCACCAGTCTTTAAAAGAAGTAAAATTAGAGATGGAGACCTGATCTGGAAAGCAGTATCAATGAAGATGAGCCCTTGCCCCAGAAGAAGAAAAAATAGACTTTTTAAACATATCTTTTAAAAACCTCTCTCATATTTATTTCATGTGGTGATTTTCAGATGCTTTCTATACTTGCTGAACATAGTTATTAAAAATTAAGATGCTCCTATTTTTTCTTTTCTGGACGCAGGTGGCGCTGTGGGTAAAACCTCAGCGCCTAGGGCTTGCCGATCGCATGGTCGGTGGTTCGGATCCCCGCGGCGGGGTGAGCTCCCGTCGTTCGGTCCCAGCTCCTGCCCACCTAGCAGTTCGAAAGCACCCCTAAGTGCAAGTAGATAAATAGGTACCGCTTTCTAGCGGGAAGGTAAACAGTGTTTCCGTGTGCTGCGCTGGTGCCGGCTCGCCAGAGCAGCTTTGTCATGCTGGCCACGTGACCCGGAAGTGTCTCCGGACAGCGCTGGCCCCCGGCCTCTTAAGTGAGATGGGCACACAACCCTAGAGTCGGACACGACTGGCCCGTATGAGCAGGGGTACCTTTACCTTTACCTTTATTTTTTCTTTTGCACACACACACACACACACAAACACAGGTTGCTACCAAGATGCTCATCTGACCTTGTCTTTTTTTCTTTACTAGATGACAGTGAAGTTCCTGATAAGGTCGTCAAAGGCTGTGCAACACCAGCTTTTTGTGAATTGGCCAAAACATCAATTCTTAACCAGTACTTTTCAGGCATGATAACCGGAGCACAATGCTGTGGAGCTATAGTTTCACCAAAGCAACTCAGCTTTTAAGGGTAGTTAGGAGAGAGCAATGTCTTCTTCCTCTTGGATTCCACTATTTTCTGCAACAGTGGAAGTGGTGGTTGCTTGTCTGAACATGGGAGTCCAGAGCAACTGGTATTCACAGGACTCCCGAGGCTTCTATTTGGTGAATGGGATGCAGGGAATAGAAAACTAAAGAAGAAATGTGGGGGTTTGGCTCATGAAAACATGGGATATGTGTAAAAAAATCCTTTGTTCATAATCAAAATAAATTGGTGAAGCAAATCAAAACTGTGTTGTCTGTCTGCATTTATCAAATTAAGAATATTTGGTGGCAGTGGTGGTGAAGGGCACAGTTTTTAGAATGAAAAACAATGGGTAATTATGAGTTATCTTATTGATTTAGGAAATGTATATTCCAGTCCATATTTCAAAGAAATATGAGTTGCTTACTATAACGTAAATCTGGAATTCCGAGACTGGAATTATACATTCGTGCTTATTTATTGGCAAGTATCAAATATTGGAGACCTGCTGATGGTCATAATCTCCTCAGTTGGGCAACCTTAGAACACACACACAGTATCTAACACTTTCGGTTGGGTGGATAGTATTAGGATCAAAATATTTGAAGTCCCTACAACTCTTGAAACAAGTCAATTAGAAATAGATAGATGAGGAAGACTTCTATACGTACAACATATACATCAAATACCATCTATCAGAGGTGGTCCAATGGCAATACTTGCAGCTACAACATATTTTAGTAATTTCGTTTGGTCTGACTACCTTCACAGCATCTGAGACACTTGAAATTTGGAGCAATTGGATAATTGATTTGACACTCAGTTTGATATGCAGAGTTTAAGAAATGATTGGAATAAAGAATTGGAATGCTCACTATTTCCTAGATAGTAGGAAAATTTCTTGGCTTCAGTATCATATCAATGGATCTTAATCTAAGAATTATACAACAGAAAATCCTTCTTAGAATCTATTGGTCTCCCTTGCATTTGTATAAGAGAAGTCTATCTAATGTATCTCTTGGTTGGAGATGTATTACTGACAATTCTTCTTTGAAACACATGCTTTTACTGTGTCCCAAACTTACTAAGTTTTGGGAGAAAGCGCCGGACACAAGCACTTTCTCCCAAAGACACTACTCAAAAAATTAAGATTTTCAGAGGTGACTGTGCTCTTGAACTATATACCCATTGTATGGAAATTGAAAACAAGAAAGCAAAAATGGATTCTATGGATGAAATTTATAACATACATAGAGAAGAACTGTACACAAATAAAGACACTCACAGGATTGAAACAGACCTCATAATGTTTATTAAAAACGATTTGGTCGGACTTTGAGAATTGAAACAATATAATACAACAATGAAGGTGTACATTAATAAAACTTAGACAGTTTTATTCTATAGTATTAAGTTTACATAGAATGTAAATATAACAAATGCGTAAAGATAAAAGGAAACATACAGAAACCAGAAGAAGGAGGAAGGGAAATACAAGCTTGATAGATAAAGGTTAAAAGAAATAAGATATGTATTATGATTGTGAAACTTGTAAAACTTGTAAAACCAATAAAGATCATTTTTTAAAAAAGGATTATATGTGCCCTAATGGTGGCCAAGAGACTGATACTCCGGAAGAGCAGAGATAGATTCCCCTCAATCAATGGCTGGACAACATGACAACATTGGTAACATATGAACGGACAGCTTATAGATTTTCTTTGGATAAATTCAATGATATTTGGATTGAGTTTACACAGAATATATTAGGCTACTGACAATTATATGTGCATTAGGATAATGAAAATATACACATTTGTATATTAACACAGGGTAATGTTACAGTATTTTTTCTTTTTCTTTTTTTTCTTCTCACTCACTTTTTTACTTCTTTTTCTATACCATCCAATGTTTCTGGGTGGGAAAGCGGGACAAATACACCTTGCACCCCATCACCTGATATCCTTGCTCTTTCTCCCAGCCCCCCGCTGCCCTAAATTGCCCTAAGTTGCACGTTTTTTCACCCCTGCCCCGCCCTAATCCTTCGCAGTCACCACCACCACCCGCCACCTTACCTTCACCAGCTGTCTCTCCACCACCACCTCCTCCATGGCTAGACCTTGGCCATAGGCCTTCTCGTGAGGAGGTCATGGCTGCAGCTGCCCCGGCCACCCACGAGAAGAAGGAGGAGGTGAGGTAGCAGAAGCGGGGGGCATCTGTTCATCTGCGAAGTCCTGCTCAGTTTGGGACAGTTGAGTGGTATGCACTACTGTGAGATTATAAGAGTCTCATGTTCTACCAACTGAGCTATCCCATTGCTTGAGAATTTTCTCCTGGTCAAGTACAAATGTTATTACAGGAAACACAAAAGCACAGAAATCTTTGAATGTATGTATTACATTTAGGGAAGCCTGAGGGGAAAAGGAAACCCCAAATAAATAAAGGAACTAACTATATATGTATAGGTAAAGGTAAAGGACCCCTGGACGGTTAGGTCCAGTCAAAGGCTCATCTCGCTTTCAGGCTGAGGGACCCGGCGTTTGGCCCCAGACAGTTTTCCAGATCATGTGGCCAGCATGACTAAACCATGACTATCCAGTATCAAAAACTGGCAGTGATCTACCACATTCTCCCATTGTTATTCTTCAACTTAAACCCTTAAACCCAGCCCTTTCTCTCTCTGAGGAGCCAGCGCACAGGGCTGTGTTCAATTGATTCAGGGTTTGGGACATGATTTCTGACAGATTTTTCTTCTTTAACCAACTTAGCATTTTTAGTCAGTGACGTGATTTCAATTTTCTCTACTTTTGGGCAATAAATCCTTTCAAACCAACAAAAAAAGTGTTCTATGTCTTTATCCCTCTGTTCCACTGAGGAAAATTCCTCACTTCTCTGTAGTGTGGGCAACTCTGCCCCAAGCTGCATCTTCCTCAGTTTGAGAAGTAACATTTCTTTTTCTTGTTTGCTTTCTTTCACCCTGATTCTAGCTTCTTTTTCTCTTTCCATTTCTTTTGCCTGAATTCTAACTAACTGAATTTCCTTTTCTGTATCCACCTTTATTTTCATGTGGACATTTTTTAACTTCAGCATTTCTATCTCATGACTAAGAATCCCCATAGAAGTTTTTCTCTCAGTTTGCGCTTCTGCCTGACTATCACCATTCACTTCATGAGTTTTAGGGGGGAGGGAATCCCTCACAAAATATGAACATGTTGTGGTAAATGATTTTCTTTATGGGTTTTCGTTTTGGATCAGGGCACTGCCACCAATTAATATGTAGTGGATCCCACTGCTAGCCACCAATTAATAATGCGGTGGATTCACCCCACTAACTGCCCCCTTTTTAACATAGTGCCCACACTTCAATGTGTGCCAATTACACCAAGTTTTACAATTGACATGGGCTATCATGTGGGGGAGTTGTGTGAGGGAAAACTTAGTAATTAGAGTCTCAGGCAGGAGTTGATTAAACAAACAAGAAAACAATGAGAACTTTATGAAACAAAGTGGGTCGGGAAAGGCGTTCTTTCAGGTTGAAGTTAACTTATTTATTTTAACTAACTACAAGATGTCTTAGGCTTAAACACAGTGTTATGGTCACAGCTTATTTTAACCTCTCTTTACTCAAAATCAATTGCCCACTCTCTCAGCAATCGCACACTCCAAATAGTATAACAGAGCCAGGGGATCCCCTCACCCCTTGTTTACTGGGCTGGGAGTCTTCTGCACCTAAAATAACTCTTCCCTCCTGGCTATACTGAGACCCAGGTAGCCTGCATTCCCACAGATTCTACCTCTCCTGGTTCAGTCACAACCCTCTCAGAACACTCCTGTCTATATACAGTATCTTTCCCAGACCCTCAATAGGTTCCCCCTATCCAAGCTGCAAGGCTCTGTCCTCTTACTATGGATAGTCTCCTCAGTGTGGCTATCTAACTTAACTCAGAACCAGTTCTCCCTCAGTCAGATCCTATCCTACTCCCTATCTCTCCTCTTAAGTCAAGCCATATCTCTTTTCAAATCCAGCCCAATCTAACACTTTCCCTCAGAAACTGCCCCTTTTATTCTCTCTCCCAAAGTGCTGCTCCACCCTCCTCTGGCTAGCCGTCTAGGTAGCGAATCAGAGAGAGGCTCCAGCGCTCTGGTGGAGTTTCTGAGGAACTGCATCACCAAGACTCTGGTCTGGCTCTGCTGTCCATCATAGAGGGATAGGTGGGGAAATTAAAGGAACCAGGGAAGGCGAAGAAGGGAAGTCATAAATTATTGGCTTATTTACAGAAATATATGTATGGGGAAATGTGAGTGTGGTTTTGAAAAATATAAGTAAAATTAAACAGGAGAGAGAGAGAGAGAGAGAGAGAGAGAGAGAGAGAGAGAGAGGGTTGAGAAGGAACTTCTGCAGACAGAGAGTTGGTCCATAGGTGGAGTAAAGCGAGATCAAGACTTATTGTGGTAATTGAACAGTGGGTGGGTGGGTCCGGGAGGAGTTTGACTCAAACATTGCCAAGAAAATTTGTTGTGGGAGAAAAGAACCAGAGAACTTAGCAAAAATCTTGACATCTGAAAGACCTCCATTTTTTTCTATTCAAACTGAAGCCTTTAACAAGGGAAAGAGAAAAATATTTCCCCTTGCAGTGCAGTGCTTTACACCTGAAAGTGAAGTGATGAACAAAATGATTGCTTTGCTGGAACATCCCAATGAATCTGCAGAAGGAATTGTGGATTGCATACTGCACTCTTTTGAAAGACCTGGAGTGTACTTGGATCAAGTTTGTAGTTACACAGATAGCTTCCAATATATTTTGGGGGCGGGGGAGGGGGCGGGGGTGGTGGTTATGAATGTAATATATTCTATATTTGACAAAGATCAACCCAGAACAGAGTTTTTATTTGCCACACCAATTTATTCTGATTATGAACAAAGGACAACCCATATACCATATTATCATGAGCTAGAGTCCCCAAGTCCCACATTTCTAGATTAGCTTCTCTATCCCCTGCATCCCATTCACCATCCACTAAATGTTAAATAGAGGACTCAAGAGTCCTGTGAATCCCATTCACTCTGCACTCCCACCATCAGGCAAGCAACCTCCACCTCCACTGATGCTGAAAATAGTGGGATCCCAAAGGAAGAACACATTGTTCTCTCCTAAATGCCCTTCAAAGTTGAGCTGCTCTGAGAAAGCAGAGGATCATGGCATTTTGCTTGTGTTAAAGTGCCTGAAAAATTATCACTGTGGCCTGATTTCATGGCCAACGCACAAAAATCTGGTGTTGCACAGCCTTTGATGAGATCAGCAGGAATTGAAGGGTTATCTAGAAAAGAGAAAGAGTCATGGTCATATGAGCACCTGGGTGGTAATGGGTGTGCATTTGTGTGTGAGCTCTCGAGAGATATTTTAACTGTATCATGCAAGGATAGAAAGCATGTCAGAAACACATCGTGAAATGAATATGACACAGAAGGTTAAATTTAGGGGAGAAATCCATTTTTTTTTATGGGAAGGGGCCCCAATGCTCACAAATTTTGCATTCAGTTCTGGGCTCCATGGCTGCTTAGATTTCTTCAGAAGAAGAAGAAGAAGAAGAAGAAGAAGAGTTTGGACTTGATATCCCGCCTTTCACTCCCCTTCAGGAGTCTCAAAGCGGCTAACAATCTCCTTTCCCTTCTTCCCCCACAACAAACACTCTGTGAGGTGAGTGGGGCTGAGAGACTTCAAAGAAGTGTGACTGGCCCAAGGTCACCCAGCAGCTGCATGTGGAGGAGCGGAGACACGAACCCGGTTCCCCAGATTACGAGACTACCGCTCTTAACCACTACACCACACTGGCTCTCAGAGAAGGCTAGTTAAAATACTATTTTAAAAACAGTTTTCACGTAATTTAACCATTATATCATTCATCTCTGTCTTCTCATACACCACCTCCAGAAACCCACAGCTTCATCTATATACATTGATCACAAAGGGGATTTTGACATAGTAATATTTTCACAGGAGGGGAGAAGCTTCCCAACCTCCAGTATACACACAGTCTATTTTTGGACAGGAGGCTGGCCCAGCACTCCTCCTCGGTCTTTCGTCATACACCCAACCTGCATAACCTCTGTGTCCCAATCTGCCACAGACAGCCCCAGAATTACAGAAGCTATCTCGCTTTCTGATTTGATCCCAGAATGCCCCAGTTTTCCTTTTTCCTCCACTCTGCATATCAGACAATAATTAAAAGAGCTCTCTCTATGTGGGTGGGTAGGTCTAAGTGCAGAAATGGAGTCCTGTTTATACTGAATATATAATACCTGCACCAAATGAAGAAAATGGTGAAGTTGGCATTCAAAGCCCTTCCTATCATTTTGAAGGAAAATGTTACCAATCTACTTTAGATTCTTCAACAGCCAGCCACTTTTTAGGAAAAGCATGGGGTGTTTATTCCTTTATTTTAAATGGAGCCTTACATTGTCTATTAAGAAATAAGGCCCGCTGTATTCAATGGAGCTTACTCCCACGTAAATGGGTAAAGATTGGGCAGTCTTACACTGCAACCCTAAGAATTTTTACTCAAATGTAAGTTCCGCTTGGTTCAATAGGATTTACTCTCTGGTATGTTTCTGATCATTCTCACAATTTCTATTATTATTTATTATTATTATTATTACTATCATCATCATCATTATCATACAACTTTTTCTCTGACAGGGGCTCAAGGCAGCTTACATTTAAAATCTTATTTGATTCCATTTATCTGTGGAAGGTGTACATTCTCCTTTTCCTTGCACATCTTTACAACATTACTGTGAGGCAGGTTAGACTGAGAGGTTCTAATTGGTTAAAGTCTTAAGGTGATAGACGTATATTTGTAATGACATATTTGTGTGCAGCGAGATCAAATATGGGAGAAGATTCCTGATGTAGAATAGAACATCCCTATTTTCATCTGAGAAATGTGAGAGAGTATGAACCAGGCAAGCCATTCCATCCCTCCTACTCATTGACTGGCAGTGCTACTCACCGTGAACAAAAACAAGCTCTATACACTGAGTCTCATCATTATAACACTCGGTGGTGTTCGAGCCATTGCAAAGTCCTGAGTCAGAAGCACAAAAGGTCAGAAGCACTTCAGTTGATTCCAGGCACGACTCGGCCCTGCCAAAAGTGACCAATAAATTAACACATGTATTGGGTTTCACAGTTGCACCTGAGATGAGTAGACAAGCAGGAGTATTTTGCAGTGGGAAAGTTGTGGAGTTTATTGCTGGGTTGTCAATGTGCTATTGCTGCTTTTTGTGCATTGCTGTTTGTGCATTATTTTCCATTAAGCACCTTGTGTTATTATGCATTACTTATTACAGAGAGCTATACTTATGTGTATAATGTTATGTAAATATATTATGTAGTTTACTTTGTTACTGTGTTGTAAACTGTCCTGTGATTAAGGGTAATATAAAAATTTCTTAAACGATTGATAATTAAATAAAGCCTTGGCATTTATATTTATAATCTAATATATTTACATACCACTTAATACTTTTAAAAGTCTCTACGTGCTTTATTATTATTATTATTATTATTATTATTATTATTATTATTATCATCTATTATTTGTACCCCGCCCATCTGGCTGGGTTTCCCCAGCCACTCTGGACGGCTTCCACAGAGACCAAAAATACACTAAAATATCACACATTAAAAACTTCCCTGAACAGGGCTGCCTTAAGATGTCTTCTGAATGTCAGGTAGTTGTTTATCGCTTTGACATCTGATCAGTGTAGATGTTCTATTCCACAGGGTGGGTGCCACTACTGAGAAGGCCCTCTGCCTGGTTCCCTGTAGCTTTGCTTCTCGCAATGAGGGAACCGCCAGAAGGCTCTCGGAGCTGGACCTCAGCGTCCGGGTATAACGATGGGGGTGGAGACGCTCCTTCAGATATACTGGGCAGAGGCCTTTTAGGGCTTTAAAGGTCAACACCAACACTTTGAATTGTGCTCGGAAACGTACTGGGAGCCAATGTAGGTCTTTCAAGACCGGTGTTACGTGGTCTCGGCGGCCGCCCCCAGTCACCAGTCTAGCTGCCACTTTAGAAGATAATGCTACATATATAAATGAAACTGGAAAACTACAATAAAACTGAACATAAATTTAAACATAGTATAATGATCTCTGTCAGGCAATCAAACCCTGATAAGCAGTAATGACTCTCTGGCAGTTTTCTGTATGTTTATTTACAAAAAGACACATCCAGAGCACAGTTTCTCGCCTGCTCACATTTACGATAGTTGGTCAGTCTGAAATTTTGCCCCTCCCACAGGAGGAAGGATGCCAAACTCCAGCCTTTCCTCTGTTGCCATCTGATCCTGTCCAGATGCTTAGAATGGGGACTGAGAGACTGGCCAGCCCCCTCCCCACTGCTACTTGACACAGACACAGACTTATGCTTATCTGCTGATTCCAGAACAATGCTCTGGCTGCCTCCCAACTCTTCTTCATCTTGAGAGCTAACAGAATCTTTCCCGGGAAGGGCGGAGGGTCAAAATGCCCTATTTAGACTGTCAGCCAGCTCTCATCTGCAGAGTCTACCTCTTGTCAATGGCAGAGCTTCATGCTCTGGCACCTGGGGGGGCAGAGAACAGGCAGGAGCTGGGCTGGCGCATGTCCCAGGGGCAGGGGGTGCCACCCACAGGGGCATGGTGTGTGTCCTGTGGGCATGGCACACTGCCTGTGGAGGTGTGGCGCCCAGCGCAGGCAGGGGGGCAGCCTCCATGGCACCCACTGGGATCGCACTGCCGGGGGCGATGCACTCCCCCCACACTCCTCTTCCTCCGCCAGTGCCCCTCGTTCATTTAGTTTGATTTCTGAGTCTAACTCTTCTCCTGTGCTCTGGGGGGCCATGGTCCTGACACATAGCAAAAATTTCTAAAACCATAGTACATTGCAATAAAACAGTGATATATATATTCAGTACAGATTGAAATATCTGCAGAGTCATACAAAATTCTACACATTATGCTCTAAGTCTGCCGTGCATCTCAACTAATAATCAAATACCTGCTTCTCATCTAGTATCACTCATCCCATTCCACTCCACAAATGCACAGCATCCACCCAGTCACTTCACTATCTCTCACTCAATCACCAACCATCCAAGAGGCAATTTAATAGCATTGACTGAGGGCACCCTCATCACACTCCCACCACCCTTTCACCTCTGCAATGCTGATTTTGTAGTTTTCTATTTAGATGGCATCCAGCAACAACAGTTGGTTTCTGTTACCACCTCTGCAGTTCTGCCCCAGAAGGATGACTCCCAGGGCTGGCAGGGTTATCAGGGAGCAAGGACATGTGTTCTTATCTCTCACTCCCATCCTCCAATTTATTTTGGATGTTCTCTTCCACAAACCCAGGGGTCATCTAATAATCTTGGTGAATAAGGAGGGACACCTGCTTTCACCTTGGGACACAGATGGTGGTGCTGATTCTAAGAATTTCCCACACAAACTAGTGGAATGAATTTTGATCAGGAACAGTATAATTTATCAAAGGGTAACCATGGAAGAAATCTGAAACCTCAATCCAATCATACTCAGGGATATATATAGATATATAATTACAAAGTCTGTAGCTACTTACATTCATAATTTTCTCTGTTGCATAAATCATCTTGACAGCACTTCATGAGACTCTGATGGAATAAACCTGTTGTTTTAATGTAGCTGTAATTCTCTGTGGTACAATTTATAGCACATCCTCGTTCTTCTTTTATTTTTCTAGAGCCACCTGTGAGAGAGAATTGGAAGGAACAGTGAATCCTTAAAGCAGTATATTCAAGAATCACCTTGTAAGTACAGTATAATTTCTTCTGCAAAACCATGTGAATATTCAAGGATAGTTCCTTTAAAAAATCCACTTAAATGGAACACAATGGACTTATTTTCCTGCACAAACAAAATGGCAAGGACATGGAATAATTTGTTCCACCATTCATCTCTACCTGATGTCCAGCTAACTGATCCAGAGGTTACCAGTTTATCACAAAAAATAATGGAATGTATACCCAGTCTGGTCCACTAAGATGCCTAAATCACTTTCACATGTACTGCTAGCAAGCCAGGTGTCCCCATCATATATTTGTGCATCTGGTTCTTCCTGCATAAATGCAAAACCTTACATTTGTCCCTATTGAAATAGATGTAGTTAGTTTGGGCCCAGTTCTCCAACCTTTTAAGGTCATTTCGAATCCTGATTCTGTCTTCTGTGGCATTAGCTACCCCTCCTAGTTTGGTGTCACCTGCAGATTTGAAGAGAATCCCCTGAATTTCTTCATCCAAGTCATTCAGACTCTGCTAACCCAGAAATAGTACCTCAGGTTAAGAACTGTACTTCAGGATGAGAAGAGAAATCACGTGGTGGCAGTACCTCAGGTTAAGAACAGTTTCAGGTTAAGAACGGACCTCCAGAATAAATTAAGTTCTTAACATGAGGTACCACTGTACTTGGGTCCTCTTTCCTCCCCTTTTTGAAGATGGACAGAACATTTGCCCACCTCCACTTTGCAGGAATGTCTCCTGTTCTCCAACAATAGCCCCAGATAACCCACAGACCAAATGATGGACCACAAACAGGTTTATTTTGACAGAAAGGCTTTATACCCACTTAAAGAGTTTTCCGAAAAATAAGAAAAGCAACTTCAATATCACAATTCACAACTTCAATGGTTGCACATTCCACCTCTTTGGTGCATATCAGAGTTGTAGCTGTAGAGAGGAAAGAGGAGGAGACGTTTAGTACATGAGTTGCTCAGTCCTTGACAAATAGCATCTACATTACTACTTAGTTTGACCTTGATCTCAGCACTTATTGGATACAATCTTCCAAGCCAGACATGAGCAGTTGTAATTGTCTCAGGATCCCCAGGTAGTTGTGGGTTGGAAGCTGCATATACACAGAAACACATCTTTCCCCTGTCTCACACAAAGCAACATCTCCAGACACAAAGATAGAACTTTGCCCCAGGATGAGAATGGAAATCATGTGCCAGCGGCGCAGCGGCAGCAAGAGGCCCCATTAGCGAAAGCAAGCCTCTGGTTTCAGGTTAAGAACGGACCTCCAGAACGAATTAAGTTCGTAACTAGAGGTACCACTGTATATGCTGTGACCATACTTGTAATAATATGTAGTCACTCCATCTCAAAAAGAACATTGTAGAGTTGGAAAAGGGGAACCATGATGCTGAAGGGGATGGAATGTAGTATGGGGTCATTTTAGTTTGGAGGAAAGGCAAGTAAGAGAAATGAGAGCGGTGTATTAGATTATGACTGACATTGACAAAAAGGCTAGAGAAAAGCTTTTCTCTCCGTCTGATAACGCTAGAACTTGAGGACACCCAGGAAAAGGGAATGTTGGGAAATTCAAGACAAATAAAGGAAGGTGCTGTTTTCAAACCATTCATAGTTAAACTAAAGAAACTACAAAATTGAACACGTAAACTTGGCTGCATCCAGTAACGTATACAGGTTCCAGCATCACCAGATTGCTGGGAAAAGAAATAAATGTCCACGTGATGTACTAGTTGTTGACGACTTTGTGCCTGGTTGAGAACGGCTTGGCCCCAAGGGCATGGTGGTGAAATTGAGGTGGGAATAGACTGGAAGGACATTTAATGAAATTTCATGGAGTTCCAGAAAGGGAGCCCTCTACTTACAATTCCTGTTTTCTGACGGTGAGAGTGGGATGGACTGGATGGGGCACCTAGAAAGTTTGAGTAGAGTAAGCAGAAGATGAAGTGGAGCGGAGGGAAAGTATATGGAAATTGAATATATGATATTAGTTCAGCAAGAATGGTGTTTGGAAAGGCTTTGTTATGTTAGCTTGTTCATGTTAGCTTTTGTGTTGTACCCCTCTCAGGTATTTATCCTTTATATAGAAAAAAAAGGATGCCAGTATTCACCATGAAATCATTATAGGAAGTGCCACACTTCTATTTTTTTTTTTTTAAATATATGGTGCTGGTACTGCATACGCTTGAGTACCCCCAGGTTGCTCGTTACACCTTATTACTGTTGTTATGAGGTTTTTTTGTGGGGTAGGAGAGGTAGACTGTATTCATAGACCTCTTTAACTGAAAGTGCCTTTGAAGGTACCAATTGGAGTGAGCCAGGAGGTCAGCTAGAATGATTTAAAACTGTGTTATGCCTGGGCCTACTGGCTCAGACTTTCATTGGACTTTCACCCACCCCTGTGGTCCAGCCTGAAGGTGCGTGGGGTGCAATACAGTACTACAGTCATTGACCATAAAATCAGGCGGTACCTGAGATCCCTTTTTGTTATATTCTACACACTTCCATTTTTTCATTTGGACTTTCATTTGACTCAGGAAGCAGAAGTTTGTGTGAACCCCCAAAGGAGGCAAGGACACAGTGGCGTAGCGTGGGTTGTCAGCACCCGGGGCAAGGCAAGTAATTTGCGCCCCCTAACCCATGGATTTGTGCCCCCTAACCCGTGGATTTGCGCCCCCTAACCCTAACCCCCAGATGTTGCGCCTGGTGCGGCCGGCCCCCCCTGCACCCCCCACGCTACGTCACTGCAAGGACAGGAGGCAACAGGAAAAGCATATGTGTGTGTGTGTGTGTGTGAGAGAGAGAGAGAGCGCCAAACCCCAGTTGTCTCAAAGTGGTATTCACCCAGTGTACTTTCTGAAGAAGTGTGGTTCCATAATATTTCATTTTTCATTTATTGAATTTATATACTGCCCTGTACCCAGAGGTCTCAGGACAGTTCACACTAAAAATGACAATATATAACATCAAAAATAGAAATAATCCAATAACCCCCCCCCAAAAAAAGGAGCCACATTTTAAAAGGTATAGGATGTTGATTGGTTAAGAAAAGGCCTGGTTAAAAAGGAACATTTTTTGCCTGGCACGTAAAGGTAATTTTATTTAAAATAGTGAAACTGGTTTGGCTGAGGGAGGGGTTCGTTCAGTTTTGGGCTTTCTGGAATGAGTAGAGTAATATAGACCAGAGGTCGGCAACCTAAGGCCCAGGGGCCAGATATGGCCCGCAGGGGTTGTTTAACTGGCCCCCGAGCCACCCCCGAACCCTGCCGCCCACTGGGCAAGTCCCCATGTGCTGTGCTAAACCGGCGCAGTGTGGCTCATGGACTCACTTCTGCAGTGCTGCAGTGCTGCCAATAGGAAGTTGCAGACGCTTCCTCGGCTCTTCCTCGGTACCGGAAATAGCATCTGCGCATGTGCACACATGCAGACACCTTCTCCACGCCAGAACGTGCACATGCGCACGGGCGATCTGGCCCGTGGAGAGATCTGTTTGGGAGTGAAGCGGCCCAGGCTGCTTAAGCCCTGCCAACCCCGATATAGACCAAGGTTAGCCAATGAAGTGCACTCAAATCACAATTCCCATCAACCATAGGTAACATAACTAGTTGCCAAGGCAATGGGAGTTGTAGTTCAGGAACCTCTGGAGGACAGCACATTGGCTATTCTGATCAAGACCCATTTCAATCTCATCAGGCTCAGCTTTTGCTAGAACCACCTTTGTCATTTTCTTTGTAAATCACACTTTGCAGACAGTTTATAATGGAATTCAATGTTTCACACAGTTCTCCAGTATGATTTCATCCAATTTCAACACTGAGTTTTGAATTCCAGTATAAAATAGGACTTGCTGATCGCATGGTCGGCGGTTCGAATCCCCGCGGCGGGGTGCGCTCCCATCGTTCGGTCCCAGCGTCTGCCAACCTAGCAGTTTGAAAGCACCCCCGGGTGCAAGTAGATAAATAGGGACCTCTTACCAGCGGGAAGGTAAACGGCGTTCCGTGTGCTGCGCTGGCTCACCAGATGCAGCTTGTCACGCTGGCCACGTGACCCGGAAGTGTCTGTGGACAGCGCTGGCTCCCGGCCTATAGAGTGAGATGAGCGCACAACCCTAGAGTCTGGCAAGACTGGCCCATACGGGCAGGGGTACCTTTACCTTTACTTATAAAATTATAGGATGTCTAAGAAAGTATGTAATCCCTATTTTCATCATTTCCCGCCCCACACTGGACCAGATCCTCACCCCTGGAAGCCTAAAGCATCTCTTTTTGGCCAATAAATCCTTCCACATCAGCCTCTTCCTTCATCAGTTGCCTGCTTTCTTGTTCTGACAGTTCCCTTGAATATTGTCTCCTGTTGGTTTTCCTTTCCCAGGTGAGTGGGAAGCTGAAATCTTGAATTCTTTATTCAAATCTGGGAGGGGATATGTTGTGGGCTAGGCAAGGGAGATTGATATAGGCTATATGGAGGAGGAAATAAGCTAAAAATACTGGGTAAGACCAGGAGCTTCTGGGCTGTAAATTTTGGAGGGTGGAAGAAGACCAGCAAACAATGATAGAGGGCCTGATAGAGTGCACTTTGGTTACATGAGGTTAGATTTGGGTAGTCTTCAAAAAAAGACACCCCCCCCCAGGTTCATTCAGACTTTTGTTTCATGAGACCAAGATTTGTGACGCTAAATGGAAAATTGGAAATGTGTAGAATAAAAGACAAAGTATCCCAGATACTGCCTGATATTAGAGTCAACAGTTGTGGTGCTTCCTGCTTTGGATGGATACAGTTCTCATTAGGACTCAGCCATTTACTCATTGTTTCCAGCACAGATGAGCAACATTTGGTGTTTGGGCCTCATGCAGTCTATAACAGTTTGCCTACCTCCCATATCTGTTGATTCACCCCTTGCTTTGTTGTGGCAATCATGCTTCCTTCAGCTCATCAAGGCGTTAGCCAGTGTGTGATGGGTATAATGTCCATGAGGATGAAGGTGGATAGGGAAGACTCACCTGATGTAACTTTTCCCTCATTGCCCTCATGCTCTCCTCATCCACACAAAAGGTATTTATTTGTTTTTATATGTTCCTATTAAAAGTTATTCCATTTATATGCCACTCTTTAGCCAAATTTCCCTGGGTGGTGTACATTAAGAACATAATTTAAGCAGCATAAAATTAAAAACATACCCTACATAGCCTAATAATAAACAGCATAATTATAAAAAAATCATAATAAGGCCCCCCCTCACACATTTAACAGGCGATAGATTTTTTTAATGGCTGAGGGTGAACCTGTCCCTTAAAAAATGGGATCTTCAAATTTTTGTAAGTAAATCGACACATCCCGTTTTGATTTTAAACAGCGCACATTTTGCCCCCTTTTAAACTCGGACCTCATCATCTTCAAAACTGTGCAGACAGAGTGTGGGTCCAGTCACCAGTGGGAGGAGAACAAGACAGGTTTAGTGGGAGCTTGTGCAGAGAGAGAGTTGGTCCATGGGTGGAGTAAAGTGAGATTGAGAGTTATTGTGGTATGTGAACAGAGGGTGGGTGGGTCCAGGAGGAGGAGTTTGACTCAAACATTGCCAAGAAAATTTGTTATTGGGGGGGGGGGACCAGAGACCTTACCAAAACATGCAGTGTGTGCCAAAATCCCAAACCCCTAATGTTTCCCCTGTCTTGCAGCAAAATCCCAACCTCATTCCTCATTGTAGTTAAAGGAAGATCTCTGCTTAATACTTTTGACTCTAAACAGAGGGATTAGCTGACTGGCCCTTTCCAAAGAAGCAATGATGTTAATTTTGCTGTTTTTCCTTTCAGTAATGCTTGTAATTAAAGATAGCTTCCAAGTGATTGGGGGGAGAAGGGGTTGTTGCTGTGAAGTTCCTTCCAGGTTTATGCAAGTAATATGAAATGTGTGCCAAAATCCCAACCCCTTTGTGTTTCCCCCCTATTAAAGCAAAAGTCCAAACCCCATTCCCTATTATATTTGAAGGCAAACCTCTGTTTCATTCTTATTGTTTCAATGAAGAGGGACTACCTCGTTGGCCCTTTCTACAGAAATAAAGTTGGGCACCATCTACTATAAAATTGCATCCATGTTTGCCTCTAAGCAAACAGCTTTACAAAATAGTTTTCAGTGTTTCCCTCTTGATAGGTAGGGTGGGAAATTTTTTTGATTATATTTGTTTGAATTATTTATGATATCCTTAAGATATTGGTCACAACTGAGAGATTTGTTTGAAATATGGACTGGCATATACATTTTCTAAAACAATGAAATAATTAATAATAATCCGTTTATTGTTCTAAAAACACTGCCCTCCACCATCACTGCCAAATATTCTTAGTTTGACGAAGACAGACACAGTTTTTATTCTTCACAACAATTTATTCTGATTATGAACAATGGGCAATTTAAGCCATATACCGTATTATCATGAGCCAGAGCCCCCAAGCCCCACATTTCTACTTTAGCTTCTCTATCCCCTGCATCCCATTCACCACAAAAAGCCAGATAGTGGACTCAGGAGTCCTGTGAATCCCAGTCGCTCTGCACTCCCACCATCAGGCAAGCAACCTCCACCTATACTGATGCTGAAAATGGGATTCAAGAGGAAGAAGACATTGTTCTCTCCTAACTACCCTTCAAAGTTGAGCTGCTCGGAGAAGCATCCTGACATCTTGCTTGGGTTATAGTGCCTGAAAATTCATCAGTACGAACTGATTTGCTGGCTGTCGAGCACAGCCTTTGACGACCTCATAAGGAATTGCATGGTCATCTAGTAAAGAGAAAGATATATGGTCATATGAGTACCCAGGTGGTAATGGGTGTGCATTTGTGCGCGCGCACACACACACTAAAGAGACATTTTAACTGTATCACGCAAAAAAATAGAAAGCATGTCAGAGTCGCATCCTGATATGAATATGACCCAGAAGGTTAAAATTTAGAGGGGGAATCCATTTTTTTAATGGGAAGGGGTACCAATCCTCACTGATTTTGCATTTGAAATCTGGGCTCTATGGCTGCTTCTATTTCTTCAGAAGGCTAGTTAAAATATTATTTTAAAAGCAGTTTTCACATAATTTAACCACTTGATCATTCACCTCTCTCTTTCTCATGCCCCACTTTCAGAAATCCACCGTCTCATCTTTATACATAGAATGCAAAGGCAATTTTGACAAAGTAATGTTTTCAGGGAAGAGAAGCTTGCCCCCCCAAAAAAACACACAGTATATTTTCTATAATAATAACAATAATTTATTATTTATACCCCACCCATCTGACAGGAAGCCACAAAAAGAATGAGAGAGCAAGATCCTGAGACCAGCTGTGCAGGACCAGTTTTCCTTTTTCCTCTCCTCCATGTATCAGAGAACAATTAAAAGTGCTCTCTTCCTCTCTCTGTGTGTAGGGGCAAAAACAAGAGTCCTGTTTATAATGAAATATCTGCAAATGACGGAAATGTTGAAGCTGGCATATAAAGCCCTTCCTATCATTTTGAAGGAAAATGTAACCAATCCACTTTATTTTCTTTAATTGCAATGCTTCATCAGCCAACCATGTCTTAGGAAAAGTGTGGGGTGTTTATTCCTTTATTGTAAATGGAGCCTTAGGCTGTCTGTTCAGAAGTAAGGCCCAATGCATTCAATTAAGCTTACTCCCAAGTAACTGGGTAAAGATTGTGCAGCATGACACTGCAAGCATTTTTACTCAAAAGTAAGTTCCACTGAGTTCAATAGGATTTACTCTCTGGTATGTTCTTGATCATTCTTGTTGTTGTAATAGTATCCCACCTTTGTCTCTGGCAGCAACTCAAGGCAGCTTACAGTTAAAATCTTATTTCATTCCATTTATCTGTGGAACATGTTGTACACGGTCATTTCCCTCTCACATTTTTCTCTTTACAACAATCCTGTGAGGGTAGGTTAGGTTGAGAGGTTGCAATCGGCTCGGCTCAAAGTGACAGACATATATGTGTGTTGCAAGATCAAAAGCAAAAGAAGCTTGTCCCTATTTTCATCAGAGAAATTGTGGAGGGTATGAACCTGCCAAGCTGTTCCACCTCTGTTACTCATTGGCTGCCAATGCTACTTACCGTAAATAAGAACAAACTCTATGCACTGAGTCTCATCATTATAACACTCTGTGGTCTTTGAGTTCTTGCAACATTTTGAGCCACAAATGATTGGACACTTCAGCTGATTCAACTGACGACTTGGCCCTGCCAAAAGAAACAACATGTACAGTGGTACCTCAGGTTAAATACTTAATTCATTCCAGAGGTCCATTCTTAACCTGAAACTGTTCTTAACCTGAAGCACCACTTTAGCTAATGGGGCCTCCTGCTGCTGCGGTGCCGCCGGAGCACAATTTCTGTTCTCATCCTGAAGCAAAGTTCTTAACCTGAAGCACTATTACTGGGTTAGCGGAGTCTGTAACTGAAGCGTATGTAACCTGAAACGTATGTAACCCAAGGTACCACTGTATTGGATTTCATAGTTGCACCTGAGATGAGTAGACAAGTAGGGGTATTTTGCAGCAGGTGAGTTGGAGTTTATTCCTGGGTTGTCAATGTTCCACTGCTGCATTTTGTGCATTGCTTATCATGTATTATCTTTTGTTATGTGTTATGACAATGAAATATACTTCTGTATTATAATGTTATGTAGGTATATAATGTTGTTTACTTTGTTATTGTGTTGTAAACTGTCCTATGATTAAGGGTATTACATAAATTTCTTAAACAATTGATAACTAAATAAAGCCTTGTCATTTATATTTATAATGTATTTATTATATTTATATACCACTTAAGAATTACAACAGTCTCTAAGAGGTTTACAATTATATATATATATATATATATATATATATATATATATATATAACTGAGAAACTAAAATAAAATTAATGCAAATTTAACCATAACCACAATTGCTAAAACTACAATACATAGCAGTAAAACAGTGTAATATCAAAAAACAGGAACGTATCAGCACAGACTGAAATAACTTTAAAGACAGAGCCCCTCTCTTCAGAGCCCCTGTTGCCAAACTCACAAAATACTGCACATTACACTCAAAGTCTGCATCTCTACAAATAATAAAATACTTGCTTCTCATCTCGTATCACTCATCCCATTATTTTCCACAAATACACACAACACATCACCCACCCACTTGCGCCAGTATCTCTCACTCAATAACCAGCCACTGCTTCCACACAACATAAGTGTACTTCAGAAACCAAGGAGACCAAGAAACTGTTTGCTGACTGGACTGTACAAAATAACAATGCAAATTGCCACTCACAGATATACCTGGCAGCAATCTGGCTCCCTCCCTTGGTTGCTGTCTCCCACTCTGGACTCTCACCTGAGGATGGGAGGAACTGCACACGAACATTCCCTGATACTCCTTCCTCCCACCAAGGAGTGTCCTCAGACAATTAAACCCATGAAAGAGGCAATTTTATAAAACTGGACTCATCAAAATCCCAACACCCTTTTGCCTCTGCAGTGCTGCTTTTGTAGTTGACTAGCTAGATGGCATGCAACAGCAACAGCCGGTTTCTATTACTATCTCTGCAATTCTGCCCAAGAATAATGATTCCCAGGGCCAGCAAGGTAATGCTGATTTTTAGGCATTTCCCATACAAACTAGGGGAATGAATCCTGCTCAGAGCAGCATCATTTGTCTACGTGTAACCATGGAAGACACCTCAAACCCCAATCCTATTTATGCTCAGGGATATATGATTATAAAAAAGGCTGCAGCTACTTACATTCAAACTTTTCAGTGTTGCAAAAGTTATCTTGGCAGCACTTCATGATACTCCGATAGAATACATCATTCACTTTAGTGTAGCTGTAACTTCCTGAAGTACAGTTTATAGCACATCCTCGTTCAGTTTTTACTTTTCTAGTGCCATCTGTGAGAGAGAATGGGAAAGGATAGCTAATCCTTAAAATAGTATATTCAAGAATCATCTTATAAGCACAACATAATTTCTTCTGCAAAACTCTATGATTTTTTTTTAGCATAGTTCCTTTAAAGACATAATTGACTTGCTTTCTTGCACACAGAAATAGGCAAGGGCATGGAATGAGTTGTTCTACCACCCATCTCTACCTGAGATCATCAAAATAATGGATTAATCAGCCTTCAGCTGATAAAGAGCTGCTGTGAGGCTTGAATAAAACATATTACTATTTTCATATATCAGCGCCATCAGATTCCCAGTTCTGAGGTTTTTTATCACTCTGTGGAGACTCCTAAATATTGTGGCATGTGCCCAGGAAAATAAGTTAATGCTGAATCATAAAATAACAGAACAGGAAGTAGAAGGGGCCATCCAGAATATGCAATTGGGTAAATCCCCAGGACCGGATGGATTGACTTCAAGATACTACAGATCTTTGAAAGAATGGTTAATACAACCCTTAAAAGAAGTCTGTAATGAAATATTGGAAGGGAAAAAGGCACCAGAGTCGTGGAAAGAAGCATATATTACACTTATACCGAAAACAGAGACTGAAAAGACACAGCTTAAGAACTACTGCCCTATATCACTGCTTAATGTGGATTATAAAAATTTTGCAGACATTTTGGCTAGAAGACTAAAAAAGGTGTTAACAGAAGAAATTCATAAAGATCAAGCGCGTTTTTCTCCCAGGCAGACACTTGTCTGACAATACGAGGAATATAATTAATATCTTAGAAAAACTACAAGTGAAGATCAATACTAAAGCAGTTTTGATATTTGTGGACGTGGAGAAAGCCTTTGACAACATTTCTTGGAGTTTTATGAAGAAGAATTTACAGGGGATGGGGGTTGGTCAAGGCTTTGGAAATGGTATAGGTGCAATTTATTCAGAACAGAAGGCTAAATTAATTGTGAATAACGTAGTGACGGAAGAACTTAAGATTGAGAAAGTAACACGACAAGGTTGCCCAATTTCTCCATTGCTTTTTATATCGGTCCTGGAGGTTCTGCTAAATATGATTAGAAAGGACCAACTGGTAAAAGGTATACAAGTGGGAGCCAAACAGTACAAACTGAAAGCATTTGCTGATGATTTGGTATTACAGGAGCCAGAATCTAGTACTAAAAGAGTTCTGATGAATCAGGAAATAGAATGGAAAATTAAACAAATGAGACAAAAAACATTTGAATCAGCTAATAAATGTGGGAAATTGCTGGCTTGGCAAATGAAAAAAAGACAAAAATTAAATACTATTACAAATTTAGAAGTGGAAGGAAAGAATATACATAACCCAACTGAGATTAGAAATTGTTTCCAGAGGTACTTTAAACAATTATATTCACAAGGGCCACAGAAAGAAATGGACATAGACCGATTTTTGGAAACAAATGGATTACAAAAAATCTCTCAAGAAAGTAAACTAATGTTGAACTATAAAATATCTGAACAGGAAGTAGAAGGTGCCATTCAAAATATGCAATTGGGCAAATCTCCAGGACCGGATGGGCTGACTTCTAGATATTATAGATCTTTGAAAGAGTGGTTAATACAACCTTTGAAGGAAGTCTGCAATGAAATTCTGGAAGGGAAGAGGGCACCAGAGTCGTGGAAAGAGGCGTATATTACACTTATACCGAAAACAGAGACTGAAAAGACTCAGCTTAAGAACTACCGCCCTATATCGTTACTTAATGTGGATTACAAAATTTTTGCTGACATTTTGGCCAAGAGATTGAAAAAGGTATTGATGGAAGAGATCCATAAAGATCAAGCGGGCTTTCTCCCGGGAAGACATTTGTCTGATAATTTGAGGAACATAATTGATATTTTGGAAAAACTAGAAGTGAATATAAACACTAAAGCAGTTCTGATATTTGTGGACGCGGAGAAAGCTTTTGATAATATCTCTTGGAGTTTTATGAAAAAGAACCTACAGGGGATGGGGGTAGGCCAAGGTTTTGAAAATGGTATAGGTGCAATATATTCTGAACAAAAGGCTAAATTAATTGTAAATAATGTGGTGACGGAAGAATTTAAGATAGAAAAAGGGACACGACAGGGGTGCCCAATCTCCCCATTGCTTTTTATATCGGTCCTGGAGGTTTTGCTGAATATGATTAGAAGGGACCGGTTGGTTAAAGGTATACAGGTCGGAGCTAAACAGTATAAATTGAGAGCATTTGCAGATTTAGTATTGACGTTACAGGAGCCAGAATCTAGTACTAAAAGGGTTTTAGAACTAATTCAAGAATTTGGTCAAGTGGCAGGATTCAAATTGAACAAGTCAAAAACTAAGGTTTTAGAGAAAAAATTAACATCGATTGAAAGAGAGAGGTTTCAGAATGAGACAGGTCTGAATGTGGTCAAGAAAGTGAAATACTTGGGGATTAACATGACAGCAAAGAATGAGAACTTATTTAAAGATAATTATGAAAAATGTTGGACGGAAGTGAAAAAAGACTTAGAAATTTGGTCAAATTTGAAGCTTTCCTTGTTGGGTCGAATGGCAGCTATAAAGATGAATGTATTGCCTAGAATGTTGTTTTTGTTTCAAACACTGCAAATTGTGGACAAGATGGATTGTTTCAAGAAGTGGCAGAAAGATATATCTAGATTTGTCTGGCAGGGCAAGAAGCCCAGAATAAAATTCAAGATATTAACTGATGCAAAGGAAAGGGGTGGATTTGCCCTGCCAGACTTTAAACTTTACTATGAATCAGCAGCATTCTGCTGGTTGAAAAACTGGATGCTTCTTGAGAACACAGACATTTTGGATTTAGAAGGTTTTAACAATGTTTTCGGGTGGCATGCATACTTGTGGTACGACAAGGTTAAAGCACATAAAGCATTTAAGAACCATATTGTCAGGAAAGCTTTGTTCAATGTTTGGATAAGATATAAGGATTTATTGGAAAATAAAACCCCAAGGTGGCTGTCACCAATGGAAGCAAAGGCCCAGAAAAAGCTCAATATGGAGGCCAAATGGCCAAAATATTGGGGAATTTTGGAACAAGAGGGAGATAGACTAAAACTGCAGAGTTTTGAGAAACTAAAAAACAAAGTGTGAGATTGGCTTCATTACTATCAGGTAATGGAGGCATATAATTTGGACAAGAAAATTGGCTTCCAGGTGGAAAAATCGAAATTAGAAACAGAACTGTTAGAACCAAAAACTAAGATTTTGTCAAGGATGTATAACTTGCTGTTGAAATGGAATACACAGGATGAAACTGTGAAATCTGCTATGATTAAATGGGCACAAGATGTTGGACATAACATTATGTTTGCTGACTGGGAACAGTTGTGGACCACTGGTATGAAATTTATGGCATGTAATGCCTTAAGAGAGAATATTATGAAAATGATGTACAGGTGGTACATGACACCAGTCAAGCTTGCAAAAATTTATCATCTGCCTGATAATAAATGTTGGAAATGTAAAGAAAATGAAGGTACATTCTTTCACCTTTGGTGGACGTGCCCAAAGATTAAGGCTTTCTGGGAAATGATCTATAATGAAATGAAAAAGGTATTTAAATATACCTTCTTGAAGAAACCAGAGGCCTTTCTCTTGGGCATTGTCGGCCAATTGGTGCCAAAGAAGGACAGAACTTTTTTTATGTACGCTACAACAGCAGCAAGAATACTTATTGCGAAGTATTGGAAGACACAAGATTTACCCACTTTGGAAGAATGGCAGATAAAGGTGATGGACTATATGGGATTGGCAGAAATGACTGACAGAATCCGAGACCAGGGAGAAGAGATGGTGGAAGAAGATTGGAAGAAATTTAAAGACTATCTACAGAAATATTGTAAAATTAATGAATGTTAGAATGATGTTGGATAGAAATTAAGTGGTTTCCAGCTGTAATGCTTTAAGAATATGGAAGAAGGGTATAAATAGGTAAAAAAATAATTAAAATGATGTTGGATTGGAAATAAGCGGTATTAGCAACAAAGTTAATAAGAATATGCAAAAATGAATTGATAATGGATGAAAATACTGAGTTATAAAATGTTAAGTTATAGAGATAAGATAAATGAAAGAGGGTAAGGATTTGCTGATTTGATTATTTAAATGGGAATACAAGAAGGGGAGGTGTGAGGAAGTCAAAGAAACAAGCAAATGAGTTTTAAGTTATGAAAAAGAATTGTTTTTATTTTTTCTGATTTTTTCTGTATGTTTACTCTTATTTTTTTTTATTATGTGTTTTTGTATATTTGTCTTTGTAAAATCTTAATAAATATTTCTTAAAAAAAAAAGAAATATGGTCAAACTTGAAGTTATCGTTGTTAGGTCGAACTGCTGTGATAAAAATGAATGTATTGCCAAGAATGCTGTTTTTGTTTCAAACATTGCAAATTTTGGACAAAATGGATTGTTTCAAGAAGTGGCAGAGAGATATCTCTAGATTTGTCTGGCAGGGCAAGAAGTCTCGTATAAAATTTAAGATATTAACTGATGCTAAAGAAAGAGGTGGATTTGCCCTGCCAGACCTTAAACTTTATTATGAATCAGCCGCTTTTTGTTGGCTGAGAGAATGGATGCTTCTTGAAAATACTGACGTGTTGGATTTGGAAGGTTTTAACAATGTATTTGGTTGGCATGCATATCTGTGGTATGACAAGGTAAAAGCACATAAAGCGTTTAAAAACCATATTGTCAGGAAAGCACTGTTTAATGTCTGGATAAGATACAAAGACCTGTTAGAAAATAAAACCCCGAGATGGCTGTCACCAATGGAAGCAAAGGCTCAGAAAAAACTCAATATGGAGGCCAAATGGCCGAAGTATTGGGAAATTCTGGAGCAGGAGGGAGATAGACTAAAACTGCAGAGCTTTGAAAAATTAAAAAACAGTGCGAGACTGGCTCCATTACTATCAAATAATGGAGGCATATAATTTGGACAAAAAATCAGGCTTCCAGGTGGAAAAATCAAAATTGGAAACAGAATTGTTAGACCCCAAAGTTAAGAATTTGTCAAGAATGTATAACTTGTTGTTGAAATGGAATACTCGGGATGAAACGGTGAAATCTGCTATGATCAAATGGGCACAAGATGTGGGACATAACATTATGATGGCTGACTGGGAACAGTTATGGACCACAGGTATGAAGTTTATGGCATGTAATGCCTTAAGAGAGAATTTAATGAAAATGATCTATAGGTGGTACATAACACCAGTCAAGCTTGCAAAAATCTACCATTTGCCTGATAACAAATGTTGGAAATGTAAGGAGACTGAAGGTACATTCTTTCACCTTTGGTGGACATGCCCAAGGATTAAGAACTTCTGGGAGATGATTTATAATGAAATGAAAAAGGTATTTAAATATACCTTCTTGAAGAAACCAGAGGCCTTTCTCCTGGGCATGGTCGGCCAATTGGTGCCAAAGAAGGATAGAACTTTTTTATGTATGCTACAACAGCAGCAAGAATACTCATCGCAAAGCACTGGAAGACACAAGATTTACCCACCCGGGAAGAATGGCAGATGAAGCTGATGGACTACATGGAATTGGCGGAAATGACTGGCAGAATCCGAGACCAGGGAGAGGAGTCGGTGGAAGAAGATTGGAAAAAATTCAAAGTATATCTACAGAAATATTGTAAAATTAATGAATGTTAGAAGGATGCTGGAATGACGTTACATGGTTTTAGCAGAAATGTTATAAAGAACTAAGTAAAAATAGATTGTTAATGGGTCAAAAGTGTAAAATTTAAGGTCAGATTGTGTTAAGATAAATTATAGAACAAAAATTGAGAAAGATGGAAAGGATTTGCTGAAATAGCTAATTGAACAAGAATACAAAAAAGGGAGGTGTGAGGAGGTCAATGATACAAGTAAATGAAAGGTAGAGATATAGAGATATTGGATGTATTTTTTAAATGTTTTTGCTTTTCTTGCTGTTTTCTTGTATTGGTTTTTTTGGGTTTTTTTCTTTTTATTTTTGATGTATTGTAAACTTTTTATTGTTTTTTCTTCTTCTTTTTTCTGTAACTATTAAACTGTTAATAAATATCTTTAAAAATAAATAAATATTGTGGCATGTGACTTCAACAAAAAGAAGCTTGTGCACAAATAGAGGTGTGTTGAAGCAGCATGCAATATGCACACAAACAGAAACATGTGTTGCTATAGGATGTGCCTTAGAAGTGTTTTCCAAGCCCCAGTGGGAGAAATCTTCTGCATGGGCCCCCCTGCAGAGATAAAGCCATATGGTTACTGTGTCATTTTGGAAGAATTACATGGCTGGTTCATGTATACCCTTACCTCATTTTATCTCTAGCTCTTTGATATTTCAGCACTTAATGAATCAGTTGAATGCATAAAACGTCTCTTCCCTGAAAAAAGCAGGTTGATTTCCTCAACATTGGGTGAGATCAGCATTCTGTAGACACCCCTAGATACCCCACAGAAAAAATGGACCCACACACTCAGGTTTAATCTGGCAGAAAGGCTTTATACTCACTTAAAGAGTATTCAACAAAATTTGAAAAGCAACTGCTTCCTTCGATATCACAATTCTCAACTTCTATGGTTTCACCTTCCACCCTTTTGGTACATATCAATGTTGCAGCTGTAAAGAGGAGAGAGGAGGAGACATTCAGTACATGAAACACTCAGTCCTTAAGAAATGGCATTACATTACCACTTAGGAGATTGACTTTGATCTCAGCCTTTATTGGATGCAATCTTCCAAGACAGACATGATCTGTCATAATGGTTTCAGGATCCATATGTAGTGCAACCACACCGATACACATTTCCCCCTTTCTCACACACAGGAACATCTCAAGACACAAAGATGGATAGGCATACATTAAGGCAGGTCATCCTTTCAGGATACTTTCTTTTTTGTTCTAGCCAATTCCAATTTTCCATTTAGTGGCAGCAATCTGAACAAACCTGGGGGGTCTCTTTGTGAGCAAAGCCAACCTCATGAAACAGAAGTACACTCTATCAGAACCTCTAACATGATCTTCTCCTTCCCCTCCAAAATTTAGATATTCCCCTCTAGATACTCCCGAGCTTGTTCAGTATTTTAAGCTTCCTTTTTCCTTCATAGAGCCTATATCAATCTGGCTTGTCTAGCCTATGGCAGACCTGCTGCCAGATTTGAAGAAATTATTCAAGATTTTAAGCTTTCTACTCACCTGGGGAAAGGATGACCAAGAGGAGACAAGTACTCAGGAAGGTCTTCATAGTGCTGGAGATCAAAAACTGAGAAGCATTCAGAACAAAAAAGCAAGTGACTGATGGAGCAAGAGGCTGATTTGAAGGGAATTATAGGCCAAGAAGAGGAGCCTGAGGGTTCCATGTGGGAAGAAGTGGTCCAGTGAGGGGTGAGAAATGATGAAAATAGGGATTGCATACATTCCCATACATCCTGCTCTTTTATATTTTCCAATATATATTTTTCCAACAAAGCACCGTGTTGAAATTGGATTCTTAGGGAACTGTATGAAATTCTTCCAGCTGAATTTTGTATCCCATCCCATGCTGATCGTAGCCACTGAGAAGAGCCTGATTATGTATGAAGTGTGTGTGTGTGTGTGTGTGTGTTTTGTGTGTGTGTGTGTTGTAATCCATGCCCTTAAACTGCTCATTTGCCTGAATGGTGGAAGCCAAAAGAGGGGAAACTTTCAGTGATTATGGAACTATTTTATAATCTGCAACAGTGGTTGAGAAACTCTGGCTTGGGGGCAAATGACCCCTATGTGCCTCTCTATCTGGAGTCCTATTAGGCCAGAACCTCTGCCTAGGTCACATCCCTGATCCTTCCTACTCCACCCCTCCTCAAGTGGGTAAGTGTGAAAATATCCCATGCTGACCTGGATCAATGTATAAGTGTGTGTGTGTGTGTGTGTAGACATCTCTGACTTCTGTGTTAACCATAGAATTCTGGACACGGAAGGGACCACAAGGGTCATCTAGTTCAATTCCCCGCAATGCAGGAACCTTTTGCCCAATATGAGGCTCAGATCCACAACCCTGAGATTGAGTCTCATGCTTTACTGACGGTACTATCCCTTCATTCTTGGCAGAAGTTTATAGAATGGGTTTCTCACCAGGATCCTACAAAGGGCTATAGCACCCTTCCAGGTGGTAAACCTGAAAGGCATCCTAATTTGATGTATGTCATAGGGTGGCCCTCAATTGAGTGTTGACCCAGCCAATCATCAACCAGCACCAGAGCTGGCCTAATACCTTTGCAAAGCCTACTTACATCCGTAATCAACAAAAAGTTTTGGCTTACTTCAACCCAACAATGATGCTCTGTGTCTCTGTGTCTCTTTTCCTACCCTCCACTGACCCCACCAATGCCATGCATTTTCTGAGCCTGGGCCACAATGTTTTGAGCCCCTCCATTGTAGGCTCAGGTTATATATGTGTAAATAAACCATATATCATAAAGACACTGCAGTCTCTGCTGTGCATCATTCCAAAAGGAAACATGAACCCTGGTTGAGTGCCTGGAACCCCTGGAATTTCACGCTGCTCATAGATTGGGGTGGCATGCAATTTTATTATAAAAACCCTCAATGTTTTCCTTCCTCTCCTTTACTAATAAATTCTGTCATTGCTTAAAACCACATGTCCTCCATCCCTGCACTGCTCAAATCTCTGTTGTTGTTTAAAATAAGCCCTCCTTTCACTTTAATTTTCCCACTCTTCTTGCAGTACTCAAATGTCTCTCTTCCATTCCTCAGCTGCTTCATTTGAGATAGACAAAGGATGTGGAGCCCTCAAATATTCTATAGGACCTTAGCACAATGTATTTACTGCCTGGAACCATGTGGATTCTAATAAGCTTAAACTTACAATAACATACATCATGAGGTGTGTGCACAAAGCAGACTGCAGAGTAGCAGGGAGGAGGAAACCTGGAAATGGGAGTGATCTGTGTGTAAGGGAGAATTTTTAAAAAAGGATACTGGTAAAAATTGGTCCTATACTTAGTAATCCCTAGTATGAATGACCATTCTAAAAAAGAAAAAAAGGAAGGGTTTTAGATAATTGGTAAAATGTGTGGTATAGGCAGGTTTCATTTTTATTTATTATGCAAATATATGCTAGTCCTTTTCAGAGCAGACCCACAAAATGAAGTGGCATGGCTGACTTAGACTCATTAATTTCAATGAGGTTTCAGATTTCATCCTTGTTGCCCTTACACAAATGATGATGTTCCTCCCCAAGATTCATTCTCCTGGTTCGCATGGGAGAAACTTAGAATCAGTATGACCATCTGTTTCTCAAGGAGAAAGCGGGTGTTCTCCTGTCTGAGGTACTTATTCACCAAGAGCATCAGATGACTCCTAGGGGTATGGAAGAGAGCACCCTGAATGTATTAGAGATTGGGAGGAAGAGAGAATAACACGTAGAAAGGAAGGAGTAGGAAGTACTTGAGCCATAAGGTTCCTGCCTTCTTAACTTGACCCAATAATATTCAGATAACCTCCAATAGACAAGAAGGGAAGACTGAAGAACAGCAGTTGCAGATCTTAGAACCCTCTGAGGTGGATTTGGAAGGTACTGTGTTCAAAAGGAATGGATCAAACAGGTATCTCTGCTCTCAACATTTCTCCTGCAGCTGACATTTCTCCTGCAGTGAGAAAATCATGTTGACTATTTTCATTTGTGATCTAAAGCCATGCTGTGACTCGGGATAGACCCTGTTAGTGTGTGACTGTAATCTGTTAAGAACTACAAGGGCAAAGGCCTTCCACAAAGTACTGAGAATTACTAAGGTTCCATGGTAGTTGTTACAGTCATGGTGGTCACCTTTGTTGCTGGTGTCACAAATGTCTTGTGGCACAGATTCTTGTTCCCAAGAGGAGGTTGCAGAGATGCATCATGATGGAGGAATTGAAGGTGGCTTTCAGCACTTCTGTTGGGATTCCGTCCTGTCCTGGGGCTTTACCACATATCTGAGAGTTGATGGCATTTGTCAGCAAATCAAGGGAGGGAGGTCATTCAGCTCTTCCAAGACAGGTAGGGTCTGGACACTGTCAACCGCTGTGTCAGATGCCATGTTTCCCCACAAATACAGTTCTTGATAGTGCTCTGCCCATTGCTTTAGTTGCTTGCTGTGGTGTGTGATGCTCTTTCCCAACAGACTTTTCAGTGATGTAGTTTTCCTAACTGTTGGTCCAAAGGCTTTCTTCATGCCTTCATACATTTTGTGAAACATTTTTGGTGTCAGTAGCGAGTTGAATGCTCTTACACAGCTTTAGCCAATTGTCACTAGGCAACCAGGGCAGATTCCTGCTGTTTGGAAGAACTATGGTGACCCACTGAGAAATTCAGGAGTCGGGAAATAAGAGGATTCTTGTCCCACCTTGGATCAAACCAAGGGCACGTTCAGAATTCAGCATTCTGGTCCCAGAGTGCCTAACCATATTCCTACAAGGCATGTGCACAATAGCCTCGCCCACATAGGATCTCCAGTAACTAGTAGAAAAAGCTGTGGAGTGTAACCCACTAGTGGAGCACAGCCAGGGGCACCAACTTGGGCCCCAGATTATGATGCAATTTGGGTATTATGTGGCTATTATGCCACATAATACCCTTTCTGCATTTATAAGAACTCAGTTCTTTAGTGTGGCAGCGCCTATACTTTGGAACTCCCTGCCTATTGAGATCAAGCAGGCTCCTTCACTGTACTTTTTGGCAGCTACTAAAAATATTCCTGTTTAGACAAGCCTACCCAGATGCCTAGAAAGTCGAGGTAATTTTAATCTGGCATGTGTGACAGAGACTTGGTTGGATGAAGCAGATGGGCCTGTCCTTGCCACTGGTTGTCCACCAAGTTTCTCTTATGCACAACAACCCAGGTCATGTGGGCGGGGGGGGGGGGGTTATAGTGATTTTTAGGAAGTCATTAGTTTGCACCAGGCATCCTATTGGGAAAATCCAGTTTTCTGAGTGCATGTTCTGGAAGCTGGGCAATAGGGGCAGTACAGGATTCATTTTGTTGTACCGACCTCCCCGCTGCACCAAGGATTCCGTGCCTGAGCTGCTTCAGGTCATGGTGATGTTCTCCTGGAAACACCTAGTTTGGTTGGCCTGGGGGATTTTAACATCCATGCCAGAATGACCTTACAAGGGGCCGCTTGGGACTTCGTGGAAAGAATGGCCTCCATGGGGCTGTCCCTGAATAATTTTGGCCCAACTCAGAGTCGCAGACATGCCTTAGACCTGGTGTTTACCTCTATGGATATGGGTGATCTGACACTAAGTAAAAGCGAAACAAAAGAAGTGCCATTGTTGAATCACTTCCTGGCGCAACTGGACTTCTCTGCGACTATTATCCTCTGCAGGGAGGTGAGACTGATTTGGATGGTTCACCCCCACCACTTAATGGATCCAAATGGTTTCCAGAGAGTGGTAGGGGATGTTTTATCCCATGTTTGTGGCCTTTCAGCTGATTCCCTGGTGGCTCACTGGAATGTGGAGCTAACCAGGGCTATCAACTGTCTCCAGCAGGTTAGGGACAAAGATGAAAGCTGTTTCCTAGTTCTGCTGGATCTCTCAGTGGCCTTTGATACCATCGTCCACAATATCCTTTTGGATCATCACTGGTAAAAGAAGGCAGTATTCTATCTTGACTTCTGTTTAATATAGTTAGGAGCGTCAGTCTTTCTGCCAGTTCTTCCAGTTCTGTACCCTACTGTCTCCCATACAAATACAGTCCATTGCTTAGAAAGAAATTTATTGATGAGGGCTGAGCATCCTCTGGGCCCTAAAAAAATATGGAGGGTATCAGTTGGGTGAGAGATAAGAATGGGGTTGGCCTGTTTCCTTCAGATATGTCTCCCATTCCCTGTAACACACACACACACACACACACACACACACACAACCCACACAAAATAACCCCCTCTCCCCCCCCAACCCCCTGGGTAACACCTGGCTTGCCAGTAGTAATGTGAAAAGGAACTAGTGGTCTTAGTAGACCAAAAACTTAACAACAGTGTGGGGGAAAGTGTAAAAAAGAGCTTATGCTATTCTAGGCTGCATCAACAGAAGAATAGTGTCCTGATTGGGGAAGTAATAATTCCACTCTATTCTGTGTTGGTCAGACCACCTCTGGAGTTCTGTGTCCAGTTCTGGGCACAGCAATTTAAGAAAAGTATGAACAAGTTGGAATATGCGCAGAGGTGGGCGACCCAGATGATTAAGGGTCTGGAAACCAAGCTGTATGAGAAACGAATGAAGGAATTGGGTATGTTTAGCTAGGAAAAGAGGAGACTAATATCTTAAAGGCTGGCATATGAAGATGGAGCAAGTTTGTTTTCTCCTGCTCTGGAGGGTAAGACCCAACTCTATGGCTTAAAGTAACAAGAAAGGAGATTCCTACTAAACTTCAGGAATAACTTTCTTATGATAAGAGCTGTTTGACAAAACCAATCCTTTTTCCAAATCCTGCCTCTGCCCTACTGTTTTTGGGCATAGACTTGGGCTCCACTCTGCTCCACAGAGAACTAGTAGGCTTCTTTCAGTCTGCAGCATGATACAGTGGAATCTCGGCTCCCAAACTTAATCTGTTCTGGGATTCCGTTTGACTCCCAAAATGGTTCAGAAACCAAGGCACAGCTTCAGATTGGCTGTAGGAGCTTCCTGCAGCCAATCGGAAGCCACACCAGATGTTTGGCTTCCAAAGAACATTTGAAAACTGGAACAATCACTTCCAGTTTTCAATTGTTCAGAAGCCGGAATGTTCAGCCCCCAAGGCATTCAGGGGCTGAAGTTCCACTGTAATCTGGAAGAACCAGACTGAAATATGCCTGGACATGTGGGAAATAATATTACAGATACAGCAATGTCTGGGTGCCTCACCAGACACAGGAAGGCAATTAGATGCATAATGAATAGAGAAATCTTCCATGAAACATGTTCCACTCTCTTTAACTATGGTAATGACCAAAATCAAAACCTTGTCACATCAACTGATCATTATTCTCAGTGGAGAGTTTATGTTAAGTGATATGTTTGAACACTGAATGTGTAAGTTTATGTCTAAAGTCAACAGACAGAACAAACACCATTAGGTGTACTGCTGGATAAGTGTTTAATTGTTCTTATACTTGCATTTGCGTGGTGTCTGTTTTTTTTAACCCAATAAAAACAGCTTTTTAAAAAAAGAGTTGTTTGACTCCCATGAGAGGTGTTGGACGCTCCTTCCATGGAGGTTTTTAAGCAGAGGTAGGATAGCCATGGATATAATGGATGCTTTAGTTGAGATTCCTGCACTGCAGGGGGTTGGACTAGATGACCCCTAGGGACCCTTCCAACTCTAAGATTCTATGGGTCTATGATTCTACATATTTGAAAATGTGTTTGGTTTTGTTGTTGTTCTTCATCCTCAGCTCATCCTCAGCTCAGTCTTAATTTTTCACTTCATGGTAGTAATCCATATCTGGTTAAGACAAGCCTTTTTAGTCATTTTCCCATAAAATATTTTCAGTGTTTCAGGATAGCCATTTGGATAATAATAATAATAATAATAATAATAATAATAATAATAATAATTTATTTATACCCCGCCACTCTGGGCGGCTTCCAACAAAACTCTAAAACGCAATAACCTATTAAACATTAAAAGCTTCCCTAAACAGGGCTGCCTTCAGATGTCTTCTAAAAGTTTGGTAGTTATTTTTCTCTTTGACATGTGGTGGGAGGGCGTTCCACAGGACGGGTGCCACTACTGAGAAGGCTCTCTGCCTGGTTCCCAGTAACTTGGCTTCTCATAGCGAGGGAACCACCAGAAGGCCCTCGGCGCTGGACCTCCCTGGATTGCCATTTGCTCTGATTCAGCTTTAAAGAGCAAGTTTTCAGGGAGAAAACTGTGGAGCAAGGAAAAATGTGTTTGGGCATGGAGTTATAATGCAAGGATTGTTCCTGGATAGCAAACCAGCTCTTTATAGGTTCCATTTTCATTTCATCCATCCCAGATACCCACCAATGCTGGAGAAGGCATTAGCAAGAGGTCCTGTCTAGTGTTTCCTGAAATACTTTTTCCCTAACTGCTGCCATTTAATGGAACTCCCATCAGAAGTGGTAATATGTCCCTTTAGTTTATTAAATTGTGAGCTTTATTAAGTTGCAGGCTTACTGTATTTATTTGAAAGTTATAGACTTGAGAACCAACATTTCATTTGCCATAATCATTTATTTTCTTATCATAATGATCACATTGCAAATTTAACTGGTTTAAATTTTACACCCTAGCTTTTTGGAGCTAGAACCCAGAACCCCAACACCAAGAGGATAAAAGAAGCCCAGTGGTCCTGAGGCCTGGCTGTGACCACTAGGCTTCAAACTTATGAAGCATTATAACAATTCTCTTTTCTGGCAGTGATAATAGTGTTGCCAATACGGACTATATGTCCGAAACCATTCTTTTGTTTTTCCTTTATGGCACAAAAATCTTTTGTTGCACATCCATGGAAAAAGAATCTATCCCCTTTATGAAAACCTGAAGAAGAAGAAAGAAAGAAATGTTCACATTAGTGCTTTTCCAGGGCCTTTGAAATTGTGGTTGTGTTAGTGAATGTGAATTTTAATAATTCATTTTTATAAAATATACAGCTGAAAAATCTGCAGCAATCCCATAAACACATCTAAAATTTGGAATACAATGTTCATGCAGCCACTGATGAATGGCATGATAACAATGAGGAGGCAGGGGAGGGGAAGGAAAATTGAGAAGCCGAGGAGGCTCAGGCATAGAAGGAAGGCCTGGCATCTGAAGAGGAGGAAGAGGAAGAAGCAGAAGAAGGGGAGGTTGAGGGGAGGGAGAAGGATCGTGATGTTGGATGCCTCAGGAGTCCAACCAAATCACAGCTGACATTGTGCATTTGCTACCCGCCCCCGCCCCCTGTTGGTTGTTTTTTTTGGGGGGGGGAGTAGAAATTATATGGACCACCCCATTTGCTTAGATGTTTGCTGCCTGCCAGCTGCTGGTTTCGTTCCAGGGATGAGCATCATTTGATTGTCAGAAAAGGAAGGATTTCCTAAGTATGGTGTGTTGGGATGGATAAGAAAGAGGAAGTAAGGTGGTTAGAGGTAGTCATTGTCTTTTGGTATCCAGGTGTTAAAGAAAGGAGGGGGATATATGTGTGTATGTGGACATATGTGGTCTGTGTGTTTTTGTGAAAAAGAAAAGCAAAAAGAGTAGGGCTGTACGTATGCATGAGTGTCTTGGTGATAGGTGTCTCTACATCTTTGTAAAGGAGAGAGAGGTAAACAGAGGTATGTATATATGCATGTATGCCTGTGAGGGAGAGACATCTTTTTAGAAAAGAAGGATAGAATATTAATATGTGTGCATTTGGGAGGAAGAGGGAGAGATGTTTGTGAAAGAGCAACAAAAAGCTAAGGCGATGGAGTGTACCAATCATGGTTTCCTTGAGATGGGGGAGCAAAGTGAAGTGTACCAAGTAAGACCAGATCAATGAAGTGGGTGGGTTAATGATTGGGGTGTGTGAAAAGCAGAGGTCACCAGTAAGGGGGAGGAAATGAGGGAGGAATGGGAATGTGGGGTGTATAAAGGATAATAAATCATGGGGTAGGGTTAAGGAGCATGTAGGAAAGGGTGAAGTGGAGGGAGTAGCATCCCAAATAGCAGAGGAATCATAGAAGGGGGTCTACCCCTTCAGAAATCAGGGAGAGAGGGAGAGACAGGGACAGAGAGAGAAGGAGAAGGAGTCACGCGGGGTGGAAAAGCACACTGGAGGAGGGAAATGCACTCTTCAAATGTTTGTAAGAGGTGTGAGAGACTTTCAAAATGTCTTGGATGGGAGTGGGGTGGTGAGTGCAACAAACAGGGGGATATGCCATTTGTCCTGAATAAAAAAGTATGGCTATAAAGAAACAATTTCAGATGACACCCAATGTCCTTAGAACTTGAAAGGCCATGGAGAGTACATTTGAGGGCTGAGGTGTTACCCCTAAGTAGATCCAACCTTCTCAGTTTCAGGATGTGGGTGGACCAGAAGGGGAACTTTCACAGGTGACCTCAACAGATGAGTAGGCTTATGTGGGAGAAGGCAGTCCTTGAGATGCCCAATTCCCAAGATATGTGGCACATTTAACTATGTGACACCAGTACTTTGAAGGGAACCTAGATAGTCCTGAGGGTTTCTCAGACCGTTTTGGAACTGGTTTCTGTTTTCAAGAACCTATCTGTATAAAACGTCAAATAGATTTGGAGCTAATTGCAAGCATTTTGCCCCAATCAGTTTCTGCCATTTTGCTTGCTGTTAACAGAGAGATGTGGTCTGGGGAGAGTTTCAAGGTAGAGTTAGAGAGGCCTGAATATTCCCTCTACTGGTGTAAGCAGAGAAGCAAGTGAGATAAGGTGATGGGCTCTTCCTCCATGTGACACTTTCCCCAGGCAGTATCTTTTTCTCCAACACATTCTCTCTTCCATCCTCCATCACATTATTAATTCTGAAATCTGGTTGTGGGCAAAGTCTGTGTCAAGGATAGCTAACCAGGAGCAGAGCCCACTGGTGCCTTCTGCCAAATGTACAAAAGCATGCATCCACAGGAGATATCAGAGGAAGTGGGGGAAGAGACAGAGGGGCTTCTTTCTCTCTCTCATTTATATTAGAGACTGATATACCAAGTGCATTGACATGTAGAAGAAACTTTGATTATTGTTTTTAAAAAAAGATTCAAAAAAGAAGAAAAGCTTGCTTCTTACTTTTCTGACAACATAAAATGGGGACAGGGGAAAATAAAGGGGTCAGCACGGTTTTCCAAGGTAATTTGCAGACTTTGTTTCCTGGTTCAGTAGCAACCTTACCTTCCATAAGAGCTCCCTCAAAACGAACACACTGATTCTCATTCCCAAGGCAGTTGACGGTCTTATCACTCGTACAATTCTGAAATTTGGCAGCGAAGCAGGCTGGGCACTGCATACCATTAGGTGTAAGAGCATTGTGATCTGGAACTGCCAAAATCAAATCTATAGTCAGTATATGTAATGGTTTTATCTGTCTTTATATCTACAATCTCTGGCATCACATATACATTTATTATCTCATTTGCTTTTTATGTGCTGCTAAAAGGTCTTTCCTTTTAAAAGTCTTTACGGGGCAATGCTCGTCTGGAAGTTAACTCCAATAATGTATGCTTGCATTCATTATTGTATTTTTAAACTTTTCATCTTGTGTTTTTAGGGATAAGCTCCAGAAGAAGGTTGCTGGTGGTGGAGGGATTGTGGTGTTGCTACAGCGGAGTGATGAGAGCTGGCTAAGGACACAAGAGGGCTGAATTAAGCCTCCATCTAAGAGGTTTTCACACATGAAGATAATGATACTTTTTAACACCTTCCCCAAAAGATAGGTGTTAAGTATCTTCTATGGGTTAAAATTGAAGTTTGTCTATGGGAAGATGTTGAAAAACCTTAAACTGCTACATTAAATGCAAAAGAACACACACACATGGACAAACACACACTCCTATATACAGTTGTACCTTGTTTTGCGGCCAGGATCCATTCTGGAGCCCCGGCTGCTAGCCAAAAAATACACAGGGCAAAGTGACATGTCTGTGAACACATGGGGAGCGGTTTGCACTTCTGCGCATGCACGAAGCGCAATTTAGTGCTTCCGCGTATGTGCGAGCGGCAAACATGGAAGTAACCCATTCCAGTACTTCTGCGTTTGCCGTGGACGTTCGCCGGAATGGGCGCTAGACAAGGCGGACATTCACGGAGGTATTAGTGTATACACAAAGAAAGTTGTGCATTGACCCTCTGTTCTGTGGCCTGTGGATCTTTCAGTTCATGATGTACTGCTCTGACGACAACCTTCCCACCTCCAAAACAATTTGGAGCTCAATGCTAAGAGATTTTATATATATTTATTTCTTTCATCATATTTTAACATACAATTAAAATATGGCTGGCATACGGTGCATCAGAAGAGTGCACAGTCAGATCCTTCCACTTAGCAACAGGAGAATCTGATCTTCCATGGTGTTCCTTTGGAGGGCAGGAAGGAGGAAAGGACCTTCTTCAAAAGGGATCCTCCCAGAATGGTCTTCTTTTTCAGTGTTTCTCCTTCTCACTCATGGCAGCCTCTGCTTCCTGTCTGCCTGACAACTCATCCCCAGAAAGCTCTGCACTGCTCAGTCCTAGATCTAGCCATCTGAGGCTGTCTCAACCCCAGTTGAATGAGACTAAGATCCCTCAAAAGATGCCCAGCTTAGGTTGTGCCTTGGCTGAATCTGGAGCACAACTATAATATGTAGGATATTTTTAAAAAGATGTAGACACTTACTTGTGAGAGTTTGATTGTTGCACAGGTCACTGCTGCAGCAGTGGATCGTCATGTCAAGGAATTTACCCTGAGTTGAAGTGAAGCTGTAATGGCCCGAATGGCACACTTTAGACGCGGCACATCCATAGAAAACTTCCTCTCTATTATCAACTGTGAAAGAGAATTTTAAAAGAAATGCCTAGAACTTGAGCAAAAAATGCTGGTCTATTAACTCCAAACATAGTTTATTTGTAATGTTTCCCATATTCTTATCTGGCTGAATGGGGGAAATTTCAGACTAACCATATAGAAAGTATTATTAAATTTAATAGACTAGGAGAAGGGCCACTATTTTTTGAAACAAGAGTGCTGGGGATTTGTTTATCTTGAAGCATTTTTAAAATGGAACCATTCCATTTAAACTTATAAAAAACATTTCATTTGAAATAATGCAGAACTTCCTTTCAGAATTCTGCAAACTGCATTCTGATATATCCTACAAACTTGAAAACAGTTTGCAGTGTTTTCTACTGCTTAAAAACAGTAATGGAGTGGTGGAATTGTAAGTTAATTTAAAAGCACTGGGAAATGATTTATAATGAATTGGAAAAAAATATTTAAGATAACTTTTGTGAAAAACCCAGAAGCCTTTTTACTAGGCATTTCAGGTCAAGATTTGCCAAAAGAGAAGAAAAAACTTTTCATGTATGCTACAACTGTGGCTAGGATATTGCTAGCACAAAGATGGAAAAGTGTTGAAATACCAACCGAAGAAGAATGGCAAAGAAAATGGATGGAATATGCTGGAATGGCAAAATTAACGGAAAGACTTCGAGACAAGGACAATAGAGATTTTAAGAAAGACTGGGAACCATTCATGTCATATTTACAGAATCAATGCAAAGAAATGGACTTACTTGCAGGGTTTGATTAAACGCTTGCAATTAACAAAATAAATGTAGGATGAACATGTTTAAGTGATAAGAGAGTAATAATATTTTTTAAAAAATTAGAGAATAGAAATAATCAATAAGCAGGGAGAGATAATATGCCCCCCCCAAAAAAAGAGGAAGCTCAGGGAAGTCGTGGAGGGGAGGGGGAAATTGGGCGGGTGGTATTTTTGTTATATGTGATGATATTTTGATGCTAAAAATGTAAAATTTCAATAATTTTTTTTTAAAAAAAAACAGTAACAGAGTGGAGTGGTGGTGCTCCGCTGAACTCATATTGCGCAGTTCAGCAATCTCAGCTTGCATCACACTGACCTCTGTCTCATTGCCCTTCCCCCTCTACCTCCAAGGTAGCAGCAGTGATGTGGGCAATGGAAGGTCAGGTGAGCACCATTGACCCATCCAACCAAATGGTCCGGTTTAGTAGCATATATCTGCATATCACAGGTCAGGGGTTCCTTGGGCTTCAGACTGTCTTCACAATGTCTTTCCAGAGATGTCATGAAAGAAGATGTATCGTGGTATATCCTTGAAATCTGACTTACCCTGACCTCGGCAATTAGCTGATAATGACTTGTGAGTGAGTGGGGAATCTCTGAGCAGAATAAGATATGTGACAAATCTTCCAAAATATGTTAGTTAGAGGGTTGCAAGAAGCAGGCATGGGCTTGCTATGGTAGCCACCCTAGCACCAAATTCCATCCAGCTTGGATGACAGGGAAAGCAGAAACAGCAGCACCAAAAAATGTTGCCTGCCTTGAGATAGAGTATGCATCCATTAATTAAGTTAATACCTTGCTATATTTCCTGAAACCTTAAAATGTTTGTTTAGAGGTGAACCACTGGAATACTTCTCTTGTGTTTTTTCCTTCCTCCGTTCTCCACATTGTGAAGCATTATTTCAAAATTACTTGAGGTGGGACAAGGAGCCATGACAGTGTGGAGCACCTTGATCTTCCATCCATTGATTGCTCAACATATGAATACTATTTACGGAAGCAGTGGAGAAACTCTCAATTGTAGTGCAGTTCTTGGCACTGACTATATTTGGTTTATAGTCCAAGTTTCTTATCCTGGTCTGATAGCCAACTGTAAACTGGTTTTCATTAGTTTGGGGGTGCTGCAGATCTCTAGATACTGCAAATCAAAATGGGCATCCAAAATGGATCACTGGTTGTGATCAGATGTTCTTTCTTTATTATTTTATTTTTAGATAACCCACTTACACATGTTAGCCATTACTCACTGCAGGGATGGGGAAGATGTGGTCCTCCAGAACTGGTTGGACAACATCTCTCATCTTTCCAGAGTATTGGCCATGCTGGCTGTGGCTGATGAATTTCAAATTCAAGCACAGCTGGAATGCCACTTCTTCCTCACTTCTGCTTTTGTGCATCAAAAGGGAAATGATTAAAAGATAGGTTAGACTTACCTGACTTTGTGTTCAAAACACCGGCAACACAGATATTCTGTCCAGGTTTACATTCCGAAACATTTTCGTCTGAGAGTTCAGTAGTGTTGACCGCAGAGATGCATTTCAGTGGTACAACTACAGGCAGGAGAGAAATATTAATGCAAAGCTGTTTCTTTCTTTCTTTTTGGTGTTTGTGTTTTTGTGAATAATGCACAGAGAAGAGGAGATTGCAGATCCAAACTTTTATGAAACATGAAAAATCAGTATACAGTGGTACCTCGGGTTACATATGCTTCAGGTTACATACGCTTCGGGTTACAGACTCCGCTAACCCAGAAATCATACCTTGGGTTAAGAACTTTGCTTCAGGATGAGAACAGAAATCGTGCTCTGGCGGTGCAGTGGCAGCAGGAGGCCCCATTAGCTAAAGTGGTGCTTCAGGTTAAGAACAGTTTCAGGTTAAGAACGGACCCCCGGAACGAATTAAGTACCTAACCCGAGGTACCACTGTACAAGTATGTTAAATATGTTTAATTAACAGGGATCCAATAAACCTTTTGAATAATGTTTCATTTTAGTAAAATAAAATAAGGCAAACACTCATTAATTAGTGCTGTGGAAGTCATTAGCTAGAAGTAATAAGTTTTACTATTTCCTAGGTGTGGTGGAGTGCTCAATCCTCTCCTGTCTACCACCAATTTTCCTCCCACTGGATCTCTCAAGTAAATACTCCACTTCTTTGAGTCTTACACAATTCTTACACAACCATTTATTATTCGGTGAAAGTTTAAAAAGATTCATTTTGGTCCTTTTTCATAACACAAAAATTCTTGAACATCCATTGAAACTATGCCCATGCTCTGCATAATTTTATCAATGTTGTTGTTGTTACCAATACTATTATTATTATTATTATTATTATTATTATTATTATTATTATTATACCCCACCCATCAGCCACTCTGGGCAGCTCACAGCATATAAAAATACTAAAACATCAAGCATTTAAAACTTCGCAATACAGGGCTGCCTTCAGAACGTTTAAAGGGACTCACTTTGGTCCTTCTTAATATAACACTAGAACTCTTGATCATCCAATGAAGCTGAAAGATTGCAGACAGACAAAGAAAACTACTTAGCCCATGTTATTCTGAATTTATCAATGTCTTTTATAAACTCTACCCACCTCCAATCCAGGCTAACACACTTAAAGAAGAATAGGAAAAGGACCTGCCACAATTGCTATATATAGTGATGAATTGAGGGAATTGCATTATTAAAGAGCTGTGGATGCAGAGATTAGATATGAAAGGAAGGCTTCCCTTTCTAGTGAATACTTGCTGCAGTGAGACATCAAAAGAGAAAAATTCAATAAAAAAAACACTCTAATGCAACAAAGGCAGCCTCTATAACACCCCATACTGGAAATCTTCAGGGATGATATAGAGAAGTAACATCATCCCAAGGGCTTTAGAGGAGTTACTTACAGGTTGTTGAGCACCAAACGGATGACAACGAAAGAAAACACACCAGAGTAAATTTAAGGAACTGCAGAAAGTGGGGGGAGGAAGTCAAGTTTTGAAATGTTAAAATGACTGTAAAATTATTGAAATGTATAAACCTGAAAATCATAAATATTTTTTTAAAAAAGAAAACACACCAGAGTGCCCATTCTGCAGTGCTCACAAAACAGTGGGAAAGGGGAGAAAAGGGCCAAAGAAATGAAAGAAAATGGAAGATTTTGGTTTGGAACAAAGTAAACACAATTCCACATGTTCTATATTAGAGATAGTATAGCCCTGGCTCTCCACTTTGAAACTGTACCTTACTAGGAGACTTTTCCACTCTGCTAAATGTATAATCAGTGGTCTCTGATCACTATTCTCTTTAGGTATGCCATACTCTGCTCCTTTTCCAGTGATGATCCTCTGAGGTTCTCTTCCTCCTCCTTCACAGCACATTCTGAGATGATAAAAAGAATTCTGGTTATCTGCTTTCAACTCACCTGGAGAGAGCATTGCCCAGAAAAGGCATGTGCTCAGGACTGCCTTCATAGTGCTGGAATAAGCAAGAGTCAGGAACGACTTGGATAGGAGTTGGACCATCAAAGGCAACTGATGCAGAAAAGAGCCAATTCAGAGCAATTTAAATGAGAAGGAAAGGGGCCTGAGGGCAACACTTCGGGAAAATTTGTTTCTTGGGCAGTGAGATGTAGTGACTGAGTGTACCAGAATGGGTGATGCCAGATTACAAAGTTTGTTAATTAATTAAAAATAAATTACTTTGTATAAATGGATTAATTTTTGCCAGACCCTTAGGGCAGCACCTGGGCAGAACTTGTTTGATGAGGCAGAAGAAAGGATGCACATGGAGATTTTTTCCCTCATCATTCCCATAATAGCACGACTGATTTTAAAATTCAACATTGCAAAAGGTTATATCTCAAGGGGTCCAGCCAAGTGTACAGCTATTTGAAGTACTTTTATTAGATTAAGGTCAAAGGGGGAAAGGACTGCTGTCTGCTATGTATGCAGAATTAGGATTTCCGCCCCGCACTGGTCCATTATTAAGCCTTAAACTTACATGGGAGGAAGACCTTCACATAGAAATAAAGGATTCTAAATGGTATGAGCTATGGTCATCTAAACCATGTAGAACAACCTCCTTTTTATAGCATTCTAAGAAAATCCTGCATAGATGGCATTGCACACCAATGCAAACTCCCCATATGAAGTCACAGAACTGCTGAAGGAGTATGGGAAAAGAGTAAACTTTTTCTGCCTATGGTGGGATGGCCCACATTTATTTAAATTCTGTAGAATGGTGGGGGGCGTTGTTTGTTTTTAAAAAGACCAAAATATCCACTGTCACCACAACTTTTTATACTAAAATTATGAGGTGACCATTTGAAAGATTTCTACTCTCTGGAACTCTTGACATGGATGTTGGTGGCAGCCAGAACCTCAATTGCCCCGATATGGAAATTTTACATATTGGATTTATGGATGGTGTGGAGTTCAGTATTGGCTGAAAACAATAAATGACCTGTTGCCAAAGGCTGGGAGGACCCTGAAAATTTCTGGACTGCTTGGTGGGTTGTTATTTTATATACAACAAATACAGATGCCCATCCATGCCCATACTCCCTGTCCATGGTAAAAAAAAAACAAAACAAAACACATGGCTTTTGTAATGTTCTTAAGTACTTTACCAACTAAATATTAAGTCTCTCCTAGATATACTGTGCTGCTTATTTTGTACGTCTTTTACTTCAATAACATTAAAAAAAAATTCATACAGGAAGAAGTGTGTTTGTCACCTTGAGCTCCTTGCATAAAAACTGGGTTATGGGGCATACAATGTGTTAGTGGAAGGATTAGATCCTCTGGTGGGGGACACAACATGCTCCTTCTGGGGTATTTTGTCCATCTTTGGTCCCCACCCTGCACTCAGCTCTTCCCTGTGGGTCACAGAAGCTGTCAGCATGCGACAGCAGCCACAACCTGGAAATGGCTTCAACTGGCTGGCTAAACCAAGCAAGGGTCGTTGAGGGGTCCCAGACCTTCAGTGAGCTAGGGACTTGCCCTGCATGCAGGGACTGACTCTATCAGATTGAGTGGACAAAACCAATAGTGAGTGCAACTGTCAAGAAAGTGATTCCTGTACATGTTGTAGAGGGGCATGAGGGACTGATGGGGCTGGTCAAACTGGGAAGGTAGCCGATCTAGGAGAAGGAAAACTCTGTCCCTAAACCACTGCTGCTTTGTGGAATATCTTAGGGAGAAGAAAATCTAAGGAGTAAATACTGCACAAATCTGGACAGGAGTATCTAAGACAGACAGCTGGAACCTTGTATGCCTCTTTCTGGCAACTCCTGTAGTCATGCTGGTTCCATACATACTGCTCTGCTTTCCTTTGGACTACATCAGTGAGACCAAGAGAGTGTATTGTTGCCTGTGCAGCCTAGGACATCCATGAACACTGCCCAAGTTTCCACACCGGGGAGCTCGTTTTGGTGCTGCTAATGCAGCAATTTGACTTCATCCCTGGAGGTGCACTCCATTGTCTCTCGAGGCAGACAGATGCCAACTACAATAATAATCTCAGCAACAACAATAATTATTTTTGTCACTTTTAATCGACAGTTCTCTTGGTAGTTGGGAGTAAATACCATACAAATATTTTACATCGGCTCCATATGCCCATTTTTTCAGTTGCATATAAATATTAACCCAAAATCATTAAGAAGGTTAGATGACTTAAATATTGTCTCATCTTCACAGTACAATGGGTGTAAGCGCAGTGGAAGAAACAGGCAGAACGTTCCAGAGAATGATTTCATCAACCCTCAGTAATGACCTTGGAGCCCTACTGAAATACCAAATCATACATAATGTATTTTTCAGAAACACACAGTGATTTTGACAGATAGTACACGTCTTCGATACCCAGCTTGGCATCAGGGCCAAATGAGTCTCAGGGCAATATCTAGGAACAACTGCTTCAGTATAGCATAGGAATGGATACAAACAGAGACTTGTGTTTACCAGCTCTCTGCTTCCCTGAGTCTTAACTTGTATCCCCATATTTGGGCTGCTCTGGATGCTCCCTGTTATCCTTACTGTCAGAACTGCCATTCAGTGTGTCAATTCATGTCTAAGTTGCAGGGAGTTGGGCTAGGTGATCCTCTGAGTCTCTTCCTACTCTACATTTCTATAATTCAGTCTTGGAGCAGTTTTAAAGCATCCATGTGATATGCTAGGAAACATGCCAAAAATGAAATATAGGATATCAAAGAAAAGAATAAATGTTGAGTGAGAAAGCTTTCCCATGTGGTGATGCTGTAAATCAAGGGAAATCATAATCCCTGACCTTTCACTCTTAGCTCCTGACAACTCTTCTTCTGAACCCTCACACTGGGCTAAATGATGCTTGCTTGTTGCTGGCCATTGTTGCTGGCCATTGTTTTCTGGATCATGGACAACTCCAAGAGAACAACTTGCACAGCTGAAGGTTGGTGCTAATCTGAGGCCTTCTGTTGTTGCATCTTTTTTTAACCCTCCTCAGCACCTCCCATCATGCCTAAAGGTGATGGCTCCCCATTTGTGGAGTCCTATCTCCACTGGGCCTTGGGATGCCACTGGTGTTCTGGGCCTTGCATTCTGACCCTTCTTCCCACATCCCTTCCTGTTGTACTGATCCAGCAGCACCAAACAGGTAAGATGTTGCAAATTATCTCTCTACCTGCTGTGTGTACAAAATGTGAATTATCTCTAAATTCTAGAAACATGGAATTGAGACACACATATTGATTGTTTTTGCAATTTCATTTTATAACCAGAGTGTCTGCACCACCAGCGTTCAGCCCAGACACTGAGATCTAGCTCTGAGCCCCTTCTGGTGGCTCCCTCATTGTGAGGTTCCAGGGAACCAGGTAAATGGTTATCCATCTATGCAAACCAATAAAACATACATTGTTGAAAAAAAGGGTTAGGTACCAGAAAATAAAGATGGTTTCTGGTAAATGAAGAAATATATGACATATGGATGAGGTTTGTGCTGAAGAAGGGATGTGAAACAGGTGTAAACAACTAGATTGGTTCAGTTTAAGGCAACGTGGCTAAAGGCAAGCAGATCAGATGACTCAAAGTATCTTCACTCCTTTCCAACAATCTGATGCAACTGGAACAAGGAGGAATGAAATTGCAGAAAATGATTTCATCAGCTGTTGGTAAGCACTTTGGAGTCACTGTACAATCTTCAGTATATATCTCTTTGTCCCTAGCATCTATCAATACTCCTCAGCTATGAAGGGAATTGCCACCTCTTTAGTTCTTTTTCTGGGGCATGGAGGATGATAAAAATATATTCTCCTTCCAACTGAGTTAGACCCCACAGCAAAGAACAGCAAAGACTGAGGCAATGGCTCATGTAAATACATCCCTTTATCCAATAAAAACCTAGCAGCTCCTCATAAGTTTTGGACATCTTAGTAACAGTGGAAGTAGTTCACAAGTCTGTAACAAATGAGGGCTGGTAGTTAGTCACTGGAGAACACTGTTGGGAGTCACAGCATTTTGAGAAAAGTCTAAAAAACATATTTGCAAGCTATGGAAGCATTGAAGTGTCTCTATTTTCAAGGCACAGTCCTGGATTTGCAGAAGCCGTCCCAATTTCTGATTTGATCCACTTTTCCTTATGACGTCCCTATTTTCGTTGGAGGGTATGGAGTTATCTGACCCCCCCAAGCCATCTGAAGGCAGTTCTGTATAGGGAAGTTTTTAATTGTTTAATATTTAATAAGTTCTTTTATGTTGGAAGCTGCCCAAAGTGGTTGGGGCAACCTAGTCAGATAGGTGTGGTATAAATAGTAAAAATACTATTATTATTGAATAGGAGAAATGTTGAAGGATTGGATAGCATTGTGAGAAGAGATTAAAAAAGCATTTTTGCAAGCTATTCAAACATTTGCTTGTTTGCTTGTTTGCAGCAGAAGAGCCAAAACACTAAATTGGTTTTTCTCTTTTGATGGTGGGCATAATCAGAAGGCCTCAGGTTGGATGGCCATCTGTTATTTAAGATTTAGTTGAGAATCCTGTATTGCAGCAGGTTGGACAAGATGACCCACAGGGTACCTTCCAACTCTCCAACTCTATGGTTCTCCCAAAATGTGCATGTCAGACCCAAAGTGTACTCCAATTCATACCAGGAGTGAAATACTGGCTGATTCCTGAAAAGTGTCCTAAACTCAATAATGCCTCGGTGTTTTTCCCGCCAGCTAACTCCCTTGCCCAGACTCGATGCAAGCCAGCTGCACCAATTCCTGCCCACTCCTTCTTCCTATTTCTCTCTGTCTCATCCTCATTATTCTTATCTATCTGTTCTGGAACAAGAACAACAAAGGCATACACAAATCCCCCTTTCCCAAATTTCTGCTTAGGCAGTAATAAATGGTGTTATAACATAGTGGAGGCCTTTCCATATGGAATAGCTGTGTATTTTACTTCCACATAGGAAATTTAACTTTCTGCCTTAACCTTATTTCCCTATACCCTGGCTGTCTGTTTCACTGCCTTTGGCGCGTCCCACTGCTGGGCTACACTAATGGCCTTTGGGATAATCTTCAGCTGAGCCAACAACGTCTTCCTCAACTGCCGTTTTGCACATTACCTGGTGTCTTCCACTTGACTGGAAGTGGAAGTGACTAAGAGTGGCTGAGAGTATGGCCTTGTTTGTGTAGTTTGTGGAGACAGCTGGCTCCATGCTGTGTGGGTGCTTTATTATCACCAGTTACTCTCTTAGACACTACTACTTCAGCTCCTAAGGTCTCTAGTCATCCCTTTCCCTCTCTGGGAAGGTGTTCACCTCTATGACAGGAGAATCAGTTTTACTGGCTGAAGCTTCCAGTGCATCTATGCAATATCAGGCCAAAGTGATTTAAGAGTTCTCTTAGATTTTGAAGTCATTTTACCTGCAGCTCACTCCATTGCTAAAGTCTTACCAGAAAGAATCTCATATCCAAACTTTCCTCCTCAAAAAAGATATCTTTTCATGAAGAATTTTATGAGTGATTTCCATGTAGGTGACATCCTGGTTTTGCCCTTGCCTTTTCCCCGCAGATGCTTTCTTTGCTGTCTTTACCATTTGAATTGTAGATTAATTACATAGAAAAATAATTTTGAGAAGTGTCTGGCAACAGTTAATGAAATCAGAGATGAATATTTCAGCCAATTTCAACACTATGCTTTGTATTTCACTTTGTTCCTTTGAGTCTTCTTGGCAAACACACAACCCCTATCCCAGAGCTCAATGATCCTTTTGTTCCCAAGTGTAGCATGTGGCAAGAATTCTTGGCCTATAGAATCATAGAATCATAGAATCATAGAATCATAGAGTTGGAAGAGACCACAAGGGCCATCGAGTCCAACCCCCTGCCAAGCAGGAAACACCATCAGAGCACTCCTGACATATGGTTGTCAAGCCTCTGCTTAAAGACCTCCAAAGAAGGAGACTCCACCACACTCCTTGGCAGCAAATTCCACTGTCGAACAGCTCTTACTGTCAGGAAGTTCTTCCTAATGTTTAGGTGGAATCTTCTTTCTTGTAGTTTGGATCCATTGCTCCGTGTCCGCTTCTTTGGAGCAGCAGAAAACAACCTTTCTCCCTCCTCTATGTGACATCCTTTTATATATTTGAACATGGCTATCATATCACCCCTTAACCTCCTCTTCTCCAGGCTAAACATGCCCAGCTCCCTTAGCCGTTCCTCATAAGGCATCGTTTCCAGGCCTTTGACCATTTTGGTTGCCCTCCTCTGGACACGTTCCAGTTTGTCAATGTCCTTCTTGAACTGTGGTGCCCAGAACTGGACACAGTACTCCAGGTGAGGTCTGACCAGAGCAGAATACAGTGGCACTATTACTTCCCTTGATCTAGATGCTATACTCCTATTGATGCAGCCCAGAATTGCATTGGCTTTTTTAGCTGCCGCGTCACACTGTTGGCTCATGTCAAGTTTGTGGTCAACCAAGACTCCTAGATCCTTTTCACATGTAGTGCTCTCAAGCCAGGTGTCACCCATCTTGTATTTGTGCCTCTCATTTTTTTTGCCCAAGTGCAATACTTTACATTTCTCCCTGTTAAAATTCATCCTGTTTGTTTTGGCCCAGTTCTCTAATCTGTCAAGGTCGTTTTGAAGTGTGATCCTGTCCTCTGGGGTGTTAGCCACCCCTCCCAGTTTGGTGTCATCTGCAAATTTGATCAGGATGCCCTTGAGTCCATCATCCAAGTCGTTGATAAAGATGTTGAATAAGACCGGGCCCAAGACAGAACCCTGTGGCACCCCACTAGTCACTCTTCTCCAGGATGAAGAGGAACCATTGATGAGCACCCTTTGGGTTCGGTCAGTCAGCCAGCTACAAATCCACTGAGTGGTAGCATAGTCAAGACCGCATTTTACCAGCTTCTTTACAAGAATATCATGGGGCACCTTGTCAAATGCCTTGCTGAAATCAAGGTAGGCTACATCCACTGCGTTCCCTTCATCTACCAGGCTGGTAATTCTGTCAAAAAACGAGATCAGGTTAGTCTGACATGACTTATTTTTCAGAAATCCATGCTGACTATTGGTGATCACAGCATTCCTTTCTAGGTGCTCACAGACTGTTTGCTTAATGATCTGCTCCAGAATCTTCCCTGGTATTGATGTCAGACTGACTGGGCGGTAATTATTTGGGTCCTCTCTTTTCCCCTTTTTGAAAATAGGGACAACATTTGCCCTCCTCCAGTCTGCCGGGACTTCGCCTGTTCTCCAGGAATTCTCAAAGATGACTGCCAGTGGTTCTGAAATCACATCTGCCAGTTCTTTTAATACTCTTGGATGCAGTTCATCTGGCCCTGGAGACTTGAATACATCTAGACTAGCCAAGTATTCTTGTACTATCTCCTTAGTTATTCTGGGCTGTGTTTCCTCTGCTGAATCATTTGCTCCAAATTCTTCAGGTCGGGCATTGTTTTCTTTATCGGAGAAGACTGAGGCAAAGAAGGCATTGAGGAGTTCAGCCCTTTCTGTGTCCCCTGTTTGCATTTCACCATCTTCTCCTCTGAGTGACCCCACTGTTTCTTTGTTCTTCCTTTTGCTACGAACATACCCATAAAAGCCTTTTTTGTTGCTTTTAACCTCTCTAGCAAGCCTGAGTTCATTCTGTGCTTTAGCTTTTCTGACTTTGTGTCTACACGTGCTGGCTATTTGTTTGAATTCCTCTTTGGTGGTTTCCCCCCTTTTCCATTTTTTGTACACATCCTTTTTTAATCTTAACTCAGTTAAAAGTTCTTTAGATAGCCACCCTGGCTTCTTTAGGCACCTTCCGTGTTTCCGTCTCATTGGTATTGCCTGAAGTTGTGCTTTTACTATCTCCCTCTTAACAAACTCCCAGCCATCATGAACTCCCTTTCCTTTTAGTATTACTGTCCATGGGATCTCACCAAGCACTTCCCTAAGTTTTATGAAGTTGGCTTTCTTAAAGTCGAGAAATTGAGTCCTAGTATGCTTGGCTGCTCCTTTCCGCTGTATAGTAAACTTCAGAAGAGCATGATCACTCGCGCCTAATGATCCTTCCACTTCTACCCCACTAACCAGGTCATCAACATTGGTTAGGACCAGATCTAAAATGGCTGTTCCTCTTGTTGCTTCTCCCACTTTCTGGACAATGAAGTTGTCTGCAAGGCCAGTGAGGAATCTGTTTGACCTTATGCTCTTGGCTGAGTTTGACATCCAACAAATATCCGGGTAATTGAAGTCCCCCATTACTACTATCTCCCTTCCTTTTGCATGCTTGGCCATCTGTTCCAGGAAGGCATCATCTATGTCCTCCGTTTGGCTTGGGGATCTATAGTAAACTCCCACTATGAGGTCACTGTTATTCTTCTCTCCCTTAATTTTGACCCAAATGCTCTCACTTTGGCTTTGAGGTTCTAAATCTTGGATCTCTTCACAGGTATACACATCCCTGACATATAACGCCACTCCTCCTCCTTTCTTGTCTGGTCTGTTTCTCTGAAATAGATTGTATCCCTCCATTATTACATTCCAATCGTGGGACTTATCCCACCAGGTTTCAGTGATTCCTATTATGTCATATTTAGTTTGCTGTACCAAGAGCTCAAGCTCATCTTGTTTATTTCCCATACTTTGCGCATTAGTGTACAGACATTGAAGTCCATTAATCATTCCCCCGTGTCTCTTATTTAAGGATTTTTTCCTCCCACCACTAGGTCTGCGTGCTGTTTGCTCCATTCGGTCTATGACATTTGGATGATCATCTTCATCAATTGATAGACTCCTACCTACAGGAGCACTGTCTCCCTCCCCCACATTAGTCAGTTTAAAGCCCTCCTGATGAGGTTTCTGAGATTTTTTGCAAAAACATTCCTCCCAACCGTTGTGAGGTGCAGCCCATCGCTTGCCAGAAGTCCATCTTCAAGAAACTGCATTCCGTGATCTAAGAATCCAAACCGTTCCTGTTTACACCATTTGCGAAGCCAGTTGTTCACTTCCACTATTTTTCCCTCTCTCCCTGGGCCACGTCGTTCAACTGGGAGGACAGATGAGATGACAATTTGTGCATTTAATTGCTTCAGTTTCCTGCCCAGAGCCTCGTAATCTCTTTTGATCTTCTGGAGGCTATTGCTTGCAGTGTCATTGGTTCCCACATGAACCAAGAGGAAGGGGTATTTGTCTATCTATTTGGTATATAAATCTATCCATGTAAGCCTCTACCTGCATCAGTTCTCTAGCCTATCTCTGAGATTCATAATCTATAGAAAATGATGAAGGCACTTCTAAGCTCATGCCTTCTCTTAGTGCTGCTCTCTCCAGGTAAGTAGAAACCAGTAGAATTGGATTCTTTTTATCATCTTTAGAGGACACTGGAAATGCTTGCTCCTTGGATGGTAATGTGAGTGAGGACAGGAGATGAATGCAATTGAGAGCAAGGACTGCTGGGTTACAAGGGGATGTAGGGGAGAGTCAACTCAAGAGTTTAAGCACTTAAATCTTAGCAGCCATGTACAGTCTGTTATAAACATGCATTTATCTGATGAAGGAATCTGATTAACCATATTTAGGCCTAATAAGTGAAAGCTACAGTTTCTGGGATACTTGGGTAGAGCCATCTAGATTATATTACTATTAATAAATTCATTCAATCAATCAATCAATCAATCAATCAAATTTTATTTTTTATACACAGTGGCCATCACAATACAATATAAGCACAAATTACAAAACTACAAAATGAAAGGCATAACATGAAAGACCAGACACTGTCCATATTTTTATTATTATTATTATTATTATTATTATTATTATTATTATTATTATTATTAATCCTTTTGGTCAGCATCCCTAGGGTTTGGCACTTGCACTATCCAAAAAGGTTGCCCTTATCTTTCTTGCTGTTACTGCAAATAGTGCCACCCTATAACCATTTAGCAACATCTGCCAACAGCCATTTAATTTTTAAAACATCTGGTTCACCTTCTAAGGTGGTAGGGAAGATAAATTTGGCTCTGAGTGAATTACACAATGAGCAATACAGAATATAAGGTAAATTTTATTCATTTATTGAATAAATTGAATAAATATTCTTTATGAAAGAAAGGGATAGAATATTTGTGTGCGTGTGTGCGTGCATATGTGTGTATGTTGGAGGGAGGGAGAAGGAGTGTGTTGTCTCTATGTGTTCACGGAAGAAAGACAAAAAAGTTAATGGACAGGAGTGCACCAAACAGTTTCCTTGAAGCGGTGGGAAGAAAGTGAAGGACAGGTCAATGAAGGAGGGGGATTAATGATGGGGTGGGAGGGAAATACTGTGTACTAGAAAGACAGGAGGAAGGAGGGACAAGCAGAGGGAGAAGTGTCCCAGATAGCAAGGGAATAGTGGAAAGATGTGTACCAGGGCAGCATTCAGGGTACTGCATTTTCCTATATTTCTTATCACCATTAAATCATAATCTTATGTAAATTAACTATAATAAATAATAAGTAGTCATTTTAACCTTACAAAACTTCTTGTAACCCTACTAGCAATGTTAATTGTTTACAGTTGTCTTTCAAATATAACATAAATTTGTTCCAGTCTTTCAGAAAAGTCTAATCCTGCTGGTTCCGGATATTTCCCATCAGTTTTGCCAACTCAGCATAGTCCAATAATTTCATCTGCTACTCTTCTTTTGTTGGTAAATCTTGTTTCCATCTCGGGGCTAATAACATTCTCGTTGCAGTTGTTGCATATAAAAACAATGTTTGATCCTGTTCGTGTATTTCTCTACCTACTATACTTAACAGGAAGGCTTCTGGGTTTTTTAAATAAACGTATGCTTTGTTGGGTGTAGTGAAGGGTTAACCTTCTATGTCTTGTGCTTGAGGGGACGGGCTTACAAGGGAAGTAAGCCAGGACGTGACAGCTTGGTATGCTGTGAACTGAGTGGAAATCAAAAGCATTCAGTTCAGCCGCTGCAAGGAGAGAGAGATGAGGCAGAGAAAATGCAGCTTAACACGGATGGCTGTTGTGGATTGTAAATACACTATTTTGTTTCCAATAAAGAGATATTAGGATAGAGGAAACGTCTGGACTGCTTTTACTGCCCTTTCGACACAAAGACGCTGTGTAATTCTGCAATTGCTTTACAACCGCCCCAAAGCCACACTGTGTAAACAGAAGCTGCAGAGGCCCGCAGGGGAAGCGTGGCTGGGCGCCAAACAATAAAGCAATAAATCTATCGAAGATGCTTCAACATTTTTTAAAGTTCATTATAATATATCATGAAGACAGAAGTGCCTGGCGTGCTCTGGTCCATGGGGTCACGAAGAATCGGACACGACTAAACGACTAAACAACAAAACAACAAATAATATATCATTTCCCAGAGGGCCTTCACCTCCTTTTAAACCCACCACATATGATAAAAAGTACCCTCTTTTTCTTTACATTTCCAACATTTATTATTTGTTCTATACATTTTTGCTAGTTTCACTGGTGTTAAATACCATCTATACATCATTTTCATTATATTTTCTTTAAGTGAACTACATGCAGTAAAATTTATTCCATCTTTCCACAATCTTTCCCAATCTTCTAACTTTATATTATGACCAATATCTTTTGCCCAATGTATCATTATAGATTTTACTTCTTCATCTTTTGTATGCCATTCCAAAAGTAGCTTATATATTTTTGACAATATTTTAACTTTGTTACTTAATAAATCTATTTCAAACCTGGATCTTGTAAATTCAAAACCATTTTTCTTTTTATCTTCTTTAAATGCATTATTTATTTGAGGATAATGCAACCAATAATTTACTAACTCTTTTATTCTATCATAGGGTTTAATTTTCCACTGGTTATCCACCTCTATCACCAAATCTCCATAGGTGTCCCATTTTGATTCCAAATTTAACTTTTTTACAGTTGTTGCCTCTAACAGTGACAGCCACCATGATGTTTTACGTTCTAGTGAACTCTTGTATCTATACCACACCTCATAGATTGATTTTCGAATTATGTGGTTCAAAAAACTTTTATGGACTTTTACCTTCTCATACCATAACCAAGTGTGCCACCCAAATTTTTTGTCATATCCTTCCAGATCTAATAGATCTGGGGTTTTTTTAGCAATCCCTTAAGCAGCATAGGTAAGAAGCTTCATAATATAATTTCAAATCTGGCAGGGAGAAACCTCCTCTTTCTTTAACATCTGTAAGTAATTAAATTTTTATTCTTGTTTTTTTCCCTTGCCAGATAAATTTTGTAACTCTTTGCCACTCTTTTAAATTGCCAACAGTTATTTCTATAACAATAGAAAAAGTAGTTTCTGGCAACAGCTAATGAAATCAAATATGATTAATTCAGCCCATTTCAAAACTACCCTTTAAATTTTAATATGTCCCTCTGCTCCCAACTGTTGCCCAGAGCATGAATCCCTGCCCTATAAATTTATCCAAGTAAGCCTCTACCTGCATCAGTTTTCTGGCTTGGTCAATCGAGGCTCTGAGTCTCCTAATTTTTATAAAAAGATGAAAGTACTTCTGAGCACATGCCTGCTCTTGGCCCTGCTTTCTCCAGGTAAGTAGGAGCTAGTACAATGGGATTCTTTTTATCATCTTTAGGTGACACTGAAAAGACTTGCTCCTTCAGAGGGAAAGCTCTGGGCTTTGTAGCATATATTTGCAGCTTTGTAGCATATATCTGCATATCACAGCTCAGGTGTTCCTTGGGCTTCAGACTGTCTTCACACTTCCGCTTTCGTGCATCAAAAGGGAAATGATTAAAAGACAGGTTAGACTTACTTGTATTTGTTTTGAAAACACTGGAGACACAAACATTCTTTCCAGATTTACATACTGAAACACTTTTGGCTGAGACATACTGTAGGTAATGTCAATCACAGACATACATTTCAGCAGTACAACTACAGACAAGAGAGAAAGATTATTACAAAGTGATTTCTTTCTCTCTTTTGGGTGTTTGTGGTTTTCTTAATAATGCACAGAGAAGGGGAGAGTATAAACTGAAACTTGTATGGAAAATTAAAAAACCAAATAAAAGTATATTAAATATGTTTAATTAACAGGGATTCAATGTTAACAAACATTTTGAAACCAGAAGATATTTCCTCTTCTAATTAATGCAAGAGGATTCTGGAAGCTTCTTTGTGTGAAACAAACAAACAAAAGGTTAATGATGTTTGGGTTATTCCTTCAGAGAAGCTGAGTACAGCTGGCTTAAATTGGTTCTGTTATCTTTTTCTGTCAAGATTATGCTGATTCTAATAGTCAGGCCAGAAGGAGCCCGGGTTTCATTCATTTCTACAGTATCTAGTGCTAAGGTTTAGTCTTATTATACGTTATCGTAAGTTTAAGTTAAGTCTGCTGCAACTAAACTTCTTGTGGACAGTGCCAATTCTGAATGTATTGGATTTGTGACCATTATTCTCCTTTGCATTCAGTAGTAGTCAAGTTCTGCTGGATCAAATACAATTGCCTCTGGTCTATTTGTTGGGAATCCAACAAAGTTTTTTAGTCTGCTCACTTTACATTGGAGTTCTGCTATGGATCAATATGAGTAGAATATAGGACACCCCCTGGATCTTACACAATTATTAAACAACTATGCATTATATGGAGAAAGTTCAAAGGGGTTCACTTTGGTTCTTTTTATATAAAATTAGAACTCTTGAACATCCAATGAAGCTGAAAGATTCAGGACAGACATAGAAAACTACTTTGCCCATGCCATGCTGAATTTATCAATGTCTTTTATAAACTCTGCCCACCTCCAGTCTTTGCAGCCAGATATATTTACTGTTAAGCTATGGGAACATAAGAAGGAACTTTGGCTATCAAGGAGTTGCATTGCTTAGCAAGGCTAACACACCTAAAGAAGAAAAAGAAAAGGGCCTCCCTTAATTGCTATGGTCATGTAAACCATATAGATCTGTTGCGAAGGCGATTGAGGCAAAGCTGCCGACTTCTTTAAACTGCTCTGCTGAGGGGCATATGGTTTCCCATGCCTCAGCTAAGCACCTTAATGGGCAGCATGGATGGATACTACAAATTATGCTTCTAACACTAGAGGGCTCACTATCTTGATATGAAAAGAAATGAAGATGAATAAACAACAAATGATTAGGGATTAAAATGGACGCTAATTAATTTTGAGTGCGACAATAGTTGATATGGAAATAATAATGATCAATAAATATGGGCCAAAGGTAGACTCCCTAGATAAGTTTCACTAATGCTTTAGTCATCTGAGTCATAGTGCATATGATAAACTTACAATAAGTGGCAAATTTAATGAAACAATTGATTCTAATCTTGATAGAAATACTCCACTATGAATAAGAAGACTTCTTAGTCTGAGAAAGTCTCAAAAAATATATTCAAGAGTTGAATTTGGCTGACTCCTGGCACTTAAAGCATCCCACCAAAGGAAAGTTTTCATTCAATAGTCAAGTAAAAAAAAATTATTTCATGTTGGACTTTATCTTAATAACAGTGGACATGCACCATCAAAATCAAGACTGTAATATTGATGTATGTTGTGTATCTGTAAGAATCTCAGGCAGGCAAACAAGCTCCGATAAGAATGAATGAGCCTCTTGGCAGGTTTATGGTATGTTTATTTACAATCAGCACAGAGAGAGCCACATTGAGCCCGCCATTCTTGGCTACGAGTTGCACACCCTGAGTCTCCGCGCCTTTCACAACACAAAGAGCACCAAAGTCCAGTCCTTCCTCTCTTGTCCTTCTGTTGCATTTTAACCCTTTCAGCTCTTCTGGAATGGGGAGAAGGTGGGTGGACTTGCCCCTCACTCTCAAACGAAGAGCCCTCTGAACATTGCCTCCTTCCTTGTTGCATAGCAACCCCCTCAAGGCTGTCTATTTCCTCCCCCCCCCCCCCGACTGTGAGCTTCCTGAGTCTGCTGCTCTATCTGCATCTGGAAACTCTGGAGGAAGGGGCCCCAAACTAACTCAGTCTGGCTCTAACTATGACTGCATTCCCTCATCTCCAGAGTCAGACTCTTCTCAGGTGTCCAGGTGTCCAACTCAGCTACATCCCTGACACTATCTGATCACAGTGCAATTACCTTGGGTTGGAGATGTCATAGCATAGCTAAAAAATCAAGAAGCTAGTATTTTAATGTCTAAATACTTACCGGTAATGCTAAGCAATTGGATTGAAGATATATACAAACTTGCTAGACTTGAACAAATTGTGTACAATTGTAGACTTGGCATGGATGAATTTAACAATATTTGGAATTCATTTTTATAAATACTATATTAGGTTAAGGTCTGGTTAACTACAGTTACAACCACTTCCTTTTTATAATGTACACAATATGCTTCCCCCCTTCTTTTTCTTTTTTATGTTTTCTACATGGGTACTATTTCTTGCTTCTTATTTTTGTGTCTTTTCTTACTCTGTGCTCTTGTAATGTGTGTGTGTGTGCATGTGCGTGTTTCCTTGTCTGACCATTCCTTTTTCTTCCCCCATGAAAAGCCACTCTTCAGTGTTCAATTGGATCAAACATCAATTTGGGTTCTCCCTGGAATGCTGTTTGCTCTGATTCAGCCAGACAGGCAGGGTATAATTATAATTATTATTAGTATTGTTGTTGTTGTTGTTGTTGTTGTTGTTGTTGTTAAGCAGGCTTTCTTGGAGAACGCACTGCATCAAGAAAAAGAGTGCTTGGACATGGAGCATTAATGTACACACTGTTCCTGGAAACCAAACCAGCTCTTTATAGGTTCAATTTTCAATTTGTCCATCCCAGATACCCACCTGTGCTAGAGAAGGCATCAGTAAGAGATCTCGTTTAGTGTTTCCTGAAATACCATTTCCTGAACTTCTGCCACTTTATGACAATAAGATGGTAATATGTGTTGGGTGTAGTGAAGGGTTAACCTTCTGTGTCTCGAGCTTGAGGGGACGGGCTTACAAAGGAAGTAAGCCAGGACTTTACGTCAGTTGTTATGCTGTGAAAGAGTGCTTTCGTTTTTAGTTGGAGTGCGGCTTTCAGCCGAGAAAGATGTCCGAATTCTCTGGTGGAGTATTTGACTGTTTGGCATGTAAATAAAAAGCTTCTAGATTAGAAGAAATGTCTGGACTGATTTACTGTCCTTCTCACATTTCGCTGTGCTTTCTGCTTTGTTTGCTTTCTCCCGGAGCTATGCTGAAAAACAGAAGCTGCAGACGCTAGCAGCAGAGCTGGCAGGCGGGAGTGTAGCTGGACAGAGAAGCAATAAATCTTCAGAACAATATGTCCCCTTATTATTTTTTTGAAACTCACATTTAAGAGAACAGCTAGTGTTCATGTATGAGAACTGCTCTTAAGTGTAGCACCGCTTAAAGTGGTTTTTAATATCTTTTCTTGCATTTCTGTTCAAACCAGCTGCATAGATACTTTAATCCAAGTTCTCCCTCAATGTGTTGGGTCTATAATTTTGGCCACAACAGTCTCTCAGCCAAATTGTAACATCATTGTGTTACCTTTTTCTCCTTCTAGGATAATTTTATTTTTCTGGATGATTTGTTCTCTTACAACCAGTTTATAAGATAGAAGCATTTACAGTGGTACCTCGGGATGCGAACGGGATCCGTCCTGGAGCCCCATTCACATCCTGAATGGAATGTAAGATGTGACAGCATATCTGTGCGTGCACGGGTCGCATTTTGCCGCTTCTGTGCATGCGTGTGACGTCATTTTGAGCATCTGTGCATGAGCGCAACCCAAAAGTGCTCAACCTGAAGCACATTCAACCCGCGGTATGACTGTACTCAAATACTGTCAATTCTTTGCTTGCTTACTGTTTTACATTAAGAGACTTAATCTCAGGGTTGTAAATTTGAGTCCCATGTTGTGCAAAAAGGTTATTGCATTGCAGGGGGGTTGGACTAGATGACCCTTGTGGTCCCTTACAACTTTACAATTCTGTGATACAAAATACTCAAGTCTGGATTGCTTCCATCAGGAAATATCATACTTCCTCATTCAGAACTACAGTAAGACTTAGGCAGGGGTCATGTTCTGGGGAACAAACCTAAAGCAAAAATTTTATGTGGTTAAAACACATTGGGTACAATGTCAGGCGGGATTGCCAAAGTTCTTCCCCCAGACACCTGCCACCTTTCCACCTACTTTTATCTTTATTTATTTTTAATTGGCCAAGCACATAAAGATGAATGCACACAAGTTAAATGGGCATACTGTATTTATTTGAAAATATAGATTTGAGAACCAACATTTCATTTGCCATGATCATTTATTTTGTTTTCCATAGAGGTCACATTGGAAATTTAAATGATTTAAATCTTACACTTTAGCTTTTTGGAATTAGAACCCACAACTCCTCCACCAAATTGGGGGTGGGGGTGGGAGAAGAGCCAGAGGTCCTGAGGCCTGGATGTCTCCACAAGATCTCAAACTCCCCCTTCCCAACTGCAACATATTGTGGAAACCACAAGAAGGGTGGCTATTCTGTATCCTATTCTTAAAATTCAGGCTGGTATTGTCAGTGTTTGTAAAAAGCAAAAAAGGAGGAAAGGGTTCTGACCTCCCTTTGTCTCCTCAGCCTGGTCCTCGGACCCTTGTTGGCACAAAAGAGTCCACGAGAATATCCTTGCAGAGTTTTATTCTTAAAAGTCTTTGTGCAAAACACGACTGAATAACTATACACACCAGCACTAACCAACCCAAACACCAGCCTCAGCAACAAACTAACATTTCTCACTTATATATACAACTTGGTGCAGACCGCTGAGTCATGCTGACCCAGCTTTATTCGCATTAAAGAAACAGCGGCCATTTTGGCGATGATAGGTATGAGTTTTCTGAAGCATCATAACACGTCTCTTCTATGGCACGGAGGTTATTCTTATTAACAAAGATTGTAGGGATAGGATGTTTGTTTTCATCCAGGATGGAACAAAAGTCTGTTGTTGCACATCCTTTAAAATTCAGTCCCCATGCCATTTGAAAACCTGAAAAAGAAAGAAGAAAGAAATAAAGAAATGTTCATATAAGTGCTTTTCCAGGTCTTCAAGATTATGTTTGTGCTGGTGAGTGGGAATCTTAAAATTTATTTTTATAAAATATACTTCTGAAAAATCTGCAGAAACTCATCTAAAGTTGGAAATACAATATTCATGTAGTCTCTGATGGATGGCATGTTGGCAATTAGGAGGTGAGGGAGAGGAATTTGAGAAGGAGAAGCGTCTCAAGTAAGATGAATGGCCTGTCAACTGAGGAGGTGGAGGAAGCAGCTGAGGTAGAGGCTGCGGGGAGGGAGAAGGAATGTGATGTTGGCGGCCTCAGGAATCCATTCAAAATCAAAGCTGACAGTGTACATTTTCTAAGACCCCCTGTTGTTTTGTGGGGCAGAAAGTAGAGATTTTAGAAACCACTGCATTTGCTTAGCAATTTGTTGCTTATCAAATACTGTAGAGTTGCCATATTTCAAGAAGTAAAATCCAGGACAACCCGAAATTGTTGAGCTATTTTTAGGAAGACCCCAAAATTATTGAGGTTTTTTAAGGAACTCCTCCAAAATTGTTGAGCTGTTTTTAGACAAACCCTGGAATTGTTTAGTAAGAGCCACAAGATTCTTTGAGTTCTGGGGCTTTTTAATGCATTTTTGGCATGATTTAACTCCCCTTGCTGAGATATTTGCCCGGTTTCCATATGGCAGCCCTAACTGCTGGCTTCATTCCATGAAAAATCTTTCACTGATCATCAGAAGAGGAAGGAGTTGGAGGGCAGATTAAGAAGGAGGGAGTGAGATCGTGAGAAGTAGTCATTTCTTTTGTTATCTAGATTTGAGAGAAAGAAGGAGATAGACATATGTGTGTATGTGTATATGCATGTGTGGTTTGTGTGTGATTGTGTAAAAGAGAGACAGAAAGAGAGGGGTTGTATGCATGCATATGTGTCTTTTTGATGGGCTGTCTCATACCATCCAACCATTTCAGACCCAAAGCTGGGACATGTGTCTTCCAGGACATGCTCTCTGGCGAGTCATGTTTACAGGCACCCTGCTCTCACTCTGAAAAGGTACTTTTATCGGGTTGAGATCTCACCCTGCACCAAAAAACGCAGTCCCAGTAAAAACACTTTTCTTCAGGGTGAGAGTGCCAGGAAAGTGTGCAGCATGAGAGTGCACGAGACATGGTATCCAAAATGGCCGCTGTGATTTTGCACAAGAAAACATGCAGTCCCATTTTTTGGGACACCACTTGGCAGGTATGCTGTCTTTGCACATTTGCAACAGATAGTGATATAAACAGAAAGTGGCACAGGACGGATTTGTGATCTCTGCATGTTCATGAAAGAGACACAAAAGTTAAGGGAATGCAGAGTAACACACATAGTTTCCTATAAAGCAAGTAAGACCTAATCAATGAAGTAGGGAGGTTTAACGATTGGAGTGGGTAAAAAGTAGAGTGCACCAAAAAGGGATGGAGAGGGAGAAAAGGGAAGGTGGAGTGTACAAAGGATATAATACTTGCTGTGAATTAAAAAAGAGAGTACAGTATATAGAATTTTTTCAGCAGGCACCATAGGAATGCCATGGTGAGTATATTTGAGGGCTGAGGTGCTGCTACTAAGAAGATCCAAACTTCACTTACCACCTTGTCAATTGTAGGATATGGTGGCCTTAACAGGTGAACTGAAAATATGAGTAGATTTATGTGGACAATATGACAATTTCCCCAGTCAATGTCTTTTTCTCTTGCTGGTTCTACCTTCCAGCCTCCTTCATCTTTACTAATTCTGGAACATTCCTGTGGGCAAGGTATGTGTCCAAGGATAGTCCTCCAGGAGCAGAGTCCACTGGTGCATTCTGTCAAATGTACAAAAGCATGTACACCCAGGAGATAACAAAGAGTGATGGGGGAGAAGCGGGGAGGGGGTCTTATTTCTCTCTTTCATATGTATTAAAGACTGATATAGCAAATCTATGGACATGTAAAAGAAACTTTCATTTTAAAGCAAGAAAACAGATATTGGCATTCAAAGAAGAAAAGTTCCTTGTCACATTTCTGGTAACAGAAAAGAGGAAAGGAGAGAAAGAAAGGGGTGAGCATGTTTTCCCCAACCACTTTGCAGGATTTCTTTCCTATCTTAGTAGCAATCTTACCTTTAAAGAATTCTCCTTTAAAATGAACACACTGATTCTCATTCCCAAGGCAGTCAATGGTCTTTGTACAATTATCTTCGGGGTAATGGAGGCAGGCTGGGCACTTCAGTCCATTTGGGGGGAGAGTGCTGCGATCTGGAACTGCCAAGATCAAACATACTGTCAGAATATGTGATGGTTTTATCTGTCTTTATATCTGCATATTATATATCTGTAACCCTTCCTAGGATATTTTGGGTTGGGGGGCAGCAGCAAGCATTCCTAGATGAGAAGACTGATCTAGACCCTTCTTTCTTGTAGTTTGGAACCATTGCTCCGTGTCCGCTTCTCTGGAGCAGCAGAAAACAACCTTTCTCCCTCCTCTATGTGACATCCTTTTATATATTTGAACATGGCTATCATATCACCCCTTAACCTCCTCTTCTCCAGGCTAAACATGCCCAGCTCCCTTAGCCTTTCCTCCCTGTTAAAATTCATCTTGTTTGTTTTGGCCCAGTTCTCTAATCTGTCAAGGTCGTTTTGAAGTGTGATCCTGTCCTCTGGGGTGTTAGCCACCCCTCCCAGTTTGGTGTCATCTGCAAATTTGATCAGGATGCCCTTGAGTCCATCATCCAAGTCGTTGATAAAGATGTTGAATAAGACCGGGCCCAAGACAGAACCCTGTGGCACCCCACTAGTCACTCTTCTCCAGGATGAAGAGGAACCATTGATGAGCACCCTTTGGGTTCGGTCAGTCAGCCAGTTACAAATCCACTGAGTGGTAGCATAGTCAAGACCGCATTTTACCAGCTTCTTTACAAGAATATCATGGGGCACCTTGTCAAATGCCTTGCTGAAATCAAGGTAGGCTACATCCACTGTGTTCCCTTCATCTACCAGGCTTGTAATTCTGTCAAAAAATGAGATCAGGTTAGCCTGACATGACTTATTTTTCAGAAATCCATGCTGACTATTGGTGATCACAGCATTCCTTTCTAGGTGCTCACAGACTGTTTGCTTAATGATCTGCTCCAGAATCTTCCCTGGTATTGATGTCAGACTGACTGGGCGATAATTATTTGGGTCCTCTCTTTTCCCCTTTTTGAAAATAGGGACAACATTTGCCCTCCTCCAGTCTGCTGGGACTTCGCCTGTTCTCCAGGAATTCTCAAAGATGACTGCCAGTGGTTCTGAGATCACATCTGCCAGTTCTTTTAATACTCTTGGATGCAGTTCATCAGGCCCTGGAGACTTGAATACATCTAAACTAGCCAAGTATTCTTGTACTATCTCCTTAGTTATTCTGGGCTGTGTTTTCTCTGCTGAATCATTTGCTCCAAATTCTTCAGGTCGGGCATTGTTTTCTTTATCGGAGAAGACTGAGGCAAAGAAGGCATTGAGGAGTTCAGCCCTTTCTGTGTCCCCTGTTTGCATTTCACCATCTTCTCCTCTGAGTGACCCCACTGTTTCTTTGTTCTTCCTTTTGCTACGAACATACCCATAAAAGCCTTTTTTGTTGCTTTTAACCTCTCTAGCAAGCCTGAGTTCATTCTGTGCTTTAGCTTTTCTGACATTGTGTCTACACATGCTGGCTATTTGTTTGAATTCCTCTTTGGTGGTTTCCCCCCTTTTCCATTTTTTGTACACATCCTTTTTTAATCTTAACTCAGTTAAAAGTTCTTTAGATAGCCACCCTGGCTTCTTTAGGCACCTTCCATGTTTCCGTCTCATTGGTATTGCCTGAAGTTGTGCTTTTACTATCTCCCTCTTAACAAACTCCCAGCCATCATGAACTCCCTTTCCTTTTAGTATTACTGTCCATGGGATCTCACCCAGCACTTCCCTAAGTTTTATGAAGTCGGCTTTCTTAAAGTCAAGAAATTGATTGGCTGCTCCTTTCCGCTGTATAGTAAACTTCAGAAGAGCATGATCACTCGCGCCTAATGATCCTTCCACTTCTACCCCACTAACCAGGTCATCAAGATTGGTTAGGACCAGATCTAAAATGGCTGTTCCTCTTGTTGCTTCTCCCACTTTCTGGACAATGAAGTTGTCTGCAAGGCCAGTGAGGAATCTGTTTGACCTTATGCTCTTGGCTGAGTTTGACATCCAACAAATATCCGGGTAATTGAAGTCCCCCATTACTACTATCTCCCTTCCTTTTGCATGCTTGGCCATCTGTTTCAGGAAGGCATCATCTATGTTCTCCGTTTGGCTTGGGGATCTATAGTAAACTCCCACAGTGAGGTCACTGTTATTCTTCTCTCCCTTAATTTGACCCAAATGCTCTCACTTTGGCTTTGAGGTTCTAAATCTTGGATCTCTTTACAGGTATACACATCCCTGACATATAACGCCACTCCTCCTTTCTTGTCTGGTCTGTTTCTCTGAAATAGATTGTATCCCTCCATTATTACATTCCAATCATGGGACTTATCCCACCAGGTTTCAGTGATGCTTATTATGTCATATTTAGTTTGCTGTACCAAGAGCTCAAGCTCATCTTGTTTATTTCCCATGCTTTGCACATTAGTGTACAGACATTGAAGTCCATTAATCATGAAGAAATTGTGAGGGAAACAGAAGTGTGGATGGGTGCTTAGCATCTATAGGAAACGAATATATGAAGCTTTCTTTATAGAGGGGAGAAATGACTCAGGAGTGTGCTTATTGGGGATTCAAGTAATCTAAGCCTTGCTCCTGCATGCTACAAGGGGTGAACAACAACTGCCTCTTGACTGTGAGACCTGGAAGACATGCTTTCTATCTTGCAGGCCTTTTCCATCTGGCCTGAAATGGTGCCTTGATTAATTCCAGCTACAAAAACTGAGGCTGCTAAACAGACTCTTCAGCTGAGATGTTGTTTGAGGTTTCTTTTTCTCTTGGGAAAGGAAGTGTGCCTGACAAAAATGTTCCGCTATAAACTGACTGACATCCAGTGCCCTTTTAAAATGTATTGGGGAGAGAGGGTTATTGGGTTGCTTTTGTTTTTTATTATGCATTTTGTATTTTCATATAGTGGTTTTATGTTGTAACCACCCTGGGACCTGTGGGTATAGGATAGTACATAAATTTAATAAATAATGATAATAATAATAAATAGGGCTTGCAAACAGTGCACTAGCACAGTGCAGAATCAAACCCTTCCCCCAAGCAGCAGGAGGATCTCATCTTGCATGGTGCTCCTTTGGGGGGCAGAAAGGGGGAAAGGACCAGCTCCTTCAAAAAAGTAGGCACTCAGGACATCCCTCACTTTCAGTTTTTCTCCTTCATCTGATTCATGACTGCATTTCCTTCTGGCCTGTGTGACCGCTCATCCCCAGATGAGCTCAGGTCTGCTCAGTTCAGTCTCTAGTCATCTGATGCTGCCTCAACCCCAACTGAAGGAGGCTTAGATCCCTCCGAATATGCCCAATTTGGCTTTAGATTGGGCCTTGGCTGAATCCAGTGCACAATTCTAATACCTTATTGGTACAACTATAAGCTGCACCCACAAATAAGCCACACCTTTAAAATTCCCAGCACATCCGACCTGAATATAAGTCACACTTATTGTGACTTATTTCAGAGTTGGAATTTGGGGTAAAAGTGAGGCTTATATTCAGGCCAATAAGGTATGTAGGATAATCTAAAAAGATGCAGACGTTTCATTCATACGAGTGAGAGTTTCATTGTTGCACAGGTCAGTGTTGCAGCAGCGGGTGATTATCTCAAGGAATTTACCATGAGCTGAAGTGAAGCTGTAATCGCCTGAATAGCACAGGACAGAGAAACCGCATCTATAGGAAACTGCCTTTCTACGAGGAACTATGAAAGAGAATTTTGAAAGAAATTTATGAAAGAAAGGCCAAGATCTGTGGCAAAAATGCAGGTTACTTGATTCTGAATGTAAATTCATTATGATGTTTCCAATTTTACTAGTTGGTTGAATGAGGGACATTTCAAACGAACCATATAGAATGTATATTAAATTGGATAAGCTAGGAGAAGGGTCACTACTCTTTGAAACAAGAGCTCTGTGGATTGGCTTTTCTTGAATCATATTTTAATAGAACAGCTGCATTTAATCTTGTAAAAGACATCAAATTTGAAATACTGCCGTACTTCCCTTCGGTTACAATCTGCAGCCTGAATTCTGAAATGTCCTGCACACTTTAAAACAGTGTGTAGTGGTTTCTGCTGCTTCAAAACAGTAGCAGAGAGAGTGGGGGTGCTCCACTGAACTCATCTTGTCCAGTCCATCACTATCAGCAGTGTATTTGAACTGCACCAACCTCTGCCTCCTTATGTTGGTTCCTTTCTCATCATTTCTTCAAGCTATGAAGAATTATTTCCAAATTCCATAAGGTGGGAAAAGGAGTGTGGAGCACCACTGATTGCTCAACATCTGAATAGTATTTATGCAGCCTGTGGAAAGACTCTCAATTGCAGTGTAATTCTTAGCACTGACTATGCTCAGTTTATGTTCCAGGTTTATTGTCCTGTTTTGCTAAACAAGCTTAAGCTGGTGTTCATTTGCGGGGGGGACGGACTGCAGGTCTTTAGCTCTTGCAAACCAAGCCAAGCTGGAGATGGGCATTAAAACTGGGCCACTGGTGGTGATCAGACTGATTTGATTGATTCTTTTGTTTTTCAGATTTCCCAATTACACAGGTAAGTCTTTCCTCACTGCAGGGATGGGGAGGATGTGTTTCTCCAGTGGTTGGACAACATATCCCATCATTCCTGACTCTGGGCCACACTGGCAGCAGCTGATTGGTGACCTTCCTCACTTTGGCTTTCGATCATCAAAAGTGTAACGATTATAAGAAGTTAGACTCACATGCATTTGTACGGAAAACACTGGAAATGCAGGCATCCTCCAGAGGTCTACACTCTGCAACATTTTCGTCTGAGACTTTAGTAATGTCAGTCGTATTAATACATTTCAGAGGTACTGCTGCAGACAGGAGAGAAAGATTGTTGCAAAGTAGTTTCTTTCTTTCTTTCACAAAACACTGGCAACACAGACATTATTTCTGGATTTGCATACTGAAAAATTTTCAGTTGAGAGTTTAGCAAGGTCCTTCGCAGACATGTGTTTCAGAGGTACTGCTCCGTACAGGAGAGAAATATTATTGCAAAGTGATTTCTTTCTTTCTTTCCTTCCTTCCTTCCTTCCTTTTCAGTTGAGAGTTTAGTAATGTTTAGTAATTTCCTACCCATTGGATCTCTCAAGAAGTAGCTATCCTATCTTTAAAAGACATCTGAAGGCAGCCCTGTTCAGGGAAGTTTTTAATAGTTAACGCTGTATTGTTTTTAATACTTGATTGGGAGCCGCCCAGAGTCGCTGGGGAAACTCAGCCAGATGGGCGGGGTATAAATAAGTCTTGTGTAAGACTCCTCCTCACTGAGTCTTACACAATTCTTAAAAGTAAAGGTAAAGGTACCCCTGCCCGTACTGGCCAGTCTTGACAGACTCTAGGGTTGTGCCCTCATCTCACTCTAGAGACCGGGAGCCAGCGCTGTCCGCAGACACTTCCGGGTCACGTGGCCAGCGTGACGAAGCTACTCTGGCGAGCCAGAGCCGCACACGGAAACGCCGTTTACCTTCCCGCTAGTAAGCGGTCCCTATTTATCTACTTGCACCCGAGGGTGCTTTCAAACTGCTAGGTTGGCAGGCGCTGGGACCGAGCAACGGGAGCGCACCCCGCCGCAGGGATTCGAACCGCCGACCGTATGATCGGCAAGTCCTAGGCGCTGAGGTTTTACCCACAGTGCCACCCGCGCCCCTACACAATTCTTAAACAGATCTTAAACAACTGTGTATTATGTAGAGAAAGCTAAAAGAGATTCATTTTGGTCCTTTCCCTATAACATTAGAATTCTTGAACATCCAACGAAGCCAAAAGATTCAGGCCCCAACGGCTTCATATAGATATGAAAATCATGGGGGAGAGCACGGAAGCTTGAGGCACCCCACAAGTGAGAGCCCAGGGGTCTGAACACTCATCCCCCAACACCACTTTCTGGACAGAGCCCTGGAGAAAGGAGCGGAACCACCGTATAACAGTGCCCCCAGCTCCCAGCCCCTCTAGACGGTCCAGAAGGATGTTATGGTCGATGGTGTCAAAGGCCACTGAGAGATCCAGCAGAACTAGGAAACAGCTCTCACCTTTGTCCCTAGCCCGCCAGAGATCATCAACCAGCGCGGCCAAGGCAGTTTCAGTCCCATGGTGAGGCCTGAATCAAGATTGGAAGGGAACCAAATGGTCTGCATCCTCCAGGTGTGCTTGGAGTTGTTCGGCAACCACCCGCTCAGTCACCTTGCCCAAGAATGGTAAATTTGAGACTGGGCGATAGTTGGCCAAATTGGCTGGGTCTAAAGATCTTTTTTTAAAGAAGCGGTTTAATGACCGCCTCTTTCAGCGGGTCTGGGAAGACTCTAGTGAATATTTGCTGCAGTGAGACATCAAAAGAGGATAAATAAATAGTACAGCAAAGGCAGCCTCCATAGCTCCCCATACCAGAAAGACTAACTGATGACATAGGGAAGTAACGCCATCTCAAGAGCTTTAGAGGAGATACATGAAGGTTGTGAAGCACTGCAAGGGAAAAAAACACACCAGATTGTCCAGTCTGCAGTGCTCACAACAGAGTGGGCAAAGAGAGGTAGGGGGAAACCTTTTGCGAGGGACAAAGAAATGAAAGAAAATGGAAAGTTTTGGTTTAGAACAAAGGAAACAAAATTCCTGCATTAGAGAAAGTATAGCCTGGCTCTCAGCTTTGAAACTGTAACTGATAAGTTTTCAGTTTAATGTCACTCCCAGATATACATTTCAGTGTTACTACTGTAGGTATGAAAGAAAGATGAGTGTAAAGTTTATTTATTTCCTTGTGGTGTTTGTGGTTTATTATGAAAGATTTAAAAAATGCAAAAGAATGTTAAATATGTTTAATTAATTTGGATTTCCAGGTGTGGTGGAATGCTAAACTCTCCCCTGCCCACCACCCACTTTCCCTCCCACTGGAACTCACAAATAAAATCTCCTCTCCTTACACAACAATGAATTATATGGAGAAAGTTGAAAGAGCTTCAATTTGAAGTTTACAGTTGAGAGTGTACTAATGTCCCTCCCAGATATATATGTCAGTGGTACTACTGCAGGCATGAAAGAAAGATGAGTGTAAAGTGGTTTCTTTCTTTATTTCCTTGTGGTGTTTTTGGTTTTCTTAATAATGCACAGAGGAAAGGGGGTTGTAAATTGAAACTTATTATGAAAGATTTTAAAAATGCAAAAGGAAGTTAAATATATTTCCAAGGGTGGTGGAGTGCTGAACCCTCTCCTGCCCACCACCCACTTTCCCTCCCACAGGATCTCACAAATAAAATCTCTCCTTACACAACTATGAATTATATGGAGAAAGTTGAAAGAGATTCATTTTGGTCCTTCTTTCATAACAATAGAAATCCTGAACATCCAATGAAACTGAATATTGGAAGATTCAGGACAGACAAAGAAAGTTGCTTATTTACACAGAGCAGGCATAAACTATGGGATTTTCTCTGATAAGAGGTAGTGATGGCCACCAAGGTTATAGTTTTAAATGCCTATTAGACAAATTAAAGGGGAATAAGGATAGCAATTACTACTTTGATGACTATATTCTACGTTCATAAATGAAAGTAATATGATTCCAAATGGTAGTTACAGGATAACCCAGGAGTGGAAACTGCTGTTGTACTTAAGTCTTGCTATAAGATGCTTCCCATACTGTCAGAGAGAAATACCTTTTGTTACCCACTCTGTATATGCTATGCATAATTTTATCAATGTCTATTATAAATTCTACACCCTTCCAATTCTTCCAGTCAGGTGTATGTATTGGTGAGCTATGGGGTGGAAACATGAGCAAAATTGTTGACTAGCTGATCCAGGAGAAGGAAAACTCTGATCCTGAACCTCCTCTGAGATTATAAAGAGTGCTAGTTGTCAGATTTCCACTCACCTGGGGAAAGGGTGACCAAGAGGAGGGATGTGCCTAGGAGTGCCTTCATAGCTCTGGAATAAGCAAGAGCCAGGAAGAGCTGAGCCACCAAAGGCAACTGATACAGAAAAGAGTCCATTCAGAGGTATTTAAAGGAGAAGAAAAGGGCCCTGAGGGCAACACTTGGGAAACCTGGTTTCTTGGGATGTGGGAATTAGTGACTATTTGTCCTAGAACGTGTGATCCCAGATTACAAAGTTTGTTAATGAATTGCAATGAAATTACTTTCTGTAGATTTATTAGGTTTTCCAGACACAATTTCCAATTAGAAGGAGCCTCAGGGGAGCACCTGGGCAGAACTGGTTTGATAGGCTGGAGGAAGGGATACACATGGAGACTTGCTCTCATCATTCTCATCATAGTATATCTAATTTTATGTTGATTTGATTATTTTATTATTTATACCTCGCCTATGTGGCTGGGTTTCTAGTATTTTATTTTGATGGGTGGAATTGCATGTGTCTATTTGAAGCTTTTTATTAGAATGAGGTCAAATGAGAGAAGACCTACTTCAGAATTAGGAGTTATTTCTGCTGGTCCTTGGTTAGATCTTAAATGTACATGGAAGAAAGACCTTCATATACAAATAAATGGTATGCACCAAGGTCATCTAAACCATACAGAGCAATCTCGATTGATAGGAGTGAGCATTCTAAGAAAATCCTACCAAGATGGCATTGCACACCCATGCAGACTCCCCATATGAAATCACAATCTTCTCAGAACTGCTGGAGGGGCTGTGGAAAATGAGAAACCTTTCCCCACCTATACTGGGACTGCCCACACTTATTCAAATTCTGTAAAATGGTATGTAAAAAAATGCAAAAAACACAAAAACAAAAAGCCATCCCACACCAAAATTTTAAAAGATCCCATTCCACCTTCAACACAACTTTAAAAAACACGGTTATGGCGTGACTGTTTGAAAGGTTTCCACTCTCTTGAATTCTTGGCATTGATTCTGTTGTCTGCTGGAACCCCAATCGCCCCCATATAGAAAATCTCACAGAATATGAGAGTTTGGGTTTCTTCTAAAACTATGTGAAGGTCAACAGTGGTTGAAAATCATGAATTACTTGTTGCCAAAGGCTTGGAAGACCCTGAAAATTTTTGTGCTGTTGGGTGGGATTTTATGATATATACAGCAAATACAGGTACCCAGGACTACAGTGGTACCTCAGGTTAAGTACTTAATTCGCTCCGGAGGTCCGTACTTAACCTGAAACTGTTCTTAACCTGAAGCACCACTTTGCTACCTAGGTAGTCACCTGTACCGAACCGTGGGTACCTTGATCTGGGGCCTGGAAGAGCAGAAAAAATATATGCTTCTTTGAACCAAATTGGACCCCATACCGAGTTAGAGGAAACATAGGGGCACTGTGTCAGTTCGAGACGAGCAGATTTTTGACTGCTTGGAATGCGGCCTCCTTGTGCTGCCCCCACACGCACAGGGCCCTCTTGTCAACAGTCTGTGTAGGGGCTCCACTACTGCTGCCTTGTGGGGTAAGAAGGCATGGTAAAAGTTCAATAATCCCAAGAAGGCCTTGAGTTCCACCTTACCCTTAGGTGCTGGGGCTTCGCAAAAGCCCGCATCTTGTCCCCATCAGCTGGACTTCATCTGCGTCCATCATCAACCCTAGAAAATCCACCTTTTGCACTCCTAGCAGACACTTTTACCGCTTCACCTTGAGGCCGTAGCGGAAACAGCAAATCCTCCGCTCGTGGCTCTCCCCACAGCTTGCACAGTTCCTCTCTTCTGGACGAGGCTTTCGTGGTGGGTGTCGGCTTGTGTGCGCTGCTGCACACGGTGCACATCCTCCCGGTTGGAATCTGAGTCGTCAGTGAGGGCCTCTTGGTGGAACCTCGGTTGGGATGAAACGTTTGACTGGAATCATTGCATTGACCTCTTGGTGGCTTCAGTTGCTACAGCTTCCTCTAAGGCGACCTGGAACGTCAGTTCCTTCTTGGCAAAGAGACACCACTGCAGCTTCTCGTCCCTCAGGCCCCCCACGAGGTGGTCGTGGAGCATGTTCTCCAGCTCTGTGAAGTTGCAGAGCCGGGCAGCCTGGCCCAGGGAGGTCACATACCCAGTTATGCTTTCTCCGGGGGCCTGCTGCTTTGCGTAGAAGGCGTTGCGACATGCTACCACTGAGGGCTATGGCGAGAAGTGCCCCTTCAGCTATTCCTTTATCGTGTCGTAGGGAACGGTTGCAATATTTGTGAGGAGGGCTTGGGCTATGTCACATGTTTCTTCTCCACAGACTCTGAAGAAGGTCGCCCTCTTCTTGGCTGCGTCGGTGACATCCTTTGCCTCCAGGAGGAACTGGAAACGGGTGGCATATCCTTCCCAGTCTCCTAACGGCACAAAGCTGTTGTCTGTCACCATTCTGGATCCTTGGGTCCTAGAACTGTACGCTGGATGTGCGGTGCGATGCTGTGTTGCCTGTGGCGGCTGTGTGTGGCGCGCGGCAGACAGTTCAGCAGGATCCCATCCTCGTCACCAGTGAAATATACTTGGAGTCCTGTAGTGATTTCATGCTCTTTATTGCAGCTTGTAAAACAGTGATTGAATTGCCCCCCAAACTTCAGGCTTTTATATACATTATTTACACAATGAGTTCCATCTGATTGGCTAATTTTGCTTCCCTCCTGGAGCCTGATTGATCTTTTCCTGCAAGCCAATCAGTTGTTGCATTCTAGGATCCTACTTGCATATTGTTCTAGGATCCAAGCTTAGTACATATCTTGAGCATTAAACTGCTCCTGCCCCCAAGGTAAGCAAGTCCTGACACCTCTCTGGCTCACAAATGAGGCACTGGGGGGCAGGAAGAGTTTAACAAAGCCCTCACCCTGCCTCCAGGCTCACATGAGCCGAAACTTTTCAAAACTAGGAAATTTCTGAATTAAATAATAAATAAATAAAAACGCATTGATGGGTATCTGGGATGGACCAAGGGAAAATGGAACAGATAAGGAGTTTCTTTGGTTTTTCATAACTGTGCCACAGAAAAATATATCTGCAAATTTTGTGGGAGTGATTAAATAGGTTTGGTTTAACTATTCTAGTATCTGGGTAGCTGACACTTTTTGTTCTCTTTTCTTTATGGAACTCATACAGTAGTAGCTCTGGATGCGAACGCAACCTGCATCCACGTATGCGTGGGTCACAATTCGCCACTTCTGCGCATGCACTTGACATCATTTTGAGCATCTGCGCATTCATGAGCTGCGAAACCCGGAAGTAACACACTCCGTTACTACCGCGTTGCCATGGAGCGCAACCTGAAAATGCTTAACCCAAAGCTATTTCAACCCGAGGTATGACTGTACTTAATTTTTTTCTACATAAGTGTAACACAGAGGAATAGTGAATTATCATTTGTTACGGCATGATACGATGTGCTATTTTCAAGATCTCTATGTGGTATTTTATTTAGGTTTGTATTTCTTACTTGGGTAGTAGCAGTGTGTGCCTGTTGCCGTGAAAGCATCCAATCACCTTGAGGCATCTTAAGCACTAACAGCTGAAAAGAGAGACCCAATCTCAAAATGCTGAAAAATGTTGACCCAAGACAGTTCAGCTTAAAGTTCAGCCTAATAAACTTCTATATGCACAAATTAAGCTGTTATAAAGTGCACTTAGCCTCAGAGGTTTGGGTACAATTAAGCTTCTGCACTGTGCACATTGTAGTTATTAAATACCTATATTTACTGTTGTAACCAGATCATTTGTCTTTCAGAAACACAAAGTTATTTTGACAGATAGTACACATATTTCATATTTAACTTGGCATCAGGGCCACTTGAGCTTTGGGACAATACGTAGGAACAACTGCATCAGTAGAGCATAGGAAGGGATCGAAATGAAGGCTTGAATTTCTCAGAAACATCACGTATAACATGAGAATTCAAAGACCATCCATAAAATTCCTCCAGAAGATCAAAAGAGATTACGAGGCTCTAGGCAGGAAATTGAAGCAATTAAATGCACAAATTGTCATCTCATCTGTCCTCCCAGTTGAACGACGTGGCCCAGGGAGAGAGGGGAAAATAGTGGAAGTGAACAACTGGCTTCGTAACTGGTGTAAACAGGAACGGTTTGGATTCTTAGATCACGGAATGCAGTTTCTTGAAGATGGACTTCTGGCAAGCGATGGGCTGCACCTCACAACGGTTGGGAGGAATGTTTTTGCAAAAAATCTCAGAAACCTCATCAGGAGGGCTTTAAACTGACTAATGTGGGGGAGGGAGACAGTGCTCCTGAAGGTAGGAGTCTATCGATTGATGAAGATGATCATCCAAATGTCATAGACCGAATGGAGCAAACAGCACGCAGACCTAGTGGTGGGAGGAAAAAATCCTTAAATAAGAGACACGGGGGAATGATTAATGGACTTCAATGTCTGTACACTAATGCGCAAAGCACAGGAAATAAACAAGATGAGCTTGAGCTCTTGGTACAGCAAACTAAATATGACATAATAGGAATCACTGAAACCTGGTGGGATAAGTCCCACGATTGGAATGTAATAATGGAGGGACACAATCTATTTCAGAGAAACAGACCAGACAAGAAAGGAGGAGGAGTGGCGTTATATGTCAGGGATGTGTATACCTGTGAAGAGATCCAAGATTTAGAACCTCAAAGCCAAAGTGAGAGCATTTGGGTCAAAATTAAGGGAGAGAAGAATAACAGTGACCTCATTGTGGGAGTTTACTATAGATCCCCAAGCCAAACGGAGGACATAGATGATGCCTTCCTGGAACAGATGGCCAAGCATGCAAAAGGAAGGGAGATAGTAGTAATGGGGGACTTCAATTACCCGGATATTTGTTGGATGTCAAACTCAGCCAAGAGCATAAGGTCAAACAGATTCCTCACTGGCCTTGCAGACAACTTCATTGTCCAGAAAGTGGGAGAAGCAACAAGAGGAACAGCCATTTTAGATCTGGTCCTAACCAATCTTGATGACCTGGTTAGTGGGGTAGAAGTGGAAGGAGCATTAGGCGCGAGTGATCATGCTCTTCTGAAGTTTAGTATACAGCGGAAAGGAGCAGCCAAGCATACTAGGACTCAATTTCTCGACTTTAAGAAAGCCGACTTCATAAAACTTAGGGAAGTGCTGGGTGAGATCCCATGGACAGTAATACTAAAAGGAAAGGGAGTTCATGATGGCTGGGAGTTTGTTAAGAGGGAGATAGTAAAAGCACAACTTCAGGCAATACCAATGAGACGGAAACATGGAAGGTGCCTAAAGAAGCCAGGGTGGCTATCTAAAGAACTTTTAACTGAGTTAAGATTAAAAAAGGATGTGTACAAAAAATGGAAAAGGGGGGAAACCACCAAAGAGGAATTCAAACAAATAGCCAGCACGTGTAGACACAAAGTCAGAAAAGCTAAAGCACAGAATGAACTCAGGCTTGCTAGAGAGGTTAAAAGCAACAAAAAAGGCTTTTATGGGTATGTTCGTAGCAAAAGGAAGAAACGGTGGGGTCACTCAGAGGAGAAGATGGTGAAATGCAAACAGGGGACACAGAAAGGGCTGAACTCCTCAATGCCTTATTTGCCTCAGTCTTCTCCGATAAAGAAAACAATGCCCGACCTGAAGAATTTGGAGCAAATGATTCAGCAGAGGAAACACAGCCCAGAATAACTAAGGAGATAGTACAAGAATACTTGGCTAGTTTAGATGTATTCAAGTCTCCAGGGCCAGATGAACTGCATCCAAGAGTATTAAAAGAACTGGCAGATGTGATCTCAGAACCACTGGCAGTCATCTTTGAGAATTCCTGGAGAACAGGCGAAGTCCCGGCAGACTGGAGGAGGGCAAATGTTGTCCCTATTTTCAAAAAGGGGAAAAGAGAGGACCCAGTCAGTCTGACATCAATACCAGGGAAGATTCTGGAGCAGATCATTAAGCAAACAGTCTGTGAGCACCTAGAAAGGAATGCTGTGATCACCAATAGTCAGCATGGATTTCTGAAAAATAAGTCATGTCAGACTAACCTGATCTCGTTTTTTGACAGAATTACAAGCCTGGTAGATGAAGGGAATGCAGTGGATGTAGCCTACCTTGATTTCAGCAAGGCATTTGACAAGGTGCCCCATGATATTCTTGTAAAGAAGCTGGTAAAATGCGGTCTTGACTATGCTACCACTCAGTGGATTTGTAACTGGCTGACTGACCGAACCCAAAGGGTGCTCATCAATGGTTCATCCTGGAGAAGAGTGACTAGTGGGGTGCCACAGGGTTCTGTCTTGGGCCCGGTCTTATTCAACATCTTTATCAACGACTTGGATGATGGACTCAAGGGCATACTGATCAAATTTGCAGATGACACCAAACTGGGAGGGGTGGCTAACACCCCAGAGGACAGGATCACACTTCAAAACGACCTTGACAGATTAGAGAACTGGGCCAAAACAAACAAGATGAATTTTAACAGGGAGAAATGTAAAGTATTGCACTTGGGCAAAAAAAATGAGAGGCACAAATACAAGATGGGTGACACCTGGCTTGAGAGCAGTACATGTGAAAAGGATCTAGGAGTCTTGGTTGACCACAAACTTGACATGAGCCAACAGTGTGAGGCGGCAGCTAAAAAAGCCAATGCAATTCTGGGCTGCATCAATAGGAGTATAGCATCTAGATCAAGGGAAGTAATAGTGCCACTGTATTCTGCTCTGGTCAGACCTCACCTGGAGTACTGTGTCCAGTTCTGGGCACCACAGTTCAAGAAGGACACTGACAAACTGGAACGTGTCCAGAGGAGGGCAACCAAAATGGTCAAAGGCCTGGAAACGATGCCTTATGAGGAACGGCTAAGGGAGCTGGGCATGTTTAGCCTGGAGAAGAGGAGGTTAAGGGGTGATATGATATCCATGTTCAAATATATAAAAGGATGTCACATAGAGGAGGGAGAAAGGTTGTTTTCTGCTGCTCCAGAGAAGCGGACACGGAGCAATGGATCCAAACTACAAGAAAGAAGATTCCACCTAAACATTAGGAAGAACTTCCTGACAGTAAGAGCTGTTCGACAGTGGAATTTGCTGCCAAGGAGTGTGGTGGAGTCTCCTTCTTTGGAGGTCTTTAAGCAGAGGCTTGACAACCATATGTCAGGAGTGCTCTGATGGTGTTTCCTGCTTGCCAGGGGGTTGGACTCGATGGCCCTTGTGGTCTCTTCCAACTCTATGATTCTATGATTCTATGGATGGACATTGCATGTAGATTATCTGGACCCCTCTTCCACTCACTCCCAGCATTCATTTCACAGCAATGAATGTCAGTAAACACATTCAAAGCCCTCCTGAAGATCAGTGCATAACTCAAACCATCTTCTTGCACCAGCTCTTGACTTCTCTGGGACTTAACTCGTATCCCCACATTTGGGCTACTCTGCATGCACAATGTTTTCCTTACTATGAGAACGACCATTCAGTATGTCAATGCATGTCTAAGTTGTGCACAGTCATTTCCAGACTTGTGGTTGGCACTTCTGAATGATTTTCCCAGGGCCTCTTATTACTTGTGCATTTGCCTTGGGTTGTTATATTTTAAGAAATATAACCTTACCACATAATTAATGGATACATCATATAAGACGGTGGAAGACAAGATTTTTCAAATAATTAAAATGATAATCAGAAAAACCAGGTGACATAACAGGGTTATCATATTGTTGAGAGACTGTCATAGACAAGTCTATTGACCCAACATGTTGGAGGAATATTTAAACTAAACTATGTAGGAAGATGGTCACAGTCCAAATTCAAGAATTGGCACTCAAAAAGCATTTCTGAGAAAGATTAATAGCTTCTGCATGCTGCTTTGCACGCAGAAGACGCCAGATAGGAATCCCCAAACCTCTGTACAGTATAGGGCTGGGAATGTCCCATTTCATAAATATTCCAGTTCCAAAATTATACTGCAACCACTTAAGGTGTCCAGCCCCTCACTTCTAACCACATAGCATAGTTAATGGAACAGAGAGACAGTAAACCTACAAAAAAAATTTAATAGGCTAGCAAGATTCATATGGGGGTAAGCAGCCTCTGACATCAACTGATCGTCATCCCCTCAATGTTTTTCCAGGCTGAAAAGCTTCTCTGACACTGCAGTAGATCCGTAGAAAGATGTCCTGCAACTACAAAAGGGCTTCCAATCTTCAAGTAACATTGAACTCTCTGTATGGTCTCTTTCATGAAAGAACATAATCTAGGCTCAAACTGAGCTCTTTAACCTTTAACAGTTGCGCAAAGCTGGGCATATCCAGAGGTGTACCTTTCATGACAACCCACCCTATTCCCCTGGGACAGCCAGGAATCTGCATATGTTTGCAAGAAGCGTGCTGTCATGTCTATAAATACACCAATGAGACCAGCAACAAAACATTGGCAGTGCTGCTCTTCCTCAGGAAGGCCATTCTCTCCCCCCCCCCGCCCCACTTTACATCTTTCTAGTTCAACTGACACACAACATTCTGGGGCTACAGACATGCTCAGTCCTCATTGGGCTCTTTGAAGTTTGGGTGTTTGGGTGTTATTGTTTTCTTTGCTCTTTCTTCTCCTTTGTTTTGTTTGCTTAAGATCTTTTGCACTTCTGCACAGCAGCTAATGGGACATGGAACAGTGTGGTGCATATCATCTGCCTTTATGTCATGTGCAACTGCACCACAGACCAGGACATTTGTTCAATCAGCTTGCAGGTGACAGTTTTGAAATTTCAGAGTTCTCTTTAGGCAAGGGGACATGGTTGTTGCACGTCTACAGCCATTTTAGAGTGGCAGCAAAGTGTTGCAATCACAAGCCTTGTTATTTCATTTTCATAATTTCATTTTAAGGTGCTTTTCTCACATGCTTGTGTGGTTGGTCTTTGCCTTCAAACATTTATCAATAACTCCACATTCCACCCCATGGAACCATGTATGTTTTGTGCATGAGATGGGGTTCTGGGAGGTTGAGTGGTGTAACACCCTATCCAAAGCAGAAAAACCAACATTAGAGCATCCCCAACAGATCACTGTGCAGCCTGTTCTTGAATACAGTCTGGCTAAGGGCAGCCACCCCCAAATTATTATAATAATATAATCTGACCAAACAGATCAAGCGTCACAAATTATCCTCTCTCTTTCACAACAATCTGATGCAATTAGAACAAGGAGGGTCAAAGTTCCAGAAAATGATTTCATCAGGCCTCACTAATGACTTTGGAGTCATTGTCCAATATTCATGACACAACACTATGTCTCTGGCACCCTCCAGTACCCCTGAACTATGTCCAGCTTTACCACATGAGCACTTAACTTGAGCTGTGCCTTTAGGCTTTAGCTACATTTTGATCTGGGCCCCTGAAGACCAGAACTTTGCTCTGGGAACTAACTTTGTACTCCCAAAATTGTTGGACCCCACACCAAGTGAGAGCAAAGATGGAGGCACTGGTTCATAGTCAACATATCTCTTAATCCCTCAATAAACTAGTTCCCATGGACCTTTGCTATTCAGGTAATGCTTAGGTGGCAAAGCACACCAGTGAACCTCTCCCACATTAATTTTGAATAGTGTCAGTGTGGTGGAGGTATTCCAGTTATAGAGAGACATACCACCATTTGAGACGGGGATGCCACATAATACATTTTTTGGCTTTGTGTGAAAAATATATTCAATAATTTTAATATTCTGTGGTAGTGTTTCTCAACCTGTGGGTCCCCAGATGTTGTTGGACTACAACTCCCATCATTCATAGCCAGCATGATCCATGGTCAGGGATGATGGGAATTGTAGTCCAACATCATCTGGGGACCCACATGTTGAGAAACACTGTCTAGGGGAACAAATTGATTTTACCCCACAGTTGTGTTTCCTTTCGTACTTTACATGGTTTAAGAAGTCTCTTATGAGAACAGATCACTATCTATACTTGCATGTTGCATCAAGATTATTGGTTGTCCAAATGTGGAGGAAATTACATGTTTGGGGAAGAGACCAAAAATATGGATCGAAAAATATGGATATGTTTGAAAAATATGGATACTTATGCGGTAGAGCCACTTCTGAATTGGAGAGGAGGTGGGGTTGCGGGCCCACACCCTCCCCATGCACATGGGGGCTGACTCACAGCCCCCGCGAGAGTCTGGGAATCCTCGGGCGCATCATTGCCCTGCCCAGCCAATCGGCTGGCTGGGGAGGCGTGGCCTGGGCTACTTATGGCTGGCGCGCCCTAGGATTTTCCCCTCTTTCCCATTCCAGCTGCTCCGGTTTAGTTGTGTCTTTTGGATTGTTGTGCTGCTGCGGTTGAGCTGAAATCACTTGTATGTCTTTGTCTGCAGGATCGTTGCCTAGCTCCTTGCCTGAGCTTCTGCCGGAGCTGAAATCACTATTTAAACCCAGGTCTTGGCCGAAATCACTGCGTCGCTTTGCACTCGCCTGTAGGCAGTAAGCGGCAAGGAGAATGCACGGTCGGGGTTCTTTGGCTCTGGGGGAGTTTGTTCCAGCGAATTCTGAGAGAAGGTTCTTTGGAGGCTGGAGGCTGTAGCCGGCATCGGGCGCTGTGGAGGCAGAGCGTGTCGTGACGTTGGGAGCTTCCTAACCTCCGTCCTCGCAGATCATTACCAGGGACTGGTAACGTAATCCTGCGTCTGGGTTCCATTCTTTGTTAGACCCCATAGTGGGTGGGAATTTCTGGGAGGTCTTGCTTTCCCTCATGCGGTTGCAGCCCTCCTCTCTCCTTTAAATTTCTCTCTCTAAACCTGCGCTAGCGGCTGCCAGCTGCCGGCGGCTTATGGGGAGAGCGTAAAAGCCGGTGTAGTTAAATCGCTCTCATGGCTTCCCTTGCAGGCGGGGATAGGTGGACTCGCGTCCCCAAAAAGCCGGTGGCTGTAAATTGCTTGTGCACGTGGCTTCACCTAACAGCTGGTGGCTTTGAACGGCTTTTGCACACGGCTTCCCTAAACAGGGATTTTTAAAAAGCTGGCTCCCCTGTGGAGCTTGTGCACGCGGCGCCTCTCCACCCCCCCCGGTCCCTTGCTTGAATTGGTATTGAGGCAGTAAGGACATCAAGTCCTAATCGATTGTTGCGGTAGCAAGTTATTTAATTGTCTGGCCACTCGGAGACAAGGGGAGAGTTGCTGCCGGCCGTTGCCAAGGTAACGACCCCTAGCACCGCCATTTTAGTTTGATCACATGGCAACGTCAGCTGCCATCTTAGTAGAGGCAACCCCCTGTGGGAAGATTGTGCGACTGCTTATTGTTGGACCACGTGGTGGCCGCGGTTGTGGTGATTATAATTTTGGTCACATTGCTCCCTGTCCTGGAGGAGCTGGGTTCTTTCCTCGCTATTTTCCCCGCTAGTAGCTGAATTGTTTAAGGTCACATTGTTCTCCACTATAGAGCAGCTGGGGTCCTTCTGTTATTTTCCATGCTAGGAGCTGATTGATTAAAAGCCACTTTGCTCTCAGCCCTAGAGCAGTGGGGTTTCCTCGCTGTTTTTTCCGCACTGAGAACTTAATTGTTTAAGGGGGCTTATTTCTGCCAGATGGAAGTGCCTAGCAGTGAGAAGACTGGGTGATCCTACTTTAATTCCTAGTCCTTTAATCGATATTGCCCAGCAAGAAAGTTAATCCCTCAATTCTATTTTTTTTTTTTATATAATAATTTTTTATTCAAGATTTTTATAACAACACAAACATATAACACATACATAAACAAACAAAGAACAAAAACAAAACATAAAACATGTACCATTTCATATCTTAATTTCTTATACCTTTCTTCCCCGACTTCCTCATGCCTCCCTTTTCTGTATTCCAAATTCTTATCGATTACTCAGCAAATCTTCCCTTATTTTAAATTAAATTTAAACTAATCTTCCTTATTTTCCTTGTCTTAACCATTGCTAATAGTAACCATTTACTTTCCAGTCCAACATCATTCTAACTTTCGTTAATTTTGTAATATTTCTTTAAATAGTCCTTGAACTTTTTCCATTCTTCTTGCGCTGCTTCTCTTCCCTGGTTTCGGATTCTGCTCGTCATTTCTGCCAGTTAATCCCTCAATTCTAAGCACAAAGTTAACCCCTGAGTTACTAGTGTGTTTGGAAGGAGGTTACAAATAGGTTAAGGGAAGGCAGGCAATTTTATTTTACAAGGTTGATTTAAGCGCAGCTAAGGGCTATGCAGCTGATTGTGGATTATATTAAGGGTACTACTTAATTGACGGTGGTATTTGTGTAATAAATACGTCTTAATTTTCTGCTGGAGTGGCTGGCAATCAACTAAGTGTGGATATCAGGGCTGTGTGCAGCCAGTCTGTAGCGGGTTGGTTGAGAGCAGGCAATTTCAGTATATTTTAGTTGATGAGGCTCTTGGTAGCCTGCACCCCCTGGGGGAGGATAGCTCTGTGTTTTCTCCCTTTATTTTGAATTTCTCTTTATAGCAGGGTGGCTTGATCTCTATACGGGATAATCCATTTATACATGCGCTATTTGTGGCTTAAGTCTTTTTAAATTGGCCTTACTGTCCTGGTGACAGGGAAGATATTGTGCGTATATTTAATCACATTGCATGCCTAGTAGGGATCTTCCTCCGGCTAGTGTAGCTGATACTGAACTAGTGCATCATAAGTGGGCATTTGCCAACTATTTGGTTATTCTGCATATTTTGTGTGTGGCCGGAGCAGCGTAAACAATACTGAACTTCCTAGTGAAAACTTCCTGTAGTTTTTTGGGTTAGCTTACCTTCTGCATAGGCAAGTAGTTGTTTCTGATCTTTGGCATGGCTTCCGGGGGTAATCAGCAGGCCTCTTCCTCTAGCAATGGTGGGTCAGCCATGCAGGGCAGCGCACAAATGCCTGCTATGCTGTGCAACCCTCAGACCTTTGTGCAGTTTTTCTCCGCTTTTGAAACATTTTATTTGCAGTGCAGGCCATGAGTCGCTGCGCTGCCAGCACCGCTAGATGCGTCTCAGGCCTGCATTCCAGACACCCTACCTGGCAGCCAGGAACAACCGGACACTTCCGCTTCCAGTTCATGCAATGCATAGCAGAGGGGCACCGCCGCCAGTCACCCCTTAACGTGTACTCAGTCCTCCAAATCCAAAAAGTCCAACTCAGGTGCTGGTGGTCACAAGCCACCTGCCAACCAGCACCTGAGTTGGACTTTTTGAAATAGCCAGAAAGAAAATTCAGAAGAAATTGAGGCCGGGAGGGTGGCTGGTCCCTTTAAGGACCCCCCTATCGATAGGCTCCACATATTACCACTGGGCATTGTCCCAAAAAAGCCATGAATTTCACATGATTCACAACCTCTCTTATCCAAGAGGAGGGTCTGTCAATGATGCAATACCACAGGAGCTTTGTACCATTAAATATGCCTCCTTTGACCAGGCAGTGAAAATGATTCGCAAATTCGGTAATGGGGCACTGCTTGCAAAATGCAACATTGAGTCGGCATTCTGCCTCCTTCCTGTGCATCCAGAGGACTTCTGTTGGTTGGGATTTAGATTTGAAGGAGCATATTTCGTTGACAAAGTGATGCCGATGGGCTGCTCCGTGGCGTGTGCCACATTTGAATCCTAAAAATGGTTACCCTTAGACAAATTCAGTCTTTACTAGGTCACCTAAATTTTGCTTGTAGGGTCGTTTCACCGGGCTGCCCATTTTGTGGCCGCCTTGCGAGATTGTCAGCGGGTCTTCGTGCGCCACAACACAGGGTGCGCCTCTCCAAGGAAGTTAAATCAGACCTTGGAGTCTGGCTCGAATTTTTGGATAAGTATAATGGCATCTTGTTGTGGCAGGACACCATGGCACTCGACACAGATTTTCAGGTCCAATCGGACGCAGCAGGTTCCCTGGGATTTGGGGTGTACTTTAGAGGCCAATGGTGTGCTCAGCGCTGGCCCCCAGCATGGCAGGGGAAGCCCATCACTTGTGACCTCACATTCCTGGAATTCTTCCCCATTGTGGTAGTGGAAGATCTATGGGCCAGGGATTTCCATAATCATAGGGTTTGCGGTCGTATCGGTCTTATCGAAACGGTCTTCACCCTCCCCCAGAGTAGGAAACCTATTACGTTCCTTTGTCCTTTTGTGCAGAATATCTATTTTTCCACCAAGTTCGTCCCTGGCATCAACATTGACATCGTGGATGCTCTGTCTCGTTTTCAGATGGACCGCTTCTGCTCGTTAGCGCCAGAGGCTCAGCAGTTGCCGCAGCCTTTCCCGGAGCACCTCTGGAGCCTTGGGAACACAAAGTTATGAAGGGAGTATTGGCCTCAGTGGCCCTGTCCATGTTGAGATCATACAAGAAAGCTTGGTCAGATTTCTTAAGGTTTTGCAATAGCATGCCTAACGCTGGGCAGGATTCCCCTCCTTCAAAGGCTGAGGTCCTTCGCTATCTGGTACACTTGAAAAAATTGGGCAGGGCAACAAAGACACTTAATATTCAGTCTGCTGTGATATCCTTCTTTTGCAAGGCAGTGCATTCCACTGCTCCTTGTGCAGATTTTGTAGTTCGTAAGGCCTTGGAGGGCTGGCGCAGGCTTCAGCCCCCTGGAGCAGACAAGAGGAGACCCATAACCTATGACATCTTGCTCCAGATTCACAAAAAATTATGGACAATATGCTGGTCCAAATATGAGGCCTGCCTATTCTCAGTCGCCTATTCCCTCGCCTTTTTCGGTGCACTGCACATCAGGGAGGTGGTGTGTGAAGGGGCCCCGGACCCCATCCAACGGGGTATTCTCTTAAGCAACATAACATCTAGCAATGATTTAATCTTACAGGTGCGGAGTTCAAAGACTGAGCAGCAGGGCAGACGGGCCCTCCTCCGCCTTTTAGCAACTCAAAAGAGAGGTCCTTGCCCAGTTAAGGAGACTAGGCGTTTCCTATACTTGAGGCCTAACAACCCTGGCCCTTTCTTAATACATGCTGATGGCTCCCTTTGCACGTTATGCGCATGGCAATTGTGGCTTGTGATCTTCCCCCAGCGGAGTTTGCTGCGCACCCCTTCCGAATTGGGGCGGCCACCACTGCAGTGCATCTTGGCCTCTTGGCCAAGATAATAAAGGATATGGGTCGCTGGAAATCGGACGCGTACAAAGCATATGTTAGAAAAAAATTATGACAAATTTCATCATGCCTGACCATAGCTTATTCATCAAATTTCATCATGCCTGACCATAGCTTATTCTTTCATTTCCCTTCCAGGAGACAACAGGGTGCACATTTGGTTAGTGGGCCACAGCATTGTTCATTGGGTAAGGAACTGTGCCATTAGCTTTGGTCGAAGGCTGAACTTACCTCCAAACATTGATGTAGCCTGGATCGCTCGGAGGGGAATGTGCTGGGCTGAATTCATGCCAGCGGTAATGGCCAGAGCCACTTCAGAAGGCCCACCGGATGCCCTGGTCATCCAGCTGGGCAAGAACAATCTAGCATATCGAAAGGCCATAGATTTAAAATGGAGCATTTTTAAGGACTTTGACGAATTAATTGCCTCTTATCCCAGCATTACCATCCTGTGGTCTTCTGATGCTGTACTGTTTTTAATATTCAGTTGGAAGCTGCCCAGAGTGGCTGGGGAGACCCAGCCAGATGGGCGGGGTATAAATAATAAATTATTATTATTATTATTATTATTATTATTATTATTATTATTACTGCTGGAAAGGTGGATTTGGAGGGATTGTCGGTGCCCGATTGCAATAAATAAAGCGAGAAAAATCTTAGAACGAGCTGTGGCGAGTGGAGTGGAGGCTCTGGGGGGGGGTGTCATTGGCCACCCCTGCATCCAGTTCAGCAAGGAGGCCCTCTACAGAGTTGATGGCGTGCATCTTTCGGATGTTGGAAATGATATTTGGTTGGATGACATCTTGGCGGGAATTAGGAGTTGGTTGCAGGTTTGAGGGTATTGGCAGTGAGCTTTTGCTCGATTGGCGGTTAGGCATTGGTAGGGGAATTGTTATGCAAATAAGGGGAAAGGAATCGCCATCGCCTTCCCCCAAAGCAAAGGGTAGTCCAGTAAAGGATTCCTGGGGGTGTTGCCCTGGCCGAAGCCTATGGAGGTGTGGGCCTAAGGCACGCCCCCGAGCGGTGACCCTGGGGGAGATCCTAGTTGATGTACATTAGTAGGGCTCCCCCCACTGGTGGTTAACCCTTACCGGCCTTCATGCAATTGGGCTGAAGCCGGTTAGTTGATAGGACCAATGCCTAAGCCAATACCACTCAATTCCTGCAATCAATAAAGTTGTGGCCTTTTACGCCCATTAACCTTAATTACCGTGTCCTGTGTCTTTATTTCACAAGGGGGGAGGGGGACTTGCCACGCAACTGGAGAGATTGCAGAAAGGGTGGCATATTCTGATTTTGTGTAGCTCTTTAGTGTTTTGTTTTTTGTTTGTTATACATTTATGAAAACCAATAAAATATACATTGTGAAAAATGGTTCAAGTATCAGAAACTAAAGGTTTCCAGTTAATAGAGAAATATAATGCATATAGAAGACGTTGTTACTAAAGATGGGTAGTGAAGTGGGTGTAAACATCTAGCTTTATTCAGGTAAGGCAACGTGGCTAAAGGCAAGCAGATCAGATGACTCAAAGTATCTTCACTCTTTGCCAGCAATGTGATGCAAGTGGAACAAGGAGGAATGAAATGGCAGAACCCTGGTACCTGTCTATAACCCTGAGCAGTGCCTAGTATTACCACCTCAGCAGAGCTTTTTTCTGGGGCCTGGAAGATGATAAAAAATATATGCTCTTTACAACCAAGTTAGACACAACATAAAACAAAAGCAAAGGCAAAGGCAATAGCTCATGGTAAATGTACCCTGTTTTCTAATAAAAACCCATCATCCTTAAAAAAACAAACCAATAAAATGAAAGACTTTTAGGAGTCCTGCTGCATAAAACAATAATGTCTGAAAGGAGCAGATTGTATGTTTCTATACCCATTGCATTAGGAGAATAGAAATGGGGCAAGATAAAAAAATAAATAAGGGGATTTCAGTAGGGCATCTTTTTAATTTATAACATAGGAACCATGAATTTCATCAGGGAAAACAAATTTTATGTGGAAAATGTAGCATAAGGTTCTAATTCTGATGTTACTGGGGAAGCCTACCTTGCGAGGAGTAAAGTAGGCTTTAAGTTGGCCTTCTATCCACCTCCTGAAGGAACTGCACAGCAAAATAAATTTAATTAAGAAACTACAGGCAGCTGAAGATTTTAAATAGCGCTTATAGGGAAACATCCCCATAGACTCCCAGGCTCGTAAGAAAGCCACAGACTGTCGCTCCCCAACAATGGAAGTAGAAGAACCAACTCCTGGATGAGCTTTGGCTGTAAATTGGAGGGGTATATGATGGGCACTAACTCCTCTCACCTCCAACCAAATACTCCAATGCCTAATCCCCAAACCTTAGAAAGTTGTGACAATTTGCTACGAAGTAGGAGAAAAAAGCAAATACCTGGTGCCAATTTGCCAAGTGGAAAAAATTCCTACCAGACCCCTTCAACAGGTGACCAACCAAGGTCCATAGCAAGGTCAAAGGATTAAGAGCCTAATCTTAGGGAGGGAGGGAGAACTGCGTGAGTGGGAACCAGACAAAAGGGAGGAGTTCCTGTCCGTTTAAATAGAGCACCCCATGCCCCTTGGCCGGCTGGATTCGTTGGCCTAGTGCTTGACATGGAGGGGACTCCCTATGATGTGTTCAGCTTGTGTCCAGCCCACATCTCCATTTCCCCGGGGAAGGGAAATGGCTTTGTCCTTTTCTTCCACATACATATTTTTACTTTCTACCTCAACCTTACATCCCTATACCCCATTTGATGGCTTCACTGCCATTGGCTCATCCCACTGCTGGGCTGCACTAATGGCCTTTGAGTTAATCTGAAGCTGAACCAACAATGTCTTCCTCAACTGCTGCTTTGCACATTGCCCAGTACCTCCCACTTGACTGGTTCAATGTGATGAAGAGTGATTGAGAACATAGCCTTGTTTGTGTAGTTTGTCGAGACAGCTGGCTCCATGCTGTGTGAGTGTTTTATTCTAACCAGGTACACTTCTTAGTCCATGGGTAGGCAAACAAAGGCCCGGGGGCTAGATCCAGCACAATCACCTTCTAAATCAGGCCCACGGACGGTCTGGGAATCAGCGTGTAGAATGTGTCCTTTTATTTAAAATGCATCTCTGGGTTATTTGTGGGGCATAGGAATTTGTTCATTTTTCCCCCTCTCCAAAATATAGACTAGTCCCCCACAAGGTCTGACCCCTGTCTTAGTCATTGACACCAACTCTAGAGCCCACTTATCTTCCCTTTTTCCCTGTGGGAGGATTGCCACTTCCCTGACAGGAGAATCAGTCTTCCTTGTTGAAGCCACCAGTACCTTCAGGCACTATGAAGCCATGATGGGTTAAGGTTTTTCTTAGATGCGGAAGGCTGAGGGCTACTCTTCTCAGCTGAGGGCTACTCCCTTGCTTACAGTCTTACCAAGTCTTACCAAGAACTATCTGATATCCAGACCTATCTCTTTCTCAGAAGACAAATCCTTTGGAGGAGGATATTTGGGGGGTGGGGGGTTCTATGCAGGTTGCATCTTGGTTTTACCCTTGCCTTTGTAGTCCCTCGATTCTTTCTTTGGTGCCATTACAATTTAAATTGTATGTTAATGATAAAGAAAAAAATTCTTAGAGGTTTCTGGCAAGAGCTAATGAAATGAAAAATAAACAATTAAGCCAATTTCAACACCAAGCTTTGAATTTCACTATGTCCCTCTGCGTCATCTTGGCAAACACACCACCCCCACTCCCAAACCTCACGGAACCATTTGTTCCCAGGTGTTGCCCACAGCATGAATCCTTGGCCTATAAATATCTCCAAGTAAAAGCTCTCCCTGTATCAGTTCTTTTGCCTGGTCCATCTCTGAATTTACTGATCTTTCAAAAATGATGAAAACACTTCTGAGCCTCCTCTTGGCCCTGCCTTCTTCAGGTAAGTAGGAAACAATAGAATGGGATTCCTTTTGTCATCTTTTGATGACTCCAGAAATGTTTGTTGCTTGGGCGGGAATGTGAGACAAGACAGGATACCAGCATAATAGAGAATAAGGACTGCTGGCTTACCAAGGAGAGTAACTCAAGAGTTTCAGCACTTAAGCCTTGATGACCAAGTATAGTTAGTTGCAAACATGTATTTCTGTGATGGAGGAATCTGATTAACCATACTAATAAGTGAATGCTACAGTTTCCAGGATACTTAGGAAAACCGTTCTATCTAGAATATATTATTATTTATTCATTAATATATGTATTGCTTCATTCCCAAATGGCTTCTGTCCTATTTAGAAAACAACAGCAACAAAAGAAATCTGCATCTTTTTTAAAATCCAGAATGATTAAAATATACATAATAGTTAAAATATCCATATATACCACCCTGATTAAAAGGTAATTCTGTGTGTGTGTGTGTGTGTGTCTGTGTGTGTTTGGGTGTGTATATATAAATTCACACCAACCATTACCTGCTTCTCTAATATTGTTGCCCTTAGTAAGTGTTCTCTAAGCCAGGCTCCCTTCGAAGATAAGAGTCAGGTAATGGGGAAATGGTGTGTGAGTGAAAAAATCTCAAGTACTGGAGCAGCAATGAGCATTTCACGTATAGTTCCTAACTTTATTGCACTAGCCAAAGGCCAAGACAAACTTGTAGCAATGGTATTAATAAAATAATATAGAGCAGACATCCATAATATAAGCCAACATCCATAATGTATGGGAGAGAAGATACCAGAGAAACCAACAAGCACCAAAACAACTTATAGCAATCTTATCTAATTCCTTTTCCTATTAATTTTTTCAGCCGGTACATAGAGGGGCATTCTAAAAAGCCATTATTGTCTTACAAAAGAAACCAAACTATTTCTTCTGGGGTGTTGCTTTTGCAAACAAAGGTTTTAAAAAGTAATCTCTTAGGTTTCTATTTAAGGACACATTAATAATAATAATAATAATAATAATAATAACTTTATATATACGCCGCCCTTCCCGGTTCAAAAAAACGGACTCAGGGCGGCTAACAATAAATTTAAACACTGAATTGATGCAACAAAAACAGCTTAAAATACAGTATAAAACATGAATAACAATAAATTCAGAATTCAAAAATCAATTTAGGGGGAAATCTATCCAACAAACATTAGATGATCACCAGGGCTAGCTGGCTAAATCAGTCCTATTTGGGCCAGTGAGGAGACCAGGGGGGATTTAGCTATGGGATCCTAGAGCGGGTAATCTTCATAAAAAGGGGAGGGGGAGGGAAGGAAGGGGAATAAAAGATCAGACTAAGTTCAAATTGAAAGCGAGGTGGAATAATTCTGTCTTACATGCCCCGCGGAAGGAAGTTAAATCCTGCAGGGCCCTGGTCTCATAGGACAGAGGATTCCACCAGGTCGGAGCCATCACTGAGAAGGCCCTGGCCCTGGTGAAGGATAATATGACTTCCTTAGGGCCCAAGACCTCTAAACTGTGATTATTCATGGACCTTAAGGTCATCTGCAGGGCATACCAGGAGATGGTATGAGTCATGAATTCCCCCTGAGGTGAATCAGAAATGCAAAGCCTCTGCATACAGGACCTTGTTATAGCAGACATCCAATGCTGTCTTGGGCTTCACTTGGAAATGGAGCTCAACAAAGACATTTTTTAAGGAGATTGGCAAACCTTTGATGTGATAACTATCTCTAGAAAGCTTTGTTCTCAGGAGTGGATAGCAAGGGGAAGTCTTGGCATTTCTAAGTAGTTGCAGGTCCCTTAGCCAGCACTTACCGTACTCAAAGTCAAAGGCCATAAGAAACTTATAGCAATAGTATACAAAAATAACACAGACAAACATCCCTAATCTATACCAACACCAATGATGTAAGAGAGAGAAGATACCAGAGACACCTACAAACTTAATTCTAGCTTGATTTCAGATTAAACCTAACAATCACCAAAACCAACTTGGCCCCCAATTCCATATAGTACAGCACAGGAAAATGTTGCATTGGCATAGAAGCAGTGTAAAACACACACACACACACACACACACACACACACACAGTTTAACTGAGCACATTTCACTCTTGCCTTACTTGTGGGCCACCTAGATTCTGTAGGAATAAAAACTGCTGATATTACTAGTTGTAGGGTGTATAGTTTCAAAATCATTTTTATTCTGCTCAGTTTCAAAAATGTTAAGGAAGTTTGACTCAGACCCCCAGATTTCAGTGCCATAGAGCATTTCACTAAGCACTTTGCTACAAAGTATCTTTAGGACAGCTTCATTCAGAGGCCCACCCTTATTGTAACAGAATTTCATTAATGCTCCTTTGGTTTTTGGTGCTTTTACTTTCACGGCCTCAATATGACTCTTCCAAGAGAGGGTTTCACTAACAAATACACCTAGGTAAATAAATGAGCAGGTTTCTTCTGTAGTTTCTTGATTTAAACACCATGTTTTACTTTTGACTGTATTCTCCTTTCACACCATGAAGCAGGGCTGTTCACAGTATAAAATCACAGTATAAAATCATAAAATCATTGGCATGCATCAGGATTGAGATATTTCTGTTCCTTTTCCTATTTCTTTTTTCAACCGGTGCATAGAGGGGTACTCTAAGAAGCCATTCTATGGAAGGGAAGGTTGCAGTGGCTAAATATGGCAAACAATAATTAATATGAACATTACATCTAACACACATCTGCCCTTTTGCATGACACCTTTTGCAGGACACCTTCTCCCACATTATAGTTCTTTACCATCTCAAGAAATCTATTCCACCAACCTTTCTCCTTTCTACAGCGGCATTTATTTCATGTGTCCACTGTCGTGAAATGAATACCTCATGCAAAGACAGCCCGATCAGAGTCTGCATTGATCTTGACACCTGTTCCTCTGGTGTTCTGAGTAGCAACATAGGTGAGCTGAATCTTCTCACTTGCTCTTGGTCACCCCAAGGAATGACTTTCTTGTGTAAATTAGCATAATTTATTGCCTTTATAGCCCACAATTTCTCCAAGGAAATGGTTCTTCTTTTATGCATTTAACCATGTCAGGTTTATTATGCTGAGAGGCAGGGACTCCCCAAGGTCACCCAGTGAGCTTCATGGCTGAGTGGGGATTTGAACCCTGGCATCTCAGACTCCAGTCCAACACTCAGCACCCATACTCAGTCACATAAGGCGGAAAGGCATTCCCTTTACCTTTCCATCACATGCATCACATCAGAGAGATCCTGGCATGCATCAGTCTGGGGTTGACTAACCTTTGGCCCTTTAGACATTTCTGGACTACTGCTCCCATCCACCTCAGCCAGCATGGTAAATGGCTAGAGATGATGCAAGCTGTCGTTCAGTAAATTCTTTAGGGCCACAAATCAGCCAAAGTTGTCTTAACTAGAAGTCCACACTACACCAGAAGCAGTGAAATCTGGTTTGGTTTTGGTTTGCCTTCCATCATAAGGCAAAGTATTCAGTTAAATATATTATTACAATTTCAATGCATGCATCATTTTGGGCACCTACAAGTTCTTTTTCTCTTTGCTGTTACACCAGCTGTTTCAGATGAGATATAATGGAAAAATGGTTTCTAGCAACCCTATCTCTCCTTCTTGCATTACTTGAGCGAACATCCTGTGAAAGAAGAGGTGTGATATGATGTCATGCTCAGAGAATCCCCTGTCGCCTTCAAATTCTTGAGGGTGGTGGGAAACTCAGAGTGCAATGACACTGAGACTAAGTTATGCATCTAAACTGTCTGTGAATTTTGGAGCGATTCATGGGATTGCTGGCTCAAGAGCAGCCACATCATCTTTTTATCCTGAGCATCCTGTGATTTAAGCACACAACAATGGGCTATATGGCCCCTTGGCCTCACAATGATTCCTGGAACATTGGTCATTCTAGATTTCAGCTTCCAGATCTCTCTTTGTCTGCATGCCCATCTGAGAAATCAGGTCATCTCCCCTAATACAAAGTAACTCTGTTGGTTGTTTGAACTCATATAGCTGAGTGGCATTCAACTAAATCCTACTCAGAGTATACAACTGAAATACCACCCACTGTTTCTATGCTTGTTTTTTTCTTAATATTTGCATATTTGTATGCACTGTTTGGTTGGAGAATTATGGATTTTGAAGGAGAATTGTGTTTTGGTTCATTTCTTGGTTCAAGAACTGTGCATTATGTAGTTTCTCACTGAAGAAAAAAATGTAGTTAAAGAGAAGTATCATTAAATATATTTGGAGGGAATTAACCAATTTTTTTTTTGGGCGTATCTTGTGATTTATTTCCTTTTCTTCTTTTCAGTTCCACAGTATGAATTGTTAACTTATCAGGGATGTTCGATTTCCCGTTATTGCCACTTAGGTGATTACAGCTTCAGTGCAGCTCAAGGTAAATTCCTCCAGCTGAAGCTCTCCTGCTGCCATACAAGTGGGTGCAATAAGGAACCTCTCCACCGTGAGTATCTGCATCTCTGAAGGCCAAGGGCTTATAAAAACAGTGTATTTTTCTGGTGGAACAAGTTGGGACATAGTTTGGCCACAATTTGGGGGGGAGGATGCAGGAGGCCTTGGGGACCCCATCAGACCACCTCCTTTCTTAAGCTGATCAAATTCTTCCCAAGCTTGGGAAAGCAGGAATAAATCTGAAACATGATCTTGGAACTTGCTGCCTCTGACCCAAATCCAGGTGGGCTTTGGGGAGGTGGTGGGAGCACTCTCAGACCCTGTCAGAGCATCATGCCTCCTGACCAAAGTTGAGCTAATGCTTCCCGGGCTTGGGGAAGGAGGCACTAGGCTATGACAGGAGCCAGGAACCCTACTGCCTCCTACCCAAAGCCCCCCATCTCCAGCAGAGGGGGCTCGGTGTCAGAGCACTTGGGCCAGTAAGCCAATGACAGGGGTCTCCCCGCAGGGTTGATAATCAGTTTGCCACCCCTGAAGTGGGCAACGTAATTGTGCCAACTGCCTCTCTAGGCCGATTCACTTGGAATAAATTCTCAGTAGACATATGTAGAAGTGTTAGAAATCCTTTGGCATATCACTTTATTTTTTTTGACTAAATTTATACAATCCTGGATTGTAAAAAAATAAATAAAAAAAATTCCAAAATGTTAAAATTACAATAGAATAATAGCACATTAAAACTTGCATCTACTGCCTAAACATATGGATAGGCTAGTCTCAATGTTTCTAGCAGGCGCCAAACACAATTCCAGCCCCCTTTTTTCTAGAAAAAAAACACTATATGAACCAATTATATAAGTGCAACTTAGTTGCCTGAAAAGTACAGTGGTACCTCGGGTTAAGTACTTAATTCGTTCCGGAGGTCCATTCTTAACCTGAAACTGTTCTTACCCTGAAGCACCACTTTAGCTAATGGGGCCTCCTGCTGCCGATTCGCCGCCGGCGCACGATTTCTGTTCTCATCCTGAAGCAAAGTTCTTAACCCGAGGTACTATTTCTGGGTTAGTGGAGTCTATAACCTTAAGCATATGTAACCTGAAGCCTATGTAACCCGAGGCACAACTGTATAGAAATCTGTCTTTTGGTCCATTCAGATGCAGGATGCAAGGGTCTAAGAAGTATGGTGGTTCATCCTTGAATCTGTAATGGGTGGAGTAGATGATCACCTCCTTACATACATCTGTCACATTTCAATCAAGCAGTTGGTGGGGCTGAAGGAAGAGAAGTAGAAATCCAGAAAATCTGGGAATCATTCTCCCCCATGTGGATTCTGGTCCTGCCCACTCTTTGCTTCCACATAGACACACACACAAATACACACACACACACACACACAGAGAGAGAGAGAGAGAGAGAGAGAGAGAGAGAGAGAGAGATATTACCTCCAAGAGAATGCAGCTGTCTGTACATTCAGATACAGAGAGTTAGAATCAGAAAGCAGAGAGCTTGCCTGATACACTGCTACCAAGTGAGAACTCCAGAAAATCCACAAAACAATAGTGTGCATGACAAAAGGTGAAACACAACAATATTTTTTATAAATGCTCAGCAGATATGTCTGTTCTTCAAACTTGATGGCAAATGAGGGTTAGGGCTGCCTGGGAGTGGCCCTAGCCAACAGAATGTCTGGGGCAGGTTACACAGGGGAGGATTCTCTGGGATGCCCAATCTCTGTGATCACGGGTAGTAGGAGAAGTTAGTCTAAGGTCAGACCATGTCACTACTGAGGAGGCAGGTTTAATCATTATTTGATGACTAACTCTGCCTCCGGGTCTGGTCTTGACCGGAAGGATATTGGAATCAGCAAGGGAGACCCACATGACCTGAAGGTGCTGCTGTGCAATGCCAGGTCAATGATTCATAACACCACTGCCATCCATGACTTGATCATGGATGGGGGACTTGACCTGGCATGTGTGACAGAGACTTGGTTGGATGAAGCAGATGGGCCTGTGCTTGCTGCTGCTTGTCTATCAGGTTTCCCTTAGGCACAGTTACCCAGGTCATGTGGGCGGGGAGAGGGGGTTGCAGTGATTTTTAGGATGTCACTAGCTTGGACCAGGCATCCCATTGGGAAGACCCAATTTTATGAGTGCATGTTCTGGAAGCTGGGCAATAGGGGCAGTATAGGATTCCCTGCTGCACCAAGGATTCCCTGGCTGAGCTACTTCAGGTCGTAGTGGACGTGCTCCTGGAGACACCTAGTTTGGTTGTCCTAGGGGATTTTAACATCCATGCTGACATGACCTTATAAGGGGCCACTCGGGACTTCGTGGAAACCATGGCCTCCATGGGGGTGTCCCTGAATAAGTCTGGCCCACCTCATAGTCATAGACGTGCCTTAGACTTGGTGTTTACCTCTATGAATGTGGGTGATTTGACACTAAGTAAAAGCGAAACAAGATCTCCTGCAATGATTTTCCAAAGTTTTTTGCAGATAAAGTTGCTCGGATTCAGAAAGAGGTAGACTCCAACCATGTGAGTAGGGCTGGGGCACGAGAGTGCAGGAGTACTGTTTAGTCTAGTTGCATGGGATATATTCCAATCTGTTACCTCCGAGGATGTGGACAGGATGCTTGGACGAGTGAAACCAACCACCTGTCTCCTTAAAAATCAGCTGATAAGGGCTGGGCTTTGCAAGGTGAATTCTTCCCTCTATGAGGGAGTCTTCCCAGCCCCACTGAAAGAGGCAGTCATTAGACCACTTCTTAAAAACAAATCTCTGGACCCAGCTGATATGGCCAACTATTGCCCAGTCTCAAATCTCCTTGGGCAAGGTGATTGAGTGGGTGATTGCTGAACAACTCCATGCACGCCCGAAGGATGCAGACCATTTGGATCCCTTCCAGTTGGGATTCAGGCCTCATCATGGGACGGTAACCACCTTGGTCAAGCTGGTCGATGATCTCCGGTGGGCTTGGGACAAGGGTGAAAGTTGTTTCCTAGTTCTGCTGGATCTCTTAGCGGCTTTTGACACCATTGACCATAACATCCTTCTGGACCATATAAAGGGGCTCTCATTTGTGGGGTGCCTCAGGGTTCTGTCCTCTCCCCCATGCTTATATTATCTATATGAAGCCTCTGGGAGAGATCATAAGGGGGTTTGGGCTGGGTGTTCATCAGTATGCAGATGATACCCAGCTCTACCTCTCTCTTAAAATCTGACCAGGTGAAGGTCCTGTGTGAGTGCCTGGAGGGGGTCGGAGGATAGATGAAGGCGAATAGATTGAGGCTGAATCCTGACAAGACATAAATACTGTTTTGGGGAAACAGGGGGCAGACAGGTGTGGGGTCCTGAATGGGGTAACAGTGGCACTGAAGGACCAGGTGCACAGCCTGGGAGTCATTTTGTACTCCCAGCTGTCCATGGAGGCACAGGTCAAATCTGGTGTGCAGGCGGAGACCCTACCTGCTCACAGACTGTCTCGCCAGAGTGGTGCATGCTCTAGTTATCTCCTACTTAGATTACTGCAACACAAATTATGTGGTCCTACCCAGAAACTGCAACTAATACAGAATGTGGCAGCTAGACTGGTGACTGGGAGAACCAAGAACATATAATACTTGAAAGACCTACATTGGCTCCCAGTACGTTTCCAAGCACAATTCAAAGTGTTGGTGCTGACCTTTAAAGTCCTAAATGGCCTCGGCCCAGTATACCTGAAGTAGTGTCTCCACCTCCATCTTTCAGCCCGGACACTGAGGTCCAGCATTGATGGCCTTCTGACGGTTCCTTCACTGTGAGAAGAAAGGTTAAAGGAAACCAGACAAATGGCCTTCTTGGTAATGGCGCCCTGTGGAATGCCCTCCCATAAGATGTGAAGTTTTATTCTGTTTTTAATGTTCTTTTGAAAGCCACCCAGAGTGGCTGGGGAAACCCAGCCAGATGAGTGGGATACAAATAAATAATAATAACTATTGATATCATCATCATCATCAATGCAGGAGATAATGTGGAGGTAGCCTGTCCAGCTTGAGTCAGCAGCTACTAGAAGGCATGAAAGAAATCAAAATAAAAGTACAATAAACTGAATGGGGAATGAGGTGTATTCATATGCTGACTGTAGGTTTTTATTATGGTAGTTCCTCCACGTGAAGATCTTTCCCCCAATGGTCGACAGTGCCCAGCCTGCTTCAAGACCACTGATATTAGTAAACCAAAGGATAAAAGTTGCCCACGTGAGGGATATGTCAGCTGCCTTGCCAATGAGACCAAGTGCATTCACTATTATGGTGTTATTGCATGTGAGTAATATTGCCTGCTCCTGTCTCTTTCTCATTTCCAGAAAAGCAATGACTGATATTTGTGTATAGCTTTGATTTCTTTCTCTGAGGGAAAGGGCAATGCTCTAGTCCTGTTTTGGATTCCAAACTATCCCCACATGAAGAGCATAACAACAAGAGGGGACAGGCTCACTCATGTGCAAGGTTTTACCTTGTGTGAGACTGGGGGGCCTACAAAGCACAGAGGACTCCTTATAGCACACCTTTGTCCCCTAATCCACAACGAGGAGCAGAGGAGAGGGATTCAGGGGAGGGTGCAGGACCAGCCAGCACATCACAGCTTCTCCTCATAGCAGTATGCACCATTTGGTGCTGGTCCAGAAGGACAGAACCACACACTTTGGCCAAACATTCAAAAGTAAAGGAGTCTGGGAGAAAGAAGGGTCCTACCATGTACACCTCTGTTCATATTTCCTAGGAAATAAGTTGCACTGTATTAATTGAATCTTACCGCGTCACAAGTGTGCAAAAGAACTGCTGCCTTACTCTAGCAAAATGCATGGGGTGGGAGAGCAGGACTTTTTTTCAGCCAGAACTCAGTTCTAGCAACTCTCAGGTGTGTACCATTCCCGTTGTGAGAGAACAAGGGAGGCACTCATGTTGAATTCCGACACCTCTTTTTCTAGAAAAATAGCACTGTGGCATAGGATAACTTCCTGTTCACAATGCATCACCATGGAGTTAGCCAGGAAACCCAAATTCAAAGCTAGTGATAGTTGGCTGTCAGATTGGTTGGTGAGTGTGTATTGTCAGAGTGTTGGTTGAGCTTTAATAACCACAGTCATCCCTATCCCCAAAGCGCTAATAAAGAAATCATAGAAAGGTTATACTTTGTGTTACACAGATTATGGTTCACTTCAAATGCTCACATTCAAAGGCTGTGCAACTGAAGACTTGTGTGCCCTTGATGGAGAAAACATAACACTCAGTGACTTTGGCCTGTTTCAAATTGAATCAAAATGCTGGAATGCTAAGATTTCCTCAGAGAAAATCGACCTTGAAGGGTAGATACAAGACAGCAAAGCTCTCCTCGTTAATTCCACCATTCATGGTAGCTGCAGAAGAAACTGGGAGCCTAGGGGTGAGAAGAGGAGCTCAGGCCTCATGGGTTCTCTTTTTCACAATTGGTGAAATTCATCCTAAAAAAATAAACTCATCTGGCACATCTGAATCTGTATTCTATATCTCTATGTTTTATATATGCAGAATGTGTAGAATGCTGAGAAAGGCATTTGAAGTAAAATATGAGAATTTGCATGTTATTTTGTTCAGCCCCACTTGCATGCCAAGGCCCTGCAACCCTTATGGACAATAATTGCACAGAAAGAATTATTTTCATTTATGGGATCTAATAGGCCACAGCTTTATTGTTTACACATGCAGGTGAATTAGGCATTGGGTGAAGCCAGCATATCTTGAGGAGGGGTAGGCGAAGGCTACAACCTCCCATCCATCCAAACAAAGCCTTACCCAATGCATAACCTTACAAAGTTGTGTTGATTGCTTCCAGGTAGGTAAAGAACAAATGGCTGGTGCCACCCAGCTGATCTTCTTTCCGTTGATCGTCTTTCCTGACCGCTTTTTACACAAAAAATATAAAAGAAGCCAACTAATTTTTATTAATAATAAATGTCAATGGCAATCCAGATATTAAGGAAAATGCAGACAAGCATCTAATAATAATAATAATAATAATAATAATAATAATAATAATAATATTCTCATGGCGGCTAACAAGCAATAATAAAAGCAAGTTGAATGAATACAACTTAAAAACAAGATTAAAATACAACATTAAAATATTGAAACATTAAAATATTAAAATGCAGCCTCATCACAGGAGGAGAAAGGGAAAAGGAAAAAGAAAGAGGGGGGGAATTATATTGGCTCCAAGCCAAAGGCCTGGTGGTACAACTCTGTCTTATAGACCCTGCGGAAAGAAATCAGATCTGCAGGGCCCTGGTCTCATGAGGCAGAGCGTTCCACCAGGCCGGAGCCGGTGTTGAAAGGGCCCTGGCTCTAGTTGAAGCTAACCTAACTTCCTTAGGGCCCAGGACCACTAGGGTGTTGCTATTTATGGAACTTGAGGGTCTCCGTGGGGCATACCGGGAGAGGCGGTCCCATAGGTATGAGGGTCCTAGGCCGTGAAGGGCTTTAAAGGTCAAAACCAGCACCTGAAATCTGACCCTGTACTCCACCGGGAGCCAGTGCAGCTGGAAAAGCACTGGGTGAATATGCTCCCATGGCAGAAGCCCCGTGAGGAGCCTCGCTGCACCATTCTGCACCCGCTGGAGTTTCTAGGACAGCTTCAAGGGCAGCCCCGCGTAGAGCGAATTACAGTAGTCAAGCCTGGAGGTGACTGTCGCATGGATCACTGTAGCCAGGTCGGGGCGGGAAATGTAAGGGACCAACTGCTTGATGCGACGAAGGTGGAAATATGACGCCTTGGCCTTTGTGTAACCTGCGCCTCCATGGAAAGGGAGGCGTCAAGGATTACACCCAAACTCTTGACGGAAGGCAATGGCACTAATTGGGCCCTCACAAGAGAAAGGAGTTGGTCCCTTATCCCCATGCCATCCCAACCCAGCCATAGGACCTCTGTCTTCGAAGGATTTAATTCCAATCGGCTCCCATGAAACCATCCAGCCACAGCTTCCAAGCATCTGGTCAGTGTGTCCGGGGCCGAGTCAGTGTGGCCATCCATCAGCAGATAGAGCTGAATGTCATCAGCATATTGGTGACAGCCCAGCCCAAAGCTCAGGAAGATCTGGGCAAGGGGGTACATAATAATGTTAAAAAGCATCAGGGAGAGGATTGCGCCCTGCGGCACTCCACACACCAAGGAGTGGCGCGATGACATCTCCCTCCCTAGTGCCACCCTCTGTCGCCGACCAGTGATAAAAGCGCACAGCCATTTACGGGCTATGCCCTGTACCCCCACGTCGGCGAGGCGGTGGTCCAGAACATCATGATCAACCATGTCAAAGGCTGCTGACAAATCTAAAAGGATCAGCAGTCCTGACTCACCTCAATCCAGTTGTCTACAGAGATCATCTATTAGGGCAACCAGAGCTGTCTCGGTCCCGAACCCAGGACGGAACCTGGACTGAAATGGATCTAAAGCCGATGTTTCCTCCAGAAACCTACCAAGCTGTTCAGCAACCAGTCTCTCAATTACCTTACCCAGATATGGAAAATTTGAAACTGGGCGGTAATTGGATAGGTCTAAAGGATCTAGTGAAGTATTCTTTAAGAGCGGGCACACCACTGCTTCCATCAGTTCCCCTGGGAATGTCCCTGTGCCAAGGAACAAATTGATAATTTCAACCAGGGGGGTCTGTGCGACATCTGGACATGCTCTAATCAGCCAAGATGGGAACAGATCAAGGAGGCAGGTGGTGGGCCTACCAGCTTGGAGGAATCTATCCATATCAGCAGGGAGTATCTGATCGAAATGGTCCAACACTGGACCCGAAGTCAGTGGAGGGGCCTCCAGTTCAGCCACTGTATCTAAATTGGCATGGAGGTCACGGTGGAGCAACAGGACTTTCTCCTCAAAAAAGCTCGCGAGTGCCTCACAGCTGTGGATCGAATTTGTGCTTAAATTTGGTTGTCCTCCTAAGGAAAGTGATACTATTGAAAGTGATACTACATTGGCAAGCTCACCACAAGCAAGAATACTAGGGTGGGGGTAATAGCACAAAGGAGAACAAACAGCAACAACACAGGGGGAATCAAAGAAATAACTTTACCTACACCATATCTCATAATAAAAGAAAAGGAATTAATTTAAAGAAAAACAAAAACAAAGAAAGAGAAAAGAAAATATCAAGGGAAAAAGTAAAAGAAAAAGAAAAGGAAAGGAAAAAGAGAAATCAGCAATATATTTTCTCTGATCAAACAGAACAACTTTACCTTCAATAACTCTCACAACCATTTCTCCATATTCAACAATAATAAATCTTCTCATCTTTAGCCACAGTTGTTTCTCCACTGTGACAATATAGAAAAATAATATCGCATAGTTCTTTACTTATTATGTATTCATTAAATCACACCCACTTTTGTCCCTTCCATTCCCATTTCCTGTTGTAATTTCCAACTTGATTTTGATTTTTTTGAAAAAGAAATCTCCCATTTATGCTTGCATCTTTTTTCTAAGAAAAGAGCCAGAGGTTTGATTGCTATTTCCTCTAAAATCACTCCAAGTTGTATGCAGAGTCCTTTGTCACTCTCCCTGCCAGCTCAGGATGTCTCTTCACCTCTCTATTCATGACTTCATTCCATTCCTCCAACATCAAAACTCCACCATTGTGGACCACTGGTATGAAATTTACGGCATGTAATGCCTTAAGAGAGAATATTATGAAAATGATTTACAGGTGGTACATGACACCAGTCAAGCTTACAAAAATATATCATTTGCCCGACAACAAATGTTGGAAATGTAAAGAAAATGAAGGTACATTCTTTCACCTTTGGTGGACGTGCCCAAAGATTAAGGCTTTCTGGGAGATGATCTATAATGAAATGAAAAAGGTATTTAAATATACCTTTCTGAAGAAACCAGAGGCCTTTCTCCTGGGCATAGTCGGCCAATTGGTGCTAAAGAAGGATAGAACTTTCTTCATGTATGCAACAACAGCAGCAAGAATACTTATTGCAAAGTATTGGAAGACACAAGATTTACCCACCCTGGAAGAGTGGCAGATGAAGGTGATGGACTATATGGAATTGGCGGAAATGACTGGCAGAATCCGAGACCTGGGAAAAGAGTTGGTGGAAGAAGATTGGAAGAAATTTAAAGACTATCTGCAGAAACACTGTAAAATTAATGAATGTTAAAATGATGTTGGATTGAAAATAAGTGGCATTAGCAACAAAGTTAATTGATAATGGATGAAAATATAGAGTTATAATATGTTAAGATATAGAGTTAAGATAAACGAAAGAGGGTAAGGATTTGCTGATTTGATTATTTAAATGGGAATACAAAAAGGGGAGGTGTGAGGAGGTCAAGGAAACAAGCTAATGAATTTAAAGTAACAAAAAATGGATTTGTTTTTAATTCTTTTTTATCTATTCGTTTTTTGTATTTTTCTTTTTCTTTTTTCTTTTTTATGTATCCTTTTCTTTTTATATGTCTTTTTTGTATTCTGTAAACCTATGTTTTTGTAAAATCTTAATAAATATTATACATACATATATATATATATATATATATATATATATATATATATATATATATATAAACTCCACCATATGACTGTTTCCACACCACCCTCCTCTACACCTGTACTCTCCTGCTCTGGCAGTGCTTCATCCATATTGTTCTCCAAAGTCTCTGTGTGCTCTGTGTAATTCCACTTTCCATGTAATCTGTCTCTGGTCCCCTTTCATTCTCCATCTCATCAGTCAAACCTCTAATTATTTTTATTTGCTCATAAAGCAATTGCGGAAGGATGCCAACAGTGAATGGAATGTCAAACAATGTATTTGGCATACTGAATATTCTTGATCTTAGTTACAATTCATTCTCCCTCTTAATATCTTCACAGTCTCCACCTTAATAATTTCAATATCACATTTCTATCTTCATTACTTCTTAATTTTATCTCTTATCATACCACATTCTTTTCTCACAGAGGAAATGTGTACTATAGAATAAAAATTACTTTCATTTGAGACGTGACACTTTGACCCTGCTGCCTGCACACCGCGAAGTCCAATGAGCCTCAGTTCTCCTTCCTTCCTGCCCACCCAAACCCCAACCCAGTAGAGCAACTCCAGCTTCCCTGGTGAACGGGTCGCTCGCTTGCCAGCTGTGGCTTTCCTTGAGTCCCATGCTGAGTTTCCATAGGCACCCATACGGGAGAGAGGCTTGGAGTTTGGGGAGAAGAGTGTGTGTGTTGGGGGGGGGGAGCAAGTGGGAGAGAGCAGCACACATGCAATAGCCAGCGGCACTTCTGAGCAAGGCCCAGCCAGCCTGATGGGTAAAAAGCTGCTGCTTGGTTGTGTTGTGGTTGCTGCAGATCTCCAGTCCTTTAAAAGACTGGGAGCAGGGCCGCTGGTGGGTGACTTATGATTCTTTCCCACCCCTTGCCTTCCAAAGCTAGCAGCCTCTTTGCCTTATTTAAGCAACTTCTCCTGTGGTGTTGGGGAAGGAGAAGGAAGAGATGGTAGTGGCCATCAAATACAGTAAACTAGAGCTTTCTTTCCAGTACACCTATATCAAACTTCAGTGTAGGAACCTCATTCTCCACAGCCTTTCCAACATAATGGTGAGCTTGAAGGATTTATCTTTGCAAGGCTTGTGGTGGTCCAATGCCACCAAAAGGTGACTTTAAGGGATGACACCCAGGGTGACCCACAGTGACCTCAACCCCCATCCTCAGCCAGTGGGAAGAGGGGGAGATGGTAGTGGTGGCCACAGGGATTTGAAGGAGGGATGGACTTGCTCAGTTTAACTTTGAGATATACCGTATTTACTCGACTCTAATGTGCCATCGAATACGGTATACTAGAGGGATTCTTTCCATTATTGGGCAATAATTAGTCCAGCTGCTGTGAACAGGAAGAAAATTTGTTCTTTTCGATTTAAGGTTGGAATTTGGAGTCAAATCTCATGATAATAAAGCAAGTGCCAAATTAGGAGGGTAACTTTGAAGATCAGATGAGAAACTTTCTGCCAGATGGTGTGGCTTACAGTACACCCCACAACAAAGGTGAAAGTTGGAACCTCATTCTCCACAGTCTTTCCAACATAATGTTGAGCTTGATGGATTTATCTTTGCAAGGCGTGTGGGGGTCCACACCACCAAAAAGTAATTTTAAGGAAAATTTCCTGGAGGTGAGAAGAAATTTGTTTTTAGAGATGGATTACGCCGTTTATCCATGCTTTTTCACTTTTGAGGTTCCTATGTCAGTCTCCCATCTCTTCCATGTGGCCCACAAAGCTGTCTAATATCATACCATTTATCACCGAAACTGCCTCTTTCCTGTCATGGCTGTATCTGTTACATAGCGATTCAAAAGCTGTCAAGGGTCTCAAGCCTTCACCATTGCATTCCAGAGACTTTGCAAAAGTACATTGTTGATACAGTTGTAACCAGGACCATTTAATGCCTTTTGTCTTTCCTTCATGTCCTCTTCTGAGATTGCTTTACCACCTACAAACAAATCTCTAATCCTATAGAAACCATTTGTTTCAAGATCTCCAAATGGGTTATACTGTATTTGTTTGCATGCTTAAATAAGGGGTGATCTAGCAGGGGCATCAGTGATGAAGGCCTAGGAGCCAATACAGAGTTCCAATTCCACCACGCCATCAATGTTACTTTGAAAAATGGGTTATCCACCTTTTCTTGTTCCATCTGAGGCAGCTTCAGGAAGGGCAGAGCACATACTGATGGTCTTGTGTGGATACTTTCTCTCTGTGCCCATGCAATATCTACTTTGCCTTTCATGAGTGGCATCAATGATTTAATTTGGAAAGCTGCATAGTATAATGCAAGATTGGGTATTCCTAGCCCCTCTTTATTGCTACGTCTAAATAAGATTTTTTAACTGAGTCTGGGTCTTTTTCCTAATGAGATAAAGGAGATTAATTTGTTTTGCCATTTTTTAAAAAAATGTTTATAAAACCTGAAACAGGAATGAGAATTTTGGCAGAACTGACATTTTCATAGCTGCAATGTGACCTAGCCAGCTAGGTTTTTGTGCTTCCATCAAAACAGTTGTTTATTACCATTTTGAGCAAAGACTTATCATTTCTTCATTTTCATTGATTAAGATCAGCTGTAAAGATTATCCTGAGGTATTTAAACCCCCATGGGCTATCTTTCTCTTAGACATTTCTGTCAGCTGCTTTTGAACTTCTGCATATTTAATTTGTAGTCCTGAAATTCAATGGAAACTTTCAAAATGTTCTTTCAAAGATTAAAGCACAACAACTGGATCTTGCCCAATTACCAATGTATCATCCGCAAACAAATCTACTTTTTATTCAACATTTCCTATTTTAACTCCCTTCACAGAGGCACATAGTTGCATATGCCATGCATAATTTTATCAATGTCTATTATAAATTCTACACCCTTCCAATTCTTCCAGTCAAATGTATGTATTGGTGAGCTATGGGGTGGAAACATGAGCAAAATCTTTGACTAGCTGATCCAGGAGAAGGAAAACTCTGATCCTGGACCTCCTCAGAGATGATGAAAAGAATGCTATTTAGGGGACGCAGGTGGCACTGTGGGTTAAACCACAGAGCCTAGGACTTGCTGATCAGAAGGATGGCGGTTCGAATCGCTGCAACGGGGTGAGCTCCCGTTGCTTGGTCCCTGCTCCTGTCAACCTAGCAGTTCGAAAACACGTCAAGGTGCAAGTAGATAAATAGGTACCGCTCTGGCGGGAAAGTAAACGGTGTTACTGTGCACTGCTCTGGTTCGCCAGAAGCGGCTTAGTCTAAAAAGAAAAAGAAAAAAAAGGGGACGACAGAGGACAAGATGGTTCGATAGTGTTCTCGAAGCTACCAGCATGAGTTTGACCAAACTGCGGGAGGCAGTGAAAGACAGGAGTGCCTGGCATGCTCTGGTCCATGGGGTCACAAAGAGTCAGACATGACTAAACGACTAAATAACAGCAACAACAAGGTAGTTTTAGAGCTACTGATTGACTCTTTCTTCTGCTATGAGATGCCAGAAGACAAGCGTGCTCCTCTCAGGAGGGAGGGGTCGCTTATCACCGGTCTCTCTGGACTGAGGAAGATTTACAGCCAGAGGTTGACCACCGGAGAGACGCCCCAGTGTGTTGGGAAGGTGGTGGCCATCCCGGGCATTTTCCCAACAAGTAGTGACTATTTGTCCTAGAACATGTGTGGGCTTCCAGGTGGAAAAATCTAAATTAGAAACAGAAGTGCTAGAACCTAAAACTAAAATCATGTCAAAAATGTATAACTTGCTGCTGAAATGGAATACACAGGATGAAACGGTTAAGTCAGCTATGATTAAATGGGCACAAGATCTTGGACATAACATTATGTTTGCTGAGTGGGAACAGTTATGGACCACAGGTATGAAATTCACGGCATGTAATGCCTTAAGAGAAAATATTATGAAAATGATATACAGGTGGTACATGACCCCAGTCAAGCTCGCAAAAATATATCACTTGCCCGATAATAAATGCTGGAAGTGTAAGGAGGTTGAAGGTACATTCTTTCACCTTTGGTGAACGTGCCCAAAGATTAAGGCCTTCTGGGAAATGATTTATAATGAAATGAAAAAGATATTTAAGTATACTTTCCCGAAAAACCAGAGGCTTTTCTCTTGGGCATAGTCGGCCATTTGGTGCCAAAGAAGGACAGAACGTTTTTTATGTATGCTACAACGGCAGCAAGAATACTCATAGCAAAGCACTGGAAGACTCAAGATCTACCCACTCTGGAAGAATGGCAGATGAAGTTGATTGACTATATGGGACTGGCAGAAATGACCGGCAGAATCCGCGACCAGGGAGAAAAGTCAGCAGAAGAATCATAGAATCATAGAATCATAGAGTTGGAAGAGACCACAAGGGCCATCGAGTCCAACCCCCTGCCAAGCAGGAAACACCATCAGAGCACTCCTGACATATGGTTGTCAAGCCTCTGCTTAAAGACCTCCAAAGAAGGAGACTCCACCACACTCCTTGGCAGCAAATTCCACTGTCGAACAGCTCTTACTGTCAGGAAGTTCTTCCTAATGTTTAGGTGGAATCTTCTTTCTTGTAGTTTGGATCCATTGCTCCGTGTCCGCTTCTCTGGAGCAGCAGAAAACAACCTTTCTCCCTCCTCTATGTGACATCCTTTTATATATTTGAACATGGCTATCATATCACCCCTTAATCTCCTCTTCTCCAGGCTAAACATGCCCAGCTCCCTTAGCCGTTCCTCATAAGGCATCGTTTCCGGGCCTTTGACCATTTTGGTTGCCCTCCTCTGGACACGTTCCAGTTTGTCAATGTCCTTCTTGAACTGTGGTGCCCAGAACTGGACACAGTACTCCAGGTGAGGTCTGACCAGAGCAGAATACAGTGGCACTATTACTTCCCTTGATCTAGATGCTATACTCCTATTGATGCAGCCCAGAATTGCATTGGCTTTTTTAGCTGCCGCGTCACACTGTTGGCTCATGTCAAGTTTGTGGTCAACCAAGACTCCTAGATCCTTTTCACATGTAGTGCTCTCAAGCCAGGTGTCACCCATCTTGTATTTGTGCCTCTCATTTTTTTTGCCCAAGTGCAATACTTTACATTTCTCCCTGTTAAAATTCATCTTGTTTGTTTTGGCCCAGTTCTCTAATCTGTCAAGGTCGTTTTGAAGTGTGATCCTGTCCTCTGGGGTGTTAGCCACCCCTCCCAGTTTGGTGTCATCTGCAAATTTGATCAGGATGCCCTTGAGTCCATCATCCAAGTCGTTGATAAAGATGTTGAATAAGACCGGGCCCAATACAGAACCCTGTGGCACTCCACTAGTCACTCTAGTGATTGGAAGAAATTTAAGGAATATCTACAGAAATATTATAAAATTAATGAACTTTGAAAAGATGTTGGATTGAACTTTGGTGGTCTCTAGCTGTTATGATAAAGATAATGGGGATTATAATTGTTTTTGTTATGAAATTTAAAAAAAAAGGTGAGTGGAAAATAAGGTGATATTCTAAAAGGAATGTTAAGCGAATAGGATTTGCTGAATTAACAAATTGAACTAGAGAACAAGAAGGGGAGGTATGAGGAAGTCAAAGAAACATGTGATTGAAAAATTGCTATCGAAACTGAACTGTTTTTAATATTTTTCTTTTTCTTTATGTGTTTATATAAAATTGGAAAATCTAATAAATATTCATTAAAAAAAAAATTTGTCCTAGAACATGTGATCCCAGATTACAAAGTTTGTTAATGAATTGCAATGAAATTACTTTCTGTATATTTTTTAGGTTTTAGGCTTTGCAGAGACAATTTCCAATTAAAAGGAGCCTCAGGGCAGCACCTGGGCAGAACTGGTTTGATAGGCTGGAGGAAGGGATACACATGGAGACTTGCTCTCATCATTCCCATCATAATATATCTAATTTTATGTTGATTTGATTATATTATTATTTATACCTCGCCCATCTGGCTGGGTTTCCAGTATTTTATTTTGAGGGGTGGAATTGCATGTGTCTATTTGAAGTTTTTTATTAGAATGAGGTCCAATGAGAGAAGACCTACTGCAGAATTAGGAGGCTGCTGGTCCTTGATTAGGTCTTAAATGTACATGGAAGAAAGTCCTTCATATACAAATAAAAGATTCTAAATGGTATGCACTAAGGTCATCTAAACCATACAGAGCAATCGTGATTTATAGGACTACATTTGTAGTCTGCACAGTTGCGGACTGAGCCGTTGACCTGGATGGGTGTGACGATTGGGGTTTCCCAGGGGGTGTTCGGCACTGGCTCTTGCACTCCTTGCTCCATGAGCCAGTCTAATCCCTTGTCGATGCAGAGTTTAAGGGCGAACGGGACCCAGGAGGCCTTGAACCTTATGGGTCGTACGGTGGGGTCTAGTTGTAGGCCAACCAGTGGGGGCAGTATATCATCCCAATGCCACATCAAAAACCTCCGGAAACTCTTTGCAGATGGCGTGCATGTCCAGGTGGGAGCTGGTGCAGTTCACCCCGGTGATGGCTAGCCCCAGTGTATGCACTAAGGTCATATAAACCATACAGAGCAATCTTGATATATAGGAGTGAGCATTCTAAGAAAATCCTACCAAGATGGCATTGCACACCCATGCAGACTCCCCATATGAAATCACAATCTTCTCAGAACTGCTGGAGGGGCTATGGAAAAAGAGAAACCCTTTTCCACCTATACTGGGACTGCCCACGCTTATTCAAATTCTGTCCAATTGTTTGTAAAAAACAAAAACAAAACAACAACCCCCACACCAAAATATTAAAAGGTCCCATTCCACCTTCAACAACACTTTTAAAAACACAGTTATGGTGTGACTGTTTGAAAGGTTTCCAGTCTCTTGATTTCTTGGCATTGATTCTGTTGTCTGCTGGAACCCCAATCGCCCCCATATAGAAAATTTCACAGAATTTGAGAGTTTGGGTTTCTTCTAAAACTATGTGGAGGTCAACATTGGTTGAAAATCATGAATTACTTGTTGCCAAAGGCTTGGAAGACCCTGAAAATTTATGTGCTATTGGGTGGGATTTTATCATAAATACAGCAAATACAGATACCCAGGAATTCCTCTACATGGGAAATTTGGCTTTTGTATTGTTCTTAAGTACTTTTCCCCTTGGATATCTCTCCTGGATATACTGCACTGCTGTTTTCTACAGCTTTTGGTTTTTCATAATGATTTGTTTGATTTTATTTTAGTTCAATAAAACAATAAAATAAAAATAAAATTGAGTAGATAAGTATGTGTGCCAGCTTGAGCTCCTTGAAGAAAAATGGGAATATGAGGTGTTAGTGGATGGGTACGGCCTCGGGGGGTGGGTTAGTTTTTCTTGGGTAGTTTGTCCACCTTTGGTCCTCACCCAGCACTCAACTTTCCCCTGTGGGTCATAGAAGCTGTCAGCATTCGACAGCTGCCACATCCTGGGAACAGCTAGTACTGGCTGGCTAAGCCAACTGAGGGTAGCTGATGGGTCCCAAACCTTCAGTGAGTTGGGACTTTCCTTACATGTGGTAACAGGCTCCATCAGTTTGAGTGGACAAAACCCATCATGGGTCCAGCAGTCAAGAAAGTGATTCCTGAACATGTTGCAGAAGAAAGCGAGGGACTGATGGCGCTGGTACCTGAGAAGGTAGCTGAACCGACTTCCGGGGTGGCGCCAACGGAAAATGGCTGATTCCCCTTAAACGGAGGGGACTGGCTCCGCGGAAACTGGGGTTCTTACCGCTACGGCGCAGCGGGGACCCGTAAAAACCACAGGCGGATGAAGCCTGTGGCCGTGGGACTCGGCGGGCACCTTTTTGCGCCCCCCCAATCGGCAAAGGAGCTCAATTTTGGGTCCCGGAGCCGAGCGGGGAAGTGGCGCTGTGCTGTGAGTTGTCTGCTCGTTCCGTGGAGCGAAGCCGCTAAGCCGTTGCCGGAGAGCGCTGCCTTCTTCCTTGAAAATTGAAACTAAGACCAACGATCCGTGAGTAGGATTAATTCGACTATTAAAGGAATTGATTCAAAAGATCTGGCACCGAAGGCGGGGAGGTATAAAAAGGAAGTCTGCCTCCCGTTTTTTGTAAAGAAGTGAAGCAATGAACTTGCAAGCAGGAATTTAAAAGGACGTTGTTAAAGTTTGTAATCCGAACATTAAACAAGTTTCAACCCCCCTCTGATGCAGGGGGAGGAGGGGGGAAAGATCTGAACAGTATTTCCCTGCAAAAAGAGAGAAGAAGCAGCTAAATCCACTGCTCAAACCTCTGAGACCGGCTGCCGTGAACTGTAAATATTGCTTGGGGAAGTGTGTCGTCGCTGAAAGTATCTTTTTCTTGTAACAACTAACTCTGCATTTGAGGATATAACTAAGATACATTCTTATCGTTTGGTTTCTCCTGACTTTCTACAAATAAATTGAAACAAAAAAACTAAAAACGTTGTCCTTTGGAGACTGGGGGACGAAAAGGAAAGTAAGTGACTTTAAAAACATTATTGGCTGTTGTTAACATTGTGTCCCCCTAGAGGAACTTGGAATGCTGCAATTGCAGCTGGATTAAGGGAATTTTCCATTTCAAAATAAGCTTTGTCTCTGAGTGTGGGACTGACCTTGAAAGACTCTGATTCTGATTTTGAATGCGCAACTGACCTTGGCTTTTATTTGGAGGTTATGGCTGATGGGAAAGACAAATTAGAGTCTCAACAAGCTACCAGATCTGGGAAAGTTCTGCGTACAGATATTGGACTGCAAAGGAGAGGTTCGGTACCCAGTCCCTCTGGTCTGCCAACAACAACAATCCCATTGGTACAACCTAAATCTAAAGGTATGGCGGCTGATGATGCTTTAGCTCAAGCTTTGAGTAAAATAAATGAGTCTTTGGATAAAATAAGTAGACAACTGGCTGAAGCATCAAATAAAATTGATCAGAATACGACAAGTATTAATCAAAATACCACAAGTATCAACAATTTGGGTCAGAAAGTAAATACCAATACTGAGACTATTGAGAGGCTAGTTCAGGAATCATCTTCAATACGAAAGACAGCCGATGAGGCAAAAGAAATTGCAACCTACACAGCTACTGTGGTAGAAGAGAAGATACCACCAATACATAGACAATTACAGGAGCATAAATCAACTCTTTCTATGTTTGAATTGAGAGAGAAACAGACAAATTTAAGGGCCAGGGCGATCCCTGAATTGGAGAAGAATAATTTGATTGAATTCCTTACAAAAGAATTTGCAGATTTTTGGAATCCCGACTTAGAGAAGGACAGTTTCAAGATAGTGAGTGCTTTCAGATTGGGGAAAGGAGGGAGAAAGAACAAAGTAAGAGACTGTCTGATTACCCTTCGAACTAAAGAGGAGAGGGATAAAATCTTGAGCCTACACTTCCAGAAAACCTTGGTAATACATCAGTCAAGAGTGGAATTATTTAAGGATATTCCGAAGCACCTTCTGGACCTCAGGTCCAATTACAAAGACTTGACTGCTCTTCTGAGAAGCAACGGAATCCTCTTCAGGTGGGAATTTCCTCAAGGTCTGTCTTTCAGTTATAAAGGCAAGAAGATAAGAATAAAATCAGAGGACGACAAAACAAAATTTTGGAGAGACCACGGAGAAGACCTGCAGAAGAAAGCTCAAGGAGAGCTAAGAACACTTGTAAGTGAAACCTTGGATATACCAGATCTCCCCCCTGAGTTGAAAGAGCGGCTGAGGAAGGTGGTACCACCAACAGAACAGGAACAGGCACTGGGTGCAGTCGGAGGAGAAGCATAGTACCTACATTATGGCTCTGCAACTACTAAGTTGGAACTGTAATGGCTTAAATTCCCCTCAGAAGAGGAGATCGGTATTTCATTTATTAAAAAAGGAGCAATTGGACTTGATTTGTTTACAAGAAACTCATATAACAAGATTACACAGGAAATTATTGGTCAACAAAAGACTTGGTCAGGAGTTTATTTCATCGGATAAAGTGAAAAAAAGAGGAGTTGTTATTTATGCAAAAGAAAGATTGCAACCGAAATTTATATTTAAAGATGACCAAGGAAGAATTGTGGCAGTTGAAATTCAAATACAGGGAGAGAAATTTTTGATAGTAGGTGTTTATGCTCCAAATGAGGGGAAATCTGATTTCTTTAAAAGGCTGCATGAGACCCTGATGGATTATATGGATTATAATCTCGTTTTGTTGGGAGACATGAATGGAGTGGTATCTACACATATGGATAAGGCACAAAAGCAGGTAGTCACCAAGGATGGTAGACTACCGAAGACCTTTTTTGAGATGACAGACAACTTGGATTTAGTGGACATTTGGAGAATAAGGAACCCCTTGGCTAAGGAGGGAACCTTTTTTTCTGAAGCTAAAATGACTTGGACTAGAATTGACCAAATATGGGTAACTAGAGGCATGGCACCAAAGATTAAGAAAGTGGAAATCTGCCCTAAAACCTGCTCTGACCATAATGCTGTTAAGATGGAGATGAAATTGGCACTAACTGGCTCCTTCAGATGGAGGATGAATGACACCTTGTTTAGAGATGAAGAAATTTTAAAGAAGGCCCAAAAAACCTTGAGAGACTATTTTGAGATAAATATGAATACTGATGTGGAAAAAAGAGTAATCTGGGATGCTAGTAAGGCGGTGATGAGAGGGTTCTTGATACAACAGAATGCCCTAAAAAAGAGAATTCAGAATGAGAAGAGGGAAAAAATTTTGGAGAAAATAAAAGAAGGCGAAAAAAAGTTGAGAGCTAAACCCAAGTCCCAGGAGATATTGAGAGAAATAAAGTTATACCAAGTGGAACTCATGAAAATGATGAATCAAGAGATTGAATGGAAAATTAGACAAATGAGACAAAAGACATTTGAGTCAGCCAATAAGTGTGGGAAACTCCTGGCTTGGCAAATGAAAAAAAGACAAAAACAAAATACAATTATAAACTTAGAAGTGGAAGGAAGAAATATACAGAACCCAGCTGAAATTAGAAATTGCTTCCAGAGGCACTTTAAACAACTATATACACAAGGGCCACAGAGAGAAATTGATTTGGACCAATTTTTGGTGAAAAACGGATTACAAAAAATCTCTCAAGAAAATAAACTAATGTTAAGTGATAAAATAACTGAACAGGAGATAGAAGGTGCCATCCAAAATATGCAATTGGGTAAATCTCCAGGACCGGATGGACTGACTTCTAGATATTACAGATCTTTAAAGGAATGGTTAGTGCAACCTCTGAAAGAAGTCTGTAATGAAATAATGCAGGGGAAAATGGCACCAGAATCGTGGAAAGAAGCATATATTACACTTGTACCGAAAACAGAGACTGAAAAGACCCAGCTCAAGAACTACCGTCCCATATCACTACTTAATGTGGATTATAAAATATTTGCTGACATTTTAGCAAAAAGACTAAAAAAGGTGTTAGTGGAAGTGATACACAAAGATCAAGCTGGCTTTCTCCCAGGAAGACATCTTTCTGATAATGTGAGAAATATAATTAATATTATAGAGAAACTGCAAGAGAATATAAACACTAAGGCAGTTTTGATATTTGTAGATGCGGAGAAAGCCTTTGACAACATTTCTTGGACTTTTATGAAAAAAAATTTACAGGGTATGGGGGTAGGCCAGGGCTTTGAAAATGGTATAAGTGCAATATACTCAGAACAAAAGGCAAAATTAATTGTGAACAATGTGGTGATGGAAGAATTTAAAATAGAAAAAGGGACACGACAAGGCTGCCCAATTTCCCCACTGCTTTTTATATCGGTTCTGGAGGTTTTGTTGAATATGATCAGAAGGGACCAGTTAGTTAAAGGTATACAGGTCGGAAATAGACAGTACAAACTGAGAGCATTTGCAGATGACCTAGTTTTGACCTTACAGGAGCCAGAATCTAGTGGTAAAAGGGTTTTAGAACTGATACAAGAATTTGGTCAGGTTGCAGGGTTTAAACTGAACAAGTCAAAAACCAAGGTTTTGGAGAAAAATTTAACACAAACTGAGAGGGAGAGGTTCCAGAATATGACAGGTTTAACAGTGGTTAAGAAAGTTAAATACCTGGGGATTAATATGACAGCAAAAAATGGGAATTTATTTAAAGATAACTATGAAAAATGTTGGGGTGAAGTGAAAAAAGATTTAGACATATGGTCAAATTTGAAACTTTCTTTGTTGGGCCGTATCGCAGCTATAAAAATGAATGTATTGCCGAGAATGCTGTTTCTGTTTCAGGCATTGCAAATTGTGGACAAGATGGACTGTTTCAAGAAGTGGCAGAGAGATATTTCAAGATTTGTCTGGCAGGGCAAGAAGCCTAGAATAAAATTTAAAATATTAACGGACGCAAAGGAAAGAGGCGGATTTGCCCTGCCGGACCTTAAACTTTATTATGAATCAGCAGCTTTCTGCTGGTTGAAAGAATGGCTACTTCTTGAAAACACAGACATTTTGGATTTGGAAGGGTTTAATAATGTATTTGGATGGCATGCATATCTGTGGTATGATAAGGTCAAAGCGCATAAAGCATTTAAAAACCATATTGTTAGGAAAGCACTGTTTAATGTCTGGATAAGGTATAAAGACTTATTGGAAAATAAAACCCCAAGGTGGCTGTCACCGATGGAAGCGAAAGCTCAGAAAAAGCTCAATATGGAGGCTAAGTGGCCGAAATATTGGGAAATTTTGGAACAAGATGGAGATAGATTAAAATTGCAGAGTTTTGAGAAATTAAAGAACAAAGTGCGAGATTGGCTCCATTATTATCAGATAATGGAGGCATACAATCTGGACAAGAAAATTGGCTTCCAGGTGGAGAAATCAAAATTAGAAACAGAACTGCTAGATCCTAAAACTAAGACACTTTCAAGAATGTATAACTTGCTGTTAAAATGGAATACGCAGGATGAAACGGTTAAATCTGCAATGATTAAATGGGCACAAGATGTTGGACATGACATAATGTTTGCTGACTGGGAACAGTTGTGGACCACAGGTATGAAATTCACGGCATGTAGTGCCTTGAGAGAGAATATTATGAAAATGATTTATAGGTGGTACATGACCCCGGTCAAGCTTGCGAAAATTTATCATTTGCCCGATAACAAATGTTGGAAATGTAAAGAAAATGAAGGCACATTCTTTCACCTTTGGTGGACGTGCCCTAGGATTAAGGTCTTCTGGGAGACGATATACAATGAATTGAAAAAAATACTTAAATATACCTTCTTGAAGAAACCAGAGGCCTTTCTCCTGGGCATAGTTGACCAATCGGTGTTAAAGAAGGATAGAACTTTCTTTATGTATGCCACAACAGCAGCAAGAATACTTATTGCAAAACATTGGAAGACACAAGATTTACCCACTTTGGAAGAATGGCAGATGAAGGTGATGGACTATATGGAATTGGCAGAAATGACCGGCAGGATCCGAGACCAGAGGGAAGAGTCAGTGGAAGAAGATTGGAAGAAATTTAAAGAGTATCTACAGAAATATTGTAAAATTAATGAATTTTAGAATAATGTTGGATTAAAATTTAAAGAGATTTCTAGCTGTAATGGGTTAAAAGAATATGAAAAAAAAGGGGGGGATTATAAAAGTAAAATATTAGGAATGCAACAATCTAAGAATAATGATTTGGGTAAAATAAAGAGGGAAACAAATTGCTGAGTTAACAAAATGATTTGGAATACAAAAAAGAGAGGTATGAGGAGGTCCAAGAAACAAGTAAATGGAAATTAATGTGATGGAAAGATCTTATTTTTCTTTTTTCTTTTTTGTTTGTTTTTTATTTTCTGTAATGTAAAAACTTTAATAAAAAATCTTATGAAAAAAAAAAGAGAAGGTAGCTGAACCAAGAGAAGGAATACTCTGATCCTAAATCTACTCTGTCTTGTGGAATATATTTATGGGGGGGGGAGGCTAAGAAATAAACCCTACACAAATCCAGAGTGGAGTCCATAAGCCAGTTGGATGGCATAAGGAAGTCCTTATGGCAACTCCTGCAGCCAAGCTGGAGCCAAATGTCTTGCCCTGCTTTCTTTTGGACCATCTCAGTGAGTCTAAGAGAGGAGTCTTGTCACTCGGGCAGCCCAGGACGTCCATACTCATTCCACTGTTTGCACCCTGGGGAAGTAATTTTGGTGCTGCTAATGCAGCAATCCAGGTGCACTCAATTGTCTCTAGAGACAAGCAGATGCCAATAATAATAATAATAATAATAATAATAATAATAATAATAATAATTCGTGCTCTTTCTTTTTAAGAAAAATAGACGCCAGTAGTCACCATAAAGTTGCTGCAGTAAGTGCCACACTTTTAACATTTGGGGGGAGGTGCTGATACGTGTACCCTTGAGTAACCACCCCCCCAAACCGGAAGAAGAAGAAGAAGAAGAAGAAGAAGAAGAAGAAGAAGAAGAAGAAGAAGAAGAAGAAGAAATATATTTTTGTCACTCTTAATCTACAGATCTCTGGGCACTTGGGAGTAAATACCATGCAAATATCTCACATAGTCTCCATATGCCCAATTGTTTCAGTTATATATCAATATTAACCCAGTTGTGGGTTTAAAATTACATAGAAGCTTACATTACTCAAAGTATCGTTTCATCTTCACAGTATAAGGGAGGGTGAGGGCATTGGAAGAAACAGGGAGAGACTCAAAGTGGCATCCAACACTTTACAACAACAAAAGGACAGATATCAGTGTTTGGTACCATCACATCAAATTGTGTGATGATAACTTTAGAAGTGTCTAAATCTGTGCATTTTGGAAATATTCAGTCTGCCATATTGACTCATAATGGCATCTGATGGTTTCCAAATGTACACCACAACACACTCCTCACTCCAGAAACCATCATGCCAAATTTTGCGATGAAGTAATCAGTGCAGTTTGGAAAAGCTTGGCATGACATTTTTATTCAAAATGGCATCTGATGGTAACCAAACATGAAGTAAATCTGGCTTCTTCACCTTGAAAACTGTCATGCCAAATTGACATCAATGTCTCAGGAAGAGTTTAAACGCATAGGGAGCAGATGGATGGAGAGTTTGGCAGTACTTTAATCAGTCCTGAACTACTTTCTGAAGAAGGAGTTGTTAGTAAAATGATGGCAGAATTGGTTTGACAACATTTAAGAATAGTTCCTAGAATAGTAGTGGCAGTTTGACGCTGAAATAGTTCTCCTTGGGAGCTCTGGCCTTTTGCAAACATGTTGTGTGCTTCTTCCTCTCTTTCCTATCAGGATAAGAAATCCTGCCTGGATGCTTTGTTTGGAGAGATTCCCAGTGACCGCAGCTGTCACCAAAGTTTAGTTAGAGAGACGTGGAACATTTGAATGCTGTTGGCACTGAATATGGGATTTCAAGCACGTGCAAATAACAAGCTTGGTTCAATTGGAACAAGGAGAAATAATATTCCAGAAGGCAATTATAAAAGCTCACTCTAATGACTCTGGCTCCATTGTTCAATATTCAGTGCATACTGCTGTGTTCCTGGCACAGTTCAATATTCCTATGTCCAGTTTTGCTACCTGTACCGGACCTTGGGTAATTTGATCTGGAGCCTGGAAGATCAGAAAAAAGTATATGCTTCTTTGAACCAAGTTGGACCCCATATTGAGTTAGAAGAAACATAGGGGCACTGCATCAGCATCAATATATTGCTCTATCCATAAATGTCTTAGCAACTTCCCATAGTTTCTTGGACATCAAGTTAATACATAGGTGGTGTAGAATAGCAGAGCAATTGTCCATATTACTTTTGGATAGTGCCAATGCGTAGGAAAGGTTTTACTTAGAGGTAGACATGCCATCACTTGCGGTGGGACTATACAAGAATAGAAGTTTATGGGTGGGTGGAGATACATTCAGAAATTTCTGATATTATATGGGAAAAATTAAACCCTGTCAAGTTTTTAATTGCAGGAAGGTTATCAAGAGCTTGATGATGTTACATACTTGTTTGATAGTGTTTTGGTTTGGTGCACACATTTGGCACCACATCTGAAACGAGAAAGAGTGATATAAAATCTATGTTGCACATATTCATAGTCCACCCAGATGATTTTGAATTACTTACTGATCAGAAGGTCGGCAGTTCAAATTCCCGTGACGGGGTGAGCTCCTGTTGCTCAGTCCCTGCTCCTGCCAACCTAGCAGTTCAAAAGCACGTCAAAGTGCAAGTAGATAAATAGGTACTGCTCTGGCGGGAAGGTAAACGGCATTTCAGTGCGCTGCTCTGGTTCACCAGAAGCGGCTTAGTCATGTGGCCAACATGACCCGGAAACTGTATGCCAGCTCCCTCAGCCAATAAAGCAAGCTGAGCGCCGCAATCCCTGAGTCAGTCATGACTGGACCTAATGGTCAGGGGTCCCTTTACCTTTACTATTACAATGGCAAATTTTATGTGGATGTAGCCCTGCCCATGGCCTGCTCTATCTAATGTGCAGCTTCTGAATGTATCATTTCATTTTTTGACTGGACCGTAAGGAATAGAGCTGGGTGACATCAGATTTTCAACATCGTGATGTATCACCAGACACACATTAGGATCTGGAGATACATCACAGTTTTAAACACCAAGCTGCATTTGACCCAGCCTCGCAAGCAGCCTGGCTGAAACTGCCCCCACTCTCACTGAGGAAGTGGAGGTGGCTTCACCCCAGCACCTCAATGAGTCAAGAATGACACAGCTTTTTTTGTGCTGCTGAGCTGCAGGGTGCAAAGGCTCCCACCCCCAGCTGAGCAAGCCGCAATGTCCCTCTGGCTTGCACACCAGCTGGAGGGACAAAGGAGCTCCTGCCCCCCCAGATGAGCTGAAATATACTCGAAGTCCTGTAGTGATTTCATGCTCTTTATTGCAGCTTGTAAAACAGTGATTGAATTGCCCCCCAAACCTCAGGCTATTATATACATTATTTACACAATGAGTCCTGTCTGAGTGGCTGATTCTGCTTCCCTCCTGGAGCCCGATTGGTCTTTTCCTGCAAGCCAGTCAGTTTTTGCATTGTAGGATCCTACTTGCCTGTTGTTCTAGGACCCAAGCTTAGTACATAAACATCTCCTCTCTAATTTCCCATTGCTCCCAGAAGGTTAGCATTCCTAGTCATTGAACTATGCTATTCACTTACGTATGCGTTGTGGTCTCGGGTGTCTCTCGGTAGGGGTTCCTGGTTCTGGCTCTTACTTTGGGGCTGCCAGCTATGATGGAGCCGTTGGGTCCGGTGCTGCTGGGAATCACCACCGTAGTTGATCACAGTGGCGGTCAAATGCAGCGAGGTGGTACTCCCAGTCCCCGTGGTAGACCAGTGTATACTGGTAGCTGATGAGGAAAATCAACCACCTGAGGAAGCGAGGTGACAGTACCTGAGGGGTCTGCTTCTTGAGGGCAAATAGGCCAAGCAGTGGCTTGTGGTCTGTCACAACGGTAAAGGGGCGCCATATTGGTGTTTTGCAACTTTCTGACCTGTTGCAGGACCTTAGCCAGACCTTAGCAGAGTTCATGCAGAGTTCACGAAAGCAATCGGTTGCAGGCAGGACGGACGAAACAGGAACCAGTCACTTGTTACTTATAGGTGTTTAATATATACATTGGACTTCAAGATACTATTCACAGGAACAGAACAGAACATGGATCTTTAACTAGCTCTCTCACCACACGACTCTTACATTAACACGCAACGCTCTACGCTCTACTAACACATTCCAGTCAGAATGCCATAAATCATTATTCCCGTGAGAGAGCTTGACCAATCCTGGAGCTGTCTCCAGGCCTCTATATCTCCAGGCAGATTTTACTCCTTTACATTGCCTTGGCTGTCGGCCAACTCCTAACTGACTCTGTGTGAAACTGCACGTATTCAAAATCCCAACATGTCCATTCAAGAAATCGTGAGATTTCTTTACTCCCTTCACGATTGCCAGTCCCTCTTTGTCTATTTGCGAATAATTCCTCTGGGGTGGAGAGGGTCTGGGAAAAGTAAGCTACTGGCACCTCTCTTTCATCCAGAAGTTGCAACCTCTCATCAAAGTGCTCCAGGACTGAGTTTGAGACAAGCAGATCTTTGACTGCTTGAAACACAGCCTCCTGGCACTGCCCCCACAAACAAGGGGTCCGCTTGTCAAGCAGTCTGTGTAGCGGCTCCGCTACTGCTGCCTTGTGGAGTAAGAAGGCATGGTCAAAGTTCAATAGTCCCAAAAAGGCCTGGAGTTCCACCTTACACTTAGTTGCCGGGGTGTCGCAAATATCCTGCACCTTGTCCCCAGTTGGGTGGACTCTATCTGTGTCCACCGTAAATCCTAGTAAATCCACCTGTTGCACTCATAGCAGACACTTGCCCCGCTTCACCTTGAGGCCGGCAGTCTGGAAACGGTGCAGGATGGTGCAGAGTCAGTCCCCGAACTCCCCCGGCGTGGCCCCGGTGACCGATACATCATAGAAGAAGAGGGTGACGCCGAGAATTCCTTTGAGGAGAGAGTCCATTCAATTTTGGAATATGGCTGACACAAAATTGCAGACGTTTGACACGGAATACGCCCCTGTGCATTACAATCGTCTTTGCCTCAGAGGTCCTCTGGCAACTGCTGATAGGCAGTAGTCTGCGCAGAAGTGGACTGAGCCATTGGGTGTGACGGGTGTGATGACTGGTGTTTACCAGGGGGCCTTAGGCACCGGCTCAAGGACTCCTTGCTCCACTAGCCGATCTAAATAATCACTGATGCAAGGTTTAAGGGTGAACAGGCCTTGAACTTGATGGGTTGTATGGCAGGGTCCAGTTGTACGCCAACGGGGGGGGGGAGTATAGTATCCCAGTGCTCCGCCAAAAACCTCTGGAAACTCTTTGCAGATGGTGTCCATGTCCACATGGGAGCTGGTGCGGTTCACCCCAGTGATGGCTAGCCCCTGCGGCCCAAACCACGCCAACCCCAGTAAGCTAATGTAGGGCCCCTTGACCACGATCAAGTCCAATCGCCGCTTCTGCCCTAGGTGTTGTACATTGAAGGTTCCTACCCCCATAGAATGAAGCAGTTCACCCCTAGAGTGAAGCGGCTTCCAGTTCTAGGGCGACCTGGAACTTCAGGTCCTTTTTGGAGTAGAGGCACCGCTGCAGCTTCTCGTCCCTCAGGACACCCAACGAAGTGGTCTTGGCTCAGGTTCTCCAGCTCTTTGAAGTTGCCGAGCCAGGCAGCCTGGTGGAGGGAGGTCACATACCCGGTTATGGTTTCTCTGGGGACCTGCCGCTTTGCGTAGAAGGTGTTGTGACACGCTACTACCGAGGGCTGTGGCGAGAAGTACCCCTTCAGCCATTACATTATCGTGTCGTAGGGAACAGTTGCTATATTTGTGGGAGTTAGGAGGGCTCGGGCGATCTTGAATGTTTCTTCTCCACAGACGCTGAAGAAGGTTGCCCTCTTCTTGGCTGCGTCGGTAATGTCCTTTGCCTCCAGGAGAAACTGGAAGCGGGTGGCGTATTTTTCCCTCCTGAGGCTGGGCTGAACGGCATGAAGCTGTTGTCTGTCACCATTCTGGGTCCGTGGGTCCTGGAGCTGTAGCCTGGATGCATGGTGCGATGCTGTGCTGCCTGTGGTGGCTGTGTGCGGTGCACGGCAGACAGCTCAGCAGGATCCCATCCTTGTCACTAGTGAAATATACCTGTAGTCCTGTAGTGATTTCATGCTCTTTTTTGCAGCTTGTAAAACACTGATTGAATTGCTATCCAAACCTCAGACTTTTATATACATTATTTACACAATGAGTCTCATCTGATTGGCTTATTGTGCTTCCCTCCTGGAGCCCGAGTGATCTTTTCCTGCAAGCCAATCAGTTGTTGCATTCTAGGATCCTACTTGCCTATTGTTCCAGGATCCAAGCTTAGTACATAACATGAGCATTAAACTGCTCCTGCCCCCCAGGTAAGCAAGCCCTGATGCCTCTCTGGCTCACGAATGAGGCAATGGGTTCTGCATAGCTGGGAGGCAGGAACAGCTTAACAGAGCCCCCACCCTCCCTCAGGCTCCCATGAGCCGAAGACAGGGTGGAGGCTTTTCAAAACTGTATGAAATTTATGAATTAAATAACAAATAAATAAAACTGCATTGATGGGTATCTGGGATGGACCAAGGGAAAGTGGAACAGATAAGGAGCTTCTTTCGTTTTTCATAAGTGTGCTTCAGAAAAATATAACTGCCAATTTTGTGGGAGTGATTAAATAGGTTTGGTTTAACTATTCTAGTATCTGGGTAGCTGATACTGTTTTTTCCTTCTCTTTTCTTTTGGAAATCATACTTAATTTTTTCTACATATGTGTAACACAGAGGAATAGTGAATCATTATGTGTTCTGGCATGATAGGATGTGCTATTTTCAAAGATCTGTATGTGGTATTGTATTTAGGTTTGTATTTCTTACTTTGGTAGTAGCAGTTTGTGCCTGCTGCCATGAAAGCAGCCAAGCACCTTGGGGTGTCTTAAGCACGAGAAGCTGAAAAGAGAGACCCAATCTCAAAATGCTGAAAAATATTGACCCAAGACAGTTCAGCCTAAAGTTCAGCCTAATTAACTTCTATATGCACAAATTAAGCTGTTATAAAGTGCACTTAACCTCAGAGGTATGGGTACAATTAAGTTTCTGCACCGTGCACTTTGTAGTTATTAAATACATATATTCAGTGTTGTAACAAGATCATTTGTCTTTCAGAAACACAAAGTAATTTTGACAGATAGTACACGTCTTTCATATTCAACTTGGCATTAGGGCCACTTGAGCTTCAGGGCAATACATAGGAACAACTGCATCAGTAGAGCATAGGAAGGGATCCAAATGAAGGCCTGAATTTCTCAGAAACCTCACATATAACATGGGAATTCAAAGATCATTCATACAATTGGATGGACATTCCATGTAGATTTTCTGGACCCCTCTTCCACTCACTCCCAGCATTCATTTCGCAGCAATGAATGTCAGTAAACACATTCACAGCCCTCCTGAAGATCAGTGCGTAACTCAAACCATCTTCTTGTACCAGCTCTTGACTTCTCTGGGACTTAATTTGTATCCCCACATTTGGGCTACTTAATTGCATGCACAATGCTTTCCTTACTATCAGAATGGCCATTCAGTGTGTCAATGCATGTCTAAGTTGTGCACAGTCATTTCCAGACTTGTGGTTGGCCCTTCTGGTTGATTTTCCTAGGGCCTCTTATTACTTGTCTATTTGCCTTGGGTTGTTATATTTTAAGAAATATAACCTTCTTACCACATAATTAATGGATACATCATATAAGACAGTGGAGGATAAGTTTTTAAATAATTAAAATGATAATCAGAGAAAAAGCAGGTGACATAACAGGGTTATCATATTGTTGAGAGACTGTGATAGACAAGTCTATTGACCCAACATGTTGGAGGAATAGTTAAACTAAACTATCAAGGAAGATGGTCACAGTCCAAATTCAAGAATTTGCACTCAAAAGCATTTCTGAGAAAAAATAATAGCTTCTGCATACTGCTGACATAACCTGGACTTAAGCAGCTGAATGTCATCCCATAAATGTTTTCCCAGTCTGAAAAGCTTCTCTGCCACTGCAGTAGATCTGTAGAAGATGTCCTGCAACTACAAAACGGCTTCCAATCTTCAAGTAACATTGAACTCTCTGGATGCTCTCTTTCATGAACAAACATAATCTAGGCTCAAACTGAGCTCTTTAACCTTTAACAGTTGTGCAAAGCTGGGCATTTCCAGAGGTGTACCTTTCATGACAACCCACCCTATTCCCCTGGGACACCCAGGAATCTGCATGTTTGCAAGAAGCATGCTGTCATGTCTATAAATACACCAATGAGACCAGCAACCAAACATTGGCAGTGCTGCTCTTCCTCAGGAAGGCCATTCTCCCCCCCCCCCCCACTGTCCCACTTTACATCTTTCTAGTTCAACTGACACACAACATTTTGGAGCTACTGACATGCTCAGTCCTCATTGGGCTCTTTGGAGTTTGGGTGTTATTGTTTTCTTTGCTCTTTCTTCTCCTTTGTTTTGTTTGCTTAAGATCTTTTGTAGTGCTGCACAGCAGTTAATGTGGCATGGAACAGTGTGGGGCATATCATCTGCTTTTATGTCATGTGCAACTGCACCACAGCCTAGGACATTTGTTCAATCAGATTGCAGGTGACAGTTTTGAATTTGCATTGTTCTCTTTAGGGAAGGGGACGTGGTTGTTGGACGTCTACAGCCATTTTAGAGTGGCAGCAAAGTGTTACAATCACAAGCCTTGTTATTTCATTTTCATAATTTCATTTTAAGGCGTTTTTCTTACATGCTTGTGTTGTTGATCTGTGCCTTCAAACATTTATCAATAACTCCACATTCCACCCCTGTAGAACCATGTACGTTTTATGTGCCTATCCAAGGCAGAAAAGCCAACATTAGAGAATCCCCAACAGATGACAGTGCAGCCTGTTTTTGAATAGCTCCAGATTAAGGACATATGGATGAGATTCACACTGAAGACTGGGTTCGAAGCAGCTGTAAGGCATTAGCTCGGTTCCATTCAAAACAGTGTGGCTAAGGGCAGCCACCACCAAATTATTATAATACTGTGTCCCTGGCACCCATCGGTACCCCTGAACTTTGTCCCGCTTTACCACATGAGCACTTACCTGAGCTCTTCCTTTAGGCTTTAGCTACATTTTGATCTGGGCCCTTGAAGACCAGAACTTTGCCATGGAATTAATTTTGTATTCCCAATAAAGTTGGACCCCACACCAAGTGAGAGAAAAGATGGAGGCACTGGTTCATAGTCAACATATCTCTTAATCCCTCAATAAACTACTTCCCATGGACCTTGGATATTCAGGTAATGCATAGGTGAACTTCTCCCCCATTAATTTTGGAATAGTGTCAATGTGGTGGAGGTATTCCAGTTATAGAGAGACCACCATTTGAGATGGGATGCCACAGAATACAGTTTTTGGCTTTATGTGGAAAATATATTCAATAATTTTAATATTCTGTGGCAGTGTTTCTCAACCTGTGGGTCCCCAGATGTTGTTGGACTACAACCCCCATCATTCATATTTTTTTAAAAAAGATATTTATTGGAGTTTTACAAAAACATAAATTTAAAAGATCATATAATAAGAAAGAAATACAATAAAAGAAACATAGAAAAATACATAAAATAAGAAAAAGAAGAATAAAAACAAATCCATTTTTGTAACCTTAACTCATTATCTTATTTCCTTGGCCTCCTCACACCTCCCCTTTTTGTATCCCCATTTAAATAATCAAATCAGCAAATCCTTACCCTCTTTCGTTTATCTTAACTCTATATCTTAACATATTATAACTCTATATTTTCATCCATTTTCAGTTCAATTTTGCATACTCTTGTTAACTTTGTTGCTAATGCCACTTATTTTCAATCCAACATCATTTTTAACATTCATTAATTTTACAGTGTTTCTGAAGATAGTCTTTAAATTTCTTCCAGTCTTCTTCCACCAACTCCTCTCCCAGGTCTCGGATTCTGCCAGTCATTTCCGCTAATTCCATATAGTCCATCACCTTCATCTGCCACTCTTCCAGGGTGGGTAAATCTTGTGTCTTCCAATACTTTGCAATGAGTATTCTTGCTGCTGTTGTTGCGTACATAAAGAAATTTCTATCCTTCTTTGGCACCAATTGGCCGACTATGCCCAGGAGAAAGGCCTCTGGTTTCTTCAGGAAGGTATATTTAAATACCTTTTTCATTTCATTATAGATCATCTCCCAGAAAGCCTTAATCTTTGGGCACGTCCACCAAAGGTGAAAGAATGTACCTTCATTTTCTTTACATTTCCAGCATTTGTTATCGGGCAAATGTTTGATGCTTTAGTTGGAGATGGGCACACTCTGGATGGATGCTTCTATACAAGGCTGACGAAATAACATAGAAGAATTTTGATGAAAATTTAAAAGAAGAACAAATGTTTGAAAAATATGGATACTTATGTGGTAGGTGGAGAGATTGCAGAAAGGATGGTGTATTCTGCTTTTGTGTAGCTGCTTAGTATTGTGGTTCCTTTGTTATACATTTATAAAAGCCAATAAAGTATACATTGTTAAAAATGGTTCAGGTATCAGAAAATAAAGAAGGTTTCCAGTTAATAGAGAAATATAATGCATAAAGATGACGTTGTTACTAAAGATGGGTAAGGCACTATGAAGCCATGATGGGTTAAGGGTTTTCTTAGATGCTGAAGGCTGAGGGCTACTCTTCTCATCTGAGGGCTACTCCCTTGCTTACAGTCTTACCAAGTCTTACCAAGAACTATCTGATATCCAGACCTATCTCTTTCTCAGAAGACGAATCCTTTGGAGGAGGATATTTGGGGGGGTTTCTATGCAGGTTGCGTCTTGGTTTTGCCCTTGCCTTTGTAATCCCTCGATTCTTTCTTTGGTGCCATTACATTTTAAATTGTACGTTAATAATAAAGGAAAAAAATGCTTAGAGGTTTCTGGCAAGAACTAATGAAATAAAAAATAAACAATTAAGCCAATTTCAACACCGAGCTTTGAATTTCGCTATGTCCCTCTGCGTCGTCTTGGCAAACACACAGCCCCCACTCCTAGACCTCACAGAACCATTTGTTCCCAGGTGATGCCCACAGCATGAATCCTTGGCCTACAAATATCTCCAAGTAAAAGCTCTCCCTGTATCAGTTCTCTTGCCTGGTCCATCTCTGAGTTTCCTGATCTTTCAAAAATGATGAAAACACTTCTAAGCCTCCTCTTAGCCCTGCCTTCTTCAGGTAAGTAGGAAACAATAGAATGGGATTCCTTTTGTCATCTTTTGATGACTCCAGAAATGTTTGTTGCTTGGGTGGGAATGTGAGAGAAGACAGGATATCAGCATAATAGAGAATAAGGACTGCTGGCTTACCAAGGAGAGTAAACTCAAGAGTTTAAGCACTTAAGCCTTGATGACCAAGTATAGTTAGTTGCAAACATGTATTTCTGTGACGGAGGAATCTGATTAACCATACTAATAAGTGAAGGCTACAGTTTCCAGGATACTTAGGAAAACCGTTCTATCTAGAATATATTATTATTTATTCATTAATATATGTATTGCTTCATTCCCAAATGGCTTCTGTCCTATTTAGAAAACAACAGAATGATTAAAATATACATCATAGTTAAAATATCCATATATACCACCCTGATTAAAAGGTAATTCTCTCTCTCTCTCTCTCTGTGTGTGTGTGTGTGTGTGTGCGCGTGCGTGTCTGGGTGTGTATATATAAATTCACACCAACCATTACCTGCTTCTCTAATATCGTTACCCTTAGTAAGTGTTCTCTAAGCTGGGCTCCCTTCGAAGACAAGAGTCAGGTAATGGGGAAATGGTGTGTGAGTGAGAAAATCTCAAGTACTGGAGCAGCAATGAACATTTCACATATACTTCCTAACTTTATTGCACTAGCCAAAGGCCATGACAAACTTGTAGGAATGGTATTAATAAAATAATACAGAGCAGACATCCATAATATAAGCCAACATCCATAATGTATGGGAGAGAAGATACCAGAGAAACCAACAAGCACCAAAACAACTTATAGCAATCTTATCTAATTCCTTTTCCTATTATTTTTTTCAGTTGGTGCATAGAGGGGAATTCTAAAAAGCCATTATTGCCTTACAAAAGAAACCTAACTATTTCTTCTGGGGTGTTGCTTTTACAAACAAAGGTTTCAGAAAGTGATCTCTTAGGTTTCTATTTAAGGAGCACATTAATAATAATAATAATAATAATAATAATAATAATAATAATAATAATTTTATTTATACCCCACCCTTCCCGGTTCAAACAACCAGGCTCAGGGAGGCTAACAACAATTTAAAACACTTATTTGATGCAACAATAAATTCAGAATTCAAAAATCAATTTAGGGGGAAAATCCATTCAATAAACATTAGATGATTACCAGGGCTAGCTGGCTAAATTAGTCCTATTTGGGCCAGCGAGAAGACAGGGGGGAATTAGCTGTGGGATCCCAGAGCGGGTAAACTTCATAAAAATGGGAGGGGGAGGGAAGGAAGGAGAATAAAAGATCAGACCAAGTTCGAATTGAAAGCCAGGTAGAATAGCTCTGTCTTACAGGCCCTGCGGAAGGAAGTTAAATCCTGCAGGACCCTGGTCTCATGGGACAGAGCATTCCACCAGGTCAGAGCCATCACTGAGAAGGCCCTAGCCCTGGTGGAGCATAATCTGATTTCCTTAGGGCCCGGGACCTCTAAACTATGATTATTCATGTACCTTAAGGTCCTCTGCAGGGCATACCGGGAGATGGTATGAGTCATCAATTCCACCTGAGGTGAATCAGAAATTGAAAGCCCTTGCATACAGGATCTTGTTATAGCAGACATCCAATGCTGTCTTGGGCTTCACTTGGAAATGGAGCTCAACAAAGACATTTTTTAAGGAGATTGGCAAACCTTTGATGTGATAAATATCTCTAGAAAGCTTTGTTCTCAGGAGTGGATACCAAGGGGAAAACTTGGCATTTCTAAGTAGTTGCAGGTCCCTTAGCTAACATTTATTTAAAGTCAAAGGCAATAAGAAACTTATTGCAATAGTATACAAAAATAACACAGAACAAACAAATCTATACCAACACCCATGATTTAAGAGAGAGAAGATACCAGAGAAATCAACAAACTTAATTCTAGCTTGATTTCAGATTAAACCTAACAATCACTAAAACCAGCTTGGCCCCCAATTCCATATAGTACAGCACAGGAAAATGTTGCATTGGCATAGAAGCAATTTAAAACACACACACACACACACACACACACACACACACACACACACACAGTTTAACTGAGCACATTTCACCCCTGCCTTAATTGTTTGCCACCTAGATTCTGTAGAAATAAAAGCTGTTGGTATTACTGGTGGTAGGGTGTATAGTTTCAAAATCATTTTTATTCTGCACAGTTTCAAAAACTTTAAGGAAGTTTGACTCAGACCCCCAGATTTCAGTGCCATAGAGCATTTCACTAAGCACTTTGCTACAAAGTATCATTAGGACAGCTTCATTCAGCTGCCCTCCCTTATTGTAATAGAATTTCATTAATGCTCCTTTGGTTTTTGGTGCTTTGACTTCAATATCATTCTTCCCAGAGAGGGTTTCACTAACCAATACACCTATGTATATAAATGAGCAGGTTTCTTCTGTAGTTTCTTGCTTTAAACACCTTTTTTTTTTTTACTTTTGACTGTGTTCTCCTTTCACACCATGAAGCAGGGTAGTTTAGAGTATTAAATCATTGGCTTGCATGAAGATTGAGATATTTCTGTTACTTTTCCTATTTCTTTTTTCCAACTGGTGCATAGAGGGGTACTCTAAGAAGCCATTCTATGGAAGGGAAGGTTGCATTGGCTTAATATGAACATTACAGCTAACACACATCTACCCTTTTCCATGACACCTGCTTAAGAAGACGGACACCTTCTCCCACATTATAGTTTTTTCCATCTCAAGAAATCTCTTCCACCAACCTCTTTCTCCTTTCTACAGCAGCATATATTAGATGTGACTACTGTTATGAAAAGAGTACCTCATGTGAAAAGAGCAGCCGTCAAATCTGCAATGATACTCAAATCTGTTCCTCTAGTGCTGTGAATAGCAACATAGGTGAGCTGAATCTTCTCACTTACTCTTGGTCACCCCAGACTTTCTTGTGTAAATTAGCATTATTTAGTATTTATTTATTGCCTTTATAGCCCACAATTTCAACAAGGAAACTGTTCTTCTTTTATGCATTTAACCATGTCAGGTTTATTATGCTGAGAGGCAGAGACTCCCCAAGGTCACCCAGTGAGCTTCATGGCTGAGTGGGGATTTGAACCCTGGCATCTCATATCCCAGTCCAACACTCAGCACCCATACTCAGCCACATAATCTTACTCTAGCATTTCTTTTCTCTTTCCATCACATGCAGGCTTCATCAGAGAGATCCTGGCATGCATCAGCCTGCGGTTGACTAACCTTTGGCCCTTTAGACATTTCTGGACTACCGCTCCCATCCCCCTCAGCCAGTATGGTCAATGGCTAGAGATGATGCAAGCTGCAGTCCAGTAAATTCTGTAGGGCCACAAAATTCAAAATAAAATAAAATACAAATTCATACAGACAACCCCCCAGGGAAGGGAGAATGAAGCGTTATTTGTTCAGTCATGGGTATGTTGATCATTGATTTATATGACTACTGAAAACAACTTTGCCACGGCCACTGTGATTTCATTGGACTTGTCATCCAGAAGCTATATGATATAGTAGGCTTCAGGATGACCCAGCTGATTTACCAAAAGTGAAAATCAATAGTTCCCTAGCTTGATCATATTGTCCACAATGCAATAAAATATCCTATTTTTGGTAAGGGGCACCGCTCAGTCTGCCATTTAACACTTCTGATGGGAATACATTTAATCTGGCTTTGATGAAAAGACATTCTGAGATATGCAGGTACCGTATTTTTCGCCATATAGGATGCACCGGCCCATAGGATGCACCTAGATTTTTCTTGGGAGGGGGGGAAATAAAGGGGAAAAAATTATTTCCCCCCCCAGGCGCGGGGCTGGGGCGGGGGAAGCCTGAGCTTCCCCCGACCTCAGCCCCCAGAACAGGAGCCAGAGCGATGCCGAAGCTGCGTGCAGCTGCGGCATCACTATGAGAGCTTGCGGGGCTGGGGGCGGAGGAAGCCCGAGCTTCCCCCGACGCCAGGCCCAGAACAGGCTGCCGCCCGCAAGCCTTGCAAGCCCGGCGGGAGGTCCCCTTGGCGCCTTCAAATTCTTGCAGGGTGGTGAGAACTCAGAGTGCAATGACACTAAGACTAAGTCATGCATCTTTACTGGCTCTGAATTTTGGAGCAATTCACGGGATTACTGGCTCAAGAGCAGCCACATCATCCTTTTATCCTGAGCATCCTGTAATTTCAGCACACAATGATTCCTGGAACCTTGGTCATTCTAGGTTTCAGCTTCCAGTTCTCTCTTTGTCTGCATGTCCATCTGAGAAATCAAGTGATTTCCCCTAATACAAAGGAACTCTGTTGGTTGTTTAAACTCATATAGCTGAGTGGCATTCAACTAAATCCTACTCAGAGTAAACAATTGAAATACCACCCACTGTTTCTATGCTTGTTTTTTCTTAATATTTGCATATATGTATGCACTGTTTGGTTGGAGAATTATGGATTTTGAAGGATAATTGTGTTTTGGTTCATTTCTTGGTTCAAGAACTGTGCATTATGTAGTTTCTCACTGAAGAAAAAAATGTAGTTAAAGGGATGTATCATTAAAAATAAATATATTTGGAGGGAATTAACCAGAATTTTTTGCAGATCTTGTGATTTATTTCCTTTTGTTCTTTTCAGTTCCAAATTATAAAGTGTCAACTTTCCGGGGATGTGTGCATCCCCAAGCTTGCCACTCAGGTGATTACAGCTTCAATGCAGCTCAAGGTAAATTCCTCCAGCTGAAGATGGTCTGCTGCCAAACAGATGAGTGCAATAAGGAACCTGTCCACCGTGAGTATCTGCATCTCTGAAGGTCAAGGGCTTATAAAAAGAGTGTGTTTTTCTGGCAGAAAATGCTGGGACATAGTTCTGCCACATTTGGGGGGGGGGAAGGATGCAGGAGGCCTTGGAGACCCCATCAGACCACCTCCTTTCTTAAGCTGATCAAATTCTTCCCAAGCTTGGGAAAGCAGGAATAAATCTGAAACAGGATCTTGGAACCCTGCTGCCTCCAACCCAAATCCAGGTGGGCTTTGGGGACGTGGTGGGAGCACTCTCAGACCCTGTCAGAGCATCATGCCTCCTGACCAAAGTTGAGCAAATGCTTCCCGGGCTTGGGGAAGGAGGTACTAGGCTATGACAGGAGCCAGGAACCCAACTGCCTTCTACCCAAAGCCACCCATCTTCAGTAGAGGGGGCTCGGTGTCAGAGCACTTGGGCCAGTAAGCCAATGACAGGGGTTTCCCCGCAGGGTTGATAATCAGTTTGCCACCCTTGAAGTGGCAACGTAATTGTGCCAACTGCCTCTCAAGGCCAATTCACTTGGAATAAATTCTCAGTAGACATATGTAGACGTGTTAGAAATCCTTTGGCATATCACTTTATTTTTTTAATTAAATTTATACAATCCTGGATTGTAAAATAAAAATAAAAATTAGAATTCCAAAAAGTTAAAATTACAATAGAATAAAAGCATATTAAAACTATCACATTTCAAACAAGCTGTTGGTGGGGCTGAAGGAAGAGAAGTAGAAATCTGGAAAATCTGGGAATCACTCTCCCAAATGTGGATTCTGGGCCTGACCACTCCTTGCTTACACACAGACACGCACGCACACACACACACACACACACAGAGAGAGAGACAGAGAGAGAGAGATTACCTCCAAGAGAATGCAGCTGTCCGTACATTCAGATACAGAGAGTTAGAATCAGAGAGCAGAGAGCTTGCCTGATACACTGCTACCAAGTGAGAACTCCAGAAAATCCACAAAACAATAGTGTGCATGACAAAAGGTGAAACACAACAATATTTTTTATAAATGCTCAGCAGGTATGTCTGTTCTTCAAAGTTGGTGGCAAATGAGGGTTAGGGCTGCCTGGGAGTGGGCACTAGCCAACAGAATGTCTGGGGCAGGACTTCCGGGTTAGCGCGAACGGCTAATGGCGGATTCCCTCCGAGCTCCGGAGGGAGTCGGCTCTTCAGGAGCGGGGTCTTGCCGCTGCGGCGACGCGGGGACCCTTAGAAATCACAGGCGGGGAAGCCTGTGAACTTGGTGACTCGGCGGGCACCATTTGCGTCCCCCCCGACCCGTGAAGAAGCCTTTTTAAAGGCTTTGGAACGGGGGACGGGGTGAGTGGCGCGGTACTGAGAGTCGACTGCTTCTCCTGGGGAGTGAAGCCGCGAGCCATGGTCGGAGGGCACTGACTTTCTCCTGTGAACAATCGGACCCTAAAAGTAACAACCCGTGAGTAGTATGGAAATTGGACTTTTTAAGGAAATTTCTTTGGAATTTGGCACGATCGGGGAAGGTGCAAACAGGAAGTCCGCCTCCCCGCCTTGTAAAAGATCTAAAGCAAGGACTAGTTAACTAAAGTCGAGAGAATTGTCTTTTCGATAAAAGATATCAATTTCACGATTTGGCGATACAAGTATAAGTAATTGTGCTGGAGGATAAGAGTTAATTTTGAGAGTTGAAGTTCCACCCCCCCGGACCCGGGAGTGATTCGCGAGAGAGCCTGTTGAGGAGACCTAGAGAAGTTTGACAGCTGTCAAATTTAGCTGTCAAAAAGGAAAAAGAGAACTTTGTTTCTGCTGTCTCTGCTGGATACAGTTGCTGCAACCTGGTTATACTTTGTTGAAAATAAGTAAGAACTGATACAAATTAACCTGACTTTTGGATTTTAACTGGAAAGAATACTAAGTTACTAAATCCCTCTAGAGGAGGATTTGGGACACTACAAGAATGGCTGGAAAAGGGAAAATTCAGGCTAGGCTGGACAGAATATTTGTTCTCCTGGGAAAGTTACAAGGCCAAATTGAGGTTTTGTCTACAAATGTAACAACCTTGAATTTAAAAGTAAATAACATTACGGAACTTGATAAGGACTTGACTCAGGAAGCCCATGCAGATGGACAAAAAGAGGACTTTGAGAATTCTGAAAGTGTGGAGAAAGAGATATATGTTGTTTCTGAGGAGAAGGAAGGAGGAGCTGTAACTTTGCAAATGACAAAGGAGAGCCAGAGGCCTGACATCATGCTCAAAAAGGGAAACAAGAAATCAAACCAAAGGCCTGGCAGGATGATTATAAAGGAAAATAAGTACTGGATGATGAAATTCTGGTTTAAATTGGTGAAGGAAGAATGGAGAGATTCCTTTGTGTGGAGACCGGAAGATCTATGGATTACAAATCTGATTAAAGTGGAAGCTGGAGTCTTGGTGACAATTGGACTTTTGGACCTTGCTTTTAAGTATGGAGGTCTGGCTGGAAGAAATTTGGACCTTATTGAGACAGAGCTCCTCCGAAATTTGGAGTTTAATATTAAGGACTATCAAAAAAACAGGCAGAGAGGAACTGAGAGAGAATTAAGAGCCTCGGACGTGAGATCTCCAGGCTGATAGAAGATTAAGACTGGACATTTGTTGGGGATCGAAACCGGGAAAGGGGGTGGTGGGGTTTGAGAATCCAAAGGGTGTACAATTATGATCTGTCTTATTTTTTTTGTTTGGTTAATAACATGAAAATTGGGAAATTCGTGGAATGGAACTAGGGTCGACTTTAGGAAAAAGATTTGTGTATTGAGGTACAAATATTGATGTTTATAAGTTAAAATAAGTTAAAAAAAATGAATTAAATATGAAAAGATTAAAAATTGGGGATAGGAACTTGTTGAACAAACAACTTGAATTGGAATGCAAGAAGGGGAGGTGTGGGGAAGTCTGGGAAATATGGTAATGAAAATATGGAACTATAAATTTTAAATTTTTTCTTTTTTATTTTTTTTGCATTTTTTGTTCTTTTTGATTTTTTTGTATTGAATTTGAAAAATCCTAATAAATATTTCATTAAAAAAAAAAAACAGAATGTCTGGGGCAGGTTACACAGGGGAGGATTATCTGGGGTGCCCAATCTCTGTGATCATGGGTAGAAGGAGGAGTTACTCTAAAGGCCAGACCATGTCAATACCAAAAAGGCAGGTTTTGTCATTGTTTGAAGACTACCCCTGCCTCCGGGTGTGGTCTTGACCGGAAGGATATTGGAATCAGCAAGGGAGACCCACATGACCTGAAGGTGCTGCTGTGCAATGCCAGGTCAATAGTCCGTAACACCACTGCCATCTATGGGGGACTTGACCTGGTATGTGTGACAGAGACAGAGAGCAACCCAGGTCATGTTGGTGGGGAGAGGGGGTTGCAGTGATTTTTAGGAAGTCATTAGCTTGGACCAGGCGTCCTATTGAGAAGACTGAGTTTCCACAATGTTCTGGAAGTTGGGCAATAGGGGCAGGACAGGATTCCTTTTGGTGTACCAACCTCCCTGCTGCACGAAGGATTCCCTGGCCGAGCTACTTCAGGTCATGGTGGATGTGCTCCTGGAGACACCTAGTTTGGTTGTCCTAGGGGGTTTTAACATCCATGCAGACATGACCTTATAAGGGTCCGCTTGGGACTTTGTGGAAAGCATGGCCTCCATGGGGATGTCCCTGAATAAGTCTGGGCCAACTCATAGTTATAGACACACCTTAGACCTGGTGTTTACTTCTATGAATGTGGAAGATTTGACACTAAGTAAAAGTGAAACTAAAGAAGTGCCATGGTCAGATCACTTCCTGGTGCAGCTGGACTTCTCCGTGACCCTTCCCCTCTGGAGGGAGATGGGACCGATTTGGATGATCTGCCCTCACCACTTAATGGATCCTAATGGTTTCCAGGGAATGGTAGGGGATTTTTCCCCCCAAGTTGATGGCTCTTCAGCTGATTCCCTGGTGTCCCACTGGAATGCAGAGTTAACAAGGGTGACAGCTCAACGGGTTACAGCTCAACGTCTAGCCTATCAAGCGGTGATATCAACGGTGAAGAGGACCTTCTTCACTGCCTCTATTGCATCTCCAGAAAACAGCAGCAGAAGTCTCTTTCAGGTGGTTCGGAATCGTACAGAACCACCTGCGCCATCGGGGCCTGATAATAATAATAATAATAATAATAATAATAATAATAATAATTAAAAAAAAAATGTGGACAGGATGCTTGGACAAGTGAAACCAACCACCTGTGTCCTTGAACCTTGCCTATCCTGGCTCATAAGAATAAGCCTGGAAGGCTGGGTGATGGGCTCTGCAGGGTGGTGAATGCTCTGTGAGGGAGTCTTCCCAGCCCCGCTGAAAGAGGCGCTCATTAAACCGCTTCTTAAAAAAACATCTCTGGACCCAGCCGATATGGCCAACTATTGCCCAGTCTCAAATCTTCCATTCTTGGGCAAGGTGATTGAGCAGGTGGTTGCTGAACAACTCCAAGCACACCTGGAGGATGTGGACTAGTTGGATCCCTTCCAATCAGGATTCAGGCCTCATCATGGGATGGAAACCGCCTTGGGCGTGCTGGTTGATGATCTCCGGCGGGCTAGGGATAAGGATGGAAGCTGTTTCCTAGTTCTGCTGGATCTCTTAGTGGCCTTTGACCATAACATTCTTCTGAACCATATAGAGGGGCTCTCATTTGTGCAGTGCTTTAGGGTTCTGTCATCTCTCCCACGCTTATATTATCTATATGAAGCCACTATGAGAGATCATCAGGGGGGTTGGGCTGGGTGTTCATCAGTATGCAGATGATACCCAGCTCTACCTCTCTTTTCAAATCTGACCAGGTGAAGGTCCTGTGTGAGTGCCTGGAGGTGGTTGGAGGATAGATGATGTCTAATAGATTGAGGTTGAATCCTGACAAGACAGAAGTACTGTTTTGGGAGAACAGGGGGAAGGCGGGTGTGGGGGACTCCCTGGTCCTGAATGTGGTAACTGTGCCCCTGACAGACCAGGTGCACAGCCTGGGAGTCATTTTGGACTCTCAGCTGTCCATGGAGGCACAGGTCAAATCTGGTATGCAGGCTGCCCGCAGACTGTCTCGCCAGAGTGGTGCATGCTCTAGTCATCTCCCACTTAGATTACTGCAACATGCTGTATGTGGTCCTACCCAGAAACTGCAACTGATCCAGAATGCGGCAGCTAGACTGGTGACTGGAAGTGGCCACCGAGAACATATAAAACTGGTATTGAAAGACCTACATTGGCTCCCAGTATGTTTCCAAAAACAATTCAAAGTGTTGGTGCTGACCTTTAAAGTCCTAAACGGCCTTGGCCCAGTATACCTGAAGTAGTGTCTCCACCTCCATCCTTCAGCCCAGCGTCGATGGCCTTCTGACGGTTCCCTCACTATGAGAAGTAAGGTCACAGGGAACCAGACAGAGGGCCTTCTTGGTAATGGCGCCCTGCGGAATGCCCTCCTATAAGATGTCAAGGAAATAAACAACTATTCTACATTTAGAATAGGCAGCCCTATTTTTGGAAGTTTTTAATGTTTGAAGTTTTATTCTGTTTTTAATGTTCTGTTGAAAGCCACCCAGAGTGACTGGGGAAACCGAGCCAGATAGGCGGGATAGAAATAAAATATTATTATTAAAAATATCATCATTATCACCATCATCATTAATGCAGGACACAATGTGGAGGTAGCATGTCAGGCTAGTGTCAGCAGCTACTAGAAGGCAAGAAACAAATCAAAACAAAAGTACAATAAAGAGAATGGGGAATGAGGTGTATCCATATGATGACTGTAGGTTTTTATTTTGGTAGTTCCACCACGTGAGGATCTTTCCCCCAATGGTCTACAGTGCCCAGCCTGCTTCAAGATCACCGATGTTATTAAAGAAATGAATAAAAATTGCCCACATGAGGGGTATGTCAGCTGCCTTGCCAATGAGACCAAGTGCATTTTCTATAATAGTGCTACTTCCATTCTAATAGGTTTACGAAGTGAGTAATATCGCCTGCTTCTGTCTCTTTCGCATTTCCAGAAAAGCAATGACTTATATTTGTGCATAGCTTTGATTTCTTTCTCTGAGGGAAAGGGCAATGCTCTAGTCTTGTTTTGGATTCCAAACTATCGCCACATGAAGTGCATAACAACAAGATGGGACAGGCTCACTCATGTGCAAGGTTTTACCTTGTGTAAGACTGGGGGGCCTACAAAGCACAGCAGACTCCTTACAGCACACCTTTGTCCTCTAATCCACAAGGAGGAGCAGAGGAGAGGGATACAGGGGTGGGTGCAGGACCAGCCAGCACATTGCAGCTTCTCCTCACAGCAGTATGTACCATTTGGTGCTGGTCCAGGAGGCCTGGACCACACACTTTGACCAAACATTCAAAAGTAAAGGAGGCTGGGGAAAAGAAGGGTACTAATAATGGACCTCTGTTCATATTTCCTAAGAAATAAGTTGCACTGTGTTAATTGAATCTTACTGCATCACAAGTGTGCAAAAGAACTGCTGCCTTAGTCTAGCAAAATACATGGGGTGGGAGACCGGGACTTTTTTTCAGCCAGAATTCAGTTCTAGCAACTCTCAGGTGGGCGCCATCGCCATTCTAAGAGAACAAGAGAGGCACTCATGTTGAGTTCCAGCACCTCTTTTTCTAGAAACTGTGGCATAGGGTAACTTCTTGTTCACAATGCATCACCATGGTGTTAGCCAGGAAACCCAAATTCAAAGCTAGTGATACTTGGCTGTCAGATTAATCATAGAGTGTGTTGGTTGAGCTTTAATAACCACAGTCATCCCTTTCCCCAAAGCCCCAATAAAGAACTCATGCAAAGGTTATTCTTTGTGTTACACAGAACGTCGTCATTTAATTCAAAGGCTCACATTCAAAGGTTGTGCAACTGAAGACTTGTGTGCCCTTGATGGAAAACACTTAGGACACCGTGACCTTGAACTGCTTAACATTGAAGCAAAATGCTGGAATGCTGAGATATCCACAAAGAAAATTGAACTTGAAGGGTAGATACAAGACAGCAAGCTCTCCTCCTTGTTAATTCCACCATTCATGGTAGCTGCAGAAGAAATTGGGAGCCTAGTGGTGAGAGGAGGAGCTCAGGCCTCATGGGTTTTCTTTCTCATAATTGGTGAAATTCATCATAAAAAATAAACTCATCTGGCACATTGAATCTGTATTCTGTATCTCTATGTTTTATATATGCAGAATGTGTAGAATGATGAGAAAGCACATTTGAAGTAAAATATGAGAATTTGTATGTTATTTTGTTTAGCCCCACTTGCATGCCAATGCCCTGTGACCCTTATGGACAATGTTTACACAATATTTTGGTTTATGCGTTAAAATAGGCCACAGCTTTATTGTTTACAGATGCGGGTGGTTTGGCTTAGGCATTGTGTGAAGCCAGCATATCTAGACTCGCACCCATCTGCAGGGTAAATCACCAATAGGGGGAGCCCTATGACTTACATCAATTAGGGACCCTTTGAGGGCTCCCCATTGGGGCAGTGACACTCCAACAACCCACGTCCAGGCATTGGACAGAATCCACACCCCCAGATCCCTTTAATAGGATACCCTTAGTGAGGAGGGCCAGGCGAAGGCTACAACCTCCCATCCATCCAAACAAAGCCTTACCCAATGCATAACCTTACAAAGTTGTGTTGATTGCTTCCAGGTAGGCAAAAAACAAATGGCTGGTGCCACCCAGCTGATCTTCTTTCCGTTGATCGTCTTTCCTGACCGCTTTTTACACAAAAATTATAAAAGAAGCCAACTATTTTTTATTAATAATAAATGGAAATGGCAATCCAGATATTAAAGAAAATGCAGACAAGCATCTATTGAAAGTGATACTACATTTACAAGGTCACCACAAACAAGAATACTTGGGTGGGGGTCATAGCACAAGGGAGAACGAACAACAACAAACAACACAGGGGGAGGTCCATTGTCAAGGATGTAATCAAAGAAATAACTTTACCTACACCATATCTCATAATATATGAAAAGGAATTAATTTAAATAAAAACAAAAATAAAGAAAGAGAAAAGAAAACATCAAGCGTAAAAGAAAAAGAAAAAGAAAAGAAGAGGAAAAAAAGAGAAGAGAAAAGAGAGAAATTAAAGGAACTTCCGATTTTATGTCTGTCAGATTAAATTATCCACTGTTCTACTTCCTATGAGGTAATATTTTCCCAGTCTCCTAACCTAAATAGATCAATTCATTTTCCTTTTTCCACAAAAGTCCCAAAATGATTTCATCATCATCATCATCATCATCATCATTATTATTATTATTATTAATAGTCAGCAATATATTTTCTCTAATCAAGCGTAACAACTTTACCTCCAGTAACTCTCACAACCATTTCTCTATATTCATTAATAATAAATCTTTTATCTTTATCCACAGTTGTTTCTCCACTATGATAATATATAAAAATATTATCCCATAGTTCTTTACTTATTATGTACTCATTAATTCACACCCACTTCTGTCCCTTGCATTCCAATTTCCTGTTATATTTGCCATGGATTTCCAACTTGATTTGGATTTTTTTCAAAAAAAATATCTCATTTATGCTTTCATCTTTTTTCTAAGAAAAGTGTCACAGGTTTGATAGCTATTTCCACTAAAATCACTCCAAGTTGTATGCAGAGTCCTTTCTCACTCTCCCTGCTAGCTCAGGATGTCTCTTCACCTCTCTATTCATGACTTCATTCCATTCCTCCAACATCAAAACTCCACCATATGACAATTTCCACCCCCACCCCCCTCTCCTGCTCTGGCAAGGCTTCATCCATTTTGTTCTCCAAAATCTCTGTGTGCTCTGTGTAATTCCACTTTCCATTTAATCTGTCTCTGGTCCCCTTTCATTCTCCATCTCATCAATCAAACCTCTAATTATTTTTGTTTGCTCATAAAGCAAATGCTTGAAGGATGCCAACAGTGAATGGAATGTCAAACAATGTATTTGGCATACTGAATATTCTTGATCTTAGTTACAATTCACTCTCCCTCTTAATATCTTCACAGTCTCCACCTTAATGATTTCAATATCACATTTCTATCTTCATAACTTCTCAACTTTATATCTTATCATACCACATTCTTTTCTCACAGAGGAAATGTGTACTGAAGAATAAAAATTATTTTCATTTGAGAAGCGGTGCTTTGACCCTGCTGCCTGCACACCACAAAGCCCAATGAGCCTCAGTTCTCCTTCCTGCCCGCCCAAACGCCAACCCAGCAGAGCGACTCCAGCTTCCCTGGTGAACGGGTTGCTCGCTTGCCAGCCATGGGTTTCCTTGTGACCCACGCTGAGTCCCCTTTCCATACACACCATACACACCCATACTGGAGAGAAGCTTGGAGTTTGGGGAGCGGAGTGTGTGTGTTGGGGGGGAGCAAGAGGGAGAGAGCAGCACACATGCAATGTCCAGCAGCACTTCTGAGCAAGGCTCAGCCAGCCTGATGGGTAAAAAGCTGCTGCTTGGTTGTGTTGTGCTTGCTGCAGATTTCCATTGCTTTAAAAGGCCGGGAGTGGGGGCGCTGGTGGGTGACTCACAATTCTTTCCCACCCCTTGCCTTCCAAAGCTAGCAGCCTCTTTGCCTTATTTAAGCAACTTCTCCTGTGGTGTTGGGGAAGGAGAAGGAGGAGATGGTAGTGGCCATCAAATACAGTATACTAGAGGTTTCTTTCCAGTACACCCATATCAAACTTCAAAGTAGGAACCTCGTTGTCCACAGTCTCTCCAACATAATGGTGAGCTTGACGGATTTATCTTTGCAAGGCGTGTGGGGGTCCACACCACCAAAAGGTAATTTTAAGGAAAATTTCCTGGAGGTGAGAAGAAATTTGTTTTTAGAGATGGATTACGCCATATAGATTTCCATGCTTTTTCACTTTGAGGTTCCTATGTCAGTCCCCCATCTCTTCCGTGTTGCCCACAAAGCTGTCTAATATCATACCATATATCACTGAAACTGCCTCTTTCCTGTCATAGCTGTGTCTGTTACATAGCGATTCAAAAGCTGTCAAGGGTCTCAAGCCTTCACCATTTCATTCCAGAGACTTTGCAAAAGTGCATTGTTGATACAGTTGTAACCAGGATCATTTAATGGCTTTTGTCTTTCCCTCATGTCCTCTTTTGAGATTGCTTTACCACCTACAAACAAATCTCCAATCCTACTTTTTCTCCAAATTCTAATTTAGAAAGTTAGAGTTTCAAATAGGTCCACTCAACTCTGTGAAACACTTTACCCTGGAGTGTTTCATAGCTGCAGGTCATAGAACTCTTATAGAGTCTGCTGTATTTCTTGAGGGTATGAATCCTGTTTGATCTGTGGTGATGTATTGACCTATGAAAACATTTTATTTCTTAACCATCACAGCTGTGAATAGTTTTGCATTCATGTTTATTAAAGCAATCGTTCTATATGAATCAGTATGGTGGAGTATTTCATTTATAACCATTTTTATTAATTTTTCAGTTTATACATCTCAAAATAAACATGTTACATAATACCATGTAACATATGACTTCCCTGCTTTCCCTTTCATGGTTCCTTTTTCTTATCTATCGTAAAATTACTTTTCCCCAAAACCCAGAGTCCTTTTTTGGGGGGATAATCCAAACTGAAATTCCCAGGAGCCAGAAAAGCTTATTTATGTATGCAAAAAATGTGCCCTGTGTTTCGTTAGCCCCAAAATGGAAAGTTAGTGAGGTTCCAACTAAAGAGGATTGGCAACTTAAGTTGACAGAATATACACAACTTGCAGATTTAACATATAGAACAAGAGAGCAAGAAGAACACACATTTAAAGAAGATTGAATAAATGGAGAAGAACTCCATAGCTGAAAATGCTGGCAGCATTTATAAAAAATTAACAGAGTAAATAATTGACGGTGGATGTAAAAGTGGAAAATTGATTTGAATGGTTACAGTAAGAGAAGTCATTGGATATTTTAAAGTTTTATAAAGTTTATTTGAAATTATAAAACAGAAAATGTAATAAAAACTATTACAAAAAATGTAGGTCTATTGACTCCAAATGTAATTTCATTGTAATGATTCCAATATTCTTAACTGGCTAAATGAGGGACATTTCAAATTAACCATATATAATTATTAAATTAGATAAACCAGGAGAAGAGCCGCTACTCTTTGAAACAACAGTGCTGGGGATTTGTTTTTCTTGAAACACTTTTTAATGCAACTGCTGCATTTAAACTTGTAAAAAACATTAATTTGAAATACTGCAGAACTTCCTTCAGATCCAATCTGTAAATCGAAACTTTTCTGAAACATGAAAAACCAATACAGTTGTACCTCGGGTTACATACGCTTCAGTTTACAGACTCTGCTAATCCAGAAATAGTACCTCGGGTTAAGAACTTTGCTTCAGGATGAAAACAGAATTCATGCTTCGGGGGCGCGCAAGCAGCAGGAGGCCCCATTAGCTAAAGTGGTGCTTCAGGTTAAATGCAGATTAGACAAATTAAAGGGGAATAACGATATCAATTACTACTTTGATGACTATATTCTACGTTCATAACTGAAAGTAGTATGATTCCAAATGGTAGTTTCAGGTTAACACAGGAGTGGAAAGTGCTGTTGTACTTAAGTGTTGCTTATGTGCTTCCCATAGTCAACTAGTTGGCCATTGTGAGAACAATATCCTGGACTAATTATAGGTGAATCTGTACATATCAGTTTCATTTAGTTTCTCATTTTTCAAATCTTAAGTCCAACTCTCCTGATGCCCATATCATTCAATATATATGTTTTAGTGCTAGGGAGAAATAACTTTTGCTACCCACTCTGCATATGCCATGCATAATTTTACCATTGTCTATTATAAATTCTACACCCTTCCAATTCTTCTAGTCAAATGTATGTATTGGTGAGCTATGGGGTCGAAACATGAGCAAAATCTTTGACTAGCTGATCCAGGAGAAGGAAAACTCTGATCTTGGACCTCCTCTGAGATGATGAAAAGAATGTTACTTAGGGGACGCAGGTGGCACTGTGGGTTAAACCACAGAGCCTAGGACTTGCTGATCAGAACGTTGGTGGTTCGAATCTCCGCAATGGGGTGAGCTCCCGTTGCTCGGTCACTGCTCCTGCCAAGTAGTGCAAGTAGATAAATAGGTACCGCTCTGGCGGGAAGGTAAACGGTGTTACTGTGCACTGCTCTGTTTCGTCAGAAGCGGCTTAGTCTAAAAAGACAAAGGGAAAAAAAGAATGCTAGCTGTCTGATTTCCACTCACCTGGGGAAAGAATGACCAGGAGGAGGGATGTGCCCAGGAGTGCCTTCATAGCACTGTAATAAACAAGAGCCAGGAAGAGCTGGACCACCAAAGGCAACTGACACAGAAAAGAGTCCATTCAGATGAATTTAAAGGATAAGGAAAGGGCCCTGAGAGCAACCCTTGGGAAACCTGGTTTCTTGGAATGTGAAAAGTAGTGTTAGGATTTTTATCCACCCAAGCTGCTCAGTAGTAGTTCTCTGGTTGCTTATATCATGTGAGTGTCTGAGAGTGTGAGACAGGAAGTCTCAGTACTGTTGGAGTTTTCCTGGAGTGTTTAGTTTCACTTCTGTGTGTTATGCTGTTCTGTACTACTGCCGAGAGAGCACAGACATGCTGATGGATTCTTTGTATATAGAGTGTTAATAAAGTAGTTAAAAGACACCTGCTTCTTGTGAGAAAAGCAATGACAAACCTAGACAGCATCTTAAAAAGCAGAGACATCACCTTGCCAACAAAGGTCCGCATGGTTAATGCTATGGTTTTCCTAGTAGTGATGTATGGAAGTGAGAGCTGGACCATAAAGAAGGCTGATCGCCGAAGAATTGATGCTTTTGAATTATGGTGCTGAAGGAGACTCTTGAGAGTCCCATGGACTGCAAGAAGATCAAACCTATCCATTCTGAAGGAAATCAGCCCTGAGTGCTCACTGAAAGGACAGATCCTGAAGCTGAGACTCCAATACTTTGGCCACCTCATGAGAAGAAAAGACTCCCTGGAAAAGACCCTGATGCTGGGAAAGATGGAGGGCACAAGGAGAAGGGGACGGCAGTTGGATAGTGTTCTCGAAGCTACCAGCATGAGTTTTACCAAACTGCGGGAGGCAGTGAAAGACAGGAGTGCCTGGCATGCTCTGGTCCATGGGGTCACGAAGAGTTGGACACGACTAAACGACTAAACAACAACAACAACAAGGTAGTTTTAGAGCTACTGATTGACTCTTCTGCTATGAGATGCCAGAAGACGAGTGTGCTCCTCTCAGGAGGGAGGGGTCACTTATCACCGGTCTCTCTGGACTGAGGAAGATTTATAGTCAGAGGGTGACCACTGGAGAAGCACCCCGGTGTCTTGGGAAGGTGGTGCCTTCCCGGGCAGTTTCCCAAAAAGTAGTGACTATTTGTTCTAGAACATGTGATCCCAGATTAGAAAGTTTGTTAATGAATTGCAATGAAATTATTTTCTGTAGATTTATTAGGTTTTCCAGACACAATTTCCAATTAAAAGGAGCCTCAGGGCAGCACCTGGCCAGAACTGGTTTGATAGGCTGAAGGAAGGGATACACATGGAGACTTGCTCTCATCATTCCCATCATAATATATCTAATTTTATGTTGATTTGATTATATTATTATTTATACCTCGCCCATCTGGCTGGGTTACCAGTATTTTATTTTGAGGGGTGGAATTGAATGTGTCTGTTTGAAGTTTTTTATTATAATGAGGTCAAATGAGAGAAGACCTACTGCAGAATTAGGAGGCTCCTGTTCCTTGATTAGGTCTTAAATGTACAAGGAAGAAAGTCCTTCATATACAAATGAAGGATTCTAAATGGTATGCACTAAGGTCATCTAAACCATACAGAGCAATCTTGATTTATAGGACTACATTTGTAGTCTGCACAGATGTGGACTGAGCCGTTGAGCTGGATGGGTGTGACGATTGGGGTTTCCCAGGGGGTGTTAGGCACTGGCGCAAGCACTCCTTGCTCCACGAGCCGGTCTAATTCCTTGTCGATGCAGAGTTTAAGGGTGAACGGGACCCAGCAGGCCTTGAACTGTTATGTACTGAGTTGAATAGGATCCAAACTGCAGCAGTCTGATTGGTCCTAGAACAATAGGATCCAAAAAGCAGCAGTCTGATTGGTCCTAGAACAATAGGATTCAGAATGCAGCAGTCTGATTGGTCCTAGAACAATGCAGCAGTATGATTGGTTGGCAGGAACCACCAAATCATGCTCCAGATAGAAGTGAATCCACAACCTGATTGGCTTACAGTAGAATTCCGAAATTAGCCAATCATGTGCAGCCCATTGTGTAAATAATGTATATAAAGCACATACCTTGAGGGGACTTTCATTCATTCCTCCTCACCACTATGAGCTGAATAAAGAGCATGAAATCACTTTGCGACTCTGAGTATATTTCACTGGCGACGAGGATGGGATCCCGCTGAGCTGACTGCCACACACAGCACCGCAGCACCGCCACCTGCTGCACCGCTGCCTCGCACCGTGTATCCAGGCTTCAGCTCCGGGACTCAAGGAACTCAGAATGGCAACAGACAGCAGCTTCTCTCCATTCAACCCAGCATCTGGAGATTGGGAAGCATACGCCTCCCGTTTCACCTTCCTCCTAGAAGCCAAAGGGGTCACCGATGAAGAAGACGCCAAGAAAAGGGCAATATTCTTCAGCGTCTGCGGAGAGGAGATGTTTGAAATCGCCCAGGCTCTCCTTGCACCTGAAGACGTTGCTACTGTTCCATACAAAACAATAATGGGACAGCTGAAGGGGCACTTTTCGCCACAGCCCTGAGTGGTGGCTCATCGAAATGCCTTCTACGCAAAGCGGCAAGCCCCTGGGGAAACCATAGCTGGGTTTGTGACCTCTCTCCGCCAAGCTGCCCGGTTCTGCAACTTCTCAGAGCTGGAGAACATGCTTCGTGACCGCCTCGTCGGTGGCCTGAAGGATGAGAAGCTGCAACGACGCCTCTACGCTAAGAAGAACCTAACGTTCCAGGTCGCTCTGGAGGAGGCCCTGGCAACGGAAGCTGCCTAGACGTCGATGCAAGAGGCACGGCCGAGCCAGCCGTCCCAGCCGAGGGTCCACCACGAAGACCTCACCGACGACTCAGGATCCAACAGGGAGGAGGTGCACCGAGTACAGCAGCGCACTCAAGCAGCCCACATACCACAGCTGCCTCGACAAGAAGGAGGGAACTGCGCAAGCTGTGGAGAAAGTAAAGAGAGGAGGACCTGCTGTTTCCGCAACGCAGAATGCAGGCAGTGCAGAAAATTGGGACACATCGCCCGGGTGTGTCGGGCTCGGCCCACCCGACGCCAGGCATCAGATGACCAATCCAAGAGCCCCAGGTCCCAGGGCCCAACACACCAAGGCAACTCGACGGAGCTCACAGACTTCCAGGTATACCAGTTGCCCCACCCCAACGTAGAGAAAATTTAAGTAGAGGTACAGATAGAGGGGGCCCCATGCCGCATGGAGCTTGACACGGGTTCAACTCTATCCATAATCTCGGCAAGGACCTTAAGGAAACTGTGTCCTACTGGGGGTCCGAAACTCAGGCCGGCCTCATTCACCCTCCGGGACTTCCAGAAACGTAAGGTCCCCACAATGGGGGTGGGGACCTTCAGTGTGCAGTACTGAGGGCGGACGCGGCAACTGGACTTGCTTGTGGTCAAGGGCCCCTACATTAGCTTACTGGGATTGGCATGGTTTGGACCACTGGGGCTAGCCGTCACCGGGGTGAACCACACTACCTTACAAGTGGACGTGGATGCCATATGCAAGGAATTTCCAGGGGTTTTTGATGGGAAACTGGGACACTATACGGGCCCCCCATTGCTCTACAGCTTGACCCCGCAGTACGACCGGTCAGGCTCAAGGCCCGCCGGGTCCCGTTCGCCCTGAAACCCCGTATAGACGAGGAATTGGACCGACTCGTGGAGCAAGGAGTGCTGGAGCCGGTGCCTAATGCCCCCTGGGAAACCCCAATCGTCACACCCGTCAAGACTAATGGTCCGGTCCGCATCTGTGCAGACTACAAATGTACCATAAACAAGGCCCTCACGGCCCATGCATACCCAGTGCCAGTGGTCAGCCATGTCCTTGCTACCCTGGCTGGGTCGAAATTTTTTGGCAAGCTGGACCTGGCCCAAGCATATCAACAGCTGCCAGTAGATGAGGCCACAGCAGAGGCACAGACGATTGTGACGCACAGAGGAGCGTTCAGTGTAAAGCGGCTGCAATTCGGTGTCAGCATGGCACCAGGCATATTCCAGAATCTAATGGACTCTCTCCTTAAAGGGATTCCTGGCGTCACCCCCTTCTTCGATGATGTGTTGATTGCCGGGCCCACACCAGAAGAGTTTGAGGACCGCCTCCGCACCGTTCTGCACCATTTCCAGACGGCGGGTCTCAAGGTGAAGCGGGAAAAATGTCTACTAGGAGTGCCTCAGGTGGACTTTCTGGGATTTATGGTGGACGCAGAAGGGGTCCACCCGACTGGGGACAAGGTACGGGCCATTTGTGATGCCCCAGCGCCCAAGAACAAGACTGAACTTCAGGCCTTCTTGGGACTATTGAACTTTTACCATTCCTTCCTTCCCCACAAGGCGGCGGTAGCGGAGCCCCTACACAGACTCCTGGACAAGTGGGCCCCCTGGGTGTGGGGCCAGCGCCAGGAGGCCGCATTCCAGGCAGTCAAGGACTTGCTTGTCTCAAACTCGGTCTTGGCACACTTCGACGAGAGGCTGCCGGTGGTGCTAGCATGCGACGCCTCACCCTATCGCATTGGCGCTGTCCTGGGACACCAACTCCCGGATGGAAGAGAGGTGCCGGTGGCATACTTTTCCCAGAAACTCAACACAATTGAGCGGAACTACTCGCAAATCGACAAGGAGGGTCTGGCAATCGTGAAGGGAGTAAAAAAAATTCCATGATTTCTTGTACGGGCGGCCCTTCACCGTGGTGACTGACCACAAGCCGTTGCTTGGCTTATTTGCCCCCGAAAAGCAGACCCCCCAAGTGCTGTCTCCTTGCATCCTCAGGTGGTCAATTTTCCTTGCCAGCTACCAGTATGCACTGATTCACCGCCCTGGGAAGGCGATGGGCCATGCGGACGCCCTCAGCAGGCTACCACTACCAGAAACAGGCCCCGACCCAGCACCTGCACAAGAGGTTATGAGCCTGGAGCTGCTTCCCGAGTGCCCCATTCAGGCACAAGAAGTTGCACACCATTCCAAGAAAGATAGGGTCATCTCCCGGGTCCTGGACTGGGTGTGGAGGGGATGGCCCAGCAGCAGCCCTGGGCCAGAATTCGCTGGCTACACAACCCGCAAACATGAACTGTCGGCCCACAAGGGGTGCCTGTTTTGGGGAAGCAGGGTCGTTGTTCCCCAGCCTCTCTGCAAAAGGGTCCTCACAGCCCTACACAAGACACACCCAGGGGTAGTAAGAATGAAGGCCCTTGCCAGGAGTTATGTGTGGTGGCCGGGGATCGACGGAGAGATAGAGGCCTGGGTCAAACACTGCCAGGCCTGCCAAGAATCCCGCCCAGATCCCCCAAGGGCCCCAGTCCAGTCCTGGGAGTCCGCCCGAGCACCATGGTCACGCCTGCATGTGGACTTCGCTGGCCCCTTTCAGGGGAAAACATTCTTCATAGTGGTGGACTCCTACACCAAATGGCTGGAAGTCACACTGGTACCATCCACTTCTACGTCCGCAGCCATCCGGGTTCTACGCAGGCTGTTTGCAACCCACGGGCTCCCTGACACTCTCATCTCAGACAACGGGACTGCATTTACGTCAGGAGAATTCCAAACCTTCACAGCGCAGAACACCATCCGCCACATCCGTTCGGCGCCATTCCACCCTGCCACCCATGGCCAAGCAGAACCCATGGTGTGGACCACCAAGGACACCCTTCGCCGCATGACGCAAGGGGATTGGGAGTATCGCCTTGCCACATTCCTTCTAGCACAGCACAGCACCCCCAGTTCAACGACTGGCCGGAGCCCTGCTGAACTACTAATGGGTCGGCGCCTTGCAATCAGATTGGACCGCCTTCACCCCGATAGAGCTCAGGATGAGGTAGTGGTGGGGGAAGGCAGGAACCCCCGGACCTTCGAGGCCCAGGATCCAGTGTATGCAAAGAATTTTGGGGCAGGCCCTGCATGGGTACCCGCCACAGTCACCAGGGTCACTGGCCCCGTGTCGTACGAGGTGCTAACAGATGGGGGGCAATGCTGGCACCGCCACTGCGACCAGATTCGGCGACGATTCCCGGGAGAAAATCAGGAGGAGGAGGACAGGTCAGAGGAGTCCCAAGGGAACAGTGGGGCAGTGAGGCCCATAGAGCAGCAGGGGAAGCAGGAGAGGCAGAATCAGTAAATACAGAGAGGACCCGTGAGGCCGAAAAGACACTGGAACCAGAACCACGACTGAGCGAGCCGGTTGCGCCAGACCATACAGCCCCATCAAAGCCAGCATCCTTGGAACACGAGCCAGAACCTGAACCCCGGACCAGGGAACACCCCAGGCCACAACGCACACGTAGGCCGCCGGCGTACCTTGAGGACTATGAATGCGACCTCCCGGGCAGGACTGGAACTTAGAGGGGAGGGGTGTTATGTACTGAGTTGAATAGGATCCAAACTGCAGCAGTCTGATTGGTCCTAGAACAATAGGATTCAGGAACCACCCAATCATGCTCCAGATAGAAGTGAATCCACAGCCTGATTGGCTTAAAGTAGAATTCCGGAATTAGCCAATCATGTGCAGCCCATTGTGTAAATAATGTATATAAAGCAGATACCTTGAGGGGACTTTCATTCATTCCTCCTGACCACTATGAGCTGAATAAAGAGCATGAAATCACTTTGCGACTCTGAGTATATTTCATGAACCTTATGGGTCGTACGGTGAGGTCTACTTGTAGGCCAACAGGTGGGGGCAGTATATCATCTCAATGACCCATCAAAAACCTCTGGAAACTCTTTGCAGATGGCGTCCATGTCCAGGTGGGAGCTGGTGCAGTTCACCCCGGTGATGGCTAGCCCCAGTGTATGCACTAAGGTCATCTAAACCATACAGAGCAATCTTGATATATAAGAGTGAACATTCTAAAAAAATCCTACCAAGATGGCATTGCACACCCATGCAGACTCCCCATATGAAATCACAATCTTCTCAGAACTGCTGGAGGGGCTATGGAAAAAGAGAAACCTTTTTCCACCTATACTGGGACTGCCCACGCTTATTCAAATTCTGTACAATGGTTTGTAAAACAATGCAAAAAAAAACCAACAACCCCCACACCAAAATATTAAAAGATCCCATTCCACCTTAAACACAACTTTTAAGAACACAGTTATGGCGTGACTGTTTGAAAGGTTTCCACTCTCTTGAATTCTTGGCATTGATTCTGTTGTCTGCTGGAACCCCAGTTGCCCCCATATAGAAGATTTCACAAGATTTGAGAGTTTGGGATTCTTCTAAAACTATGTGGAGGTCAACATTGGTTGAAAATCATGAATTACTTGTTGCCAAAGGCTTGGAAGACCCTGAAAATTTCTGTGCTGTTGGGTGGGATTTTATCATATGTACAGCAAATACAGGTACCCAGGACTCCCTCTACAGTGGTACCTTGGGTTAAGTACTTCATTCGTTCCGGAGGTCCGTACTTAACCTGAAACTGTTCTTAACCTAAAGCACCACTTTAGCTAATGGGGCCTCCTGCTGCTGCCCCGCTGCTGGAGCACGATTTCTGTTGTCATTCTGAAGCAAAGTTCTTAACCTGAAGCACTATTTCTGGGTTAGCAGAGTCTGTAACCTGAAGCGTATGTAACCTGAAGCATATGTAACCCGAGGTACCACTGTATATGTGAAATTTGGCTTTTGTATTGTTCTTAAGTACTTTTCCAAGTAAATATTACATCTCTCCTGGATATACTGCAATGCTATTTTGTATATATTTTGGTTTTTCATATTGATTTGTTTGATTTTATTTTAGTTCAATAAAATAAAAATAAAATTGAGGAGATAAGTATGTGTGCCAGCTTGAGCTCCTTGGAGAAAAATGGGAATATGAGGTGTTAGTGGAGGGGTAGGGCCTCGGGGGGGGGGGTTCTTAGCTAGTTTGTTGACCTTTGGTCCTCACCCAGCACTCAACTCTCCCCTGTGGGTCATTGAAGCTGTCAGCATTCAACAGCTGCCACATCCTGGGAACAGCTTCAACTGGCTGGCTAAGCCAAGTGAGGGTAGCTGATGGGTCCCAAACCTTCAGTGAGTTCGGACTTTCCTTACATGTGATAACAGGCTCCATCAGTTTGAGTGGGCAAAACCCATCATGGGTCCAGCAGGCAAGAAAATGATTCCTGAACATGTTGTAGAAGAAAGTGAGGGACTGATGGCTCTGAGAAGGTAGCTGATCCAGAAGAAGGAATACTCTGATCCTGAACCTACTCTGTCTTGTGGAATATATTTATTGGGGGGGGGGTGGCTAAGAAATAAACCGTACACAAATCCAGAGTGGAGTCCATAAGACAGTTGGATGGCATATGGAAGTCCTTATGGCAACTCCTGCAGCCAAGCTGGTGCTAGATGTCTTGCTCTGCTTTCTTTTGGACCATTTCAGTGAGTCTAAGAGAGGAGTCTTGTCATTCAGGCAGCCCAGGACGTCCATACTCACTCCCATGTTTGCACCCTGGGGAAGTAATTTTGGTAATGCTAATGCAGCAGTCCAGGTGCACTCAATTGTCTCTTGAGACAGACAGATGCCAATCATCATCATCATCAGTGCTCTCTCTTTTTAAGAAAAATAGGTGCCAGTAGTCACCATGAAGTGCCACACTTTTAACATTCGGGGGGAGGTGCTGATACTGTGTACCCTTGAGTATCCCTCCCCAAATCCAGAAGAAGAAGAAGAAGAAGAAGAAGAAGAAGAAGAAGAAGAAGAAGAAGAAAGATTTTTTTTTCACTCTTAATCTACAGATCATCTCTGGACACTTGGGAGTAAATACCATGCAAATATCTCACATAGGCGCCATATGCCCAATTGTCAAAAATGTATAAATTGTTGTTAGAATGGCATACAAAAGATGAAGAGGTAAAATCAGTAATGATTCAATGGGCTGGGATTTGGGGTACAATATACAATTTGACGAGTGGAATTAATTATGGAACGAAAGGATAAAATTTACAACCTGTACCTCACTAAAAGAAAATCTGATGAAGATAGTTTATAGATGGTATATCACTCCAGTAAAATTAGCAAAAATGTATAAAGTAAGTAACAAATGTTGGAAATGTAAAGAAAAAGAAGGAATATTTTACCATATGTTGTGGGAGTGTAATAAGGTTAAAGTATTAGCCACATTATTTACAATTAGTTTAGCCTTTTGTTCTGAATAAATTGCACTTATACCGTTTTCAAAACCTTGGCCTACCCCCATCCCCTGTAGGTTCTTCTTCATAAAACTCCAAGAGATATTATCAAAAGCTTTCTCCGCGTCCACAAATATCAAAACTGCTTTAGTATTTATGTTCACTTCTAGTTTTTCCAAAATATCAATTATATTCCTCAGATTGTCAGACAAGTGTCTTCCCGGGAGAAAGCCCAGTCAAGCTTGCAAAAATCTATCATTTGCCCGATAATAAATGTTGGAAATGTAAAGAAACTGAAGGTACATTCTTTCACCTTTGGTGGACGTTCCCAAGGATTAAGGCTTTCTGGGAAATGATCTATAACGAAATGAAAAAGGTATTTAAATATACCTTTCTGAAGAAATCAGAGGCCTTTCTCCTGGGCATTGTAGGCCAATTGGTGCCAAAGAGGGACAGAACTTTCTTTATGTATGCCACAACAGCAGCAAGAATACTCATTGCAAAGTATTGGAAGACACAAGATCTTCCCACTCTGGAAGAATGGCAGATGAAGGTGATGGACTATATGGAACTGGCAGAAATGACCGGCAGAATCCGAGACCAGGGAGAAGAGTCGGTGGAAGAAGATTGGAAGAAATTCAAAGACTATTTACAGAAATATTGTAAAATTAATGAATGATAGAATGATGTTGGATAGAAATTAAGTGGTTTCCAGCTGTAATGCTATAAGGGAATATGAAAAATGGATTATCAATAGGTAAAAATTTAACGTTACAATATTTTAAGATTAAAGACTAGGATAAACAAAGAGGGTAAGGATTTGCTGAACCAACAAACCGAACTGGAATACAAAAAAGGGAGGCGTGAGGAGGTCCGGGAAACAAGCTAATGAAAAATAAGTAATGGAAAGACTGAGTGGTTTTAATTATTTTTATTTTGGATTTTTTATTTTTTATTATGTAACATTTTGAAAATTTCAATAAATATCTTATATATATAAAAAAGAAAACTGTCATGCCAAATTGGACATCAAGTTAATACATAGGTGGTGTAGAATAGCTGAGCAATTGTATAAATTACTTTTGGATAGCGCCAATGTTTAGGAAAGGTTTTAGTTAGAGGCAGACATGCCATCACTTGTGGTGGGACTGTCCAAGAATAGAAGTTTATGGGTGGGTGGAAATACATTCAGAAATTTCTCATATTATATGGGAAAAATTAAACCCTGTCAAGTTTTTAATTGCAGGAAAGTTATCGAGAGCTTGATGATGTTACATACTTGCTTGACAGTGTTTTGGTTTTGTGCACACATTTGGCACCTCATCTGAAACGGGAAAAAATGGCATAAAATCTATGTTGCACATACTCATAGTCCACCCAGATGATTTTGAATTACCGGGGTGAGCTCCCGTTGCTGGGTCCCAGCTCCTGCCAAGCTAGCAGTTCAAAAGCACGGGAAAGTGCAAGTAGATAAAAAGGTACCACTCTGGGGGGAAGGTAAACAGCATTTCCGTGCGCTGCTCTGGTTCACCAGAAGCGGCTTAGTCATGCTGGCCACATGACCCGGAAGCTGTACGTCGGCTCCCTGGGCAATAAAGCGAGATGAGCGCCTCAAACCCCTGAGTCAGTCACAACTGGACCTAATGGTCACGGGTCCCTTTACCTTTACTATTTTTTGTGGATGTAGCCCTGCCCATGGGCTGCTCTATCTCATGTGCAGCTTCTGAATGTATCATTTCATTTTTTGACTGGACCGTAAGGAATAGAGTTTGGTGACATCAGATTTTCAACATCGTGATGTATCACCAGCCACACATTAGGATCTGGAGATACATCACAGTTTTAAACACCAAGCTGCATTTGACCCAGCCTCGCAAGGAGCCTGGCTGAAACTGCCCCCACTCTCACTGAGGAAGTGGAGGTGGCTTCACCCCAGCACCTCACTGAGTCAAAAATGACACAACTTTTTTTGTGCTGCTGAGCTACAGGGTGCAGAGGCTCCCGCCCCCAGCTGAGCAAGCCACAATGTCCCTCTGGCTTGCACGCCAGCTGGAAGGACAAAGGAGCTCCTGCCCCCCCCCCAGCTGAGCTGAAATATACTGGGAGTCCTGTAGTGATTTCATGCTCTTTACTGCAGCTTGTAAAACAGTGATTGAATTGCCCCCCAAACCTCAGGCTATTATATACATTATTTACACAATGAGTCCTGTCTGATTGGCTGATTCTTCTTCCCTCCTGGAGCCTGATTGGTCTTTTCCTGCAACCCAGTCAATTGTTGCATTGTAGGATCCTACTTGCCTGTTGTTCTAGGACCCAAGCTTAGTACATAAACCCCTTCTCTCTAAGTTCCCCTTGCTCCCAGAAGGTTAGCATTCCTAGTCGTTGAAGTATGCTGGTCACCTACGTATGCATTGTGGTCTCGGGTGTCTCTCGGTAGGGGTTCCTGGTTCTGGCTCTTACTTTGGGGCTGCCGGCTGTGATGGAGCCGTTGGGTCTGGTGCTGCTGGTCCACTCAGTCGTGGAACTGGTTCTTGTGGCTGCTCAGCCTCAGGGGGTCACTTCTGGACTTCCTAGTTCTGCATCCCTTACCCGCTTCTCCTGCTCTATGGGCCTCACCCTTCTGCTATCCCCTTGGGGTTCCTATGTCCAGCCCTCCACGCTGTTCCCCCCCCCCTGGGAATCACCACCGTAGTTGATCGCAGTGGCGGTCAAATGCAGCGAGGTGGTACTCCCAGTCCCCTTGGTGGACCAGTGTATACTGGTAGCTGGTGAGGAAAATCGACCACCTGAGGACGCAGGGTGACAGTACCTGAGGGGTCTGCTTCTTGGGGGCAAATAGGCCAAGCAGTGGCTCGTGGTCTGTCACGACGGTAAAGGGGCGCCATATTGGTGTTTTGCAACTTTCTGACCTGTTGCAGCAGTGGCGTAGCGTGGAGGGTGCAGGGGGGGCCGGCCGCACCGGGCGCAACATCTGGGGGTTAGGGTTAGGGGGCGCAAATCCACGGGTTAGGGGGTGCAAATTACTTGCCTTGCCCCGGGTGCTGACAACCCACGCTACGCCACTGTGTTGCAGGACCTTAGCCAGACCTTAGCAGAGTATATGCAGAGTTCACGAAAGCAATCGGTTGCAGGCAGGATGGATGAAACAGGAACCAGTAACTTCTTACTTAGAGGTGTTTAATATATACATTGGACTTCAAATTACTATTCACAGGAACAGAACAGAACATGGATCTTTAACTAGCTCTCTCACCACACGACTCTTACACTAACACTCAACTCTCAACACTCTACGCTCTACTAACACATTCCAGTCAGAAGGCCATAAATCATTATTCTCGTGAGAGAGCTTGACCAATCCTGGAGCTGTCTCCAGGCCTCTATATCTCCAGGCAGATTTTACTCCTTTACATTGCCTTGGCTGTCGGCCAACTCCTAACTGACTCTGTGTGAAGCTGCACGTATTCAAAATCCCAACATGCCCATTCAAGATATCGTGAAATTTCTTTACTCCCTTCACGATTGCCAGTCCCTCTTTGTCTATTTGCGAATAATTCCTCTGGGGTGGAGAGGGTCTGGGAAAAGTAAGCTACTGGCACCTCTCTTTCATCCAGAAGTTGCAACCTCTTGTCAAAGTGCTCCAGGATTGAGTTCGAGACGAGCAGATATTTGACTGCTTGAAACACAGCCTCCTGGCACTGCCCCCACAAACAAGGGGCCCGCTTGTCAAGCAGTCTGTGTAGCGGCTCCACTACTGCTGCCTTGTGCAGTAAGAAGGCATGGTAAAAGTTCAATAGTCCCAAGAAGACCTGGGGACTTAGTTGCCGCGGTGTCGCAAATATCCTGCACCTTGTCCCCAGTTGGGTGGACTCTATCTGTGTCCACCATAAATCCTAGAAAATCCACCTGTTGCATTCCTAGCAGACACTTGCCCCACTTCACCTTGAGGCCGGCAGTCTGGAAACGGTGCAGGACGGTGCAGAGTCAGTCCCCAAACTGCCCCGGCATGGCCCCGGTGACCAACACATCATAGAAGAAGAGGGTGATGCCGGGAATTCCTTTGAGGAGAGAGTCCAGTCAATTTTGGAATATGGATGGCAGCATGCTGATACAAAATTGCAGACGCTTGACGCGGAACACGCCCCTGTGAATTACAATCGTCTGTGCCTCGGCGGTGCCCTCGTCCACTGGCAACTGCTGATAGGTCTGGGCCAGGTCCAGCTTGCCAAAAATCTTAGACCCCGCCAGGGTGGTGAGGACATGGATGACCACTGGCACCGGGTATGTATGGGCTTGTTTATGGTACATTTGTAGTCTGCGCAGATGTGGACAGAGCCATTGAGCTTGACAGGCATTTACCAGGGGGTGTTAGGCACCGACTCACTCACTCCTTGCTCCACGAGCCAGTCTAATTCATCATTGATGCAGAGTTTAAGGGTGAACAGGACCCGGCAGGCCTTGAACCTGATGGGTCGTACGGCAGGGTCTAGTTGTAGGCCAACGGGAGATCGGTATATCATCCCAGTGCTCCGCCGAAAACCTCTGGAAACTCTTTGCAGATGGCATCCACATCCACGTGGGAGCTTGTGCGGTTCACCCCAGTGATGGCTAGCCCCAGCGGTCCAAACCACGCCAACCCCAGTAAGCTAACGTAGGGCCCCTTGACCACAATCAAGTCCAATCGCCGCTTCTGCCCTCAATATTGTACACTGAAGGTTCCCACCCCCATCGTGGGGACTTATGCATTTTTGGAAGTCCCGGAGGGTGAATCGGTCAGGCCTAAGCACTGGGAAACAATTTCCTTAATGTCCGTGCTGAGATTATGGACAGGGCTGAGTCTGTATCAAGCTCCATGCGGCACGGGGCTCCCTCTATCTGTACCTCGATGTAAAATTTTTCTGCATAAAAAAAGGCAACTGGTATACCTGACAGTCTGTGATCGCCGTTGAGTTGCCTTGGTGTATCAGACCACAGGGCCTGGGACTCTTGGTCAGCCATCTGGTTTGAAACATCAGGCGGGGGGGGCATGGCACACCTGGGTGATGTGTCCCACTTTTCTGCATTGTCGGCATTCTGCATAGCGGAAACGGCAAGTCCTCCGCTCATAGCTCTCCCTGCAGCTTGCACAGTTCCCCTCTTCTGGACGAGGCTGTCTTGGTGGCCATGCAGCTTCTGAGTGCTGCTGCACTTGGTGCACATCCTCCCGGTTGGATTCTGAGTCATCAGTGAGGTCCTCATGGTGGACCCTCAGTTGTGATGACATGTTTGACTTGAATCCTTGCGCTGACCTCTCAGCAGCTTCCGTTGCTAGAGCCTCCTCTAGGGTGACCTGGAACTTCAGGTCCTTCTTGGCATAGAGGCGCCGCTGCAGCTTCTCGTCTATCAGGCCACCCACGAAACCGTCTTGGCTCAGGTTCTCCAGCTCTTTGAGGTTGCCGAGCCAGGCAGCCTGGCGGAGGGAGGTCACATACCCAGTTATGGTTTCTCCAGGGGCCTGCCGCTTTGCAAAGAAGGCGTTGTGACACGCTACCACCGAGGGCTGTGGCGAGAAGTGCCCCTTCAGCCATTCCATTATCGTAGGTAACGGTTGCAATATTTGTGGGAGTGAGGAGGGCTCGGGCGATCTCGGATGTTTCTTCTCCACAGACACTGAAGAAGATCACCCTCTTCTTCGCTGCATCGGTGATGTCCTTTGCCTCCAGGAGGAACGTGAAGTGGGTGGCGTATTCTTCCCAGTCTCCTGAGGCTGGGCTGAACTGCATGAAGCTGTTATCTGTCGCCATTCTGGGTCCTTGGGTCCTGGAGCTGTAGTCTGGATGTGTGGTGCGATGCTGTGCTGCCTATGGCAGCAGTCTGCGGTGCACGGCAGATAGCTCAGCAGGATCCCATCCTTGTCACCTGTGAAATAAATATACTTGGAGTCTTGCAGTGATTTCATGCTCTTTATTGCAGCTTGTAAAACAGTGATTGAATTGGCCCCCAAACCTCAGGCTTTTATATACATTATTTACACAATGAGTCCCATCTGATTGGCTGATTCTGCTTCCCTCCTGGAGTCCGATTGATCTTTTCCTGCAAGCCAATCAGTTGTTGCATTCTAGGATCCTACTTGCCTATTGTTCTAGGATCCAAGCTTAGTACATAACATGCACATTATACTGCTCCTGCCCCCCAGGTAAGCAAGCCCTGACGCCTCTCTGGCTCACAAATGAGGCACTGGGTTCTGCATAGCTGGGAGGCAGGAACAGTTTAACAGAGCCCCCACCCTGCCTCAGGCTCACATGAGTTGAAGACAGGGTGGAGGCTTTTCAAAACTGTATGAAATTTATGAATTAAATAACAAATAAATAAAACCACATTGATGGGTATTTGGGATGGACCAAGGGAAAGTGGAACAGATAAGGAGCTTCTTTGGTTTTTCATAACTGTGCTTCAGAAAAATATAACTGCAAATTTTGTGGGAGTGATTAAATAGGTTTGGTTTAACTATTCTAGTATCTGGGTAGCTGACACTGTTTTTTTCTTCTCTTTTCTTTTGGAACTCATACTTAATTTTTTCTACATATGTGTAACACAGAGGAATAGTGAATTATCATTTGTTATGGCATGATAGGATGTGCTATTCTCAAGACCTCTATGCGGTATTTTATTTAGGTTTGTATTTCTTACTTGGGTAGTAGCAGTGTGTGCCTGTTGCCGTGAAAGCAACCAAGCACCTTGGGGCGTCTTAAGCACGAGAAGCTGAAAAGAGAGACCCAATCTCAAAATGCTGAAAAATATTGACCCAAGACAGTTCAGCCTAAAGTTCAGCCTAATTAACTTCTATATGCACAAATTAAGCTGTTATAAAGTGCATCTAGCCTCAGAGGTATAGGTAAGTTTCTGCACCGTGCACATTGTAGTTATTAAATACATATATTCAGTGTTGTAACAAGATCATTTGTCTTTCAGAAACACAAAGTAATTTTGACAGATAGTACACGTCTTTCATATTCAACTTGGCATTAGGGCCACTTGAGCTTTGGGGCAATACATAGGAACAACTGCATCAGTAGAGCATAGGCAGGGATCCAAATGAAGGCTTGAATTTCTCAGAAACCTCACATATAACATGGGAATTCAAAGATCGTTCATACAATTGGATGGACATTCCATGTAGATTTTCTGGACCCCTCTTCCACTCACTCCCAGCATTCATTTCGCAGCAATGAATGTCAGTAAACACATTCACAGCCCTCCTGAAGATCAGTGCGTAACTCAAACCATCTTCTTGTACCAGCTCTTGACTTCTCTGGGACTTAATTTGTATCCCCACATTTGGGCTACTTAATTGCATGCACAATGTTTTCCTTACTATCAGAACGGCCATTCAGTGTGTCAATGCATGTCTAAGTTGTGCACAGTGATTTCCAGACTTGGGGTTGGTACTTCTGGTTGATTTTCCCAGGGCCTCTTATTACTTGTCTATTTGCCTTGGGTTGTTATATTTTAAGAAATTTAACCTTCTTACCAAATAATTAATGGATACATCATATAAGACAGTGGAGGATAAGTTTTTAAATAATTAAAATGATAATCAGAGAAACACCAGGTGACATAACAGGGTTATGATATTGTTGAGAGACTGTCATAGACAAGTCTATTGACCCAACATGTTGGAGGAATATTTAAACTAAACTATCTTGGAAGATGGTCACAGTCCAAATTCAAGAATTTCCACTCAAAAGCATTTCTGAGAAAAAATAATAGCTTCTGCATGCTGCTGACATAACCTGGACTTAAGCAGCTGAATGTCATCCCATAAATGTTTTCCCAGTCTGAAAAGCTTCTCTGCCACTGCAGTAGATCTGTAGAAGATGTCCTGCAACTACAAAACGGCTTCCAATCTTCAAGTAACATTCAACTCTCTGGATGCTCTCTTTCATGAACAAACATAGTCTAGGCTAAAACTGAGCTCTTTAACCTTTAACAGTTGTGCAAAGCTGGGCATTTCCAGAGGTGTACCTTTCATGACAACCCACCCTATTCCCCTGGGACACCCAGAAATCTGCATATGTTTGCAAGAAGCAAGCTGTCATGTCTATAAATACACAAATGAGACCAGCAACAAAACATTGGCAGTGCTGCTCTTCCTCAGGAAGGCCATTCTCTCCTCCCCCCACTGCCCCACTTTACATCTTTCTAGTTCAGCTGACACACAACATTCTGGAGCTACTGACATGCTCAGTCCTCATTGGGCTCTTTGGAGTTTGGGTGTTATTCTGGTCTTTGCTCTTTCTTCTCCTTTGTTTTGTTTGCTTAAGACCTTTTGTAGTGCTGCACAGCAGTTAATGGGACATGGAACAGTGTGGGGCATATCATCTGCTTTTATGTCATGTGCAACTGCACCACAGCCTAGGACATTTGTTCAATCAGATTGCAGGTGACAGTTTTGAATTTGCATTGTTCTCTTTAGGGAAGGGGACATGGTTGTTGGACGTCTACAGCCATTTTAGGGTGGCAGCAAAGTGTTACAATCACAAGCCTTGTTATTTCATTTTCATAATTTCATTTTAAGGCGTTTTTCTCACATGCTTGTGTTGTTGATCTGTGCCTTCAAACATTTATCAATAACTCCACATTCCACCCCTGTAGAACCATGTATGTTTTATGTGCCTATCCAAGGCAGAAAAGCCAACATTAGAGAATCCCCAACAGATGACAGTGCAGCCTGTTTTTGAATAGCTCCAGATTAAGGACATATGGATGAGATTCACACTGAAGACTGGGTTCGAAGCAGCTGTAAGGCATTAGCTCGGTTCCATTCAAAACAGTGTGGCTAAGGGCAGCCACCACCAAATTATTATAATACTGTGTCCCTGGCACCCATCGGTACCCCTGAACTATGTCCCGCTTTACCACATGAGCACTTACCTGAGCTGTTCCTTTAGGCTTTAGCTACATTTTGATCTGCGCCCTTGAAGACCAGAACTTTGCCATGGAACTAATTTTGTATTCCCAATAAAGTTGGACCCCACACCAAGTGAGAGAAAAGATGGAGGCACTGGTTCATAGTCAACATATCTCTTAATCCCTCAATAAACTACTTCCCATGGACCTTGGATATTCAGGTAATGCATAGGTGAACTTCTCCCCCATTCATTTTGGAATAGTGTCAATGTGGTGGAGGTATTCCAGTTATAGAGAGACCACCATTTGAGATGGGATGCCACAGAACACAGTTTTTGGCTTTATGTGGAAAATATATTCAATAATTTTAATATTTTGTGGCAGTGTTTCTCAACCTGTGGGTCCCCAGATGTTGTTGGACTACAACCCCCATCATTCATATTTTTTTTTAAAGATATTTATTGGAGTTTTACAAAAACATAAATTTAAAAGATCATATAATAAGAAAGAAATACAATAAAAGAAACCTAGAAAAATACATACAATAAGAAAAAGAAGAATAAAAACAAATCCATTTTTGTAACCCTAACTCATTATCTTATTTCCTTGGCCTCCTCACACCTCCCCTTTTTCTATCCCCATTTAAATAATCAAATCAGCAAATCCTTACCCTCTTTCGTTTATCTTAACTCTATATCTTAACATATTATAACTCTATATTTTCATCCATTTTCAGTTCAATTTTGCATACTCTTGTTAACTTTGTTGCTAATGCCACTTATTTTCAATCCAACATCATTTTTAACATTCATTAATTTTACAGTGTTTCTGAAGATAGTCTTTAAATTTCTTCCAGTCTTCTTCCACCTACTCCTCTCCCAGGTCTCGGATTCTGCCAGTCATTTCCGCTAATTCCATATAGTCCATCACCTTCATCTGCCACTCTTCCAGGGTGGGTAAATCTTGTGTCTTCCAATACTTTGCAATGAGTATTCTTGCTGCTGTTGTTGCATACATAAAGAAATTTCTATCCTTCTTTGGCACCAATTGGCCGACTATGCCCAGGAGAAAGGCCTCTGGTTTCTTCAGGAAGGTATATTTAAATACCTTTTTCATTTCATTATAGATCATCTCCCAGAAAGCCTTAATCTTTGGGCACGTCCATCAAAGGTGAAAGAATGTACCTTCATTTTCTTTACGTTTCCAGCATTTGTTATCGGCCAAATGATATATTTTTGCAAGCTTGACTGGTGTCATGTACCACCTGTATATCATTTTCATAATATTCTCTCTTAAGGCATTACATGCCGTAAATTTCCTACCGGTGGTCCACAACTGTTCCCAGTCCGCAAACATAATGTTATGACCAATATCTTGTGCCCATTTAATCATAGCAGATTTGACCGTTTCATCCTGCGTATTCCATTTCAACAGCAAGTTATACATTCTTGAAAGTATCTTAGTTTTGGGATCTAACAATTCTGTTTCCAATTTTGATTTTTCCACCTGGAAGCCATTTTTTTTTGTCCAAATTATAGGCCTCTCTTATTTGATAATAATGAAGCCAGTCTCGCACTTTACAACCCCCATCATTCATAGCCAGCATGATCTGTGGTCAGGGATGATGAGAGTTGTAGTCCAATGACCTCTGGGGACCCACAGGTTGAGAACCGCTGTTGTATAGGAACAAATTGATTTTATCCCACAGTTGTGTTTCCTTTAATACTTTACATGGTTTAAGAAGTCTCTTAAGAAAACAGATCACTTTCTATACTTGCATGATGCATCAAGATCATTGGTTGTCCAAATGTTGAGTTAATTACATGCTTGGGGAAGGGACCAAATGTATGAAAATGTATGAATATTGAATATAACTGAGAAAATAAACCATAATGTAACAGTGCTGAAAAGAAAGAAACAACGGATGCATTTTATGCCATCCTGTGGCCATTTACTTCGTATCCTAGCTAAAAGCATCTAAGCAATGTGCTATCAGGAGAATCATCACAAATCTGGATGTCGTCACCTGTTTGATGCTTTAGTTGGAGATGGGCACACTCTGGATGGATGCTTCTATACAAGGCTGACGAAATAACATAGAATAATTTTGTTGAAAATTTAAAAGAAGAACAAATGTTTGAAAAATATGGATACTTATGTGGTAGGTTGAGAGATTGCAGAAAGGATGGTGTATTCTGCTTTTGTGTAGCTGCTTAGTGTTGTGGTTCCTTTGTTATACATTTATAAAAGCCAATAAAGTATACATTGTTAAAAATGGTTCAGGTATCAGAAAATAAAGAAGGTTTCCAGTTAATAGAGAAATATAATGCATAAAGATGACGTTGTTACTAAAGATGGGTAAGGCACTATGAAGCCATGATGGGTTAAGGGTTTTCTTAGATGCTGAAGGCTGAGGGCTACTCTTCTCATCTGAGGGCTATTCCCTTGCTTACAGTCTTACCAAGTCTTACCAAGAACTATCTGATATCCAGACCTATCTCTTTCTCAGAAGACGAATCCTTTGGAGGAGGATATTTGGGGGGGGGGGTTCAGACCCCCAGATTTCAGTGCCATAAAGCATTTCAGTAAGCACTTTGCTACAAAGTATCATTAGGACAGCTTCATTCATCTGCCCTCCCTTATTGTGATAGAATTTCATTAATGCTCCTTTGGTTTTTGGTGCTTTGACTTCAATATCATTCTTCCCAGAGAGGGTTTCACTAACCAATACACCTAAGTATATAAATGAGTAGGTTTCTTCTGTAGTTTCTTGCTTTAAACACCATTTTTTTACTTTTGACTGTGTTCTTCTTTCACTTCATGAAGCAGGGTAGTTTAGAGTATTAAATCATTGGCTTGCATGAAGATTGAGATATTTCTGTTCCTTTTCCTATTTCTTTTTTCCAACCGGTGCATAGAGAGGTACTCTAAGAAGCCATTCTATGGAAGGGAAGGTTGCATTGGCTTAATATGAACATTACAGCTAACACACATCTACTCTTTTGCATGACACCTGCTTAAGAAGACGGACACCTTCTCCCACATTATAGTTTTTTCCATCTCAAGAAATCTCTTCCACCAACCTCTTTCTCCTTTCTACAGCAGCATATATTAGATGTGACTGCTGTTATGAAAAGAGTACCTCATGTGAAAAGAGCAGCCGTCTATCCTGCAGTGATACTCAAATCTGTTCCTCTAATGCTGTGAATAGCAACATAGGTGAGCTGAATCTTCTCACTTACTCTTGGTCACCCCAGACTTTCTTGTGTAAATTAGCATTATTTAGTATTTATTTATTGCCTTTATAGCCCACAATTTCTCAAAGGAAATGGTTCTTCTTTTATGCATTTAACCATGTCAGGTTTATTATGCCGAGAGGCAGAGACTCCCCAAGGTCACCCAGTGAGCTTCATGGCTGAGTGGGGATTTGAACCCTGGCATCTCAGATTCCAGTCCAACACTCAGCACCCATATTCAGCCACATAATCTTACTCTAGCATTTCTTTTCTCTTTCCATCACATGCAGGCTTCATCAGAGAGATCCTGGCATGCATCAGCCTGCGGTTGACTAACCTTTGGCCCTTTAGACATTTCTGGACTACCGCTCCCATCCCCCTCAGCCAGTATGGTCAATGGCTAGAGATGATGCAAGCTGCAGTCCAGTAAATTCTGTAGGGCCACAAAATTCAAAATAAAATAAAATACAAATTCATACAGACAATCCCCCAGGGAAGGGAGAATGAAGCGTTATTTGTTCAGTCATGGGTATGTTGATCATTGATTTATATGACTACTGAAAACAACTTTGCCACGGCCACTGTGATTTCATTGGACTTCTCATCCAGAAGCTATTTGATATAGTAGGCTTCAGGATGACCCAGCTGATTTACCAAAAGTGAAAATCAGTAGTTCCCTAGCTTGATCATATTGTCCACAATGCAATAAAATATCCTATTTTTGGTAAGGGGTACCGCTCAGTCTGCCATTTAACACTTCTAATGGGAATACATTTAATCTGTCTTTGATGAAAAGACATTCTGAGATATGCAGGTACCGTATTTTTCGCCCTATAGGACGCACCGGCCCATAGGATGCACCTAGATTTTTCTTGGGAGGGGGGGAAATAAAGGGAAAAAATTATTCCCCCCCCCCAGGCGCGGGGCTGGGGCGGGGGACGCCTGAGCTTCCCCCGACCTCACCCCCAGAACAGGAGCCAGAGCGATGCCGAAGCTGCGTGCAGCTGCGGCATCACTATGAGAGCTTGCGGGGCTGGGGGCGGAGGAAGCCCGAGCTTCACGCGACGCCAGGCCCCAGAACAGGCTGCCGCCCGCAAGCCTTGCTAGCCCGGCGGGACCTCCCGCCGGGTGCGCAAGGCTTGCAGACATCTGCGCAAAGCATGGGGCCTGCTCCACAGCGCACCCCGTGCTTCAGGCTGCAGGCTGCTGCCCACAAGCCTTGGGAGCCTGGCGGGCTCACTCTCTAGGCTTCAGCGAAAGTCTGCATTCGACCCATAGGACGCACACACATTTCCCCTTCCTTTTTGGAGGGGAAAAAGTGTGTCCTATAGGGCGAAAAATACGGTATCTGAAACTCGAACCCATAGTGAATTCCTACCGCTAATGGGCCACAGAGAACATGAGACTGAGATCAGAGATCACTATGTGAATGTCCCAGAGCCTTTGCCTCAGAGATTCAAGGGCGGTATCATAGCCCAGATGGAATAGGAGAGAAGGTGGCATAATAATCGAAGTAGCTTTTCTAACCATAATTTTCATCCATGAGCTGGTAAACTCCTTGTTGTTTAGGTATGGAAGTAACCCCTGCCCTAGGCCAAAGACTGAGATCTTGAGCCAGTATCTCAGGGCAGCCCACCATGCTTTAGTTGGTAAAGGACATTCACCTGTTTCTGAACATAGTATTGCATTTGGAACCCAGTTTGGAACTTGTAGGAGGGACTGGAGAAACTTTGCCTGGAAGCCATTGAACCTGGAAAATGAGCCATTGAACCAGACTTTTGAGGCGTAGAGGAGTTGAGAGACAGAATTTGCATTAAACGCCTTAATGGCTGATGGAACATAATGACCTCCCCTTGTATAAAAGAATCGAAGTTTAGCCAGTTTGCTTACCTCCGCCTTTTGATAGGTGGTCTGCCAATGATGTTTCCAGGACTTGGAATGATGGAATAGAAGCCCTAGGTAGTTTGTGACCATCCAGAACCCATTTACTCGGGGAGAATCTCTTCTCAAACACCAGGACTCGATTTTTCATAATTGATGGATTACCCATTACCAGAGCAGTAGTCTGAGAATTTCCTTAGTTGGTATTTCAGGCCAGGTCAGGTTCGGGAGAGGATGGCCGCGTCATCCGCATACAACAAGAGAGGGGTCTTTCTCGTCCCTGTTTTTGGAAGATGGCCATCAGGGTCCATCAAGCTTACCTCTAAATCATTCAGAAGCAAACTGAACAAAGTAGGTGCCAAAATGCATCCCTGTCTCACTCCCCTGTCCATCACAATATAGTCCGAGAGCTGGCCCTGCAACCCACACCTAACCTGCAAATTGCTTCCACAGTACAGAGCTTTAATAAGATATAGGAGACGTTTATCCTGCAGTACTAGATGTAATTTGGACCATAGTTGGAATCTAGGGATGGAATCAAAGGCAGATTTCTGCTGCATTAACTAGTAGTCCACACTACACCAGAAGCAGTGAACTCTGGTTTGGTTTTGGTCTGCCTTCCATCACAAGGCAAGGTATTCAGTTAAATATTATTACAAATTCAATGCAGGCATCATTTTGGGCACCTACAAGTTCTTTTTCTCTTTGCTGTTACGTCAGCTGTTCCAGATGAGATATTATAATGGAAAAATGGTTTTCTAGCAGCCCTATCTCTCCTTCTTTCATTACTTGAACTAACATCCTGTTAAAGAAGAGGTGTGTTATAATGTCATGCTCAGACACCCCTTGGCGCCTTCAAATTCTTGCAGGGTGGTGAGAACTCAGAGTGCAATGACACTAAGACTAAGCCATGCATCTTTACTGGCTCTGAATTTTGGAGCAATTCACGGGATTGCTGGCTCAAGAGCAGCCACATCATCCTTTTATCCTGAGCATCCTGTGATTTCAGCACACAATGATTCCTGGAACCTTGGTCATTCTAGGTTTCAGCTTCCAGTTCTCTCTTCGTCTGCATGCCCATCTGAGAAATCAAGTGATTTCCCCTGATAGAAAGGAACTCTGTTGGTTATTTGAACTCATATAGCTGAGTGGCATTCAACTAAATCCTACTCAGAGTAAACAATTGAAATACCACCCACTGTTTCTATGCTTGCTTTTTCTTAATATTTGCATATTTGTATGCACTGTTTGGTTGGAGAATTATGGATTTTGAAGGATAATTGTGTTTTGGATCATTTCTTGGTTCAAGAACTGTGCATTATGTAGTTTCTCACTGAAGAAAAAAATGTACTTAAAGGGATGTATCATTAAAAATAAATATATTTGGAGGGAATTAACCAGAATTTTTTGCAGATCTTGTGATTTATTTCCTTTTGTTCTTTTCAGTTCCAAATTATAAAGTGTCAACTTTCCGGGGATGTGTGTCTCCCCAAGCTTGCCACTCAGGTGATTACAGCTTCAGTTCAGCTCAAGGTAAATTCCTCCAGCTGAAGATGGTCTGCTGCCAAACTGATGAGTGCAATAAGGAACCTGTCCACCGTGAGTATCTGCATCTCTGAAGGTCAAGGGCTTATAAAAACACTGTTTTTTTTCTGGCGGAACATGCTTGGACATAGTTCTGCCACATTTTGGGGGGAAGGATGCAGGAGGCCTTGGGGACCCCAACAGACCACCTCCTTTCTTAAGCTGATCAAATTCTTCCCAAGCTTCGGAAAGCAGGCATGAGTCTGAAACAGGATCTTGGAACCCTGCTGCCTCCAACCCAAATCCAGGTGAGCTTTGGGGAGGTGGTGGGAGCACTCTCAGACCCTGTCAGAGCATCATGCCTCCTGTCCAAAGTTGAGCAAATGCTTCCCGGGCTTGGGGAAGGAGGCACTAGGCTATGACAGGAGCCAGGAACCCAACTGCCTTCTACCCAAAGCCCCCCCATCTCCAGCAGAGGGGGCTCGGTGTCAGAGCACTTGGGCCAGTAAGCCAATGACAGGGGTTTCCCCGCGGGGTTGATAATCAGTTTACCACCCTTGAAGTGGGCAACGTAATTGTGCCAACTGCCTCTCTAGTCCGATTCACTTGGAATAAATTCTCAGTAGACATATGTAGAAGTGTTAGAAATCCTTTGGGATATCACTTTATTTTTTTAATTAAATTTATACAATCCTGGATTGTAAAATAAAAATAAAAATTAGAATTCCAAAAAGTTAAAATTACAATAGAATAAAAGCATATTTAAACTGTCACATTTCAAACAAGCTGTTGGTGGGGCTGAAGGAAGAGAAGTAGAAATCTGGAAAATCTGGGAATCACTCTCCCCCATGTGGATTCTGGGCCTGCCCACGCCTTGCTTACACACACACACAGACACACACACACACACACACACAGAGAGAGAGAGAGAGAGAGAGAGAGAGAGAGAGAGATTACCCCCAAGAGAATGCAGCTGTCTGTACATTCAGATACAGAGAGTTAGAATCAGAAAGCAGAGAGCTTGCCTGATACACGGCTACCAAATGAGAACTCCAGAAAATCCACAAAACAATAGTGTGCATGACAAAAGGTGAAACACAACAATATTTTTTATAAATGCTCAGCAGATATGTCTGTTCTTCAAAGTTGATGGCAAATGAGGGTTAGGGCTGCCTGGGAGTGGGCCCTAGCCAACAGACTGTTGGGGGCAGGTTAAACAGGGGAGGATTCTCTGAGATGCCCAATCTCTGTGATCACGAGTAGAAGGAGAAGTTACGCTAAAGGGCAGACCATGTCAATACCAAAAGGGCAGGTTTGGTCGTTGTTTGAAGACTACCCCTGCCTCCGGGTCTGGTCTTGACCGGAAGGGTATTGAAATCAGCAAGGGAGACCCACATGACTTGAAGGTGCTGCTGTGCAATGCCAGGTCAATAATCCGTAACACCACTGCCATCTATGGATTGGGGACTTGACCTGGCATGTGTGACAGAGACAGAGAGCAACCCAGGTCAAGTGAGCGGGGAGAGGGGGTTGCAGTGATTTTTAGGAAGTCATTAGCTTGGACCAGGGGTCCTATTGGGAAGACCCAGTTTTCCCAATGTTCTGGAAGTTGGGCAATAGGGGCAGGACAGGATTCCTTTTGGTGTACCAACATTCCTGCTGCACGAAGGATTCCCTGGCCGAGCTACTTCAGGTCATGGTGGATGTGCTCCTGGAGGCACCTAGTTTGGTTGTCCTAGGGGATTTTAACATCCATGCCGACACAACCTTATAAGGGTCCGCTTGGGACTTTGTGGAAAGCATGGCCTCCATGGGGATGTCCCTGAATAAGTCTGGGCCAACTCATAGTCATAGGCATGCCTTAGACCTGGTGTTTACCTCCATGAATGTGGGTATTTTGACACTAAGTAAAAGTGAAACTAAAGAAGTGCCATGGTCAGATCGCTTCCTGGTGCAGCTGGACTTCTCCGTGACCCTTCCCCTCTGCAGGGAGATGGGACCGATTTGGATGATCTGCCCTCACCACTTAATGGATCCTAATGGTTTCCAGGGAATGGTAGGGAATGTTTTCTCCCAAGCTGATGGCTCTTCAGCTGATTCCCTGGTGCCCCACTGGAATGCAGAGTTAACAAGGGTTACAGCTCAACGGGTTATAGCTCAACGTGGAGCCTATCAAGTGGTGATATCAACGGTGAAGGGGACCTTCTTCACCGCCTCTATTGCATCTGCAGAAAACAGCAGCAGGAGACTCTTTCAGGTGGTTCGGAATCTTACAGAACCACCTGTGCCATCGGGGCCTGATAATAATAATAATAATAAAATTTTATTTATATCCTGCCCTCCCCAGCCAAAGCCAGTCTCAAAGCGGCTAACAACAATAAAAGTAACACAACATTCTAAAATCAATTCATTTTAAGCTCAGTTCAAAATCAAATTAATGGCAACCATTGGGCTAGAGTTCTGTGAGGATTACCAAAGGAGGGGGTCAGACTGTGCCTTCGCCAAAGGCCTGGCAGAACAGCTCTGTCTTGCAGGCCCTGCGGAAAGATGTCAAGTCCCGCAGGGCCCTAGTCTCTTGTGACAGAGCATTCCACCAGATCGGGGCCACAGCTGAAAAAGCCCTGGCTCTGGCTGAGGCCAGCCTAACCTCCCTGTGGCCCGGGACCTTGAATATGTTTTTGTTTGAAGACCGTAAGGTCCTCCGTGGGACATACCAGGAGAGGCGGTCCCGCAGGCCCCCAAGATCTCCTGCAAGGATTTTGCAAAGTTTTTTGCAGATAAAGTCACTTGGATTCAGAAAGAGGTAGACTCCAACCGTGTGAGTAGGGTGAGTTGCAAGAGATAAATTCTAGTCTAGTTGCATGTGATAAATTCCAATCTGTTACCTCCAAGCATGTGGACAGGATGCTTGGACAAGTGAAACCAACCACCTTGAACCTTGAACCTTGCCCATCCTGGCTCATAAAAACAAGCCTGGAAGGCTGGGTGATGGGCTCTGCAGGGTGGTGAATGCTCTGTGAGGGAGTCTTCCCAGCCCTGCTGAAAGAGGCGCTCATTAAACCGCTCCTTTAAAAAACATCTCTGGACCCAGCTGATATGGCCAACTATTGCCCAGTCTCAAATCTTCCATTCTTGGGCAAGGTGATTGAGTGGGTGGTTGCTGAACAACTCCAAGCACACCTGGAGGATGTGGACTAGTTGGATCCCTTCCAATCAGGATTCAGGCCTCATCATTGGACGGAAACCGCCTTGGTTGCACTGGTCGCTGATCTCTGGCGGGCTAGGGATAAGGATAAAAGCTGTTTCCTAGTTCTGCTGGATCTCTTAGTGGCCTTTGACCATAACATCCTTCTGAACCATATAGAGGGGCTCTCATTTGTGCAGTGCTTCAGGGTTCTCTCCTCTCTCCCACACTTATATTATCTATATGAAGCCACTGAGATAGATCATCAGGGGGGTTGGGCTGGGTGTTCATTAGTATGCAGATGAAACCCAGCTCTACCTCTCTTTTCAAATCTGACCAGGTGAAGATCCTGTGTGAGTGCCTGGAGGTGGTTGCAGGATAGATGATGGCTAATAGATTGAGGTTGAATCCTGACAAGACAGAAGTACTGTTTTGGGGGAACAGGGGGCAGGTGGGTGTGGGGGACTCCCTGGTCCTGAATGGGGTAACTGTGCCCCTGACTGACCAGGTGTGCAGCCTGGGAGTCATTTTGGACTCTCAGCTGTCCATGGAGGCACAGGTCAAATCTGGTATGCAGGCTGCCTGCAGACTGTCTCGCCAGAGTGGTGCATGCTCTAGTCATCTACCGCTTAGATTACTGCAACATGCTGTATGTGGTCCTACCCAGAAACTGCAACTGATCCAGAATGAGGCAGCTAGACTGGTGACTGGGAGTGGCCAGTACATTTCTAAAAACATTGGCTCCCAGTACGTTTCCAAAAACAATTCAAAGTGTTGGTGCTGACCTTTAAAGTCCTAAACGGCCTAGGCCCAGTATACCTGAAGTAGTTTCTCCACCTCCATCCTTCAGCCCAGCATTGATGGCCTTCTGACGGTTCCCTCACTATGAGAAGTAAGGTCACAGGGAACCAGACAGAGGGCCTTCTTGGTAATGGCGCCCTGTGGAATGCCCTCCCATCACATGTCAAGGAAATAGACAACTATTTGACATTTAGAAGACATCTGAAGGAAGCCCTATTTTTGGAAGTTTTTAATGTTTGAAGTTTTATTCTGTTTTTAATGCTCTGTTGAAAGCCACCCAGAGTGACTGGGGAAACCGAGCCAGATAGGCGGGATAGAAATAAAATATTATTATTAAAAATATCATCATTATCACCATCATCATTAATGCAGGACGCAATGTGAAGGTAGCATGTCAGGCTAGTGTCAGCAGCTACTAGAAGGCAAAAAACAAATCAAAATAAAAGTACAATAAAGAGAATGGGGAATGAGGTGCATCCATATGCTGACTGTAGGTTTTTATTTTGGTAGTTCCACCACGTGAAGATCTTTCCCCCAATGGTCGACAGTGCCCAGCCTGCTTCAAGATCACCGATGTTATTAAAGAAATGAATAAAAATTGCCCACGTGAGGGGTATGTCAGCTGCCTTGCCAATGAGACCAAGTGCATTTCCTACAATAGTCGTATTTCCATTATAACAGGTTTTCCAAGTGAGTAATATTGCCTGCTTCTGTCTCTTTCTCATTTCCAGAAAAGCAATGACTGATATTTGTGTATAGCTTTGATTTATTTCTCTAAGGGAAAGGGCAATGCTCTAGTCCTGTTTTGGATTCCAAACTATCCCCACATGAAGAGCATAACAACAAGAGGGGACAGGCTCACTCATGTGCAAGGCTTTACCTTGTGTAAGACTGGGGGGCCTACAAAGCACAGCAGACTCCTTACAGCACACCTTTGTCCTCTAATCCACAAGGAGGAGCAGAGGAGAGGGATACAGGGGAGGGTGCAGGACCAGCCAGCACATCACAGCTTCTCCTCACAGCTGTATGTACCATTTGGTGCTGGTCCAGGAGGCCTGGACCACACTCTTTGGCCAAACATTCAAAAGTAAAGGAGGCGGGGGAAAAGAAGGGTACTAATAGTGCACCTCTGTTCATATTTCCTAAGAAATAAGTTGCACTGTGTTAATTGAATCTTAGTGCATCACAAGTGTGCAAAAGACCTGCTGCCTTAGTCTAGCAAAATACATGGGGTGGGAGACCGGGACTTTTTTTCAGCCAGAATTCAGTTCTAGCAACTCTCAGGTGGGTGCCATCGCCATTCTAAGAGAACAAGAGAGGCACTCATGTTGAGTTCCAGCACCTCTTTTTCTAGAAACTGTGGCAGAGGGTAACTTCCTGTTCACAATGCATCACCATGGTGTTAGCCAGGTAACCCAAATTCAAAGGTAGTGATACTTGGCTGTTAGATTAATCATAGAGTGTGTAGGTTGAGCTTTAATAACCACAGTCATCCCTTTCCCCAAAGCCCCAATAAAGAACTCATGCAAAGGTTATTACTTTGTGTTACACAGATCGTCGTCATTTAGTTCAAAGGCTCAAATTCAAAGGTTGTGCAACTGAAGACTTGTGTGCCCTTGATGGAAAACACTTAGGACACCGTGACCTTCAACTGCTTAAAATTGAAGCAAAATGCTGGAATGCTGAGATATCCACAAAGAAAAACGACCTTGAAGGGTAGATACCAGACAGCAAAGCTCTCCTCCTCGTTAATTCCACCATTCATGGTAGCTGCAGAAGAAACTGGGAGCCTAGGAGTGAGAAGAGGAGCTCAGGCCTCGTGGGTTTTCTTTTTCATAATTGGTGAAATTCATCATAAAAAAATAAACTCAACTGGCACATTGAATCTGTATTCTGTATCTCTATGTTTTAAATACGCAGAATGTGTAGAATGCTGAGAAAGGCATTTGAAGTAAAATATGATAATTTGTATGTTATTTTGTTCAGCCCCACTTGCATGTCAAGGCCCTGTGACCCTTAAGGACAATAATTACACAGAAAGATTTATTTTCATTTATGGATTCTAATAGGCCACAGCTTTATTGTTTACAGATGCGGGTGGTTTGGCTTAGGCATTGGGTGAAGCCAGCATATCTTGAGGAGGGGTAGGCGAAGGCTACAACCTCCCATCCATCCAAACAAAGCCTTACCCAATGCATAACCTTACAAAGTTGTGTTGATTGCTTCCAGGTAGGCAAAAAACAAATGGTTGGTGCCACCCAGCTGATCTTCTTTCTGTTGATCTTCTTTCCTGACCCAAACAAATTATTTCATTTTCCTTTTTTACCCAAAAATTATAAAGGAAGCCAACTATTTTTTATTAATAATAAATGTCAATGGCAATCCAGATATTAAAGAAAATGCAGACAAGCATCTATTGAAAGTGATACTACATTGGCAGTCTCACCACAAGCAACAATACTAGGGTGGGGGTAATAGCACAAGGGTAATAGCACAACAACAAACAACAGAGGGGAAGGTCCATTGTCAAGGATGTAATCAAAGAAATAACTTTATCTACACCATATCTCAAATAAAAGAAAATGAATTAATTTAAATAAAAACAAAAACAAAGAAAGAGAAAGAGAAAGAGAAAGAGAAAAGAAAACATCAGGGGAAAAACAAAAACAAAAAGGAAAGGAAAGGAAAAAGAGAAATCAGCAATATATTTTCTCTAATCAAGCATAACAACTTTACCTTCAGTAACTCTCACAACCATTTCTCCATATTCAACAATAATAAATCTTCTCATCTTTATCCACAGTTGTTTCTCCACTGTGAAAATATAGAAAAATAATATCTCATAGTTCTTTACTTATTATGTATTCGTTAATTCACACCCACTTTTGTCCCTTCCATTCCCATTTCCTGTTGTAATTTCTAACTTGATTTTGATTTTGTTAAAAAAAGAAATCGCACATTTATGCTTGCATCTTTTTTCTAAGAAAAGAGCCAGAGGTTTGACAGCTATTTCCTCAGCTATTTCCGAGTTGTATGCAGAGTCCTTTCTCGCTCTCCCTGCCAGCTCAGGATGTCTCTTCACCTCTCTTTTCATGACTTCATTCCATTCCTCCAACATCAAAACTCCACCATATGACTGTTTCCACACACCCCTCTACACCTGTACTCTCCTGCTCTGGCAATGCTTCATCCATATTGCTCTCCAAAATCTCTGTGTGCTCTGTTTAATTCCACTTTCCATTAAATCTATCTCTGGTCACCTTTCATTCTCCATCTCATCAGTCAAACCTCTAATTATTTTTATTTGCTCATAAAGCAATTGCGGAAGGATGCCAACAGTGAATGGGATGTCAAACAATGTATTTGGCATACAGAATATTCTTGATCTTAGTTAAAATTCATTCTCCCTCTTAATATCTTCACAGTCTCCACCTTAATAATTTCAATATCACATTTCTATCTTTATTACTTCTCAACTTTATCTCTTATCATTCCACATTCTTTTCTCACAGAGGAAATGTGTACTGTAGAATAAAAATTACTTTCATTTGAGAAGTGACACTTTGACCCTGCTGCCTGCACAGCGCAAAGCCCAATGAGCCTCCGTTCTCCAGTGTGGTGAGAGCCAGTGTGGTGTAGTGGTTAAGAGCGGTAGTCTCGTAATCTGGGGAACCGGGTTTGCGTCTCCGCTCCTCCACATGCAGCTGCTGGGTGACCTTGGGCCAGTCACACTTCTTTGAAGTCTCTCAGCCCCACTCACCTCACAGAGTGTTTGTTGTGGGGAAGGAAGGGAAAGGAGAACGTTAGCCGCTTTGAGACTCCTTAAAGTGAGTGAAAGGCGGGATATCAAATCCAAACTCTTCGTCTTTTTCTTCCTTCCTGCCCACCCAAACCCCAACCCAGTAGAGCGACTCCAGCTTCCCTGGCGAACGGGTCGCTCGCTTGCCAGGCGTGGCTTTCCTTGAGTCCCATGCTGAGTTTTCATAGGCACCCATACTGGAGAGAGGCTTGGAGTTTGAGGAGAAGAGTGTGTGTGTTGGGGGGGGAGCAAGGGGGAGAGAGCAGCACACATGCAATAGCCAGCGGCACTTCTGAGCAAGGCCCAGCCAGCCTGATGGGTAAAAAGCTGCTGCTTGATTGTGTTGTGGTTGCTGCAGATCTGCAATCCTTCAAAAGACCGGGAGCAGGGCCGCTGGTGGGTGACTTATGATTCTTTCCCACCCCTTGCCTTCCAAAGCTAGCAGCCTCTTTCCCTTATTTAAGCAACTTCTCCTGTGGTGTTGGGGAAGGAGAAGGAGGAGATGGTAGTGGCCATCAAATACAGTAAACTAGAGGTTTCTTTCCAGTACACCCATATCAAACTTCAAAGTAGGAACCTCATTCTCCACAGCCTTTCCAACATAATGGTGAGCTTGAAGGATTTATCTTTGCAAGGCTTGTGGTGGTCCAATGCCACCAAAAGGTGACTTTAAGGGATGACACCCAGGGTGACCCACACCGACCTCACCCCCCGCCCCATTCTCAGCCAGTGGGAGGAGAGGGAGATGGTAGTGGTGGCCACAGGGATTTGATGGAGGGATGGAGTTGCTCAGTTTAACTTTGAGATGAACCGTATTTACTCATCTCTAATGTGTCATCAAATACGGTATAATAGAGGATTCTTTCCATTATTGGGCAATAATTAGTCCAGCTGCTGTGAACAGGAAGAAAATTTTTTCTTTAGATGTAAGGTTGGAATTTGGGGTCAAATCTCATGATCATAAAACAAGTGCCAAATTAGGAGGGTAACTCTGGAGATCAGATGAAAAACTTTGTGCCAAAAGGTGTGTCCCACAGTACACCCCACACCAAAGGTGAAAGTAGGAACCTCATTCTCCACAGTCTTTGTAACATAATGGTGAGCTTGATGGATTTATCTTTGAAAGGCGTGAGGGGATCCACACCACCAAAAGGTACTTTTAAGGAAAATTTCCTGGAGGTGAGAAGAAATTTGTTTTTAGAGATGGATTATATACATGCTTTTTCACTTTTGAGGTTCCTATGTCTGTCTCCCATCTCTTCCATGTTGCCCACAAAGGTGTCTAACATCATACCATATATCACCGAAACTGCCTTTTTCCTGTCATGGCTATGTCTGTTACATAGCGATTCAAAAGCTGTCAAGGGTCTCAAGCCTTCACCATTGCATTCCAGAGACATTGCAAAAGTGCATTGTTGATACAGTTGTAACCAGGACCATTTAATGGCTTTTGTCTTTCCCTCATTTCCTCTTTTGAGATTGCTTTAACATCTACAAACAAATCTCTAATCCTATAGAAACCATTTGTTTCAAGATCTCCAAATGGGTTATACTGTATTTGTTTGCATGTTTAAATAAGGGGTGATCTTGCAGGGGCATCAGTGATGAAGGCCTAGGAGCCAATACGGAGTTCCAATTCCACCACGCCATCAATGTTACTTTGAAAAATGGGTTATCCACCTTTTCGTGTTCCATCTGAGGCAGCTTCAGGAAAAGCAGAGCACGTACTGATAGTCTTGTGTAGGTACTTTCTCTCTGTACCCATGCAATATCTACTTTGCCTTTCATGAGTGGCATCAATGATTTAATTTGGAAAGCTGCATAGTATAATGCAAGATTGGGTATTCCTAGCCCCTCTTTATTGCTATGTCTAAATAAATTTTTTTGACTGAGTCTGGGTCTTTTTCCTAATGAGATAAAGGGGGTTAATTTGTTTTGCCATTTTTTTAAGTATGTTGGTAAAATCTGAAACAGAAATGAGAATTTTGGCAGAATTGACATTTTTATAGCTGCATTATGACCTAGCCAGCTAAGGTTTTTGTGCTTCCATTAAGACAGTTGTTTATTACCATTTTGAGCAAAGACTTATCATTTCTTCATTTTCATTGATTAAGATCAGCTGTAAAGATTATCCGGAGGTATTTAAACCCCCCAAGGGCTATCTTCATCTTTGACATTTCTGTTAGCTGCTTTTGAACTGCTGCATAATTAATTTGTAGTACTGAAATTCAATGAAAACTTTTGAAATGTTCTTTCAAAGATTAAAGCACAACAACTGAATCTTGCCCAATTACCAATGTATCATCCACAAACAAATCTACTTTTTATTCAACATTTCCTATTTTCACTCCCTTCACAGAGGCACATAGTTGGATAGCTAAGATCTTTATTGCCACTGCAAAAAGCAGTGGTGACCTTGTTGAGGTTTCTTGGAGCATCATCATATCCATTTACCATGATTATAGCTGAAGATTTTGAGTAAATTTGTTGAATTGTGTGCAGAATTTTTTCTTCAAATTCTAATTTAGAAAGTAAGAGTTTCAAATAGGTCCCCTCAACTCTGTCAAACACTTTAAAGGCATCGAGTGAAATTAATGCCCCTGGAGTGTTTCGTAGCTGCAAGTCATAGATTATATCAAGAACTCTTATAGAGTCTGCTGTATTTCGTGAGGGTATGAATCCTGTTTGATCTGTGGTGATGTATTGACCTATGAAAACATTTAATCTCTTAACCATCACAGCTGTGAATAGTTTTGCATCCACGTTTATTAAAGCAATCGTTCTATATGAATCAGTTTGGTGGAGTCTTTCATTTATAACCATTTTTATTAATTTTTCAGTTTATACATCTCAAAATAAACATGTTACATAATACCATGTAGCGCATGACTTCCCTGCTTTCCCTTTCATGGTTCCCACGATTGGAATGTAATAATGGAGGGATACAATCTATTTCAGAGAAACAGACCAGACACGAAAGGAGGAGTGGCGTTATATGTCAGGGATGTGTATACCTGTGAAGAGATCCAAGATTTAGAACCTCAAAGCCAAAGTGAGAGCATTTGGGTCAAAATTAAGGGAGAGAAGAATAACAGTGACCTCATTGTGGGAGTTTACTATAGATCCCCAAGCCAAACGGAGGACATAGATGATGCCTTCCTGGAACAGATGGCCAAGCATGCAAAAGGAAGGGAGATAGTAGTAATGGGGGACTTCAATTACCCGGATATTTGTTGGATGTCAAACTCAGCCAAGAGCATAAGGTCAAACAGATTCCTCACTGGCCTTGCAGACAACTTCATTGTCCAGAAAGTGGGAGAAGCAACAAGAGGAACAGCCATTTTAGATCTAGTCCTAACCAATGTCGATGACCTGGTTAGTGGGGTAGAAGTGGAAGGATCATTAGGCACGAGTGATCATGCTCTTCTGAAGTTTACTATACAGCGGAAAGGAGCAGCCAAGCATACTAGGACTCAGTTTCTTGACTTTAAGAAAGCCGACTTCATAAAACTTAGGGAAGTGCTGGGTGAGATCCCATGGACAGTAATACTAAAAGGAAAGGGAGTTCATGATGGCTGGGAGTTTGTTAAGAGGGAGATAGTAAAAGCACAACTTCAGGCAATACCAATGAGACAGAAACATGGAAGGTGCCTAAAGAAGCCAGGGTGGCTATCTAAAGAACTTTTAACTGAGTTAAGATTAAAAAAGGATGTGTACAAAAAATGGAAAAGGGGGGAAACCACCAAAGAGGAATTCAAACAAATAGCCAGCACGTGTAGACACAAAGTCAGAAAAGCTAAAGCACAGAATGAACTCAGGCTTGCTAGAGAGGTTAAAAGCAACAAAAAAGGCTTTTATGGGTATGTCCGTAGCAAAAGGAAGAACAAAGAAAGAGTGGGGTCACTCAGAGGAGAAGATGGTGAAATGCAAACAGGGGACACAGAAAGGGCTGAACTCCTCAATGCCTTCTTTGCCTCAGTCTTCTCCGATAAAGAAAACAATGCCCGACCTGAAGAATTTGGAGCAAATGATTCAGCAGAGGAAACACAGCCCAGAATAACTAAGGAGATAGAAAAAGAATACTTGGCTAGTTTAGATGTATTCAAGTCTCCAGGGCCAGATGAACTGCATCCAAGAGTATTAAAAGAACTGGCAGATGTGATCTCAGAACCACTGGCAGTCATCTTTGAGAATTCCTGGAGAACAGGCGAAGTCCCGGCAGACTGGAGGAGGGCAAATGTTGTCCCTATTTTCAAAAAGGGGAAAAGAGAGGACCCAAATAATTATCGCCCAGTCAGTCTGACATCAATACCAGGGAAGATTCTGGAGCAGATCATTAAGCAAACAGTCTGTGAGCACCTAGAAAGGAATGCTGTGATCACCAATAGTCAGCATGGATTTCTGAAAAATAAGTCATGTCAGACTAACCTGATCTCGTTTTTTGACAGAATTACAAGCCTGGTAGATGAAGGGAACGCAGTGGATGTAGCCTACCTTGATTTCAGCAAGGCATTCGACAAGGTGCCCCATGATATTCTTGTAAAGAAGCTGGTAAAATGCAGTCTTGACTATGCTACCACCCAGTGGATTTGTAACTGGCTGACTGTCCGAACCCAAAGGGTGCTCATCAATGGTTCCTCTTCATCCTGGAGAAGAGTGACTAGTGGGGTGCCACAGGGTTCTGTCTTGGGCCCGGTCTTATTCAACATCTTTATCAACGACTTGGATGATGGACTCAAGGGCATCCTGATCAAATTTGCAGATGACACCAAACTGGGAGGGGTGGCTAACACCCCAGAGGACAGGATCACACTTCAAAACGACCTTGACAGATTAGAGAACTGGGCCAAAACAAACAAGATGAATTTTAACAGGGAGAAATGTAAAGTATTGCACTTGGGCAAAAAAAATGAGAGGCACAAATACAAGATGGGGGACATCTGGCTTGAGAGCAGTACATGTGAAAAGGATCTAGGAGTCTTGGTTGACCACAAACTTGACATGAGCCAACAGTGTGAGGCGGCAGCTAAAAAAGCCAATGCAATTCTGGGCTGCATCAATAGGAGTATAGCATCTAGATCAAGGGAAGTAATAGTGCCACTGTATTCTGCTCTGGTCAGACCTCACCTGGAGTACTGTGTCCAGTTCTGGGCACCACAGTTCAAGAAGGACACTGACAAACTGGAATGTGTCCAGAGGAGGGCAACCAATATGGTCAAAGGCCTGGAAACGATGCCTTATGAAGAACGGCTAAGGGAGCTGGGCATGTTTAGCCTGGAGAAGAGGAGGTTAAGGGGTGATATGATAGCCATGTTCAAATATATAAAAGGATGTCACATAGAGGAGGGAGAAAGGTTGTTTTCTGCTGCTCCAGAGAAGCGGACACGGAGCAATGGATCCAAACTACAAGAAAGAAGATTCCATCTAAACATTAGGAAGAACTTCCTGACAGTAAGAGCTGTTTGACAGTGGAATTTGCTGCCAAGGAGTGTGGTGGAGTCTCCTTCTTTGGAGGTCTTTAAGCAGAGGCTTGACAACCATATGTCAGGAGTGCTCTGATGTTGTTTCCTGCTTGGCAGGGGGTTGGACTCGATGGCCCTTGTGGTCTCTTCCAATTCTATGATTCTATGATTCTATGATTCTATGATTCTATGATTCTATGTGTACGCGGTGAGAGTCAAGTTGCCTTTTGGACACTCTGGGTACCAGTCTTTTGATGGTGCTCCAAGACACCATGGACAGGGCAGACCCGGTGTCGATCTCCATGTCACATGGAGCTCCTTGAATGAGCACCGTGACGTTCATCTTGCGTCGTGTAGGCGAGTCGGTTTGGCCAATCGTGGTTTCAGACGGGCAGCGGCAGTTGGTGAGAGCGAAACAGCTTTCCTTGGCAGACTGGAGTGAAGACTTGGACTTGCGAGTCGGTGAAGGGGGGGTGTCAGACGGAGCCGATCGGCAGACCTTAGCGATGTGGCCCCTTCTGGAACACTTCCTACAGATGGTGTCTCTGAATCGACACTTGGCACGGGAATGGTTGCCTCCGCAGCCGGCACATTCCGGTTGGCCCTTGGACTTCTGTTGGAACTTCCTGCGCTCCTGCTTTGTCTCGTGCACGTCATCGTCTTCACTGGAGGATGCCTCATCACTGCTGGCCTCTTTATGATGCACTGGAACTGGCTTCCTAGCAAGACGCGGGCTGCTAGACTTGCGGATATCCTGGGTGGAGCGTTCAGCAGCTTCTGAGGCCACAGCCTCCTCAATGGCTTTCTGTAGCGTGAGATCTGGCTTGGCGAGGAGACGCCGTTGCAGATGGATGTCCCGGACCCCGCAGACGATTCGATCCATCAGGGCATCGTCTAAGTCTCGGAACTCGCAGTGCATTGCAGCCTGTTGCAGGGCGGTGGTGTAGTTGTTGATTGACTCCCCCTCTGCCTGGTTCCGGTGGTAGAATGCATGGCGGGCAGCAATCTTGGACGGCTTTGGTGCGTAGTGGTTGCGGAGCTTCTCTTGGATCATGTCCCACGGTGTTGCCTGGACTGCTTCAGGCGCAACCAATGCTCGGGCCGTCTCAAACACCTCAGGCCCACAGAGGCTGAGGAATAGGCCCCGCTTATGCTCCTGTGATACTTGCGTCAGCTCGTTGGCTTGGAGGTAGCAGTCGAACCGAGCGAAGTAGGAGTCCCATGATTCCGAGGCTGGCGCAAACGGCGGTAGAGGCACAAGTGAAGCCATGATTCCGATGCCGGCGTGAAGGGCGATGGATGGAACACCATGCTCTAGCCAGAACAGTCAGCTCTGAATTGGTTCTGTTCAGTGATTTCGCTCAGTGATTCAGCTCAGTGATTCAGCTCTGCTCAGAGGGTGGCTGCATCTGGCTGTGCTCTGATGTCCATCTATCCCATCCTCGTCGCCAGTGTTAAGTTGTGGCCGAACATAGCAGACGACACAGCGATTTCTCCAGAGCAGCTCTTTATTGCAAGCTGGACAGAACTGAACAGCAAACAGCTCAGCCGGCCTGCTTTTATAGGCAGCCAGCTGTCAACATTGTAGCAACAACAACCCAGGGTTTCCCGCCTAAAATAACTGACGTGGACCTGAGTGAAAACTATCTACAGTATCCCCCTGCTGGCCCAGGGTGAGAACTTCAGTACATAACAGTTTTCATATTGTTGAGAGACTGTCATAGACAAGTCTATTGACCCAACATGTTGGAGGAAAATTTAAACTAAACTATCTATGAAGATGGTCTCAGACCAAATTCAAGAATCTGCACTCAAAAGCATTTCTGAGAAAAAATAATAGCTTCTGCATGCTACTTTGCATGCAGAAGACGCCAGATATGAATCCCCAAACCTCTGTACAGTATAGGGCTGGGTATGTCCCATTTCAGAAACATTCCAGTTCCAAAAATATACTGCAACCACTGAAGGTATCCAGCCCCTCACATCTAACCACCTAGCATAGTTAATGGAACAGAGAGACTGTAAGCCTACAAAAAAAGTATAGTTGGCTAGCGAGATTCATATGGGGGTAAGCAGCCTCTGACATCAACTGGACATCATCCCCTCAATATTTTTGCAGGCTGAAAAGCTTCTCTGCCACTGCAGTAGATCCGTAGAAAGATGTCCTGCAACTACAAAAGGGCTTCCAATCTTCAAGTAACATTGAACTCTCTGTATGCTCTCTTTCATGAACAAACATAATCTAGGCTAAAACTGAGCTCTTTAACCTTTAACGGTTGTGCAAAGCTGGGCACTTCCAGAGGTGTACCTGTTAGGATATTTCCGTTCCACCTTAAGAAGGGAGCAGGTTGTTGTGTCACAGCCTGCATATTTCCTGTTCACAGGATGTTTCCTGCTTTTGTATATAGCTGTTGTGTCTCACTCTCTCTGTGCCTGAGACATCGAAGCAGGCAGTCATGTTTTTTTCTTTGTTCTGACCAACGCTGAATAAAGTTGTAAATAATGCTCTCCTGAGTGCATCTTTCATTGTGCGAACTCTGCTGATAGAGCGTGCATGAGCTCTGGAATGTGGCAAGCTATTTCCGAGACTTGTGTCGCTAATTGACTGCTACTGCATTTCTACGATAGATCAATGGATCGTCCGGAGACGGTGTGAGGGCATGATGGCCTTTGTCTCCCTGGCAGTATCCCAACAACAGGTTTCGGGCCCAGATTCACGGCACTTACAGGAGAGTAAGACTGCGACAGACTGCTGTGAGGTATGTGGGGAAAAGCGAAAGTAAGGCTTTTCTGTTGCCGCGGCAGAGACTTTGAACTCCGGCCGGCTAATTAGCCTGGGAGTCGAGCCAAGCAGGCTTCGAGATTTATGAGTAGCCACGATAAGGAGCCTCTGAAGTGAAAAAGGCTCACGGCTCAAGTGAATAGCTGAGATGGATCTTTTACAATCCTCAGAAGCTGCTCTGTGTCCACCAAAGCTAAATGGCCACAACTATCAGACCTGGGCAAGGTACTGTGAGGGCCAGATGAGAAGGCTTGGTGTGTGGAATACTATTTCTGAGGACCCCCCAGCCCCTGTGACAGATGAATGGAAGGCACAGGATTCAAGAGCCATGGGGATAATTTTGCTCTCAGTAGCTCCTGAAGAATTAATCACCCTGGCTGGCAAGGCCAGTGCCCGTGAGATGTGGGACGGGCTTAAAGCCTGTCATCTCCGACAAGAGGCTGGGTCTGTGTGGCTTTACTTCAGAAAGCTGCACAGGAAGCGTTTGGAGCCAGGGGAAGACCTTAGAGCCCACGTTTTACATTTGCAGCATCTCAGACAGGAATTGACTCAGAGAGGTTTCAATATGCCTGAGTCACTGTTTGCAATTCTTATCCTGGACTCCCTGGATGAAAGCTATCATGCCGTGGCAAGCCAGCTGGCGACCCTTCCTGCACAGGACCTCACTGCTACAAAGGTCTTGGCGACCTTGCAAAACGAATATGATAGGAGGAAAGCAGCTGAGATGGCTTGCGCGCTTCAGGGGGAGCAATGTGGGACAGCATTCCAGCCTCCAGGGGGAGCCAAAGTGTGGGCAGCTGTGAAGTGCTGGAACTGTGGGACCCAAGGTCACACTCAGAAGTTTTGTCCAAAGACTGGAAATAAACAAAGGAAGAAGCCAGCAGATGGCCAGAAGCAGGGGGGGGTGGAAAGCCCAAGCCAGGGAAAAACAAGGCTTTGTTTGCTGGCACTGCTTCTCCAAAAGCCGAAGGCAAGTTTGATGGCCAGGAGCAGGGGGGCAAGCAGCAGCCCACGCCGGTGGAAGACAAGGTTTTGCTTGCTGGAAAAGCTGCTCCAAAGGCCAAAGCCAGGTTTGTTGTAGATTCGGGAGCCACACGGCATTTGGCAAAAGATCAGCACCTGTTTATCTGCTTCACACCTCAAGATGGAGAGATCCACCAGGCTGACGGAAAGACGCTGCGAATTGCAGGAGTCGGGAATGTGAGACCGGCAAGTCTGCACACAACCATCAAAGATGTACTTTATGTTCCAGATTCTGCAGACAATTTGCTCAGTGTCCCACAGCTGACTGGGCGTGGCTTTGAGATTTCCTTCAAGAAGAGCGTCTGTGTCATCAGGAAAGGCAAAGAGGACATTTTGCATGCAAAGTTTATGGATGGCTTATTCTGTACAACTTATGATGACAATGCTGTTGCTGTGTCTAATGTTGATTCTTTTTTTAAAAAATAATATTTATTAAAGTTTAACAGTTGCAAAAAGAACAAGAAAAACAATCAATAAAAAAATGAAAAAAAGATTACAATACTTCAAAGATAAAAGAAAAAATACAATACTAAGAATAAAAAAAGAGATAGAAAAAAGAAAAAAGAAAAAAAACCCAAAAGCAGTACAACAAAGCAATAAGCGTGAAAAAACAAAGACATTTAAAAACGCTAACATCCAGTATTTTCGTATCTTTATCTTTCATTTACTTGTTTCCTTGACTTCCTCGCACCTCCCTTTTTGTATTCTAATTCAATTAGTTGTCTCAGCAAGTCTTTTCCCTCTTTCTCAAATTTTGTTCCATAATTTATCTTAACGCAATTGAACCTTAAATTTTACACTTTGCCCCATTAACAATCCATTTTTACTTAATTCTTTATAACCTTTCTGCTAAAACCATGTAAATTCATTCCAGCATCTTTCTAACATTCATTAATTTTACAATGTTTTTGTAAATATACTTTAAATTTTTTCCAATCTTCTTCCACCAACTCTTCTCCCTGGTCTCGGATTCTGCCAGTCATTTCCGCCAACTCCATATAGTCCATCAGCTTCATCTGCCATTCTTCCCGGGTAGGTAGATCTTGTGTCTTCCAGTACTTTGCAATGAGCATTCTTGCTGCTGTTGTGGCATACATAAAGAAAGTTCTATCCTTCTTTGGCACCAATTGGCCGACCATACCCAGGAGAAAGGCCTCTGGTTTCTTCAGGAAGGTGTATTTAAATACCTTTTTCATTTCATTTCATTTCATTTCATTTCATTTCATTCAGATCATCTCCCAGAATGCCTTAATCTTTGGGCATGTCCACCAAAGGTGAAAGAAAGTACCTTCAGTCTCCTTACATTTCCAACATTTATTATCAGGCAAGTGGTAAATTTTTGCAAGCTTGACTGGTGTTATGTACCACCTATAGATCATTTTCATTAAATTCTCTTTTAAGGCATTACATGCCATAAACTTCATACCAGTGGTCCATAACTGTTCCCAGTCAGCCATCATAATGTTGTGTCCAACATCTTGTGCCCATTTAATCATAGCAGATTTCACCGTTTCATCTTGAGTATTCCGTTTCAACAGCAAGTTATACATTCTTGACAAATTCTTAAGTTCAGGGTCTAACAATTCTGTTTCCAGTTTTGATTTTTCCACCTGGAAGCCTAATTTTTTGTCCAAATTATATGCCTCCATTATTTGATAATAATGGCGCCAATCTCGTACTCTGTTTTTTAATTTTTCAAAGCTCTGCAGTTTTAATCTGTCTCCCTCTTGTTCCAAGATTTCCCAATACTTCGGCCATTTGGCCTCCATATTGAGTTTTTTCTGAGTCTTTGCTTCCATTGGTGACAACCATCTTGGGGTTTTATTTTCTAACAGGTCCTTATATCTTATCCAAACATTAAACAGTGCTTTTCTGACAATATGGTTTTTAAACGCTTTATGTGCTTTAACCTTATCATACCACAGGTATGCATGCCAACCAAATACGTTGAAACCTTCCAAATTCAACACATCTGTGTTTTCAAGAAGCATCCATTCTCTCAGCCAACAAAATGCGGCTGATTCATAATAAAGTTTAAGGTCTGGCAGGGCAAATCCACCTCTTTCTTTAGCATCTGTTAATATCTTAAATTTTATTCGAGGTTTCTTGCCCTGCCAGACAAATCTAGAGATATCTCTCTGCCACTTCTTGAAACAGTCCATTTTATCCAAAATTTGCAATGTTTGAAACAAAAACAGCATTCTTGGCAATACATTCATTTTTATCACAGCAATTCAGCCTAACAACGATAACTTCAAATTTGACCATATTTCTAAATCCTTTTTCACTTCAGTCCAACATTTTTCATAATTATCCTTAAATAAATTCACATTCTTAGCAGTCATGTTAACCCCTAAATATTTCACTTTCTTAACCAGTGTCAATCCTGTCTCCTGAAACTTATCTCTCTCAGTCTCAGTTAGATTTTTCTCTAAAACCTTAGTTTTCGTCTTATTCAACTTGAAACCTGCTACCTGACCAAATTCTTGAATCAGTTCTAATACTCTTTTAGTGCTAGATTCTGGCTCCTGTAAAGTTAATACCAAATCGTCAGCAAATGCTTTCAGTTTGTACTGTTTGGCTCCCACTTGTATACCTTTTACCAATTGGTCCCTTCTAATCATGTTTAGCAAAACCTCCAGGACCGAGATAAAAAGCAATGGGGAGATTGGGCAACCTTGTCGTGTCCCTTTCTCAATCTTGAATTCTTCCGTCACTAATTGTTCACAACTAATTTAGCCTTTTGTTCTGAATAAATTGCACCTATACCGTTTCCAAAACCTTGACCAACCCCCATCCCCGATAAATTCTTCTTCACAAAACTCCAAGAAATATTGTCAAAGGCTTTCTCCGCGTCCACAAAAATCAAAACTGCTTTAGTATTAATCTTCACTTGTAACTTTTCTAAAATATTAATTATATTCCTCGTATTGTCAGACAAATGTCTACCCAGGAGAAAACCTGCTTGATCTTTATGAATTTCTTCTGCCAAGACCTTTTTTAATCTTTTAGCCAAAATGTCTGCAAAAATTTTGTAATCCACATTAAGCAATGATATGGGGCGGTAGTTCTTAAGCTGCGTCTTTTCAGTCGCTGTTTTCGGTATAAGTGTGATGTACGCTTCCTTCCACGACTCTGGCGCCCTTTTCCCTTCCAGTATTTCATTACAGACTTCCTTTAAAGGTTGTATTAACCATTCTTTCAAAGATCTGTAATATCTAGAAGTCAGTCCATCCGGTCCTGGAGATTTACCTAATTGCATATTCTGGATGGCCCCTTCTACTTCCTGTTCCATTATTTTATAATCCACCATTAATTTATTTTCTTGGGAAATTTTTTGTAGTCCATTTATTTTCAAAAATTTATCAATGTCCATTTCTTTCTGCTTCTCCTGTGTATATAATTGTTTAAAATACCTCTGGAAACACTTTCTAATTTCCACTGGATTCTGTATATTCTTTCCTTCCACTTCCAGATTCGTAATAGTATTAAGTTTTTGTCTTTTCTTCAATTGCCAGGCCAACAGTTTCCCACACTTATTTGCCGATTCAAATGTCTTTTGTCTCATCTGTTTAATCTTCCATTCTATTTCCTGATTCATCATTTTCATATATTGTACTTGGTATAACTTTATTTCTTTCAAAATCTCCTGGGACTTTGGTTTCGCCCTCAATTTCTTCTCACCTTCCTTTATTTTTTCCAAAATTTTGTCTTTTTCCCCATTTTGCATCCTCTTCTTAATTGCATTTTGTTGTATCAAAAATCCTCTCATGACGGCTTTGCTTGCATCCCAAATTACTCTTTTTTCCACGGTTGTATTCATGTTTATCTCGAAATAATCTCTCAAAGTTTTTTGGGCCTTTTTAGTAAATTCATCATTCCTAAACAAAGAGTCATTCATCCTCCATCTAAAGGAACCAGATGGCGTCAATTTCATTTCCATCTTCACAGCATTGTGGTCGGAGCTGGTCTTAGGGCAAATTTCAACTTTACTAATCTTTGGAGCCATTCCTCTAGTTACCCAAATTTGGTCAATTCTTGTCCATGTCATTTTAGCCTCGGAGAAGAAAGTTCCCTCTCTTCCCAGGGGGTTCTTCGTTCTCCAGATATCAACTAAGTCCATATTTTCAGTCATATCAAAAAAGGTTTTGGGTAGTCTTCCATCCTTAGTAACTATTTGTCTTTGTGCCTTATCCATATTTGTAGAGACTACACCATTCATATCTCCCATCAAGATCATATTGTAGTCCAAATAGTCCATCAGTGTCTCATGTAACTTTTTGAAGAATTCCGATTTTCCTTCATTTGGTGCATAGATACCTATTATCAAGAATTTTTCTCCTTGTGTTTGAATTTCAATTGCTACAAATCTTCCTTGGTCATCTTTAAACATAAATTTAGGTGATAGGCTCTCCTTTGCATAGAGGACCACTCCTCTTTTTTTAACTTTATCCGATGAAATAAATTCTTGGCCTAATTTTTTGTTACTCAGTAACTTCCTGTGTAACCTTGTCACATGTGCTTCTTGTAAACAAATCAAGTCCAATTGCTCTTTTTTCAACAAATGAAACACTCTCCTTTTTTCCGGGCTGTTCATTCCATTCATATTCCAGCTCAAGGCCTGCAGTGCCATCATGTGGTTACTTTGGTGCCCCCCAACTGTCCCCAAAGCTTGTTCCTCTTCTGTTGGTAATAATGTTGGTACGTTCACTGGGGAGTCCAATCCAAAAGACAATGTCAATATGTCCAGCGTTCCCTTGCTTGGTGATATTCTCTCCACTCTTTGCTCCAGTCCTCTGTCTGGTGATCCTCTGTTCAATGTTGTTGGCTCTTTTCCAATTCCCTTCTGTAAGTCCTCTTCGTGGTTATACAGGAACTTTGTTTTATCTTCTACTGATTTTATTTTTATTTTCCTTCCTTTAAAACTAAAGGATAGGCCTTGAGGGAATTCCCACCTGAAATTGATTTCGTTCCTTCACAACAAGGCAACCAGATCTCCAAAGTTGAACCTCAGGTCCAAAAGGTGTTTAGGGATATCTTTAAATATTTCCACTCTTGACTGATGTATTACCAGAGTCTTCTCGTAGTGCCAACTCAAAATTTTATCCCTCTCTTCTTTAGATCGGAGAGTAATCAGACAGTCTCTTATTCTGTTCTTCTCCTTCTTGCCTCCTCTTCCAAGTCTGAAGGCTCTCACAATTTTAAATTCCTCTTTTTCCAAGTCCCGGTCCCAGAAAGTTGCAAATTCCTCCGTGAGATAATCTACCAGAGAGTCTTTTTCTAGTTCAGGTATTGCTCGAATCCTCAAATTTGTCTGTTTCTCCTTGAGCTCTATCATAGAAAGCTTCAACTTATGGTCCTCCAGTTGCTTCTGTAAATCTGGAACCTCTGTTTCCAGTTGAGTTACCTTCACTTCCACAGTAACAACCTTTCCCTTAACCTCCTCTGCAATCTGCCGGGTTGAATTGGATTCCTTAACCAATTTCTCAATTGCTTCTGTATTAAAATTAACTTTTTGTCCCAAACTATTTATACTTTGTGTATTTTGATCCATTTTTTTATTCATTTGTTCCAATGAATTATTAATTTTGCTCAGAGCAAGTGCCAGAGCTTCTTCCGAAATCATTCCTTTTGGTTTAGAATGCATCAATGCAGCTGCAGATGAGGCAGGAGGGCCAGATGTGGAGGCTCTTCGAAAAGACTTCCCAGACCTTGTTGTTTTTTCTTGAAGTGAGGGATCTATTTTTTCTTTCCCATCTGCCATAACACACAAACCCTCAAGGTCAAATACAGTCCCAGAGTCTTATCTTTGAAGTTGGAAAATTCCACTCCTTGTAGCAATTTCAAAATCCTCCTCTAGAGGGAAGTAGTTGTTGTTTCCCTTATGTTAGTCCAAAGTGTCCTAATTTTTTTTAAGATTTACAGTTGCACCAATATATTTAGTATCTAATCTTGACTTTAGGTCAAAAGAAGGTAATTGTAACTTTTAAACCGGGAGAAAGTAATTGAAACAAAGTTTCACTCTAGTTTCACTATTTCACTGACAGTCAGATAAACAGTCCATTCCCAGGATGTGGAGCTCCAAAATGCAGCAATTTTAATGGCTGCCGTTCCCAGGTTCCGAGTGATGGAAAATTAACTTCTCCCTCTCTTTTTGCAGGCAGATAAAGTCCAAAAGCTTCCCCCGCTTTTCCCCTGCCTCCAAGGGGGGGTTCACTATTTTTGTACTGGAAATTTAGACGTTTAAGATAGACTTTCAGGCTTTAGCTTGAGCCTAGTTGCTTCTGACTATTTACAAAAAGAGGAAGGCGGACTTCCTGTTTTACACCTCCCCCCGTTCGTTGTCAAATTCAGCTTTTGAAACACCAATTCTTCACTTCACTCACAGGTAATTACTTTTAAGTCCAATTGTCCACAGGAAAAAGTCAGCGCTCTCCGGCAACAGCTGTGCGGCTTCTCTCCACGAAAGTAGCAGTCAGTTCGCAGCACCGCGCCGCTCACCCCACTTCGCTCCGGAGCCCCCGAATGGGGTTCCCTGCGAGTAGGGGAGGCGCTCTTGGTGCCCTGCCGAATCCCACGTTCCCAGGCTTTTTCCACCTGGGATTTCCAAGGGGTCCCCACCTTCGCCGCGGCAGGAGACCCAGTTTTCACGGAGCAAGTTCCTCCGGTCAGAGGAACTCTGCCATTGGCCGATGGCGCTAACCCGGAAGTCCCTGTGTCTAATGTTGATTCTTGTTGTGTTGCACAAACTAACAAAGTTCTTCATGCAGGATGCATTCATGAGGCGCACAGAGGATTTGGTCACATGTCTTGGCAGGCACTGGCCAAGATGCCTGGATTGGTTCAGGGTTTGAACATCAAGCCCTGTAAGTATCACATGAAATGTGTGTCTTGTGCAGAGAACAAGGTGAAGGTTGCTCCAAAAGGCAAGGAGTCTAGTAGGCAGGCTTCCAAACCCTACCAGCTAGTCCACGCAGACCTTGTTGGTCGACTTGCGCCCTCTGTGTGTGGAGCAAGGTACTTCATGGTTTTAATTGATTCTTTTTCCAGGTACATTCATGTGTTTATGCTCGAGCAGAAATCACAAGCATTTCCTAGGTTCAAGGCATTCTGTGCTTGGTTGGAGAATGCTCACAGTAAACGTATCGGCTGTCTCTTTACTGATCGGGGTGGGGAGTTCAATTCTCATCAGTTTGAAGCTTTCCTGACTGAGAAGGGAATCGAGCATAACCTCTCAACGCCTAGATCACCATGGATGAATGGACTTGCTGAGCGAGCAAACGAAACTTTGCTTCAAGGCCTAAAAACCTTGTTGCATGATGCCAATCTCCCTGAGAAGTTTTTGGGGGAGGCTTTGAACACGTTTGTTTATTCCTATAACAGGAGACTGTCATCACCTATTGGTTGTACTCCCTATGAGAAGATGTTTGGTAAGAAACCTTACGTCAAGCACATGAGAATCTTTGGTTCTGACATGTGGGTACACAACCCACAGAGCAACAAGCTTGGGAAGCGTGGGGCACATGGTTTGTTCATGGGTTACGAAAAAGGTGCATACAGAGTATGGATGACTGACTCTAAGTCCATTAAGTTCACAAAGAGTGTTGAGTACAATCCTAAGTGGGGGGGGGGAATGTGGGAATTTTCCAGAGTTACCCAGAGGAAGATCAAGGTGATGTGAAAAAAGCAGACAGTGTTGAGGTAGAAGAGGAAGCTGAGGATGATGATGATGATGATGATGATGATGATCAGAGTTCAGATTCCAGCTCAGTGGGCGGCGCTGCTGCTGGTGTCAGCGACAGTGATGACTCAGCAGACTACAAGAGCTCAAAGTCCTCAGTCAGACCATCTGATGCGTCTGACAATGAACTGGAAGAACCACTGTTCACCACTGGTCATTTTTCTCCTAAGAAGGAGGAGATGAGTGAAGAAGACTTGCGTCTAGTTCACAGATCTGAAAGCGCCACAAAAGGCAAACCTCCAAAGAGATTTGCTGATGAGTTTGCTAAGACAGCAACTGCTGTTCTTAGTAGCTCAGAGAAGGTGTGGGAACCTTCAAGCTTCAAAGAGGTTCAGGAGTTAGCCTCTAAAGATGCTGAGCCTTGGCTTAATGCCATGAAGGCTGAAGTTGATTCCTTGAATAGGAACCAAACTTGGGAGCTGGTACCGGTTGTCCCAGGGATGAGACTGGTTGGCAGCAAATGGGTCTTCAAGGCCAAGACGGACCAGAATGGCAAGGTTGTCAGACACTAAGCCAGGTTGGTTGCCAGAGGTTTTTCACAGGTACCGGGACAGGATTACTACGAGACCTACTCACCCACCGTCAAGTATGAGAGCATTCGGCTGATGCTCAAGATTGCTGCAGAGGAGAAACTGCACGTTTCCCATCACGACATTAATACAGCTTTTTTGTACGGGGTTTTGGGGGAGGAGCTGTATATGCTTCCACCTGATGGAATGCAGATACAGAAGGGAATGGTCTGTAAACTGCGGAAATCCTTATATCATCTCAAGCAGAGTGCCAGGTGTTGGAACACAAAACTCACTGAGACATTGCTTTCTCTAGGTTTTCACCAGGGCAAACCTGATCCCTGTGTGTTTGTCAAGGAGGAGGGGCAAAACAATCTGTATTGTTTATGTTTTGTTGATGATCTTCTGATGTTTTGGAAGAATCAGGCTTTGTACCAAAGCACCCTAGCTCAGCTTAAGGAGCACTTTGACATGAAGGATCTTGGTGAGGTATCCAACTATCTATCTCTGCAGGTGGAGAGGGACCAAGCAGGTAATTTTCTGGTACACCAAACACAGAAAATTGCTGATGTGTTAACCAGGTTGAATTTGGTTGATGCAAACCCAGCAGACACACCGATGGCGACAGGTTACCAGGTAGACGGTACTGCTGAAGCGTTTTCTGACACTACACTGTACAGATGCATTCTAGGCAAGCTGAATTTCATTGCTAGATGCTCAAGACCTGACATAGCTGTAAGCACTAACCTGCTTAGCAGACATGCCAACAATCCTACTGTTCAGGATTGGAAAGCTCTGAAGCGCATAGCCCGCTATTTGAAAGGGACTTTGCACTACAGGCTGAGGTTAACCAGTCAGAAGACTGGAGGTCTTGAAATCTTTGCAGATGCTAGTTTTGGAAGTGACACCCCGGATGGTACAAGCACTTCTGGAGTATGCTACATGTACAACCACTGTCTGTTTGACTGGCTGTGCAAGAAGTAGACGACAGTAAGCCTAAGTTCCTGTGAAGCAGAACTCAGTGCTCTGTCATTTTCACTCATGGATTGTGAATGGTTGATGCAACTGTTTAAGGACATCAGAGTTTCTGTGAAATGTCCTATACAAGTGTATCAAGACAACAGATCCTGTTTCGCTTTGCTGAACTCAGAGTTGCAAGCAAAGAACCAAGTACTTGCAGATTAAGCTACATCGTGCAAGAGAGTATATTCAGAAAGGACTCATTCAGGTGTCCTACATGCCAGGAAATGAAATTCCTACTGATCTGTTGTCTAAGGTTGTTAACAGAGAACAACTTAAGGTTTATGTACAGAGGTTGCAATTGGGTTGAACCACAGGTACTACAGGTTACACGGAAAGGGGGAGGATGTTAGGATATTTCCGTGCCACCTTAAGAAGGGAGCAGGTTGTTGTGTCACAGCCTGCGTATTTCCTGTTCACAGGATGTTTCCTGTTTTTGTATATAGCTGTTGTGTCTCACTCTCTCTGTGCCTGAGACATCGAAGCAGGCAGTCATGATTTTTTCTTTGTTCTGACCAATGCTGAATAAAGTTGTAAATAATGCTCTCCTGAGTGCATCTTTCGTTGTGCAAACTCTGCTGATAGAGCATGCACGAGCTCTGGAATGTGGCAAGCTATTTCTGAGGCTCGTGTCGCTAATTGACTGATACTGCGCTTCTACGAGAGATCGATGGATAGTCCGGAGACGGCATGGGGGCATGATGGCCTTTGTCTCCCTGGCAGTATCCCAACAGTACCTTTCATGAAAACCCACCCTATTCCCCTGGGACAGCCAGGAATCTGCATATGTTTGCAAGAAGCATGCTGTCATGTCTATAAATTCACCAATGAGACCAGCAACAAAACGTTGGCAGTGCTGCTCTTCCTCAGGAAGGCCATTCTCTCCCCCCCCCCACTGCCCCACTTTACATCTTTCTAGTTCAACTGACACACAACATTCTGGGGCTACTGACATGCTCAGTTCTCATTGGGCTCTTTGGAGTTTGGGTGTTATTCTTTTCTTTGCTCTTTCTTCTCCTTTGTTTTGTTTGCTTAAGATGTTTTGTACAGTGGTACCTCGGGTTACATACGCTTGAGGTTACATACGCTTCAGGTCACAGACTCCGCTAACCCAGAAATAGTACCTTGGGTTAAGAACTTTGCTTCAGGATGAGAACAGAAATCGTGCTCCGGTGGCGGGGCAGCAGCAAGAGGCCCCATTAGCTAAAGTGGTGCTTCAGGTTAAGAACAGTTTCAGGTTAGGAACGGACCTCCGGAACGAATTAAGTACTTAACCCGAGGTACCACTGTACTTCTGCACAGCAGCTAATAGGACATGTAACAGTGTGGTGCTTATCATTTGCTTTTATGTCATGTGCAACTGCACTACAGCCCAAGACATTTCTTCAATCAGTTTTGAAATTGCAGGGTTCTCTTTAGGCTGTTGCACGTCTACAGCCATTTCAGAGTGGCAGCAAAGTGTTGCAATTACAAGCCTTGTTATTTCATTTTCGTAATTTCATTTTAAGGCGTTTTTCTCACATGCTTGTATTGTTGGTCTTTGCCTTCAAACACTTATCAATAACTCCACATTCCACCCCTGTAGAACCATGTATGTTTTGTTGTGTGAGATGGGATTCTGGGAGGTTGTCTAGTCTACCATGCTATCCAAGGCAGAAAAGCCAACATTAGAGGATCCCCAACAGATCACTGCGCAGCCTGTTCTTTAATAGCTCCAGATTTAGGGCATATGGATGGACTACAATCCCCATCATTCATAGCCAGCATGATCTGTGGTCAGGGATGATGGAAGTTGTAGTCCAATGACATCTGGGGACTCACAGGTTGAGAACCAATTTGTTCTATGGATCAAATTGATTTTACCCCACAGTTAAATGTTTCCTTTTATATTTTACATGGTTTATGAAGTCTCTTAAGAGAACAGAACACTTTCTATACTTGCATGATGCATTAAGATTATTGGTTGTCCAAATGTGGAGGAAATTACGTTTGGGGAAGAGACCAAAGGTATGAAAATGTATGGATATTGAATATAACTGAGAAAATAAACCATAATGTAACAGTGCTGAAAAGAAAGAAACAACGGGAAGACTTCCGGGTTTGTACCTCTGGTAATGGCGGAATTCCTCTGATCGGGAGGAATTTGCTCTGTGGGAATTTGGGTCTGGCCACCACGGCGAAGGCGGAGACCCGTAAAAAATCACAGGCAGGAGAAGCCTGTGAGTGTGGGATTCGGCAGGCACCTTTTGCGCCTCCCTTACTCGCGGGGAAACCCGGTTTCGGGGGTCCGGAGCAATGTAGGGTGAGTGGCGCGGTGCTCCGAATCGTCTGCTTCTTCCACGGAGCGAAGCCGCATAGCTGTTGCCGGAGAGCACTGACTTTTTCCTGTGGACAATTTGACTCTAAAGTAATTACCCGTGAGTAGAGTTGAAGTGGGAGAATTGGATTTTTAAACGTTTAATTTGGCATCGAAACGGGGAGGTTCAATACAGGAAGTCCGCCTCCCCCTTTTGTAAATAGACTGAAGCAATGAGGTTGCAAGCTGAAGTCTTGGAAAACCTTTTGTAAAAGACTAAATTTCCATCGGCAAAGAACATACCCCCCCCCCCCTTGGAGACAGGAGAAGGGGGGGGGAGTGGTGGACTGAATATGCCTGCAAGAGAGAGTGAGGAGAGCTAAAATATCGCTGCTCTGACCCTGGAAATGGGCTGCTAGCAGGATTGATGTCTTTTGGAATGTTCATTGACAGAGTTTAGAACGTTCATTGACAGTTAGCTTAACAAGAGAATACATTGTTTCTACTGTCTCCGGCTGTTTTTTTTTTAAAAAAGGAATAAAAGTAACTGAAAACTGAAACTAACTTTGGATTATTGGAACTGTGTTTAAAAGAGGACAATACTGATTAATACAAATAGAAACTGTTTCCCCCTAGTGGAAGCTTTTGAAACTGGTTGCTTTACAAGAGCTGGGCTAGGGGAATTTCCAGCTGCAAGATAAAAAACTGTGAGACTCTGGGATTGACCTTGAACCTTTTAAGTGTTATGGCAAATGGAAAGGAACACTTAAAACTAAGAGAAATGTCGACAGAAGAGGCCTTAGCGGTTGCACTAGTGAAGATAAACAATTCGCTGGAACAGCTTCACAAGAAAACAGATGTGATAAATGCGAAAGTGGATGCTGTAAATATTAAAATTGACTTAATTGCAGAAAGTATAAATACCAATACAGAAACCATCCAGAATTTGATACAGGAATCTACTTTGATACGGCAAACTGGGGATGAAGCCAGGGACAAAGTTTGTTGTAGCTGCTGAATGTGGAGCAGCACAGCTGGAGAGAGAGAGAGTCCCAGCCCTGCGGAGGCAACTTGATGAACATGGATTGATGCTTGTTATGATTGAACTTAAAGAAGAGCAGACGAATTTGAGGATCAGAGCCCTACCTGAGTTGGAGAGGGAAGGCTTGACAGAGTTTCAGGAGGAGACAGGACTAACATTGGTTGAGAAAGAGAGGTGTTTGGGGGTTGGCGTGACTGCCAAAAATGTGAATCTATTTAAGGATAATTGTGAAGGACGTTGGATTGAAGTGAAGGGGGGTTTGGAAATATGGACAAATTTGAAGTTGTCATTGTTGGGCCAGGTTGCTGTGGTGGGGATGAGTGTTGCTGGGGATGTCGCTTTTGTTTCAAACATTGCAAGTTTCGGATGGGATGGATTGTTTCAGGAGGTGGCAGAGGGATGTTTTCAGATTTGCTTGGCAGGGCAAGAAGCCTCAATTAAAATTTAAGATATGGACTCATGCCAAAGAAGGAGGTGGATTTGCCCTGCTAGACCTTAAACTTTGTTGTGAACCAGCTGCTTTTTGCTGGCAGAGAGAATGGCTGCTTCTTGAAAACACTGAAGTGTTGGATAATGGCAGATGAGGTTGATGGACTATATGGAATTGGCGGAAATGACTGGCAAAATCCGAGACCAGGGAGAAGAGTCGGTGGAAGAAGACAGGAAAAAGTTTAAAGACTATTTACAGAAATATTGTAAAATTAATGAATGTTAGAAGAATGTTGGAATGAAGTTATATGGCTTTAGTAGAAATGCTATAAGGAATTAAGTATAAATAGATTAATAGAATATTAAAGGAAAAAATAAGGCTAGAATGTGTTAAGATAATTATAGGATAGAAAACAGAGGAAGATGGAAAGGAATTGCTGAAACAATTAATAGAAGTGGAATACAAAAAGGGAGGTGTGAGGAGGTCGTTGAAATAAGTGAATGAAAGATAAGATATTGAAAATGTTCGAGGTGTTTTAAACTGTATTTGTTTGTCTTTGTTCTGTTTTGCTAGTTTAATGTGTTAGTGTTGTGTAGTGTTTTTGTATTGTATTGTTCCTTTTTTTGTAGTGTTTAAATGGCTGGAAAAGTAATAAATATTATTAAAAAAAAGAAAAGAAAAGAAAAGAAAAGAAAGAAACAACGGGTGCATTTTATGCCATCCTGTGGCCATTTACTTTGTATCCTAGCTAAAAGCACCTAAGCAATGTGTTATCAGCAGAATCCCCACAAATCTGAATGTCGTCACCTGCTTGATGCTTCAGTTGAAGGTGACCACACGCTGGATGGATGCTTCCAAACAAGGCTGATGAAATAACGTAGAAGAATTTGGTTGAAAATCTGAAAGAGGAACTAATGTTCGAAAAAATATGGATACTTATGTGGATACTTATTTGGATCCCTTCCAGTCGGGATTCAGGCCTCATCACGGGACTGAAACTGCCTTGGTCGCACTGGTTAATGATCTCCGGCGGGCTAGGGACAAAGGTGAGAGCTGTTCCCTAGTTCTGCTGGATCTCTCAGCAGCGTTTGATACCATCGACCATAACATCCTTCTGGACCGTCTTGAGGGGCTGGGAGCTGGGGGCACTGTCATACAGTGGTTCCGCTCCTTCCTCCTGGGCCGTGTTCAGAAAGTGGTGGTGGGGGATGAGTGTTCAGACCCCTGGGCTCTTACTTGTGGGGTGCCTCAGGGTTCTGTCCTCTCCCCCATTCTTTTCAACATCTACATGCAGCCGCTGGGAGAGATCATCAGGGGGTTTGGGCTGGGTGTTCATCAGTATGCGGATGATACCCAGCTCTACCTCTCTTTCAAATCAGAACCAGTGAAGGCGGTGACGCTCCTGTGTGAGTGTCTGGAGGCGGTTGGAAGATGGATGGCGGCTAACAGATTGAGATTGAATCCTGACAAGACAGAAGTACTGTTTCTGGGGGACAGGAGGCGGGCAGGTGTGGAGGATTCCCTGGTCCTGAATGGGGTAACTGTGCCCCTGAAGGACCAGATGTGCAGCCTGGGAGTCATTTTGGACTCACAGCTGTCCATGGAGGCACAGGTTAAATCCATGTCCAGGGTAGCTGTGTACCAGCTCCATCTGGTACGCAGGCTGAGACCCTACCTGCCTGCGGACTGCCTTGACAGAGTGGTGCATGCTCTAGTTATCTCCCGCTTGGACTACTGCAATGCGCTCTATGTGGGGCTACCTTTGAAGGTGACCCAGAAACTACAACTAATCCAGAATGCAGCAGCCAGACTGGTGACTGGGAGCAGCCGCCGAGACCATATAACACCGGTCTTGAAAGACCTACATCAGCTCCCAGTATGTTTCCGAGCACAATTCAAAGTGTTGGTGCTGACCTTTAGAGACTTCCGGGTTGGCGCCATTGTTTAATGGCGGATTCCCTCCGAGCTCCGGAGGGAATCGGCTCCGTAGCGTCTGGTTCTGGCCGCTGCGGCGAAGCGGGGACCCTTAAAATCACAGGCGCGGATGCCTGTGAACATAGAGACTCGGCGGGCACCATTTGCGCCCCCCCAATCCGGGACGGAGCCTTTTTAAAGGCTTCGGAACGGAGGCAGGGTGAGGCGTGGTGCTGAGAGTACTCCCTCGTCTACGGAGTGAAGCCGCAAGCCATTGACAGAGAGCGCCAACTTCTTCTTTTGATCGATTGGACTACAAAACATCAACCCATGAGTAATACGGAGATTGGAACTTTAAAAAAAAAAATTCTATTTTGGATCTGGAACGAGCGGGAAGGGGCTAAAAAGGAAGTCCACCCCCCCCCCCCTTTGTAAACAACTTAAAGCAAAGGACCGAGCAGCTAAGGTCGAGAGAATCTGCTTCTTGCTTGTTAATAAAAGATCTTGACTTCACGGTTTTAACATTATAAGAAGATTTACTGGAGGATTAAAAGAATTTTTGGGAAGCTGAAGTTTCACCCCCCCCCCTAGACCCGGGAACGTCCTAGGAAAAAGCCTGCTGTATTGAAGAGTTTGACAGCTGTCAAGTTAGCTGTTAGTCAGCTAGCTGTCAGCTGGAAAAAGAGAACATTGTTTCTGTTGTTTCTGCTGGCTCATTCGGTATAACTTGTTGAAAATAAGGAGGGCTGATACAAAATAACTGGACTTTTGGTTTTGAGCTGAAAGGAATATTAAGGAACTAAAATCCCCCTAGAGGGGTAATAGGGACATTACATTACAAAAATGGCTGGAGCATGTAAAATTCAAGCAGAATTGGACAGAGCATTTGTTCTCCTGGGAAAGTTACAAGATGAGTACATTGCTTTGTCTACAGAGGTTTCAGTACTATACTTGACAGTAAACAACTGTCTTGAGTCTGATAAGAATTTGAAACAGGAAGCCCATTCAACTGAACAAATAAAGGAAACTGAAAGCGTAGACACGATGGAACAATATGTTGCTTTTGAAGAAAATGAAGGAGGAGTTGGAATTCTGCAGGAGTCAAAGGAGAGTTGCAATATGAGGCCTGACATGATGATAAAAAAGGACAATAAAAATTGGATGTGGAAAGCCCGGTCTGAATGGGAGTCTGAAAAATGGAGAGATCCCCTTTGGAGGAGATCTGAAGACCTGAGGATTACAAAATTGCTGAAGGTGAAAGTTGGAGCTTTGGGGTCATATGGATTTGTAAGAAATTTGAAACAAGAGTTAGAATACCCCATAGGCTTCGCTTTTAAGTGTGGAGGACGGGCTGGAAGCAACATGGATCCTGTTGGGCCGGAGCCTCTCCGAGACTTGGGGTTTAACATCAAGGACTATCAAAGAGACCGGCAGAAAGGAACTGAGAGAGATATAAGGGCCTTGGACGTGAGATCTCCAGGCTAAATAACATAAAGATTGATGGGTATTGGTTGGGGACTGGAACCGGGAAAAGGGTGGGTGGAGGTTGGGAATCCAAAGGGTATATAAGTATAATCTGCCTTTTTTTTCCTTTTTTTTTTTTTTAGCTGTATGGAAATTGGGAAAATCGTGGAAGGGAAATTTTGGTCGACTTTAGGAAAAAGGTTTAAGAACAATTAAGGAGGTATAAGTATTGATGTGTAATTTTGATAAGGTAAAATTGGTTTCTCTTTTCTTTTTTAAATTAAATGAAAATAAGGTTGGTAAAAATAAATTGAGGAAATGGAAAAAAGAAGCAAAGTAAAATAATAGTGTGTTAGAATAAATGTTTAAGTTAGGGTGAAGAAATAAGTTAAGGACTTGCTGAATTGACAATTTAAATTGGAATACAAGAAGGGGAGGTGTGAGGAGGTCTGAGAAATAAGGTTAAGGAAAACAAGTATCTGAAACTTTATGTGTTTTTTCTATTTGTCTGTTAAGTTTTGAATTTTATGTATTTTTGTGTTGTTTTTATTTTGTTTATTTTTTGTTTTTGTTTGTTACATGTTTCTTGAAAATACCAATAAACATTTAATAATAAAAAAAAAAAGTGTTGGTGCTGACCTTTAAAGCCCTAAATGGCCTCGGTCCAGTATACCTGAAGGAGCGTCTCCACCCCCATCGTTCTACCCGGACACTGAGGTCCAGCACTGAGGGCCTTCTGGCGGTTCTCTCACTGCGAGAAGCCAAGTTACAGGGAACCAGGCAGAGGGCCTTCTCAGTAGTGGCGCCCTCCCTGTGGAATGCCCTCCCACCAGATGTCAAAGAGAACAACAACTACCAGACTTTTAGAAGACATCTGAAGGCAGCCCTGTTCAGGGAAGCTTTTAATGTTTGATGTATCACAGTATTTTAATGTTCTTTTGGAAGCCGCCCAGAGTGGCTGGGGAGGCCCAGCCAGATGGGCGGGGTATAAATAATAAATTATTATTATTATTATTATGGTAGCTGAAGAGACTGCAGAAAGGGTGACGTATTCTTTTTTTGTGTAGCTGCTTAGTGTTTTTGTTGTTGTTTGTTATACATTTATAAAAGCCAATAAAATATACATTGTTAAAAATGGTTCAGGTATCAGAAAATATAAAAGGTTTCCAGTTAATAGAGAAATATAATGCATATAGATAATGTTGTTACTGAAGATGGGTAGTGAAGTGGGTGTAAACATCTAGCTTTATTCAGTTAAAGGCAACGTGGCTAAAGGCAAGCAGATCAGATGACTCAAAGTATCTTCACTCTTTGCCAGCAACGTGATGCAATTGGAACAAGGAGGATTGAAATTTCAGAACCCTGGTACCTGTCTATAACCCTGAGCAATGCCTAGTTTTACCACCTCAGCAGTGCTTTTTTTCTGGGGCCTGGAAGATGATAAAAAAATATGTGCTTTTTCCAACCAAGTTAGAAACCACATAAAACAAAAGCAAAGGCAAAGGCAAAGAAAATGGCTCATGGTAAATGCACCCTGTTTCCCAATAAAAACCCATCATCATTTTTTAAAAAACACAAATAAAATGAAAGACTTTCAGGAGTCCTGCTGCATAAAACAATAATGTCTGAAAGATTGTATGTTTCTATAGGTGGTACATGACCCCAGTCAAGCTTGCAAAAATCTATCATACGCCCAATAATAAATGCTGGAAATGTAATGAAACTGAAGGTACTTTCTACCACCTTTGGTGGACGTGCCCAAGGATCAAGGCCTTCTGGGAAATGATCTATAATGAAATTAAGAAGGTCCTTAAGTGTACCTTTCATAAGAAACCAGAGGCCTTTCTCCTGGGCATGGTAGGCCAATTGGTGTCAAGGAAAGATAGGACGTTCTTTATGTATGCTACAACAGCAGCAAGTGTTCTTTTAGCAAAGTATTGGAAGACACAAGAACTGTTGTTAGCCGCCCTGAGCCTGGCTTCGGCTGGGGAGGGCGGGATATAAATAAAATTTATTATTATTTATTATTATTATTACCCACGCTGGAAGAGTGGCAGACGAAGGTGATAGACTATATGGGACTGGCCGAGATGACTGGCAGAATCCGTGACCAAGGGAAAGAGACGGTGGAAGAAGATTTGAAGAAATTTAAAGTTTATCTTAAGAACTGTTGTAAAATTAATGAGTGCTAAAATGTCATGGGTAATGTAAAACAGAATTGCAGTGACAAATAATTGGGTAAGAGAAAAAGGATTAAAGAAAGTGAATTATAAGTAATTGAAATTAGGGGTTGCTGGAAAAGTTTAAAACAGGGATGCAGAAAAGGGAGGTATGGGGAAGTCGTTGAAATAAGGTTTAAGAAAAAGAGGTTATGAAATTATAAATTATACGTGTCTATATGTTTGTTTGTTTATGTATTGTCAGTTGTATTGTGTCTTAATATATGTTGGAAAATTAATAAAAATTTATATATATATATAAAAAAGAAAGATTGTATGTTTCTATACCCATTGCATTAGGAGAATAGAAATGGTGCAAGATTAAAAAGGGGGGGGGGGATTTCGGTAGGGCATCTTAATAATTTATAAGATAGGAACCATGAATTTCATCAGGGAAAACAAATTCTATGTGGAAAATGTAGCCTAAGGTTTCTAATTCTGATGTTACTGGGGAAGCCTACCTTGCGAGGAGTAAAGTAGGCTTTAAGTTGGCCTTCTATCCACCTCCTGAAGGAACTGCACACCAAAATAAATTTAATTAAGAAACTACAGGCAATTGAAGATTTTAAATAGCGCTTGTAGGGAAACATTTCCACAGACTCCCAGACTCGTAAGAAAGCCACAGACTGTCACTCCCCAACAATGGAAGTAGAAGAACCAACTCCTGGGTGAGCTTTGGAGGGGTAAATTGGAGGGGTAGGTGATGGCCACTACCTCCTCTCACCTCCAACCAAATACTCCAATGCCTGATCCCCAAACCTTACAAAGTTGTGACCATTTGCTACGAGGTAGGCGAAAAAGCAAATACCTGGTGCCAATTTGCCAAGTGGAAAAAAATCTTACCAGGCCTCTACATCAGGCGACTAACTGAGGTCCATAGCAAGATCAAAGGATTAACAGCTAATCTTGGGAGGGAGGGAGGGAGGGAGGGAGGGAGGGAGAACTGCATGAGTCGGAACCAGAAAAAAGGGGGGTGTCTCCTCCCGCGGGCTGCTTAAATAGAACACGCAACTGCACCTGGCTGGCCGGATTGGTTGGCCTGGGCGTGACATGGAGGGGACTCCCTATGACGTGAGGGCTAGCCACACCCCCGTCCATGGGGTGGACTCGTGTCCAGCCCGCATCTCCATTTCCCCGGGGAAGGGAAATGGCTTTGTCCTTTACTTCCACATACATATTTTTACTTTCTACCTCAACCTTACATCCCTATACCCCATTTCATTGCTTCACTGCCATTGGCTCCTCCCACTGCTGGGCTGCACTAATAGCCTTTGAGTTAAACTGAAGCTGAACCAACAATGTCTTCCTCAACTGCTGCTTTGCACATTGCCCAGTACCTTCCACTTGACTGGTTCAATGTGAGTGAGAACATAGCCTTGTTTGTGTAGTTTGTCGAGACTGCTGGCTCCATGCTGTGTGAGTGTTTGATTCTAACCAGGTACACTTCTTAGTCCATGGGTAAACAAACAAAGGCCCAGGGGCCAGATCTGGAACAATCACCTTCTAAATCCGGCCTGCGGACGGTCTGGGAATCAGCATGTTTTTACCTGAGCAGAATGTGTCCTTTTATTTAAAATGCATCTCTGGGCTATTTGTGGGGCATAGGAATTTGTTCCTTTTTTCCCTCTCCAAAATATAGCCTGGCCCCCCACAAGGTCTGACCTCTGTCTTAGTCATTGACACCAGCTCTAGAGCCCACCTAACATTCCTTTTTCCCTATGGGAGGATTACCACTTCCGTGACAGGAGAATCAGTCTTCCTTGTTGAAATCTACTCAGAGTCAAGAGTGGATTTCATGCTCTTTATTCAGCTCATAGTGGTGAGGAGGAATGGAAGTCCCCTCAAAGTATCTGCTTTATAGACATTATTTACACAATAGGCTGCACATGATTGGCTAATTCTGGAGTTCTCCTGTAGGCCAATCAGGTTGTGGATTCACTTCCATCTGGAGCTGGATTGGGTGGCTCCTGCAGACCAGTCATACTGCTGCATTGTTCTAGGACCAATCAGACTGCTGCATTCTGAATCCTATTTTTCTAGGACCAATCAGACGGCTGCATTTTGGATCCTATTGTTCTAGGACCAATCAGACTGCTGCATTTTGGATCCTATTCAACTCAGTACATAACACCCCTCCCCCTAAGTTCCAGTCCTGCCCGGGAGGTCGCATTCATAGTCCTCAAGGTACGCTGGCGGCCCACGTGTGCGTTGCGGCCTGGGGTGTTTCCTGGTCTGGGGTTCAGATTCTGGCTCCTGTTCCAAGGATACTGGCTGTGGTGAGTACCCGGATGGTCTGGTGCAACCGGCTCGCTCAGTCATGGCTCTGGTTCCAATGTCCTTTCGGCCTCGCGGGTCCTCTCTGTATTTACTGATTCTGCCTCTCCTGCTGGCCCCTCCTGTTCTATGGGCCTCACTGCCCCACTCTTCCCTTGGGACTCCTCTGACCTGTCCTCCTCCTGGTTTTCTCCCATGAATCGTCGCCGTATCTGGTCGCAGTGGCGGCACCAGCATTGCCCCCCATCCGTTAGCACCTCGTACGACACAGGGCCAGTGACCCTGGTGACTGTGGTGGGTACCCATGCTGGGCCTGCCCCAAAATTTTTGTGTACACTGGGTCCTGGGCCACGAAGGTCCGGGGGTTCCTGCCTTCCTCCACCCCTACCTCATCCTGAGCTCTATCGGGGTGAAGGCGGTCCAATCTGATTGCAAGGCGCCGACCCATTAGTAGTTCAGCGAGGCTCCAGCCAGTCGTTGAGCTGGGGGTGCTGTGCTGTGCTAGAAGGAATGTGGCAAGGCGATACTCCCAATCCCCTTGCGTCATGCGGTGGAGGGTGTCCTTGGTGGTCCGCACCATGCATTCTGCTTGGCCATTGGTGGCAGGGTGGAATGGCGCTAAATGGATGTAGCGGATGGCGTTCTGCACTATGAAGGTTTGGAATTTTCTTGACATAAATGCAGTCCCGTTGTCTGAGACGAGAGTGTCAGGGAGCCCGTGGGTTGCAAACAGCCTGTGTAGTACCCGAATGACTGCGGATGTGGAAGTGGACGGTACCAGTGTGACTTCCAGCCATTTGGTGTAGGAATCCACCACTATGAAGAATGTTTTCCCTGAAAGGGGCCAGCGAAGTTCACATGCAGGCGTTACCATGGTGCTCGGGCGGACTCCCAGGACTGGACTGAGGCCCTTGGGGGATCTGGGTGGGATTCTTGACAGGCCTGGCAGTGTTTGACCCAGGCCTCTATCTCTCCGTCGATCCCCGGCCACCACACATAACTCCTGGCAAGGGCCTTCATTCTCACTACCCCTGGGTGTGTCTCATGTAGGGCTGTGAGGACCCTTTTGCAGAGGGGCTGGGGAACAACGACCATGCTTCCCCATTACAGGCACCCCTTGTGGGCCAACAGTTCATGTTTGCGGGTTGTGTAGCCTGCAAATTCTGGCCCGGGGCTGCTGCTGGGCCATCCCCTCCACACCCAGTCCAGGACCTGGGAGATGACCCTATCTTTCTTGGAATGGTGTGCAACTTCTTGTGCCTGAATGGGGCGTTTGGGAAACAGCTCCAGGCTCATAACCTCTTGTGCAGGTGCTGGGTCGGGGCCTGTTTCCGGTAGTGGTAGCCTGCTGAGGGCGTCCGCATGGCCCATCGCCTTCCCAGGGCGGTGAATCAGTGCATACTGGTAGCTGGCAAGGAAAATTGACCACCTGAGGACATGAGGAGACAGCACTTGGGGGGTCTGCTTTTGGGGGGCAAACAAGCCAAGCAATGGCTTGTGGTCAGTCACCACAGTAAAGGGCCTCCGTACAAGAAATCATGGATTTTTTTTACTCCCTTCACGATTGCCAGACCCTCCTTGTCGATTTGCGAGTAGTTCCGCTCAATTGTGTTGAGTGTCTGGGAAAAGTATGCCACCGGCACCTCTCTTCCATCCGGGAGTTGGTGTCTCAGGGCAGCGCCGATGCCATAGGGTGGGACGTCGCATGCTAGCACCACCGGCAGCCTCTTGTCGAAGTGTGCCAAGACCGAGTTTGAGACAAGCAAGTCCTTGACTGCCTGGAATGCGGCCTCCTGGCACTGGCCCCACACCCAAGGGACCCACTTGTCTAGGATTCTGTGTAGGGGCTCCGCTACTGCCGCCTTGTGGGGAAGGAAGGAATGGTAAAAGTTCAATAGTCCCAAGAAGGCCTGAAGTTCAGTCTTGCTCTTGGGCGCTGGGGCATCACAAATGGCCCGTACCTTGTCCCCAGTCGGGTGGACCCCTTCTGTGTCCACCATAAATCCCAGAAAGTCCACCTGAGGCACTCCTAGTAGACATTTTTCCCACTTCACCTTGAGACCCGCCATCTGGAAATGGTGCAGAACGGTGCGGAGGCGGTCCTCAAACTCCTCTGGTGTGGGCCCAGCAATCAACACATCATCGAAGAAGGGTGTGACGCCAGGAATCCCTTTAAGGAGAAAGTCCATTAGATTCTGGAATTTGCCTGGTGCCACTCTGACACCGAATTGCAATCGTTTTACCCTGAATGCTCCTCTATGTGTCACAATCGTCTGTGCCTCTGCTGTGGCCTTATCTACTGGCAGCTGTTGATATGCTTGGGCTAAGTCCAGCTTGCCAAAAAAATTTGGCCCAGCCAGGGTGGCAAGAACATGGCTGACCACTGGCACTGGGTATGCATGGGCCGTGAGGGCCTTGTTTATGGTACATTTGTAGTCTGCGCACATGCGGACCGAACCATTAGGCTTGACGGGTGTGACGATCGGGGTTTCCCAGGGGACATTAGGCACAGGCTCCAGCACTCCTTGCTTCACGAGCCGGTCCAATTCCTCGTCTATACGGGGTTTCAGGGTGAATGGTACCCAGCGGGCCTTGAGCCTGACAGGTCGTGTTGCGGGATCAAGCTGTAGAGCAATGGGGGGCCCCGTATTCTGTCCCACTTTCCCATCGAAAACCCCTGGAAATTCCTTGCATATGGTGTCCACTTCCACTTGTAAGCTAGTGCTGTTCACCCCAGTGACGGCTAGCCCCAGTGGTCCAATCCATGCCAATCCCAGTAAGCTAATGTAGGGGCCCTTGACCACAACTAAGTCCAGTTGCCGCGTTCGCCCTCGATATTGCACCCTGAAGGTCCCCACCCCCATTGTGGCGACCTTACGTTTCTGGAAGTCCCGGAGGGTGAATGGGGCTGGCCTGAGTTTGGGACCCCCACTAGGACACAGTTTCCTTAAGGTCCTTGCCGAGATTATGGATAGAGTTGAGCCCGTGTCAAGCTCCATGCGGCACGGGGCCCCCTCTATCTGTACCTCTACATAAATGGTCTGTGAGCTGCTTGAGTGTGCTGCTGTACTCGGTGCACCTCCTCCCTGTCAGATCCTGAGTTGTCGGTGAGGTCTTCGTGGTGGACTCTTGGTTGGGACGGCAGGCTCGGCTGTGCCTCTTGTGTCAACCTCTCGGCAGCTTCTGCTGCCAGGGCCTCCTCCAGGGCGACCTGGAACGTTAGGTCCTTCTTAGTATAGAGGCATCATTGCAGGTTCTCATCCTTCAGGCCACCGACGAGGCAGTCATGAAGCTTGTTCTCCAATTCTGAGAAGTTGCAGAACCGGGCGGCTAGGCGGAGAGAGGCCACAAACCCAGTTATGGTTTCCCCAGGGGCTTGCAGCTTTGCATAGAAGGCATTTCGATGAGCCACCACTGAGGTCTGCTGTGAAAAGTGCCCCTTCAGCCGTTCCATTATTGTTTTGTATGGAACAATAGCAACATCTTCAGGCGCAAGGCGACCCCGGGCAATTTCAAACATCTCCTCTCTGCAGATGCTGAAGAATATCGCCCTCTTCTTGGCGTCTTCTTCATCGGTGATCCCTTTGGCTTCTAGGAGGAAGGTGAAACGGGAGGCATACGCTTCCCAGTCTCCGGGTGCTGGGTTGAACGGCGAGAGGCTGCTGTCGGTTGTCATTCTGAGTTCCTTGGGTCCCGGAGCTGAAGCCTGGATAAACGGTGCGAAGCAGTGGTGCGGCAGGTGGCGGTGCTGCGGTGCTGTGTGTGGCAGTCAGCTCAGCGGGATCCCACCTTCGTCGCCAGTGAAATATACTCAGAGTCAAGAGTGGATTTCATGCTCTTTATTCAGCTCATAGTGGTGAGGAGGAATGGAAGTCCCCTCAAAGTATCTGCTTTATAGACATTATTTACACAATAGGCTGCACATGATTAGCTAATTCTGGAGTTCTCCTGTAGGCCAATCAGGTTGTGGATTCACTTCCATCTGGAGCTGGATTGGGTGGCTCCTGCAGACCAGTCATACTGCTGCATTGTTCTAGGACCAATCAGACTGCTGCATTCTGAATCCTATTTTTCTAGGACCAATCATACGGCTGCATTTTGGATCCTATTGTTCTAGGACCAATCAGACTGCTGCATTTTGGATCCTATTCAACTCAGTACATAGCACTTGTTGAAGCCGCCAGTACCTTCAGGCACTATGAAGCCATGATGGGTTAAGGGTTTTCTTAGATGCTGAAGGCTGAGGGCTACTCTTCTCAGCTGAGGGCTGATCCCTTGTAAGAGTCTTACCATGTCCAGACCTATCTCTCAGTAGAGGAATCCTTTGGAGGAGGATATTTTTTTTTGGGGGGGGGGGCGTTCTTTGCAGGTTGCATCTTGGTTTTACCCTTGCCTTTGTAGTCCCTTGATTCTTTCTTTGATCCATTACAATTTAAATTGTACGTTAATGATAAAGAAAAAAAATGCTTAGAGGTTTCTGGCAAGAGCTAATGAAATGAAAAATAGACAATTAAGCCAATTTCAACACCGAGCTTTGAATTTCACTATGTCCCTCTGCATCATCTTGGCAAACACATAGCCCCCTCTCCCAGACCTCACAGAACCATTTGTTCCCAGGTGATGCCCACAGCATGAATCCTTGTCCTATAAATATCTCCAAGTAAAAGCTCTCCCTGTATCAGTTCTCTTGCCTGGTCCATCTCTGAGTTTCCTGATCTTTCAAAAATGATGAAAACACTTCTGAGCCTCCTCTTGGCCCTGCCTTCTTCAAGTAAGTAGAAACCAATAGAATGGGATTCCTTTTGTCATCTTTTAATGACTCCAGAAATGTTTTCTGATTGGGCGGAAATGTGAGTGAAGACAGCATATGAGCACAATAGAGAGTGAGGTCTGCTGACTTACCAAGGAGAGTAAACTCAAGAGTTTAAGCATTTAAGCCCTGATGACCATGTATAGTCAGTTGCAAACGTATTTTTGTGACGGAGGAATCTGATTAACCATACGAAGAAGTGAAGGCTACAGTTTCCAGGATACTTAGGAAAGCCATTCTATCTAGAATATATTATTATTTATTCATTAATGTATGTATTGCTTCATTCCCAAATGGCTTCTCTGCTATTTAGAAACAACAGCAACAAAAGAAATCTGCATCTTTGTTAAAATCCAGAATGATTAAAATGTACATCATAGTTAAAATATCCAATAAAAAGTCCCTAACATATATACCACCCTGATTACGAGGTAATTCTCTCTCTCTCTCTCCCTCTCCCTCCCCCCCCCCCCGTGCGTGTGTGTGTGTGTTTGGGTGTGTATATAACCAACCATTACCTGCTTCTCTAATATCGTTGTCCTTAGTAAGTGTTCTCTAAGCCAGGCTCCCTTCGAAGACAGGAGTCAGGTAATGGGGAAATGATGTGTGAGTGAGAAAATCTCAAGTACTGGAGCAGCAGTGAGCATTTCATGTATAGTTCATAACTTTATTGCACTAGCCAAAGGCCATGACAAACTTGTAGCAATGGTATTAATAAAATAATATAGAGCAGACATCCATAATATAAGCCAACATCCATAATGTTCGGGTTAGAAGATACCAGAGAAACCAACAAGCTTAATTTTACCTTGATATCACATTATACCTTACAATCACCAAAACAACTTATAGCAATCTTATCTAATTACTTTTCCTATTAATTTTTTCAGCCAGTGCATAGAGGGGCATTCTAAAAAGCCATTATTGTCTTACAAAAGAAGCCAAACTATTTCTTCTCTGGAGTTGCTTTCACAAACAAAGATTTCAGAAAGTGATCTCTTAGGTTTCTATTTAAGGAGCACATTAATAATAATAATAATAATTTTATTTATACGCCGCCCTTCCCGGTTCCAAAAAACGGGCTCAGAGTGGCTAACAACAAATTTAAAAAACTTAATTGATGCAACCAAAATAGCATAAAATACAGTATAAAACATGAATAACAATAAAATCAGAATTCAAAAATCAATTTAGGGGGAAAATCCATCCGATAAACATTAGATGATCACCAGGGCTAGCTGGCTAAATTAGTCCTATTTGGGCCAGCGAGGAGACGGGGGGAATTAGCTGTGGGATCCCAGAGATGGTAATCTTCATAAAAAGGGGACGGGGAGGGAAGGAAGGGGAATGAAAGATCAGACTAAGTTTAAATTGAAAGCCAGGCGGAATAGCTCTGTCTTACAGGCCCTGCGGAAGGAAGTTAAATCCTGCAGGGCCCTGGTCTCATGGGACAGAGTATTTCGCCAGGTCAGAGCCATCACTGAGAAGGCCCTAGCCCTGGCCCTGGCAGAGGATAATCTGACGTCCTTAGGGCCCGGGACCTCTAAACTATGATTATTTGTGGACCTTAAGGTTCTCTGAAGGCCATACCATGAGATGGCATGAGTTATGAATTCCACCTGAGGTGAATCAGAAATGCAAAGCCTCTGCATACAGGACCTTGTTATAGCAGACATCCAAGGCTGTCCTGGGTTTCACTTGGAAATGGAGCTCAACAAAGACATTTTTTAAGGAGATTGGCAAACCTTTGATGTGATAAATATCTCTAGAAAGCTTTGTTCTCAGTAGTGGATACCAAGGGGAAAACTTGGCATTTCTAAGTAGTTGCAGGTCCCTTAGCTAACATTGATTAAAAGTCAAAGGCCATAACAAACTTGTAGCGATAGTATACAAAAATAACACAGAACAAACAAATCTATACCAACACCCATGAAGATACCAGAGAAATCAACAAACTTAATTCTAGCCTGATTTCAGATTAAACCTAACAATCACTACAACCAGCTTGGCCCCCAATTCCATGTAGTACAGCACAGGAAAATGTTGCATTGGCATAGAATCAATTTAACACACACACACACACACACACACACACACACACACACACACACTTTAACTGAGCACATTTCACTCTTGCCTTAATTGTTGGCCACCTAGATTCTGCAGAAAGAAAAGCTGTTGATATTACTGGTGGTAGAGTGTATAGTTTCAAAATCATTTTTATTCTGCACAGTTTCAAAAACTTTAAGGGAGTTTGACTCAGAGCCCCAGATTTCAGTGCCATAGAGCATTTCAGTAAGCACTTTGCTACAAAGTATCTTTAGGACAGCTTCATTCAGCTGCCCTCCCTTATTTTAACTGAATTTCATTAATGTGCCTTTGGTTTTTGGTGCTTTGACTTTCACTGCCTCAATATGACTCTTCCCAGAGAGGGTCTCAATAACAAATACACCTAAGTATATAAATGAGCAGGTTTCTTCTGTAGTTTCTTGCGTTAAACACCACTTCTTTTTTTTTACTTTTGACTGTGTTCTCCTTTCACACCACGAAGCAGGGTAGTTCAGAGTATTAAATCATTGGCATGCATCAGGACTGAGATATTTCTGTTCCTTTTCCTATTTCGTTTTTCAACCGATGCATAGAGAGGTAGTCTAAGAAGCCATTCTGTGGAAGGGAAGGTTGCATTGGCTAAATATGGCACCCAATAATTAATATGAACATTACAGCTAACATACATCTACCCTTTTGCATGACACCTGCTTAAGAAGAAGGACACCTTCTCCCACATTATAGTTCTTTACCATCTCAAGCAATCTCTTCCACCAACCTCTATCTTCTTTCTGCAGCGGCATTTATTTCATGTGACTACTGTTATGAAAAGAGTACCTCATGTGAAAAGAGCAGCCGTCAACCCTGCAATGATACTCAAATCTGTTCCTCTAGTGCTGTGAGTAGCAACATAGGTGAGCTGAATCTTCTCACTTACTCTTGGTCACCCCAAGGAATGACTTTCTTGATAAATTAGCATTATTAAGTATTTTTAATTGCCCTTATAGCCCACAATTTCTCCAAGGAAATGGTTCTTCTTTTATGCATTTAACCATGTCAGGTTTATTATGCTGAGAGGCAGAGACTCCCCAAGGTCACCCAGTGAGCTTCATGGCTGAGTGGGGATTTGAACCCTGGCATCTCAGATTCCAGTCCAACACTCAGCACCCATATTCAGCCACATAATCTTACTCTAGCATTTCTTTTCTCTTTCCATCACATGCAGGCTTCATCAGAGAGATCCTGGCATGCATCAGCCTGCGGTTGACTAACCTTTGGCCCTTTAGACATTTCTGGACTACCGCTCCCATCCCCCTCAGCAAGCATGGTCAATGGCTAGAGATGATGCAAGCTGTAGTCCAGTAAATTCTGTAGGGCCACAAAATTCAAAATAAAATAAAATACAAATTCATACAGACAACCCCCCCCCCCCCCAGGGAAGGGAGAATGAAGCGTTATTTGTTCAGTCATGGGTATGTTGATCATTGATTTATATGACTACTGAAAACAACTTTGCCACGGCCACTGTGATTTCATTGGACTTCTCATCCAGAAGCTATTCGATATAGTAGGCTTCAGGATGACCCAGCTGATTTACCAAAAGTGAAAATCAATAGTTCCCTAGCTTGATCATATTGTCCACAATGCAATAAAATATGCCTCATACAGTCGACGTCCTGATAGCACACAGAGATCCTATTTTGGTAAGGGGTACTGCTCAGTCTGCCATTTAACACTTCTAATGGGAATACATTTCATCTGGCTTTGATGAAAAGACACAGATATTATGGTACAGACAAATTTCTGAGATATGCAGGTATCTGAAACTCGAACCCATAGTGAATTCCTACCGCTAATGGGCCACAGATAACATGAGACTGAGATCGGAGATCACTATGTGAATGTCCCAGAGCCTTTGCCTCAGAGATTCAATCATAGCCCAGATGGAATAGGAGAGAAGGTGGCATACCAATCAAAGTAGCTTTTCGAACCATAATTTTCATCCATGAGCTGGTAAACTCCTTGTTGTTTAGGTATGGAAGTAACCCCTGCCCTAGGCCAAAGACTGAGATCTTGAGCCAGTATCTCAGGGCAGCCCACCATGCTTTAGTTGATAAAGGACATTCACCTGTTTCTGAACATAGTATTGCATTTGGAACCCAGTTTGGAACTTGTAGGAGGGACTGGAGAAACTTTGCCTGGAAGCCATCGAACCTGGAAAATGAGCCATTGAACCAGACTTTTGAGGCATAGAGGAGTTGAGAGACAGAATTTGCATTAAATACCTTAATGGCTGATGAAACATAATGACCTCCCCTTGTATAAAACAATCAAAGTTTAGCCAGTTTGCTTACCTCTGCCTTTTGATAGGCGGTCTGCCAATGATGTTTCTAGGACATGGAATGATGGAATAGAAGCCCTAGGTACTGGAAGAATTTGGTCTGCTCTAGTTTGTGACCATCCAGAACCCATTTACTTGGGGAGAATCTCTTCTCAAACACCAGGACTTGATTTTTCATAATTGATGGATAACCCATTACCGGAGCAGTAGTCTGAGAATTTCCTTAGTTGGTAGTTCAGGCCAGGTCAGGTTCAGGAGAGGATTGCCGCATCATCCGCATACAACAAGAGAGGGGTCATTCTCGTCCCTGTTTTTGGATGATGGCCATCAGGGTCCATCAAGCTTGCCTCTAAATCATTCAGAAACAAACTGAACAAAATAGGTGCCAAAATGCATCCCTGTCTCACTCCCCTGTCCATCACAATATAGTCTGAGAGCTGCCCCTGCAACCCACATCTAACCTTCAAATTTCTTCCACAGTACAGGGCTTTAATAAGATATAGGAGACGTTTATCCTTCAGTACTAGATGTAATTTGGACCATAGTTGGAATCTGGGGATGGAATCAAAGGCAGATTTCAGGTCCATAAAGGCCACAAAGAGTTTTCCCTGTAGGGGCCTGGTGTACTTCTCGGCTAGGAGGGACAGCGTTAGACAGTAGTCTGATGTTGAGTGGTTCTTGCGAAAAGCTGCCTGAGCTTCAGATAGTATATTATAGTCATTTAGAAAAGTTGTCAGTTTGTTACAGAGAAAGTGGGCATACAGCTTTCCTATAATTGAAAGCAGACTGATTGGCCTATAATTAGAAGGCACATTTGACTGGCCTCTCTTAAAGATTGGGACTACTATTGCATGTTTCCAGCTAGACGGTACTTTGCCTGAGTTATTTATTATCGTAAAAAGTGCCACAAGAAGAATTAGCCACAAATTATTCACCACTGCATTAACTAGTAGTCCACACTACACCAGAAGCAGTGTACTCTGGTTTGGTTTTGGTTTGCCTTCCATCATAAGGCAAGGTATTCAGTTAAATATTATTACAAATTCAATGCATGCATCATTTTGGGCACCTACAAGTTCTTATTCTCTTTGCTGTTACGTCAGCTGTTCCAGATGAGATATTATAATGGAAGAATGGTTTTCTAGTAACCCTATCTCTCCTTCTTGCATTACTTGAACTAACATCCTGTGAAAGAAGAGGTGTGATATAATGTCATGCTCAGAGACCCCCTGTTGCCTTAAAATTCTTGCCGGGCAATGAGAACTCAGAGTGCAATGACACTACGACTACGTCACGCATCTTCACTGTCTGTGAATTTTGTTTGTTGTTGTTGTTTTTTAAATGATATTTATTAAGAATTTTAAAATTACAAAAAAAGACAAAGGAAAAAAGAAGGAAAAAGCAAGGAAAGAACAAATAACAATTAAACAATACACATCAATAAAAATCAAAATCAAAAAACAAAAACAAAACACATAGCACATCAAAATAAAAAAGACAAGAATAAACCATAATTTAAAAACAAATCCAATATTCCCAAATCCTTAACTGTCATTACCTTATTTCATTGACCTCCTCACACCTCCCTTTTTTGTATTCTAGTTATTAATTATCACAGCAAATCCTTTCCATTTTTCATAATATTCTGTCATTAAATTACCTTAATCTATTTTAACCTTATCTTACTATAAAAACCCTAAAACTTAAAACTTAAATCTTATTTATACCAATTTCTCATATCCATAGCATATTCTTGCGTAGTTCTTTTTAACATTTCTGCTAAAGCCAAATAATTTCGTTCCAACATTTTTCTAATACTCATTAATTTTACAAAACAATCCTAGATAAAATTTTTGAAACTTTCTTTCAATCTTCATCCAACGTCTTTCCTCCTGGTCCCGGGTTTGTCAGTCCTTTCTATCCCATCCATCTAGTTCATTAACCTGGTCCGAGGCTGTGATGGGATGTTGAGCTGCTTGTGCGTAAAGTTCCTAATCCCTCAGTGTTTGGCTAAGTCCACAAACCACTGTCTGTAACGGAGCGCCATAAGCATGGCTCCGTCAGTCGCTGGCAGAATCCGACAGTGGGCGTTTACGGAATTTCTTCCAGCATAACAGCTCCTTAACGGAAACACGTCTTCTGGACTCTCTACGTGACAATTTCCGGCGAGGAGTGGGTGTCCCTAATGGAGGTCCTGAAACCTCCTCGCTGTTCTCGCTGGAATTGTCTCTGAGCCAATCTTCTGACTCGCCTTCCCTTGGAGCTCTTTCTCGCCCCCTGCTGGTTCCCTCCTCCGCTGATAAGTCTCTCTCAACCTCTGGGAGCCCCTCCACCACCTGTTCTTCCGATGACAGTTCCCTGACATCCACCTCCCCTCCAGGGCCCCCTCCACCCCCTCCCCTCCCTTCCTCTGCTGGAGGCGAGGGAGCAAAACCCCTGAAAGAACTTCCCTCATCTTCCGAAGTCTCGAACATTTTCCTCCACCGGTTGCTGTTTCGGGTTTCTAAGTACTCATCCTCCTCGGAATCTATTCCTTCTTCCCACTCTGACCCCGTGAATCCTTCCAATTCCTCCTCCTCGTCGGTGGTGCCAAAGTACTCTCTCCGGAACCTCGCTACTGACTGAGGTTTCCTGGGGAACCTTTGATGGAACGCTTCGATCAAGACCTCGTCATTGACTTCCTCTGCCGTCACCCAGGTGTTTTCTGACTCCGGTTCCCCTTCCCACGCTACCAAATACTCCACCTGATTACCCTTCCACCTGGAGTCGAGGATTTCCGCCACATGGTTGCTGCTTTCCCTCTCTTCTAAGACAGGTCCCTGTGGGAAAACCCCTTCTTTTCCCCCCCTATACGGTGACAGTAATGACCTGTGGAACACTGGATGCAGTTTCATGTGGTTCGGTAACCGGAGTCTGAAAGCTACGGGGTTAACCTGTTGAATGACCTCAAATGGTCCCAATCTTTTGGGTCTTAATTTCTTGCAACCCCCCTTGAACGGCAGTCCTTGGGTGGACAGCCACACCTGATCCCCCACCCTTATGGTTTCACCTTCCCTTCTGTTCTTGTCTGCCTGCTTCTTATATTGTTCTTTGGCCCTTTCTAAGTTGAGTTGGAGTTGACGATGGATCGCTTCCATTTCTTCTACAAAAAGTTCTGCGGCTGGGACGCTCCATCTCTCCCCTCCTCCCCCTGGAAATGCCCTGGGGTGGCACCCATAATTAGCCAAAAAGGGGCTCATCCCGGTGGACACATTCTCCGCATTATTGTAGGCAAATTCCGCCAGCGCCAACTTTTCCACCCAATCGTTCTCTCTGTCATTGACATAACACCTCAGGTATTGTTGGAGGATACCGTTTGCTCTTTCCGCCTGCCCGTTGGTTTCTGGGTGCCGGGCAGTCGAAAAATTGACCTCCACGTGCAGTAAGCTCATGAGCTTCCTCCAGAACCTGGATGTGAATTGTTTGCCCCGGTCTGAGACCACCCTCAAGGGGGTGCCATGCAGTCTAAAAATATGTTCTACAAACAATTTAGCTGTCTCTTCCGCCGTGACTGCATGTGAGCAAGCTACAAAGTGGCCCATCTTAGTTAACAGGTCTACTACTACCAGTATGGCGGTTTTCCCCTTGGATTTCGGCAGATCAGTCATAAAATCTATCGATACCGCCTCCCATGGCCTCTCTGGTGTGGGCAACGGTTCTAACAACCCCGCCGGTGCCCGCCTTTCTCCCTTGGCTCGCTGGCATTGGTCACACCCTCTTACATACTCCCTTACATCTTCCCTCACTCTGGGCCACCAAAATTCCCTGGTAACCAACCACATGGTTTTGTGTTGCCCAAAATGCCCTGCTGTAGGGCTGTCGTGCATCTGTTTGAGTACTCTCCCTCTCAATTCCCCTTCGGGTATATATAGTGCCCCTTTGTAATACAATGCCCCGTTTCTTTCTTCAAAACCTCCGGAGTTTTCTCCCTCCCTCCTTAGACCTTGGAGCTTATTCTGGGCGTATTCATCATTCTGCGTCTCCTCTACCAGTTCCCTTTGCCCCACCAACGCCGCCCCACACACCCAGTGGTCCTCTGGGATGATATGTCTCTCTTCGGGTGCTCCCTCCCCCTCCAAATACTCTGGTTTGCGTGAGAGAGCGTCCGCCCTGACGTTTTTCGGGCCTGGCACATAGCAAATTTCAAAATAAAATTTGGAGAACTCCTGTGCCCATCTCACTTGCCGTTGGTTGAGCACTCGTGCCGTTCTCCAGTACTCTAAATTCTTGTGGTCCGTGCATACTTGCACCTTGTGTTGTGCACCAATTAGTAAGTGTCTCCATTTCCGGAACGCTTCGTGAATGGCGAGTAGTTCTCGGTCATATACCGTGTAGTTCTTCTCGGATTTGTTTAACTTCCGCGAGAAGAAGGCACACGGTCTCCACTCCGACTTATCCTTCCCCGGCTGAAGAAGCACCGCCCCCACCGCCCGGTCTGATGCGTCAGTTTCCACTCTCATGGGTTTTTGTAAATCCACATGCAGGAGCTGTTCTTCTGAAGCGAAGGCCTTTTTCAATTCTTCGAATGCTTGCTCCGCTTCTGCCGTCCAAACAAATTTCTTCTTGCTGCTGAGACAGTCCGTGATGGGAGCCGTTAAATGGGCAAAGTTCTTGATGAACTTCCGATAAAAGTTCCCAAACCCTAAGAATCTTTGCACATCCTATTTCGTTTTCGGTCTCTTCCATTCCAGTACCGCCTGGACCTTGCCTGGATCCATGGCTAACCCCTTGTCTGACAAGCGGTACCCCAGGAATTCCACCTCCTTGGTGTGAAACTGACACTTCTCTAATTTCACCCACAGTTGGTTTGCTTGCAGTCGGCTCAACACTTCTCTGACGTCCTTTACATGCTGCTCCTCATTCTCTGAATAGACTAATAAGTCATCTAGGAAGGCCACACAATTCTTGTAGAGCAGAGGCCCCAGCACGTGGTTCATGAACGATTGAAAACATGCTGAGCCTGCTTGTAATCCAAAGGGCATAACGAGATATTCGAAAGCCCCTAGGGGGGTGAACATCGTTGTCTTCCATTCATCCCCCTCCCTTATCCGTATCAGGTTGTATGCCCCCCTTAAGTCCAGTTTAGTGAAAATTTTTCCCTTCCTCACCCGGGTCAAAATGTCATCAATCCTGGGCATGGGAAAGGCCACTGGTTCCGACACTGCATTTATGCTCCGGAAGTCCACTACAAGTCTAGGTTTATCCGTGTTTTTTTTGTCCACAAAAAACACTGGGCTGCCCCCCACCGCTCTGGACTCTCTGATGAAACCTCTCTTCAGGTTTTTGTCAATAAACTCCCTCAACTCCTGCATTTCCCTGTCTGACATGGCATACAGCTTGCCCACAGGGAGCTGGGCTCCAGGGACTAGATTGATCTGGCAGTCAAAGGGTCTATGCGGTGGTAGTTTGTCTGCTTCCCTTTCACTGAAGACCTTGCTCAGGTCAGCGTATTGTTTGGGCACCTTTCCTTTGTCCGTTACTTCTGTTCCTGCTAGAAAGGCCTTTGCCCCTTCTGGAGCCTTGCCCTCTTTGCAATGTTCTAGGCAATGTGCTGACCCAAAGGAGACCACTCTCTGATGCCAACCCACTAGCGGATCATGCAACGCTAGCCAGCTCATCCCCAAAATAATGGGAGCCCCTCCCAAGGTGGCCACATGGAACGCTATTCTTTCGGTGTGCCTGGCTACCCTCATTACCGTTGGGACGGTCTGTAAGCTGACTCCTCCTCCCAACAGCTCTCTCCCATCGATCGTGGTCACCTGCAAGGGGTTGCTTAAAGGGATAGTCTGTATCTGGTGTTCTGCTGCAAACTCCTTGCTCATAAAATTACAGGAGCTGCCTGAGTCCAATAGCGCCCTTATCTTTAAGGGATGTCCGTTTGGCAGCTCTAGCAACACCTCTATCACTAGGGCTGGTCTCGGAGGTTCTGGCGTGGGCACTTTTACTGCTCCTTGGCCTGACTGCTGTGCCCTGATGGTGGCAGTCAGGCGCTGGCTTTTACTTGGTCCTGTCCTTCCTCCTCCTTCCCCCCAACAGCTCCTGCCATCCCTTGCCATTCCTTTCTTTGTGGACAGACTCTGGCAAAATGACCTGGCTGCTGGCAGAGATAACATTTCTTGGGGCTCTTCCCCTCCTTCTTCCGCCCTTCACTGGGATTTGAAACTGCCCGCGCGCGCGCTGTTCCAACTTCCATCGGCTCTGCGGGCGGGAAAGCTGGCTCCGGAATCTCTGGAATGCGGAAATCTCTCCAACGCTCCCCTTTCCCTTCCCGCTTCTCCAAGGCTCTGGCCTCCTGTCGTGCTCCAATGGTCAGCGCTGATTTGGTCAGCTGGTCCATAGACTCCGCCCTGGGCGCCCGGGAAAGTTCATCTTTCACAGCCGAGGAAAGTCCCTCTTCGAAAAGCATTTGAATGGGTTCCGCTGACAGATCCCACCCCAATTTGTGTATCAACATAGTAAACTCAGTCCAGTACTCACGGACAGATCGGCTCCCCTGTTTACAAGCCATCAACTGTCTGCGCACCACTCCCTGTTCAATGTCGCTGGAAAACATCAGGTCCATGGCGTGAAAAAACTTCCGTGCGTCTTTCAAGACTTCATTATGCCCTGCCATCAGGGGTCTAACCCAGTCTCTCGCCCCTCCTTCGAGATGGCTAATCACAAACGCCACTCGCGATTCCTCATCGGGAAAGTCATCAAACTGCAGATTAAGAGCATACTGCATCTCTGTCCTAAAGGCTTGATAGTTCCTGGGATCCCCCCCAAACTTCTGCACCAATCCTGGCATCTTTCTTGCTTGTGGGGGGGCCTTTGCCTTTTCTGCATCCTGAGCCCTCCTCTCATCGAGCCTCGCCGTTTGCAGCGCTAGCTGGACCTCCAACACCCGGTACCTTTCTTCCAGGCTTGGACCGGCTCCAGCTCCTCCTGCCTCTCCGGTTCCGGCTGGGTTGCTCATGATGCCTTCTCTGCACAAGCTGCTTTCAGGGACTGTCGGATTGCAGTGATGGGATGTTGAGCTGCTTGTGCGTAAAGTTCCTAATCCCTCAGTGTTTGGCTAAGTCCACAAACCACTGTCTGTAACGGAGCGCCATAAGCATGGCTCCGTCAGTCGCTGGCAGAATCCGACAGTGGGCGTTTACGGAATTTCTTCCAGCATAACAGCTCCTTAACGGAAACACGTCTTCTGGACTCTCTACGTGACAATTTCCGGCGAGGAGTGGGTGTCCCTAATGGAGGTCCTGAAACCTCCTCGCTGTTCTCGCTGGAATTGTCTCTGAGCCAATCTTCTGACTCGCCTTCCCTTGGAGCTCTTTCTCGCCCCCTGCTGGTTCCCTCCTCCGCTGATAAGTCTCTCTCAACCTCTGGGAGCCCCTCCACCACCTGTTCTTCCGATGACAGTTCCCTGACAGAGGCCCTTAAGTCTCTTCCATGTCCCTTCCGCAGATCTTCTTCATATTTATACCTGTACTTTACTTTATCCCCTGCTCCTTTGACTCGTGGAGACTCCAGCTTGACAAAATTTTTATCCCTTCTCGGCAGATCAGCCCCTTTTCCATAGTCCACACTGAACTCCATGTGGTATTTAAGAGCATGTTTCAAGTTCCCTCCAAGGTTGAGGACCCCCACAACCCCAAACTCCTCCCGGCCCAATGCCAGACTTGAAAAGTCAAAACATCCCTGCATAGGGGGGTCTATCCAGCCCCCCATCTCCAAGCCAAACAGAACTCTATCTCTCCAAATCTGGCTTTTTCCAAGTTCATTTGTCAGATCCAACAACTCATGTTCCTGCTGGGCCACAGCTCCCTCCATCTCTGCCACCCGAGGTCCCGCAACAACCTCCTCCCTCATCTGGTCTGTCAGAGCACACTCCTGAGTTGGTTCCTGAGTGGGTTCTATATAGATACCCACTACCTGTCCAAAATTTCTAATCGCGACAGTCATCAAATCCGTCTTCTCATGTAACTGTTCCAATAAAGCACTTGTCTTACAGAAAGCACGTACCAGAGCCTCCGAGTACATTGTTATGCAAGGTCAAAAGTCTGTTCCCACGATCTTAATCTATTGCAGCTGCAAAGCTCCCCAGTTCAAATTTAGTAACAGTTTCACAAGCTCCCTCTAGGGGAAGAACTTCTATTTGTATCCATCTCTCTCTTTTTTTTAAAAGCAGATCTAACAACAAAGTTTCCTTCTTCAGATATTTTGTCAATATTTGTTCCTTTTAAAGGCGAAGGAGAACAATGGAATCACTGTGTTTCTCTTCTTTTAACTGTCTGTCAAAAACGTTTGTCTATAGTCAATGAACTTCCCAAAAACGTCTGTCCTGACACCCCGCTCCCAGGTTCAAGACGGTGGAAAATTACTTTTCTTTACACTCTCTTCTGCAGGTTAAACAATCCGGAAAAGATCCCCCCTCTTCTCCTGCTTCCGAAGGGGGTTCAGTAATTATAGATGATGAAAGTTGATCCTTTACAGACGATTTTCTAAGCTCTAGTTTGCCATGTCTTTGCTTTAAACTATCTACAAGAAACGGAAGGCTGACTTCCTGTTTAGACCTTCCCGCTTCAGTGCCAAATTAAAGGAAATTTCTCAATCCAATTTTCCGTTCTACTCACTGGTCGTTGTTTAAAGTCCAATTGTCCAAATTTAATCTACTCACGGTTAGTTGTTTTGTAGCCAAATTGTCACAGGAAAAAGGTAGCGCTCTCCAGCAACGGCTGTGCGGCTTCGCTCCATGGAAGAAGCAGTTGACTCTCAGCACCGCGCCACTTGCCCCTCTTCGCTCCGGAGCCCGTAATTGGGTTCCTTTACGAATTGGGGGGGCGCGAAAGGTGCCTGCCGAGTCCCACAGTCACAGGCTTCATCCGCCTGTGATTTGTTAAAGGGTCCCCGCTTCACTGTAGCGGAACAGACCCATTTTCCTTAGAGCCAGTCCCTCCGAATCAGAGGGAACCCGCCATTACTGATGGTGCCACCCCGGAAGTCCACTGTCTGTGAATTTTGGAGCAATTCATGGGATTGCTGGCTCAAGAACAGCTACATCATCCTTTTATCCTGAGCATCCTGTGATTTCAGCACACAATGATTCCTGGAACACTGGTCATTCTAGGTTTCAGCTTCCAGTTCTCTCTTCGTCTGCATGCCCATCTGAGAAATCAAGTGATTTCCCCTAATAGAAAGGAACTCTGTTGGTTGTTTGAACTCATATAGCTGAGTGGCATTCAACTAAATCCTACTCAGAGTAAACAACTGAAATATCACCCACTGTTTCTATGCTTGTTTTTTCTTAATATTTGCATATTTGAATGCACTGTTTGTTTGGAGAATTATGGAATTTGAAGTATAATTGAGTTTTGGTTCATTTCTTGGTTCAAGAACTGTGCATTATGTAGTTTCTCACTGAAGAAAAAAATGTAGTTAAAGGGATGTATCATTAAATATATATATATATTTGGAGAGAATTAACCAGAATTTTTTGCAGATCTTGTGATTTATTTCCTTTTGTTCTTTTCAGTTCCAAATTATAAAGTGTCAACTTTCCGGGGATGTGTACCTCCCCAAGCTTGCCACTCAGGTGATTACAGCTTCAGTTCAGCTCAAGGTAAATTCCTCCAGCTGAAGATGGTCTGCTGCCAAACAGATGAGTGCAATAAGGAACCTCTCCACCGTGAGTATCTGCATCTCTGGAGGTCAAGGGCTTATAAAAACAGGGTTTTTTTCTGGCGGAACATGCTGGGACATAGTTATGCCACATTTTGGGGAGGAGGATGCAGGAGGCCTTGGGGACCCCATCAGACCAACTCCTTTCTTAAGCTGATCAAATTCTTCCCAAGCTTCGGAAAGCAGGCATGAGTCTGAAACAGGATCTTGGAATCCTGCTGCCTGCAACCCAAATCCAAGTGAGCTTTGGGAAGGTGGTGGGAGCACTCTCAGACCCTGTCAGAGCATCATACCTCCTGACCAAAGTTGAGCAAATGCTTCCCGGGCTTGAGGAAGGAGGCACTAGGCTATGACAGGAGCCAGGAACACTACTGCCTTCTACCCAAAGCCACCCATCTCCAGCAGAGGGGGCTCGGTGTCAGAGCACTTGGGCCAGTAAGCCAATGACAGGGGTTTCCCCGCAGGGCTGATAATCAGTTTACCACCCTTGAAGTGGGCAACGTAATTGTGCCAACTGCCTCTCTAGTCCGATTCACTTGGAATAAATTCTCAGTAGACATATGTAGAAGTGTTAGAAATCCTTTGGCATATCACTTTATTTTTTTAATTAAATTTATACAATCCTGGATTGTAAAAATATATATATATATATAGAATTCCAAAAAGTTAAAATTACAATAGAATAAAAACATATTAAAACTGTCACATTTCAAACAAGCTGTTTGTGGGGTTGAAGGAAGAGAAGTAGAAATCCGGAAAATCTGGGAATCACTCTTCCCCATGCGGATTCTGGGACTGCCCACTCCTTGCTTACACACACACACACACACACACACACACACACACACAGAGAGAGAGAGAGAGAGAGAGAGAGAGATTACCTCCAAGAGAATGCAGCTGTCCATACATTCAGATACAGAGAGTTAGAATCAGAGAGCAGAGAGCTTGCCTGATACACTGCTACCAAGAGAGAACTCCAGAAAATCCACAAAACAATAGTGTGCATGACAAAAGGTGAAACACAACAATATTTTTTATAAATGCTCAGCAGATATGTCTGTTCTTCAAAGTTGATGGCAAATGAGGGTTAGGGCTGCCTGGGAGTGGGCACTAGCCAACAGAATGTCTGGGGCAGGTTACACAGGGGAGGATTCTCTGAGATGCCCAATCTCTGTGATCACGGGTAGAAGGAGGAGTTACGCTAAAGGGCAGACCATGTCAATACCAAAAAGGCAGGTTTTGTCGTTGTTTGACGGCTACCTCTGCCTCCAGGTCCGGTCTTTACCGGAAGCATATTGGAATCAGCAAGGGAGACCCGCATGACCTGAAGGTGCTGCTGTGCAATGCCAGGTCAATAATCAGTAACACCACTGCCATCTATTGATGGGGGACTTGACCTGGTATGTGTGACAGAGACAGAGAGCAACCCAGGTCATGTGGGTGGGGAGAGGGGGTTGCAGTGATTTTTAGGAAGTCATTAGCTTGGACCAGGCGTCCTATTGGGAAGACCCAGTTTTCCCAATGTACTGGAAGTTGGGCAATAGGGGCAGGACAGGATTCCTTTTGGTGTACCAACCACCCTGCTACACGAAGGATTCCCTGGCCAAGCTACTTCAGGTCATGGTGGATGTGTTCCTGAAGACACCAAGTTTGGTTGTCCTAGGGGATTTTAACATCCATGCCGACACAACCTTATAAAGGTCCGCTTGGGACTTTGTGGAAAGAATGGCCTCCATGGGGATGTCCCTGAATAAGTCTGGCCCAACTCATAGTCATAGGCATGCCTTAGACCTGGTGTTTACCTCTATGAATGTGGGTGATTTGACACTAAGTAAAAGTGAAACTAAAGAAGTGCCATGGTCAGATCACTTCCTGGTGCAGCTGGACTTCTCCGTGACCCTTCCCCTCTGCAGGGAGATGGGACCGATTCGGATGGTCTGCCCTCACCACTTAATGGATCCTAATGGTTTCCAGGGAATGGTAGGGGATGATTTCTCCCAAGTTGATGGCTCTTCAGCTGATTCTCTGGTGTCCCACTGGAATGCAGAGTTAACAAGGGTTACAGCTCAACGGGTTACAGCTCAATGTCAAGCATATCAAGTGGTGATATCAACGGCGAAGAGGACCTTCTTCACCGCCTCTGTCAGGTGGTTCGGAATCTTATAGAACCACCTGCGCCATCGGGGCCTGATAATAATAATAATAATAATAATAATAATAATAATAATAATAATAAAAATTATTTATATCCCGCCCTCCCCAGCCATAGCCGGTCTCAAAGTGGCTAGCAACAATAAAAATAACACAACATTGTAAAATCAATTCATTTGAAGCTCAGTTCAAAATCAAATTAATGGCAATCAATGGGCTAGAGTTCTGTGAGGATTACCAAAGGAGGGGGTCAGACTGTGCCTTGGCCAAAGGCCTGGTGGAACAGCTCTGTCTTGCAGGCCCTGCGGAAAGATGTCAAGTCCCACAGGGCCCTAGTCTCTTGTGACAGAGCATTCCACCAGATCGGGGCCACAGCTGAAAAAGCCCTGGCTCTGGCTGAGGCCAGCCTAACCTCCCTGTGGCCCGGGACCTTGAATATGTTTTTGTTTGAAGACCGTAAGGTCCTCTGTGGGACATACCAGGAGAGGCGGTCCCGTAGGCCCCCAAGATCTCCTGCAAGGATTTTGCAAAGTTTTTTGCAGATAAAGTCACTTGGATTCAGAAAGAGGTAGACTCCATCCGTGTGAGTAGGGTGAGTTGCATGGGATAAATTCTAGTCTAGTTGCATGGGATAAATTCCAATCTGTTACCTCCGAGTATGTGGACAGGATGCTTGGACGAGTGAAACCAACCACCTGTCTCCTTGAACCTTGCCTATCCTGGCTCATAAAAACAAGCCTGGAAGGCTGGGTGATGGGCTCTGCAGGGTGGTGAATGCTCTGTGAGGGAGTCTTCCCAGCCCCACTGAAAGAGACGCTCATTAAACCGCTCCTTAAAAAAACATCTCTGGACCCAGCCGATATGGCCAACTATTGCCCAGTCTCAAATCTTCCATTCTTGGGCAAGGTGATTGAGCAGGTAGTTGCTGAACAACTCCAAGCACACCTAGAGGATGTGGACTATTTGGATCCCTTCCAATCAGGATTCAGGCCTCATCATGGGACAGAAACCGCATTGGTTTCACTGGTCGATGATCTCTGGTGGTCTAGGGATAAGGATGAAAGCTGTTTCCTAGTTCTGCTGGATCTTTTAGTGGCCTTTGACCATAACATCCTTCTGAACCATATAGAGGGGCTCTCATTTGTGCAGTGCTTCAGGGTTCTCTCCTCTCTCCCACACTTATATTATCTATATGAAGCCACTGAGATAGATCATCAGGGGGGTTGGGCTGGGTGTTCATCAGTATGCAGATGATACCCAGCTCTACCTCTCTTTTCAAATCTGACCAGGTGAAGATCCTGTGTGAGTGCCTGGAGGTGGTTGCAGGATAGATGATGGCTAATAGATTGAGGTTGAATCCTGACAAGACAGAAGTACTGTTTTGGGGGAACTGGGGGCAGGCGGGTGTGGGGAACTCCCTGATCCTGAATGGGGTAACTGTGACCCTGACGGACCAGGTGCGCAGCCTGGGAGTCATTTTGGACTCTCAGCTGTCCATGGAGGCACAGGTCAAATCTGGTATGCAGGCTGCCTGCAGACTGTCTCGCCAGAGTGGTGCATGCTCTAGTTATCTCCCGCTTAGATTACTGCAACATGCTGTATGTGGTCCTACCCAGAAACTAAAACTGATCCAGAATGCGGCAGCTAGACTGGTGACTGGGAGTGGCCACCGAAAACATATAAAACCGGTATTGAAAGACCTACATTGGCTCCCAGTACGTTTCCAAAAACAATTCAAAGTGTTGGTGCTGACCTTTAAAGTCCTAAACAGCCTCAGCCCAGTATACCTGAAGTAGTGTCTCCACCTCCATCCTTCAGCCCAGCATTGATGGCCTTCTGACGGTTCCCTCACTATGAGAAGTAAGGTCACAGGGAACCAGACAGAGGGCCTTCTTGGTAATGGCGCCCTGCGGAATGCCCTCCCATCTGATGTCAAGGAAATAAACAACTATTCGACATTTAGAAGTCATCTGAAGGCAGCCCTATTTTTGGAAGTTTTTAATGTTTGAAGTTTTATTCTGTTTTTAGTGTTCTGTTGAAAGCCACCCAGAGTGACTGGGGAAACCGTTCCAGATTGGCGGGATAGAAATAAAATATTATTATTAAAAATATCATCATTATCACCATCATCATTAATTCAGGACACAATGTGAAGGTAGCATGTCAGGCTAGTGTCAGCAGCTACTAGAAGGCAAAAAACAAATCAAAATAACAGTACAATAAAGAGAATGGGGAATGAGGTGTATCCATATGGTGACTGCAGGTTTTTATTTTGGTAGTTCCACCACGTGAAGATCTTTCCCCCAATGGTCTACAGTGCCCAGCCTGCTTCAAGATCACCAATGATATTAAAGAAATGAATAAAAATTGCCCACATGAGGGGTATGTCAGCTGCATTGCCAATGAGACCAAGTGCATTTCCTACAATAGTGGTATTTCCATTATAACAGGTTTTCCAAGTGAGTAATATTGCCTGCTTCTGTCTCTTTCACATTTCCAGAAAAGTAATGACTGATATTTGTGTATAGCTTTGATTTCTTTCTCTGAGGGAAAGGGCAATGCTCTCATCCTGTTTTGGATTCCAAACTATCGCCACAAGAAGTGCATAACAAGAGGGGACAGGCTCACTCATGTGCAAGGTTTTACCTTGTGTAAGACTGGGGGGCCTACAAAGCTCAGCAGACTCCTTACAGCACACCTTTTTCCTCTAATCCGCAAGAAGGAGCAGAGGAGAGGGATACAGGGGAGGGTGCAGGACCAGCCAGCACATCACAGCTTCTCCTCACAGCAGTATGTACCATTTGGTGCTGGTCCAGAAGGACAGAACCACACACTTTGGCCAAACATTCAAAAGTAAAGGAGTCTGGGAGAAAGAAGGGTACTAATAGTGCACCTCTGTTCATATTTCCTAAGAAATAAGTTGCACTGTGTTAATTGAATCTTAGTGCATCACAAGTGTGCAAAAGAACTGCTGCCTTAGTCTAGCAAAATACATGGGGTGGGAGACCAGAGCTTTTTTTCAGCCAGAATTCAGTTCTAGCAACTCTCAGGTGGGCACCATTTGCATTCTAAGACAACAAAAGAGGCACTCATGTTGAGTTCCAGCACCTCTTTTTCTAGAAACTGTGGCAGAGGGTAACTTCCAATGCATCACCATGGTATTAGCCAGGAAACCCAAATTCAAAGCTAGTGATACTTGGCTGTCAGATTGGTTGGTGAGTGTGTATTGTCAGTGTGTTGGTTGAGCTTTAATAACCACAGTCATCCCTTTCCCCAAAGCCCCAATAAAGAACTCATGCAAAGGTTATTCTTTTTGTTACACAGATGAATATCATTTAATTCAAAGGCTCAAATTCAAAGGTTGTGCAACCGAAGACTTGTGTGCCCTTGATGGAAAACACTTAGGACACCGTGACCTTCAACTGCTTAAAATTAAAGCAAAATGCTGGAATGCTGAGATATCCACAAAGAAAATTGAACTTGAAGGGTAGATACAAGACAGCAAGCTCTCCTCCTTGTTAATTCCACCATTCATGGTAGCTGCAGAAGAAATTGGGAGCCTAGTGGTGAGAGGAGGAGCTCAGGCCTCATGGGTTTTCTTTTTCATAATTGGTGAAATTCATCATAAAAAAATAAACTCATCTGGCACATTGAATCTGTATTCTATATCTCTATGTTTTATATATGCAGAATGTGTAGAATGCTGAGAATGGCATTTGAAGTAACATATGAGAATTTGCATGTTATTTTGTTCAGCCCCACTTGCATGCCAAAGCCCTGTGACCCTTACAGACAATAATTACACAGAAAGAATTATTTTCGTTTATGGGTTCTAATAGGCCACAGCTTTATTGTTTACAGATACGGGTGGTTTGGCTTAGGCTTTGGGTGAAGCCAGCATATCTTGAGTCGCACCCATCTGCAGGGTAAACCACCAATAGGGGGAGCCCTATGACTTACATCAAATAGGGGCCCTCTGAGGGCTCCCCATTGGAGCAGTGACATTCCAACAGCCCACGTCCAGGCATTGGACAGAATCCACACCCCCAGATCCCTTTAAGAGGATACCCTTAGTGAGGAGGGGCAGGTGAAGGCTACACCCTCCCATCCATCCAAACAAACCTTACCCAATGCATAACCTTACAAAGTTGTGATGATTGCTTCCAGGTAGGCAAAAAACAAATGGCTGGTGCCACCCAGATGATCTTCTTTCCGTTGATCTTCTTTCCTGACCCAAATAAATTGTTTCATTAATTTTAATCATTAATCAACTAATTTTTATTAATAATAAATGGCAATGGCAATCCAGATATTACAGAAAATGCAGACAAGCATCTATTGAAAGTGATACTACATTTACAAGCTCACCACAAGCAAGAATACTAGGGTGGGGGTCATAGCACAAGGGAGACCAAACAACAACAAACATCACAGGGGGAGGTCCATTGTCAAGGATGTAATCAAAGAAATAACTTTACCTACACCTTATCCCATAATAAAAGAAAAGGAATTAATTCAAATAAAAACAAAAACAAAGAAAGAGAAAAGAAAACATCAAGGGAAAAACAAAAAGAAAAAGTAAAGTAAAGGAAAAAGAGAAATCAGCAATATATTTTCTCTAATCAAACACAACAACTTTACCTCCAATAACTCTCACAACCATTTCTCCATATTCAACAATAATAAATCTTCTCATCTTTATCCACAGTTGTTTCTCCACTGTGATAATATAGAAAAATCATATCCCATAGTTCTTTACTTATTATGTATTCATTAATTCACACCCACTTTTGACCCTTCTATTCCCATTTCATTCTCCATCTCATCCATCAAACCTCTAATTATTTTTATTTGCTCATAAAGCAATTGCGGAAGAATGCCAACAGTGAATTGAATGTCAAACAATGTATTGGCATACTGTATATTCTTGATCTTAGTTACAATTCATTCTCCCTCTTAATATCTTCACAGTCTCCACCTTAATAATTTCAATATCACATTTCTATCTTCATTACTTCTCAACTTTATCTCTTATCATACCACATTCTTTTCTCACAGAGGAAATGTGTACTGTAGAATAAAAATTACTTTCATTTGAGAAAGGACACTTTGACCCTGCTGCCTGCACACCGCAAAGCCCAATGAGCCTCAGTTCTTCCTGCCTGCCCAAACCCCAACCCAGTTGAGCGACTCCAGATTCCCTGGTGAACGGGTCACTCGCTTGCCAGCCGTGGCTTTCCTTGAGTCCCATGCTGAGTTTCCATAGGCACCCATACTGGAGAGAGGCTTGGAGTTTGAGGAGAAGAGTGTGTGTGTTGGGGGGGGGGAGCAAGAGTGAGAGAGCAGCACACATGCAATAGCCAGCGGCACTTCTGAGCAAGGCCCAGCCAGTCTGATGGGTAAAAAGCTGCTGCTTGGTTGTGTTGTTGTTGCTGCAGATCTCCATTGATTTAAAAGACTGGGAGCAGGGCCGCTGGTGGGTGACTTATGATTCTTTCCCACCCCTTGCCTTCCAAAGCTAGCAGCCTCTTTCCCTTATTTAAGCAACTTTTCCTGTGGTGTTGGGGAAGGAGAAGGAGGAGATGGCAGTGGCCATCAAATACAGTATACTAGAGGTTTCTTTCCAGTACACCCATATCAAACTTCAGCGTAGGAACCTCCTTCTCCACAGCCTTTCCAACATACTGCTGAGCTTGATGGATTTATCTTTGCAAGATGTGTGGGGCTCCATGCCACCAAAAGGTAATTTTAAGGGAAATTTCCTGGAGGTGAGAAGAAACTTGTTTTTAGAGATGGATTACACCATATAGATTTCCATGCTTTTTCACTTGTTGAGGTTCCTATGTCAGTCTCCCATCTCTTCCGTGTTGACCACAAAGCTGTCTAATATCATACCATATATCACTGAAACTGCCTCTTTCCTGTCATGGCTATGTCTGTTACATAGTGATTCAAAAGCTGTCAAGGGTCTCAAGCCTTCACCATTGCATTCCAGAGACTTTGCAAAAGTGCATTGTTGATACAGTTGTAACCAGGACCATTTAATGGCTTTTTTTATATATAAATAATTTTTATTATTTTCCAATACAAATATACAATTCTGCCAAATTTTCACAATTTTAGTTCTTTTTTAGACTTCCTTCGGCTTCTCTGACAATCATGCATATTTATCTCTCAATTTACGCATTCCTCTGTTTATATTGCCATTAAACTTCCCTCCCACTCCTCTTTCTTTTTGACAATATATCTCGACTTTCACAGTGCTTCTTGAAATCCCGCCAGTGTTGTTTGCACATCACATATTCTTTTCAGATATTCGACAAATTTCCCCCAGTCCTTGATGAACTTTTGGTCTCGGAGATATCTAATTTTTCCAGTTAGTCTGTCCAATTCTGCATAGTCAGTCAGCTTCTGTCTCCATTCTTCTATTGTCGGTATTTCCTCTTGTTTCCATTTCTGGGCCAGTAGAATTCTTGCTGCTGTGACTGCATATTGAAAAAGTTTACAGTCTTTTCTTCTAATTTCATTCCCTGTAATTCCTAAAAGAAAGGTCTCTGGTTTCTTTACAAATGTATATTTTAACATCTTTTTCATTTCATTATAAATCATCTCCCAGAAACCCTTCACTTTCTTACATTCCCACCACATTTAATGGCTTTTGTCTTTCCCTCATGTCCTCTTTTGAGATTGCTTTACCACCTACAAACAAATCTCTAATCCTATAGAAATCATTTGTTTCAAGATCTCCAAATGGGTTATACTGTATTTGTTTGCATGTTTAAATAAGGGGTGATCTTGCAGGGGCATCAGTGATGAAGGCCTAGGAGCCAATACCGAGTTCCATTTCCACCACGCCATCAATGTTACTTTGAAAAATGGGTTATCCACCTTTTCGTGTTCCATCTGAGGCAGCTTCAGGAAGGGCACAGCACCTACTGATGGTCTTCTGTGGGTACTTTCTCTCTGTACCCATGCAATATCTACTTTGCCTTTAATGCGTGGCATCAATGATTTAATTTGGAAAGCTGCATAGTATAATGCAAGATTGGGTATTCCTAACCCCTCTTTATTGCTATGTCTAAATAAGATGTTTTGACTGAGTCTGGATCTTTTTCCTAATGAGATAAAGAGATTAATTTGTTTTGCCATTTTTTAAGTATGTTGCTTAAACCTGAAACAGGAAAGAGAATTTTGGCAGAATTGACATTCTTATAGCTACAATACGACCTAGCCAGCTAAGGATTTTGTGCTTCCATTGACAGTTGTTTATTACCATTTTGAGCAAAGACTTATCATTTCTTCAATTTCATTGATTAAGATCAGCTGTAAAGATTATCCTGAGGTATTTAAACCCCCCAAGGGCTATCTTTGACATTTCTGTCAGCTGCTTTTGAACTGCTGCATATTTAATTTGTAGTCCTGAAATTCAATGGAAGCTTTCAAAATGTTCTTTCAAAGATTAAAGCACAACAAGTGGATCTTGCCCAATTACCAATGTATCATCCACAAACAAATCTACTTTTTATTCAACATTTCCTATTTTCACTCCCTTCACAGAGGCACATAGTTGGATAGCTAAGATCTTTATTGCCACTGCAAAAAGCAGTGGTGACAGAGGGAATCCTTGGCAGGTGCCCTTGTTGAGGTTTCTTGGAGCATCATCATATCCATTTAGCATGATTTTAGCTGAAGATTTTGAGTAAATTTGTTGAATCGTGTGCTGAATTTTTTCTCCAAATTCTAATTTAGAAAGTAAAAGATTCAAATAGGTCCACTCAACTCTGTCAAACACTTTAAAGGCATTGAGTGAAATTAATGCCCCTGGAGTGTTTCATAGCTGCAGGTCATAGATTATATTAAGAATTCTCCTTATAAAGTCTGCTGTATTTCTTGAGGGTATGAATCCTGTTTGATCTGTGGTGATGTATTGACCAATGGAGACAATTAATCTCTTAACCATCACAGCTGTGAATAGTTTTGCATCCACGTTTATTAAAGCAATTGTTCTCTATGAATCAGTTTGGTGGAGTCTTTCATTTATAACCATTTTTATTAATTTTTCAGTTTATACATCTCAAAAAAAGCATGTTACATAATACCATGTAACATATGAATACCCTGCTTTCCCTTTCATGGTTCATTTTACTTATCTATCATAAAATTACTTTCCCCAAAAACCCAGAGTCCTTTTTGTTGGGCATAATCCAAACTGAAATTCCCAGGTGCCAGGAAAGCTTGTTTATGTACGCAAAAAATGTGCCCTGTGTTTTGTTAGCCCAAAAATAGAAAGTTAGTGAGGTCCCAACTAAAGAGGATTGGCAACTTAAGTTGACAGAATATGCACAACTTGCAGATTTAACATATAGAACAAGAGAGCAAGAAGAACACACATTTAAAGAAGATTGAATAAATGGAGAAGAACTCCATAGCTGAAAACGCTGGCAGTATTTATAAAAAATTAACAGAGTAAATAATTGACGGAGGATGTAAAAGTGGAAAATTGATTTGAATGGTTACAGTAAGAGAAGCCATGGGATATTTTAAAGTTTTATAAAGTTTATTTGAAATTGTAAAACAGAAAATGTAATAAAAACTATTACAAAAAAATGTAGGTCTATTGACTCCAAATATAATTTCATTGTAATGTTTCCAATATTCTTAACTGGCTGAATGAGGGACATTTCAAATTAACCATATAGAATTATTAAATTAGATAAACTAGGAGAAGAGCCACTACTCTTTGAAACAACAGTGCTGGGGATTTGTTTTTCTTGAAGCATTTTTTTAATGCAACTGCTGCATTTAAACTTGTAAAATACATTAATTTTAATTACTGCTGAACTTCCTTCAGGTCCAATCTCTAAATCGAAACTTTTCTGAAACATGAAAAACATGAAAAACCAATACAGTGGTACATACGCTTCAGGTTACAGACTCCGCTAACCCAGAAATAGTACCTCGGGTTAAGAACTTTGCTTCAGGATGAAAACAGAAATTATGCTCCAGCGGCACGCAAGCAGCAGGAGGCCCCATTAGCTAAAGTGGTGCTTCAGGTTAAATGCAGATTAGACAAATTAAAGGGGAATAAGGATAGAAATTACTACTTTGATGACTATATTCTATGTTCATTACTGAAAGTAGTATGATTCCAAATGGTAATTTCAGGTTAACACAGGAGTGGAAAGTGCTGTTGTACTTAAGTGTTGCTTATGTGCTTCCCATAGTCAACTAGTTGGCCATTGTGAGAACAAGATCTTGGATTAATTATAGGTGAATCTGCACATATCAGTTTCATTTAGTTTCTCTTTTTTCAAATCTTAACTCCAATTCTCCTGATGCCCGTATCATTCAATATATATGTTTTAGTGCTAGAGAGAAATGACTTTTGCTACCCACTCTGCATATGCCATGCATAATTTTATCAATGTCTATTATAAATTCTACACCCTTCCAATTTTTCCAGTCAAATGTATGTATTGGTGAGCTATGGGGTGGAACCATGAGCAAAATCTTTGACTAGCTGATCCAGGAGAAGGAAAATTCTGATCCTGAACCTCCTCTGAGATGATGAAAAGAATGCTAGTTAGGGGACGCGGGTGGCATTGTGGGTTAAACCACAGAGCCTAGGATTTGCTGATCAGAACGGTGGCAGTTTGAATCTCCACAATGGGGTGAGCTCCCGTTGCTCGGTCCCTGCTCCTGTTAACCTAGCGGTTCGAAAGCACGTCAAAGTGCAAGTAGATAAATAGGTACAGCTCTGGCGGGAAGGTAAACAGCGTTACAGTGTGCTGCTCTGGTTCGCCAGAAGCGGCTTAGTCTAAAAAGAAAAAGAAAAGAATGCTAGCTGTCTGATTTCCACTCACCTGGGGAAAGGATGACCAGGAGGAAGTATGTGCCCAGGAGTGCCTTCATAGCACTGTAATAAGCAAGAGCCAGGAAAAGCTGGTTCAACACAGGCAACTGACACAGAAAATAGTCCATTCAGATGAATTTAAAGGAGAAGGAAAGGGCCCTGAGGGCAACCCTTGGTAAACCTGGTTTCTTGGGATGTGGGAAGTAGTGTTAGGATTTTTATCCACACAAGCTGCTCAGTAGTAGTTCTCTGGTTGCTTATATCATGTCAGTGTCTGAGAGTGTGAGACAGGAAGTCTCAGTACTGTTGGAGTTTTGCTGGAGAGTTTAGTTTCACTTCTGTGTGTTATGCTGTTCTGTACTGCTGCTGAGAGAGCACAGACATGCTAATGGATTCTTTGTATATAGACTGTTAATAAAGTAATTAAAATATGCCTGCTTCTTGGGAGAAAAGCAATGACAAACCTAGAAAGCATCTTAAAAAAGCATCACCTTGCCAACAAATGTCCGCATGGTTAAAGCTATGGTTTTCCCAGTAGTGATGTATGGAAGTGAGAGATGGACCATAAAGAAGGCTGATCGCCGATGAATTCATGCTTTTGAATTATGGTGCTGGAGGAGACTCTTGAGAGTCCCATGGACTGCAAGTAGATCAAATCTATCAGTTCTTAAGGAAATCAGCCGTGAGTGCTCACTGGAAGGACAGATCCTGAAGCTGAGACTCCAATACTTTGGCAACCTCATGAGAAGAAAAGACTCCCTGGAAAAGACCGTGATACTGGGAAAGATGGAGGGTACAAGGAGAAGGGGACAACAGAGGACAAGATGGTTGGATAGTGTTCTCGAAGCTACCAGCATGAGTTTGACTGCACTGCGGGAGGCAGTGAAAGACAGGAGTGCCTGGCATACTCTGGTCCATGGGGTCATGAAGAGTCGGACACGACTAAACGACTAAACAACAACAACAACAACAAGGTAGTTTTAGAGCTACTGATTGACTCTTTCTTCTGCTATGAGATGCCAGAAGACGAGTGTATTCCTCTCAGGAGGGAGGGGTCACATCACCGGTCTTTCTGGACTGAGGAAGATTTATAGCCAGAGGGTGACCACTGGAAAGGCACCCCGGTGTCTGGGGAAGGTGGTGGCCTTCCCGGGCATTTTCCCAACAAGTAGTGACATGCGGTCCCAGATTACAGAGTTTGTTAATGAATTGCAATGAAATTACTTTCTGTAGATTTATTAGGTTTTGCAGAGACAATTTCCAATTAAATGTACATGGAAGAAAGTCCTTCATATACAAATAAAGGAATCTAAATGGTAGGCACTAAGGTAATCTAAACCATACAGAGCAATCTTGATTTATAGGACTACATTTGTAGTCTGCACAGATGCGGCCTGAGCTGTTGAGCTGGATGGGTGTGACGATTGGGGTTTCCCAGGGGGTGTTCGACACTGGCTCGAGCACTCCTTGCTCCACGAGCCAGTCTAATCCCTTGTCGATGCAGAGTTTAAGGGTGAACAGGACCCAGCAGGCCTTGAACCTTATGGGTCGTACGGTGGGGTCTAGTTGTAGGCCAACCGGTGGGGGCAGTATATCATCCCAATGCCCCATCAAAAACCTCCGGAGACTCTTCGCAGATGGCGTCCATGTACAGGTGGGAGCTGGTGCGGTTCACCCCGGTGATGGCTAGCCCCAGTGTATGCACTAAGGTCTTCTAAACCATACAGAGCAATCTTGATATATAGGAGTGAGCATTCTAAAAAAATCCTACCAAAATGGCATTGCACACCCATGCAGACTCCCCGTATGAAATCAAAATCTTCTCAGAACTGCTGGAGGGGCTATGGAGAAAGAGAAACCTTTTTCCACCTATACTGGGACTGCCCACGCTTATTCAAATTCTGTACAATGGTTTGTAAAAAAATGCAAAAAAACAACAACCCCGACACCAAAATATTAAAAGATCCCATTCCACCTTCAACACAACTTTTAAGAACACAGTTATGGCGTAACTGTTTGAAAGGTTTCCGCTCTCTTGAATTCTTGGCATTGATTCTGTTGTCTGCTGGAACCCCAGTTGCCCCCATATAGAAGATTTCACAGAATTTGAGAGTTTGGGTTTCTTCTAAAAACTATGTGGAGGTCAACATTTGTTGAAAATCCTGAATTACTTGTTGCCAAAGGCTTGGAAGACCATGAAAATTTCTGTGCTGTTGGGTGGGATTTTATCATATATACAGCAAATACAGGTACCCAGGACTCCCTCTACAGCGGTACCTCGGGTTAAGTACTTAATTCGTTCCGGAGGTCCGTACTTAACCTGAAACTGTTCTTAACCTAAAGCACCACTTTAGCTAATGGGGCCTCCTGCTGCTGCCCCGCCGCCGGAGCATGATTTCTGTTCTCATCCTGAAGCAAGGTTCTTAACCTGAAGCACTATTTCTGGGTTAGCAGAGTCTGTAACCTGAAGCGTATATAACCCGAGGTACCACTGTATATGTGAAATTTGGCTTTTGTATTGTTCTTAAGTACTTTTCCAAGTAAATATTACATCTCTCCTGGATATACTGCAATGCTGTTTTGTATATCTTTTGGTTTTTCATATTGATTTGTTTGATTTTATTTTAGTTCAATAAAATAAAAATAAAATTGAGGAGATAAGTATGTGTGCCAGCTTGAGCTCCTTGGAGAAAAATGTGAATATGAGGTGTTAGTGGAGGGGTAGGGCCTCGGGGGTAGTTTTTCTTAGGTAGTTTGTTGGTACCTTTGGTCCTCAACCAGCACTCAACTCTCCCCTGTGGGTCATAGAAGCTGTTATCATTCGACAGCTGCCACATCCTGGGAACAGCTTCAACTGGTAGCTGATGGGTCCCAAACCTTCAGTGAGTTTGGACTTTCCTTACATGTGATAAAAGGCTCCATCTGTTTGAGTGGGCAAAACCCATCATGGCTCCAGCAGGCAAGAAAGTGATTCCTGAATATGTTGTAGAAGAAAGTGAGGGACTGATGGCTCTGGTTAACACCTGAGAAGGTAGCTGATCCAGGAGAAGGAATACTCTGATCCTAAACCTACTCTGTCTTGTGGGATATATTCACGGGGGGGGGGGGGGGAGGCTAAGAAATTAACCCTACAAAAATCCAGAGTGGAGTCCATAAGACATTTGGATGGCATATGGTGCCAGATGTCTTGCTCTGCTTTCTTTTGGACCATTTCAGTGAGTCTAAGAGAGGAGTCTTGTCATTCAGGCAGCCCAGGACGTCCATACTCACTCCCATGTTTGCACCCTGGGGAAGTAATTTTGGTGCTGCTAATGCAGCAGTCCAGGTGCACTCAATTGTCTCTTGAGACAGACAGATGCCAATCATCATCATCAGTGCTCTCTCTTTTCAAGAAAAATAGGTGCCAGAAGACACCATGAAGTTGCTGCAGTAAGTACCACACTTTTAACATTTGGGGGGAGGTGCTGGTACTGTGTACCCTTGAGTATCCCTCCCCAAATTCGGAAGAAGGAGAAGAAGAAGAAGAAGAAGAAGAAGAAGAAGAAGAAGAAGAAGAAGAAGAAGAAGAAGAAGAAAGATGTTTTGTCACTCTTAATCTACAGATCATCTCTGGACACTTGGGAATAAATACCATGCAAATATCTCACATAGGCGCCATATGCCCAATTGTTTCAGTTGTATATCAATATTAACTCAGTTGTGGGTTCAAAATTACATAGAAGATTAAATTACTCAAAGTATCATTTCATCTTCACAGTATAAGGGAGGGTGAGGGCATTGGAAGAAACAGGGAGAGACTCAAAGTGGCATCCAACACTTTACAACAACAAAAACACGCATATCAGTGTTTGGTACCATCACATCAAATTGTGTGATGATAACTTTAGAAGTGTCTAAATCTGTGCATTTTGGAAATATTCAGTCTGCCATATTGACTCATAATGGCATCTGATGGTTTCCAAATGTACACCACAACACACTCCGCACTCCAGAAACCATCATGCCAAATTTTGCGATGAAGTAATCAGTGCAGTTTGGAAAAGCTTGGCATAACATTTTTATTCAAAATGGCATCTGATGGTAACCAAACATGAACTAAATCTGGCTTCTTCCCCTTGAAAACTGTCATGCCAAATTGACATCAATGTCTCAGGAAGAGTTTAAACACATAGGGAACAGATGGATGGAGTAGTACTTTAATCAGTCCTGAACTACTTTCCGAAGAGGCAGGTGTTAGTAAAATGATGGCAGAATTGGTTTGACAACATTTAAGAATAGTTACTAGAATAGTAGTTGCAGTTTGACGCTGAAATAGTTCTCCTTGGGAGCTCTGGCCTTTTGCAAACATGTTGTGTGCTTCTACCTCTCTTTCCTATCAGGATAAGAAAACCTGCCTGGATGCTTTGTTTGGAGAGATTCCCAGTGAGCGCAGATGTCACCAAAGTTTAGTTAGAGAGACGTGGAACATTTGAATGCTGTTGGCACTGAATATGGGATTTCAAGCACGTGCAAATAACAAGCTTGGTTCAACTGGAACAAGGAGAAATAATATTCCAGAAGGCAATTATAAAAGCTCACTCTAATGACTCTGGCTCCATTGCCCAATATTCAGAGCATACTGCTGTGTCCCTGGCACAGTTCACTATCCCTGAGCTATGTCCAGCTTTGCTACCTAGGTAGTCACCTGCACCGGACCTTGGTTACTTTGACTTGGGGCCTGGAAGATCAGAAAAAAGTATATGCTTCTTTGAATCAAGTTGGACCACATACCGAGTTAGAGGAAACATAGGGGCACTGCGTCAGCATCAATATGTTGCTCTATCTATCAGTGTCTTAGCAACTTCTCGTAGTTCCTTGGACATCAAGTTAATACATAGGTGGTGTAGAACAGCAGAGCAATTGTACAAATTACTTTTGGATAGCGCCAATGTTTAGGACAGGTTTTAGTTAGAGGCAGACATGCCATCACTTGTGGTGGGACTGTCCAAGAATAGAAGTTTATGGGTGGGTGGAAATACATTCAGAAATTTCTCATATTATATGGAAAAAATTAAAACCTGACATAAAATCTATGTTGCACATACTCATAGTCTAAGCAGATGATTTTGAATTACCGGGGTGAGCTCCCGTTGCTCGGTCCCTGCTCCTGCCAACCTAGCAGTTCAAAAGCACATCAAAGTGCAAGTAGATAAATAGGTACCGCTCTGGCGGGAAGGTAAACGGCATTTCCGTGCGCTGCTCTGGTTCACCAGAAGCGGCTTAGTCATGCTGACCACATGACCCGGAAGCTGTACGCCAGCTCCCTCGGCCAATAAAGCGAGATGAGCACCGCAGCCCTTGAGTCAGTCATGACTGGACCTAATGGTCAGGGGTCGCTTTACCTTTACTATTACAATGGCAAATTATATGTGGATGGTGCCCTGCCCATTGGCTGCTCTATCTCATGTGCAGCTTCTGAATGTATCATTTCGTTTTTAGACTGGACAGTAAGGAATAGAGTTTGGTGACATCAGATTTTCAACATTGTGATGTATCACCAGCCACACATTAGGATCTGGAGATACATCACAGTTTTAAACACCAAGCTGCATTTGACCCAGCCTCGCAAGGAGCCTGGCTGAAACTGCCCCCACTCTCACTGAGGAAGTGGATGTGGCTTCACCCCAGCACCTCACTGAGTCAAGAATGACACAGCTTTTTTGCGCTGCTGAGCTGCAGGGTGCAAAGGCTCCCACCCCCAGCTGAGCAAGCCGCAATGTCCCTCTGGCTTGCACGCCAGCTGGAGGGACAAAGGAGCTCCTGCCCCCCAACTGAGCTGAAATATACTGGGAGTCCTGTAGTGATTTCATGCTCTTTATTGCAGCTTGTAAAACAGTGATTGAATTGCCCCCCAAACCTCAGGCTATTATATACATTATTTACACAATGAGTCCTGTCTGATTGGCTGATTCTGCTTCCCTCCTGGAGCCTGATTGGTCTTTTCCTGTGAGCCAGTCAGCTGTTGCATTGTAGGATACTACTTGCCTGTTGTTCAAATGCAGTGAGGCGGTACTCCAAGTCCCATTGGTGGACCAGTGTATACTGGTAGCTGGTGAGGAAAATCGACCACCTGAGGACGCGGGGTGACAGTACCTGAGGGGTCTGCTTCTTGGGGGCACATAGGCCAAGCAGTGGCTTGTGGTCTGTCACGACGGTAAAGGGGCGCCATATTGGTGCTTTGCAACTTTCTGACCTGTTGCAGGACCTTAGCCATACCTTAGCAGAGTATATGCAGAGTTCATGAAAGCAATCGGTTGCAGGCAGGACGGGCGAAACAGGAACCAGTCACTTGTTAATAATAATAATAATAATAATAATTTATTATTTGTACCCCGCCCATCTGGCTGGGTTTCCCCAGCCACTCTGGGCGGCTTCCATAGAAAACCAAAAATACACTAAAATATCACAGATTAAAAACTTCCCTGAACAGGGCTGCCTTAAGATGTCTTCTGAATGTCAGGTAGTTATTTATCGCTTTGACATCCGATGGGAGGGCGTTCCACAGGGCAGGCGCCACTACCGAGAAGGCCCTCTGCCTGGTTCCCTGTAGCTTATAGGTTACTTATAGGTGTTTAATATATACATTGGACTTCAAGTTACTATTCACAGGAACAGAACAGAACATGGATCTTTAACTAGCTCTCTCACCACATGACTCTTACATTAACACTCAACGCTCTACGCTCTACTAACACATTTATGGCACTAAGGCCATAAATCATTATTCCCGTGAGAGAGCTTGACCAATCCTGGAGCTGTCTCCAGGCCTCTATATCTCCAGGCAGATTTTACTCCTTTACATTGCCTTGGCTGTCGGCCAACTCCTAACTGACTCTGTGTGAAGCTGCACGTATTCAAAATCCCAACATGCCCATACAAGAAATCGTGAAATTTCTTTACTCCCTTCACGATTGCCAGGCTCTCTTTGTCTATATGCGAATAATTCCTCTGGAGTGGAGAGGGTCTGGGAATAGTAAGCTACTGGCACCTCTCTTTCATCCAGAAGTTGCAACCTCTCGTCAAAGTGCTCCAGGACTGAGTTAGAGACAAGCAGATCTTTGACTGCTTGAAACACAGCCTCCTGGCACTGCCCCCACAAGCAAGGGGCCCGCTTGTCAAGCAGTCTGTGTAGTGGCTTCACTACCGCTGCCTTGTGGGGTAAGAAGGCATGGTCAAAGTTCAATAGTCCCAAGAAGGATGGAGTTCCACCTTACACTTAGTTGCTGGGGTGTCGCAAATAGCCTGCACCTTGTCCCCAGTTGGGTGGAATCTGTGTCCACCATAAATTCTAGAAAATCCACCTGTTGCACTCCTAGCAGACTCTTGCCCCGCTTCACCTTGATGCTGGCAGTCTGAAAACGGTGCAGGACGGTGCAGAGTCAGTCCCCGAACTTTCCTGCCGTGGCCCCAATGACCAACACATCATAGAAGAAGGGGGGGATGGCGGGAATTCCTTTGAGGAAAGAGTCCAGTCAATTTTGGAATATGGCTGACACCACGCTGACACAAAATTTCAGACGCTTGACACGGAACACTCCCCTGTGAATTACAATCATCTGTGCCTCGGCGGTGCCCTAGTCCACTGGCAACTACTGATAGGCCTGGGCCAGGGCCAGCTTGCCAAAAATCTTAGCCCCCGCCAGGGTGGTGAGGACATGGATGACCACTGGCACCAGGTATGTATGAGCCGTAAGGGCCTTCTTTATGGTACATTTGTAGTCTCCGCATATGTGGACTGAGCCATTGAGCTTGATGGGTGTGACGATTGGCATTTACCAAGGGGCATTAGGCACCGGCTCAAGCACTCCTTGATCGACGAGCTGGTCTAATTCATCATTGATGCAGAGTTTAAGGGTGAATAGGACCCGGTGGGCCTTGAACCTGATGGGTCATATGGCAGGGTCTAGTTGTAGGCCAATGGGGGACTAGTATATCATCCCAGTACTCCGCCAAAAACCTCTGGAAACTCTTTGCAGATGGTGTCCACATCCACGTGGGAGCTGGTGCGGTTCACCCCAGTGATGGCTAGCCCCAGCGGCCCAAACCACGCCAACCCCAGTAAGCTAACGTAGGGCTCCTTGACCACGATCAAGTCCAGTCACCGCTTCTGCCCTCAATATTGTACGTTGAAGGTTCCCAACCCCATTGTGGGGACCTTTGCGTTTTTGGAAGTACTGGGGGGGTGAATGGGTCAGGCCTAAGCACTGGGAAACAATTTCCTTAATGTCTGTGCCGAGATTATGGACAGGGTTGAGTCTGTATCAAGCTCCATGCGGCACGGGGCTTCCTCTATCTGTACCTCGATGTAAATTTTTTCTGCATTAGAAAGAGGCAACTGGTATACCTGAAAGTCTGTGATCTCCGTTGAGTTGCCCTGGCGTATCGGACCACAGGGCCTGGGACTCTTGGTCAGCCATCTGGTTTGAAATGTTGGGCGGGGGGGGGGCATGGCACACCCGGGCGATGTGTCCCACTTTTCTGCATTGTCAGCATTCTGCGTAGCGGAAACGGCAAGTCCTCCGCTCGTGGCTCTCCGCGCAGCTTGCACAGTTCCCCTCTTCTGGACGAGGCTGTCTTGGTAGGCATGCAGCTTGTGAGTGGTGCTGCACTTGGTGCACATCCTCCTGGTTGGATTCTGAGTCGTCAGTGAGGTCCTCGAGGTGGACCCTCAGTTGGGATGACATGTTTGACTTGAATCCTTGCGCTGACTTCTCAGCAGCTTCAGTTGCTAGAGCCTCCTCTAGGGTGACCTGGAACTTCAGGTTCTTCTTGGCGTAGAGGTGCCGCTGCAGCTTCTTGTCCATCAGGCCACCCACAAAGTGGTCTTGGCTCAGGTCTTTGAAGTTGCCGATCCGGGCAGCCTGGCGGAGGGAGGTCACAAAACCGGTTATGGTTTCTCCGGGGGCCTGCCGCTTTGCATAGAAGGCGTTGTGACACGCTACCATCGAGGGCTGTGGTGAGAAGTGCCCCTTCAGCTGTTCCTTTATCATGTCGTAGGGAACAGTTGCAATATTTGCGAGGAGGGCTCGGGCCATCTCAAATGTTTCTTCTCCACAGACGCTGAAGAAGGTCGCCCTCTTCTTGGCTGTGTCGGTGACGTCCTTTGCCTCCAGGAGGAACTGGAAGCGGGTGGCGTATTCTTCCCAGTCTCCTGAGTATGGGCTGAACGGCATGAAGCTGTTGTCTGTCGCCATTCTGGGTCCTGGAGCTGTAGCCTGAATGCGTGGTGCAATGCTGTGCTGCCTGTGGCGGCTGTGTGCGGTGCGTGGCAGACAGATCAGCAGGATCCCATCCTTGTCATCTGTGAAATAAATATACTTGGAGTCTTGCAGTGATTTCATGCTCTTTATTGCAGCTTGTAAAACAGTGATTGAATTGCCCCCCAAACCTCAGGCTTTTATATACATTAATTACACAATGAGTCCCATCTGATTGGCTGATTCTGCTTCCCTCCTGGAGCCCGATTGATCTTTTCCTGCAAGCCAATCAGTTGTTGCATTCTAGGATCCTACTTGCCTATTATTCTAGGATCCAAGCTTCGTACATAACATGAGCATTATACTGCTCCTGCCCCCCAGGTAAGCAAGCCCAGATGCCTCTCTGCCTCACAAATGAGGCACTGGGTTCTGTATAGCTGGGAGTCAGGAACAGTTTAACAGAACCCCCACCCTGTCTCAGCCTCACATGAGCCGAATACGGGGTGGAGGCTTTTCAAATCTGTATGAAATTTATGAATTAAATAACAAATATATAAAACCGCATTGATGGGTATCTGGGATGGACCAAGGGAAAATGGAACAGAAAAGGAGCTTCTTTGGTTTTTCATAACTGTGCCGCAGATAAATATAACTACAATTTTTGTGGGAGTGATTAAATAGGTTTGGTTTAACTTTTCTAGTATCTGGGTAGCTGACACTGTTTTTTTCTTCTGTTTTCTTTTGGAACTCATACTTAATTTTTTCTACATCTGTGTAACACAGAGGAATAGTGGATTATCATTTGTTTTGGCATGATAGGATGTGCTATTCTCAAGACCTCTATGTGGTATTTTATTTAGGTTTGTATTTCTTACTTGGGTAGTAGCAGTGTGTGCCTGTTGCCGTGAAAGCAACCAAGCACCTTGGGGCATCTTAAGCATGAGAAGCTGAAAAGAGAGACCCAATCTCAAAATTCTGAAAAATGTTGACCCAAGACAGTTGGTTGGACAGTGTTATCGAAGCTACAAACATGAGTCTGACCAAACTGCGGGAGGCAGTGGACGACAGGATTGCCTGGCGTGTTCTGGTCCATGGGGTCACGAAGAGTCGGACACGACTAAATGACTAAACAACAACAACAACAACAACAACAACAACAACAACAGTTCAGCCTAAATTTCAGCCTAAAAACTTCTATATGCACAAATTAAGCTGTTATAAATGCATTTAGCCTCAGGGGTATGGGTACAATTAAGTTTCTGCAATGTGGACATTGTAGTTATTAAGTACATATATTCAGTGTTGTAACCAGATCATTTGTCTTTCAGAAACACAAAGTAATTTTGACAGATAGTACACGTCTTTCATATTCAACTTGGCATTAGGGCCACTTGAGCTTCGGGGCAATACATAGGAACAACTGCATCAGTAGAGCATAGGAAGGGATCCAAATGAAGGCTTGAATTTCTCAGAAACCTCACATATAACATGGGAATTCAAAGATCGTTCATACAATTGGATGGACATTCCATGTAGATTTTCTGGACCCCTCTTCCACTCACTCCCAGCATTCATTTCGCAGCAATGAATGTCAGTAAACACATTCACAGCCCTCCTGAAGATCAGTGCATAACTCAAACCATCTTCTTGTACCAGCTCTTGACTTCTCTGGGACTTAACTTGTATCCCCACATTTGGGCTACTCTGCATGCACAATGTTTTCCTTACTATCAAAACGGCCATTCAGTGTGTCAATGCATGTCTAAGTTGTGCACAGTCATTTCCAGACTTGTGGTTGGCACTTCTGAATGATTTTCCCAGGGCCTCTTATTACTTGTGTATTTGCCATGGGTTGTTATATTTTAAGAAATATAACCTTACCACATAATTAATGGATACATCATATAAGACAGTGGAAGACAAGTTTTTCAAATAATTAAAATGATAATCAGAGAAAAACCAGGTGTTATCATATTGTTGAGAGACTGTCATAGAGAAGTCTATTGACTCAACATGTTGGAGGAATATTTAAACTAAATTATCTATGAAGATGGTCTCAGTTCAAATTCAAGAATCTGCACTCAAAAGCATTTCTGAGAAAAAATAATAGCTTCTGCATGCTGCTTTGCATGCAGAAGACGCCAGATATGAATCCCCAAACCTCTGTACAGTATAGGGCTGGGAATGTCCCATTTCAGAAACATTCCAGTTCCAAAAATATACTGCAACCACTGAAGGTATCCAGCCCCTCACATCTAACCACCTAGCATAGTTAATGGAACAGAGAGACTGTAAGCCTACAAAAAAAGTATAGTTGGCTATCGAGATTCATATGGGGGTAAGCAGCCTCTGACATCAACTGGTCATCATCCCCTCAATATTTTCACAGGCTGAAAAGCTTCTCTGCCACTGCAGTGGATCCGTAGAAAGATGTCCTGCAACTACAAAAGGGCTTCCAATCTTCAAGTAACATTGAACTCTCTGTATGCTCTCTTTCATGAACAAACATAATCTAGGCTCAAACTGAGCTCTTTAACCTTTAACGGTTGTGCAAAGCTGGGCATTTCCAGAGGTGTACCTTTCATGACAACCCACCCTATTCCCCTGGGACAGCCAGGAATCTGCATATGTTTGCAAGAAGCATGCTGTCATGTCTATATATACACCAATGAGACCAGCAACAAAACGTTGGCAGTGCTGCTCTTCCTCAGGAAGGCCATTCTCTCCCCCCTCCCCACTGCCCACTTTACATCTTTCTAGTTCAACTGACACACAACATTCTGGGCCTACTGACATGCTCAGTCCTCACTGGGCTCTTTGGAGTTCGGGTGTTAGTGTAGCACCCTGCTTGTGGCTAACGCTTAGCTGGAATGAAATATTCAACGCAGCAGTAGAGAAATTAAAATAAAAATTTATTTGTCAGACAAATAAATGAGAGACACAGTGGTATATGGTTACCAAAGCTCTGCCCACTCCAGCCCTGATGGCCAGCACTTATATTTCCTCAGCCCAGCCCCCTTGCTCCTCCTTTGGCTGCCTCTGTCCAATCAGCCTGGTTGAAATTCCTATTGGCTGTTTGCTAGAACCAATCATAAAATATACACCCATTTCCTATTACCTTTTATGGGAGACAAAGAGCTATATTTCCTTCTATCTATAAATGGCAGACAAGTAGCCATATATCTTACATTTACCTCGACAAGGAACCTTAATTAACATTTCGCCTTTTGCCCTATTGCCCTATTCACTGCAAAACAGATGGTGCATGGTTTTTTAATTTTTATCTTAAAGAGATCTTGGGTTCACCTTCTCACACACCATCTATGAAATAAGAATCTAACATAAGAATCTAACATTTCTTACTTTCTAAATCCTTTGCATAATTACATTTAAGCCAATATATTTCATACATTAACATATATAGCTTTTTAGAAGGAAAGGAAAGGCCTTTTCAAAGTAAAAAGGAACTTAATAAAAACAGTTTTGAAAGCAACCCCTTAGATCTACACCCCCCTTTCAAGCCAGCTGCTGTTTCTAAAAGCTCTTGCCCTTTAACCTTAGGAAGATGTGGCTGAGTCTGATGGGAGGCACAATAATTCTTACTATTTACCAACTCTTCATTGTGTTTTTGCAGCTTGATTGTATTCTGTAGGGTCAGTGTGACCTTTTGCTCCCAGCCTGTAATTTCCTTTTACAACCCTGAGGTACTCGTCTCCTGCAATAAATCAGCCCTTGAACAGGAAGATAAACAGCTGCCAGAGTATTCAGCCAGCTGCTTTATGCCTGGCATGAGAGATAAAAACATTTGCAAATATATTTTTTAAGCTCATTTTAAAATACAAGTCTTGATCAGATGCCTCATTAGGATGTTATTCTTTTCTTTGCTCTTTCTTCTCCTTTGTTTTGTTTGCTTAAGATGTTTTGTACAGTGGTATCTCGGGTTACATACGCTTAAGGTTACATACGCTTCAGGTTACCGACTCCACTAACCCAGAAATAGTAAACTCGGGTTAAGAACTTTGCTTCAGGATGAAAACAGAAATCGTGTTCGGGCAGCGGGGCAGCAGCAGGAGGCCCCATTAGCTTCAGGGTGCTTCAGGTTAAGAACAGTTTCAGCTTAAGAACGGACCTCCGGAACGAATTAAGTACTTAACCCGAGGTACCACTGTACTTCTGCACAGCTGCTAATGGGACATGGAACAGTGTGGTGCATATCATCTGCTTTTATGTCATGTTCAACTGCACCACAGCCCAGGACATTTCTTCAATCAGTTTTGAAATTGCAGCGTTCTCTATAGGCAAGGGGACATGGTTGTTGGATGTCTACAGCCATTTTAGAGTGGCAGCAAAGTGTTACAATCACAACCCTTGTTATTTCATTTTCGTAATTTCATTTTAAGGTGTTTTTCTCACATGCTTGTGTTGTTGGTCTTTGCCTTCAAACATTTATCAATAACTCCACATTCCACCCCTGTAGAACTATGTATGTTTTGTGTGTGAGGTGGGGTTCTGGGAGGTTGTCTAGTCTAACATCCTATCCAAGGCAGAAAAGCCAACATTAGAGGATCCCCAACAGATCACTGTGCAGCCTGTTCTTGAATAGCTCCAGATTTAGGGCATAGGGATAAGATTCATACTGAAGATGGGGTTCGAAGCAGCTGTAAGGCATTAGCTTGGTTTCATTCAAAACAGTCTGGCTAAGGGAAGCCACCACCAAATTAGTATAATTATATAATCTCACCAAACAGATCAAGTGTCACAAATTATCCTCTCTCTTTCACAACGATCTGATGCAGTTAGAACAAGGAGGGTCAAAGTTCCAGAAAATGATTTCATCAGGTCTCAGTAATGACTTTGGAGTCATTCTACAATATTCATGACACATCACTGTGTCCCTGGCATCCTCCAGTACCCCTGAACTATGTCCAGATTTACCACATGAGCACTTAACCTGAGCTGTGCCTTTAGGCTTTAGCTATATTTTGATCTGGGCCCTTAAAGACCAGAACTTTGCCATGGAACTAATTTTGTATTCCCAATAAAGTTGGACCCCACACCAAGTGAGAGCAAAGATGGAGGCACTGGTTCATAGTCAACATATCTCTTAATCCCTCAATAAACTACTTCCCATGGACATTGGATATTCAGGTAATGCATAGGTGGCATAGCACACCGGTGAACTTCTCCCTCATTAATTTTGGAATAGTGTCAATGTGGTGGAGGTATTCCAGTTACAGAGAGACATACCACCATTTGAGATGGGGATGCCACAGAATACGTTTTTTGGTTTTGTGTGAAGAATATATTCAATAATTTTAATATTCTGTGGCAGTGTTTCTCAACCTGTGCGTCCCCAGATGTTGTTGGACTACAACTCCCATCATTCATAGCCAGCGTGATCAGTGGTCAGGGATGATGGGAGTTGTAGTCCAATGACATCTGGGGACCCACAGGTTGAGATCCGCTGTTGTATAGGAACAAATTGATTTTACCCCACAGTTGTGTTTCCTTTCATACTTTTCATGGTTTAAGAAGTCTCTTAAGAGAACAGATCACTTTCTATACTTGCATGATGCATCAAGATTATTGGTTGTCCAAATGTTGAGTTAATTACATATTGGGGGGAAGAGAGCAAAGGTATGAAAATGTATGAATATTGAATATAACTGAGAAAATAAACCATAATGTAACAGTGCTGAAAAGAAAGAAACAACGGATGCATTTTATGCCATCCTGTGGCCATTTACTTCATATCCTAGCTAAAAGCATCTAAGCAATGTGCTACCAGCAGAATCATCACAAATCTGGATGTCGTCACCTGTTTGATGCTTTAGTTGAAGATGACCACACTCTGGATGGATGCCTCCATACAAGGCAGATGAAATAACATAGAAGAATTTTGTTGAAAATTTAAAAGAAGAACAAATGTTTGAAAAATATGGATACTTATGTGGTAGCTGGAGAGATTGCAGAAAGGATGGTGTATTCTGCTTTTGTGTAGCTGCTTAGTGTTGTGGTTCCTTTGTTATACATTTATAAAAGCCAATAAAATATACATTGTTAAAAATGGTTCAGGTATCAGAAAATAAAGAAGGTTTCCAGTTAATAGAGAAATATAATGCATAAAGATGATGTTGTTACTAAAGATGGGTAGTGAAGTGGATGTAAACATCTAGCTTTATTCAGTTAAATGCAACGTGGCTAAAGGCAAGCAGATCAGATGACTCAAAGTATCTTCACTCTTTGCCAGAAATGTGATGCCATTGGAACAAGGAGGAATGAAATGGCAGAACCCTGAGGGCACCCGATACGTGGAGAGAGGCCTACATTACACTTATACCAAAGACAGAGACTGAAAAGACCCAACTTAAAAACTACCGACCCATCTCGTTATTGAATGTGGATTACAAAATCTTTGCTGATATTTTGGCAAAAAGACTGAAGAGAGTTTTGATGGAGGAGATTCACGGGGACCAAGCGGGCTTTCTCCCAAAAAGGCACTTGTCGAACAATGTAAGGAATATAATTGACATTTTGGAAAAGCTGGAAGTGAACATAAACACTAAAGCTGTTTTGATATTTGTGGATGCCGAGAAAGCCTTTGACAATATTTCTTGGAGTTTTATGTTGAAGAACCTCCGGGGGATGGGGGTAGGCCAAGGGTTTGAAAATGGTATAGGTGCAATATACTCTGAACAGAAAGCCAAACTAATTGTAAATAATGTGGTTACAGAAGAGTTCAAGATTGAAAAAGGGACACGCCAGGGGTGCCCTATCTCCCCATTACTTTTTATATCGGTCCTGGAGGTTTTGCTTAATATGATTAGGAGGGACCAGTTGGTTAAAGGGATTCAGGTCGGAGCTAAACAATATAAACTGAGAGCATTTGCAGATGACTTAGTACTTACATTGCAAGAGCCAGAAGCTAGCACGAAAAGAGTTTTGGAAATAATTCAAGAGTTTGGTCAAATGGCAGGATTTAAATTGAATAAGTCTAAGACAAAGGTTTTGGAGAAAAATTTGACACAGATAGAAAAGGAAAGGTTCCAGAATGAGACAGGGTTGACTGTGGTTAAAAAAGTGAAATATTTGGGTATAAATATGACAGCTAAAAATGTGAATTTGTTTAAAGATAATTATGAAAAAACTTGGAGAGAAGTGAAAAAAGATTTGGAGATTTGGTCCAACTTGAAGCTTTCCTTGTTAGGCCGTATTGCAGCTATAAAGATGAATGTATTGCCAAGAATGTTGTTTTTGTTCCAAGCATTGCAAATAATTGATAAAGTGGATTGTTTCAAGAGGTGGCAAAAAGACATATCTAAATTTGTCTGGCAGGGCAAAAAGCCCAGAATTAAATTTAAGATACTAACGGATTCAAAGGAAAGAGGGGGGTTTGCCCTGCCAGACTTTAAACTTTACTACGAAGCGGCAGCTTTCTGCTGGCTGAAAGAATGGCTACTTCTTGAAAACACAGACATTTTGGATTTGGAAGGTTTTAATAACATTTTTGGGTGGCATGCATATTTGTGGTATGACAAGGTTAAAGCACATAAAAGTTTTAAAAATCATATTGTCAGAAAAGCACTACTAAATGTCTGGGACAGATATAAAGACTTGCTGGAAAATAAAACTCCAAGGTGGCTGTCGCCAATGGAAGCTAAGGCAGTTAAAAAGTTAAATATGGAGTCCAAGTGGCCAAGATACTGGGAAATTTTGGAAAAGGAAGGGGACAAATTGAGATTGCAGAGTTTTGAGAAATTAAAAGGGAAGGTGAGAGACTGGTTCCACTACCATCAAATAAATGAAGCGTTTAAACTGGACAGTAAAATTGGCTTCCAGGTGGAAAAATCAAAATTGGAGACAGAACTGTTAGAACCCAGTACTAAGAATTTGTCCAAAATGTACAATTTGCTGCTGAAATGGAATACACAAGATGAAACGGTTAAATCGGTCATGATTAAATGGGCTCAGGACATTGGTCATAATATTTTGTTTGCTGATTGGGAAAAGTTGTGGACCACCGGGATAAAATTTACGGCATGTAATGCCTTAAGAGAAAACATTATGAAAATGATATATAGGTGGTACATAACCCCAGTCAAGCTTGCAAAGATTTACCATGTGCCTGACAACAAATGTTGGAAATGTAAAGAAACTGAAGGTACATTTTTTCATCTTTGGTGGACCTGCCCGAAGATTAAGGCATTCTGGGAAATGATCTATAATGAACTTAAAAAGGTATTTAAATATACTTTCCCCAAGAAACCAGAGGCCTTTCTCTTGGGTATTGTCGGCCAAGGGGTGTTAAAGACGGATATAACTTTCTTTATGTATGCTACAACAGCAGCTAGAATACTCATTGCGAAGTACTGGAAGACGCAAGAACTACCCACACTGGAAGAATGGCAGATGAAGGTGATAGACTATATGGGCTTGGCAGAAATGACGAGCAGAATCCGAAACCAGGGAAGAGAAGCAGCGCAAGAAGAATGGAAAAAATTCAAGGACTATTTAAAGAAATATCACAAAGTTAATGAAAGTTAGAATGATGTTGGACTGGAAAGTAAATGGTTACTATTAGCAATGGTTAAGACAAGGAAAATAAGGAAGAATAGTCTAAATTTAAATTAAAATAAGGGAAGATTTGCTGAACAATCGATAAGAATTTGGAATACAGAAAGGGGAGGCATGAGGAAGTCGGGGAAGATAGGATATGAAATTAGGATATGAAATGATACATGTTTTTTGTTTTGTTTTTGTTTTTGTATGTTTATGTTTGTTGTATTGTGTTTATATGGAAAAATAAAAATATTTAATAAAAAAAAATAAAAATGAAATGGCAGAACCCTGGTACCTATCTATAACCCTGAGCAATGCCTAGTTTTACCACCTCAGCAGAGCTTTTTTCTGGGGCCTGGAAGATGATAAAAAAAATATGCTCTTTCCAACCAAGTTAGAAACCACGTAAAACAAAAGCAAAGGCAAAGGCAATGGCTCATGGTAAATGCTCCTAATTTCCAATAGAAACACATCATACTTTTAAAAAAAAGAATACCAATAAAATGAAAGACCTTTAGGAGTCCTGCTGCATGAAACAATAATGTCTGAAAGCAGCAGCGTAGCGTGGGTTGTCAGCACCTGGGGCAAGGCAAGTAATTTGCGCCCCCTAACCCGTGGATTGCGCCCCCTAACCACACACCTGGCACCCACCCTCCACAGTGGGCGGCGACCCGGCGGCTCGGATCGGATTTGCACAGGCAGCACTGCAGTGAGAGAGAGTGAGTGAGTCAGGTAGGGGCAGAGAGCTGCGAGCGCGAGCGCGCCCCCCAGATGTTGCGGCCGGTGCGGCCGGCCCCCCTGCACCCCCCACACTACGCCACTGTCTGAAAGAAGCAGATTGTATGTTTCTATACCCATTGCATTAGGAGAATAGAAATGGGGCAAGATAAAAAAAGGGGGGATTTCGGTAGGGCCCCTTTTTCATTTATAATTTAGGAACCATGAATTTCATCAGAGGAAACAAATTGTATGTGGAAAATGTAGTCTAAGGTTTCTAATTCTGATATTACTGGGGAAGCCTACCTTGCGAGGAGTAAAGTAGGCTTTAAGTTGGCCTTCTATCTACCTCCTGAAGGAACTGCACACCAAAATAAATTTAATAAAGAAACCACAGGAGCCCACTTATCTTCCCTTTTTCCCTATGGGAGGATTACCACTTCCCTGACAGGAGAATCAGTCTTCCTTGTTGAAGCCGCCAGTACCTTCAGGCACTATGAAGCCATGATGGGTTAAGGGTTTTCTTAGATGCTGAAGGCTGAGGGCTACTCTTCTCATCTGAGGGCTACTCCCTTGCTTACAGTCTTACCAAGTCTTACCAAGAACTATCTGATATCCAGACCTATCTCTTTCTCAGAAGACGAATCCTTTGGAGGAGGATATTTGGGGGGGTTTCTATGCAGGTTGCATCTTGGTTTTGCCCTTGCCTTTGTAATCCCTCGATTCTTTCTTTGGTGCCATTACAATTTAAATTGTACGTTAATAATAAAGAAAAAAAATGCTTAGAGGTTTCTGGCAAGAACTAATGAGATAAACAATTAAGCCAATTTCAACACCAAGCTTTGAATTTCGCTATGTCCCTCTGCGTCTTCTCAGCAAACACACAGCCCCCACTCCCAAACCTCACGGAACCATTTGTTCCCAGGTGATACCCACAGCATGAATCCTTGGCCTTTAAATATCTCCAAGTAAAAGCTCTCCCTGTATCAGTTCTCTTGCCTGGTCCATCTCTGAGTTTACTGATCTTTCAAAAATGATGAAAACACTTCTGAGCCTCCTCTTGGCCCTGCCTTCTTCAGGTAAGTAGGAAACAATACAATGGGATTCCCTTTGTCATCTTTTGATGACTCCAGAAATGATTGCTGCTTGGTCAGGAATGTGAGAGAAGACAGGATATCAGCATAACAGAGAATAAGGACTGCTGGCTTACCAAGGAGAGTAAACTCAAGAGTTTAAGCACTTAAGCCTTGATGACCAAGTATAGTTAGTTGCAAACATGTATTTCTGTGACGGAGGAATCTGATTAACCATACTAATAAGTGAAGGCTACAGTTTCCAGGATACTTAGGAAAACCGTTCTATCTAGAATATATTATTATTTATTCATTAATATATGTATTGCTTCATTCCCAAATGGCTTCTGTCCTATTTAGAAAACAACAGCAACAAAAGAAATCTGCATCTTTTTTAAAATCCAGAATGATTAAAATATACATCATAGTTAAAATATCCATATATACCACCCTGATTAAAAGGTAATTCTCTCTCTCTATCTCTCTCTCTCTCTCTCTCTGTGTGTGTGTGTGTGTGTGTGTGTGCGTGTGTGTGTCTGGGTGTGTATATATACATTCACACCGACCATTACCTGCTTCTCTAATATCGTTATCCTTAGTAAGTGTTCTCTAAGCCGGGCTCCCTTCGAAGACAAGAGTCAGGTAATGGGGAAATGGTGTGTGAGTGAGAAAATCTCAAGTACTGGAGCAGCAATGAGCAGTTCACATATAGTTCCTAACTTTATTGCACTAGCCAAAGGCCATGACAAACTTGTAGGAATGGTATTAATAAAATAATACAGAGCAGACATCCATAATATAAGCCAACATCCATAATGTATGGGAGAGAAGATACCAGAGAAACCAACAAGCTTAATTTTACCTTAATTTCACATTAAACCTTACAATCACCAAAACAACTTATAGCAATCTTATCTAATTCCTTTTCCTATTAATTTTTTCAGTCGGTGCATAGAGGGGCATTCTAAGAAGCCATTATTGTCTTATAAAAGAAACCTAACTATTTCTTCTGGGGTGTTGCTTTTACAAACAAAGGTTTCAGAAAGTGATCTCTTAGGTTTCTATTTAAGGAGCACATTAATAATAATAATAATAATACTACTACTAATAATAATAATAATAATAATTTTATGTATACCCCACCCTTCCCGGTTCAAACAACCAGGCTCAGGGAGGCTAACAACAAATTTAAAACACTTAATTGATGCAACAAAAACAGCACAAAATACAGTATAAAACGTGAATAACAATAAATTCAGAATTCAAAAATTAATTTAGGGGGAAAATCCATCCAATAAACATTAGATGATCACCAGGGCTAGCTGGCTAAATTAGTCCTATTTGGGCCAGTGAGGAGACAGGGGGGAATTAGCTGTGGGATCCCAGAGCAGGTAATCTTCATAAAAAGGGGAGGGGGAGGGAAGGAAGGAGAATAAAAGATCAGACCAAGTTCAAATTGAAAGCCAGGTGGAATAGCTCTGTCTTACAGGCACTGCGGAAGGAAGTTAAATCCTGCAGGACCCTGGTCTCATGGGACAGAGCATTCCACCAGGTCAGAGCCATCACTGAGAAGGCCCTGGCCCTGGTGGAGGATAATCTGACTTCCTTAGGGCCCGGGACCTCTAAACTATGATTATTCATGGACCTTAAGGTCCTCTGCAGGGCATACCAGGAGATGGTATGAGTCATCAATTGTACCTGAGGTGAATCAGAAATGGAAAGCCTCTGTATTATTAAAAGACATTTTTTAAGGAGATTGGCAAACCTTTGATGTGATAAATATCTCTAGAAAGCTTTGTTCTCAGGAGTGGATACCAAGGGGAAAACTTGGCATTTCTAAGTAGTTGCAGGTCCCTTAGCTAACATTTATTCAAAGTCAAAGGCAATAAGAAACTTATAGCAATAGTATACAAAAATAACACAGAACAAACAAATCTATACCAACACCCATGATGTAAGAGAGAGAAGATACCAGAGAAATCAACAAACTTAATTCTAGCTTGATTTCAGATTAAGCCTAACAATCACCAAAACCAACTTGGCCCCCAATTCCATGTAGTACAGCACAGGAAAATGTTGCATTGGCATAGAATCAATTTAAAAGACACACACACACACACACACACACACACACACACACACACACACTTTAACTGAGCACATTTCACTCTTGCCTTAATTGTTTGCCACCTAGATTCTGTAGAAATAAAAGCTGTTGGTATTACTGGTGGTAGGGTGTATAGTTTCAAAATCATTTTTATTCTGCACAGTTTCAAAAACTTTAAGGGAGTTTGACTCAGACCCCCAGATTTCAGTGCCATAGAGCATTTCAGTAAGCACTTTGCTACAAAGTATCTTTAGGACACTTCATTCAGCTGCCCTCCCTTATTGTAATAGAATTTCATTAATGCTCCTTTGGTTTTTGGTGCTTTGACTTCAATATCATTCTTCCCAGAGAGGGTTTCACTAACCAATACACCTAAGTATATAAATGAGCAGGTTTCTTCTGTAGTTTCTTGCTTTAAACACCTTTTTTTTTTTACTTTTGACTGTGTTCTCCTTTCACACCATGAAGCAGGGTAGTTTATAGTATTAAATCATTGGCTTGCATGAAGATTGAGATATTTCTGTTCCTTTTCCTATTTCTTTTTTCCAACCGGTGCATAGAGGGGTACTCTAAGAAGCCATTCTATGGAAGGGAAGGTTGCATTGGCTTAATATGAACATTACAGCTAACACACATATACCCTTTTGCATGACACCTGCTTAAGAAGAAGGACACCTTCTCCCACATTATAGTTCTTTACCATCTCAAGAAATCTCTTCCACCAACCTCTTTCTCCTTTCTACAGCAGCATATATTAGATGTGACTACTGTTATGAAAAGAGTACCTCATGTGAAAAGAGCAGCCGTCAATCCTGCAATGATACTCAAATCTGTTCCTCTAGTGCTGTGAGTAGCAACATAGGTGAGCTGAATCTTCTCACTTACTCTTGGTCACCCCAGACTTTCTTGTGTAAATTAGCATTATTTAGTATTTATTTATTGCCTTTATAGCCCACAATTTCTCCAAGGAAATGGTTCTTCTTTTATGCATTTAACCATGTCAGGTTTATTATGCAGAGAGGCAGAGACTCCCCAAGGTCACCCAGTGAGCTTCATGGCTGAGTGGGGATTTAAACCCTGGCATCTCAGATTCCAGTCCAACACTCAGCACCCATACTCAGCCACATAATCTTACTCTAGCATTTCTTTTCTCTTTCCATCACATGCAGGCTTCATCAGAGAGATCCTGGCATGCATCAGCCTGCGGTTGACTAACCTTTGGCCCTTTAGACATTTCTGGACTACCGCTCCCATCCCCCTCAGCCAGCATGGTCAATGGCTAGAGATGATGCAAGCTGTAGTCCAGTAAATTCTGTAGGGCCACAAAATTCAAAATAAAATAAAATACAAATTCATACAGACAACCCCCCCCCCACCCCAGGGAAGGGAGAATGAAGCGTTATTTGTTCAGTCATGGGCATGTTGATCATTGATTTATATGACTACTGAAAACAACTTTGCCACGGCCACTGTGACTTCATTGGACTTGTCATCCAGAAGCTATATGATATAGTAGGCTTCAGGATGACCCAGCTGATTTACCAAAAGTGAAAATCAATAGTTCCTTAGCTTGATCATATTGTCCACAATGCAATAAAATATCCTATTTTTGGTAAGGGGTACCACTCAGTCTGCCATTTAACACTTCTGATGGGAATACATTTAATCTGGCTTTGATGAAAAGACATTCTGAGATATGCAGGTACTGTATTATTCGCCCTATAGGACGCACCGGCCCATAGGATGCACCTAGATTTTTCTTGGGAGGGGGGAAATAAAGGGGAAAAATTTATTCCCCCCCCCCAGGCGCGGGGCTGGGGCGGGGGAAGCCCAAGCTTCCCCCGACCCCAGCCCCCAGAACAGGAGCCAGAGCGATGCCGAAGCTGCGTGCAGCTGCGGCATCACTATGAGAGCTTGCGGGGCTGGGGGCGGAGGAAGCCCGAGCTTCCCCCGACGCCAGGCCCCAGAACAGGCTGCCGCCCGCAAGCCTTGCAAGCCTGGCGGGACCTCCCGCCGGGCGCGCAAGGCTTGCGGACATCTGCCCGAAGCATGGGGCGTGCTCCGCAGCGCACCCCGTGCTTCGCGCTGCAGGCTGCTGCCCGCAAGCCTTGGGAGCCCGACGGGCACTCCCGCCGGGTTCCCAAGGCTTGCAGATAGCTTCCTGAAGCCTGGAGAGCGAGAGGAGTCGGTGCGCACTGACGCCTCTCTCTCTCCAGGCTTCAGCGAAAGCCTGCATTCGCCCCATAGGACGCACACACATTTCCCCTTCATTTTTGGAGGGGAAAAAGTGTGTCCTATAGGGCGAAAAATACGGTATCTGAAACTCAAACCCATAGTGAATTCCTACCGCTAATGGGCCACAGAGAACATGAGACTGAGATCGGAGATCACTATGTGAATGTCCCAGAGCCTTTGCCTCAGAGATTCAAGGGCGGTATCATAGCCCAGATGGAATAGGAGAGAAGGTGGCATAATAATCGAAGTAGCTTTTCTAACCATAATTTTCATCCATGAGCTGGTAAACTCCTTGTTGTTTAGGTATGGAAGTAACCCCTGCCCTAGGCCAAAGACTGAGATGTTGAGCCAGTATCTCAGGGCAGCCCACCATGCTTTAGTTGGTAAAGGACATTCACCTGTTTCTGAACATAGTATTGCATTTGGAACCCAGTTTGGAACTTGTAGAAGGGACCGGAGAAACTTTGCCTGGAAGCCATTAAACCTGGAAAATGAGCCATTGAACCAGCCTTTTGAGGCGTAGAGGAGTTGAGACACAGAATTTGCATTAAACGCCTTAATGGCTGATGGAACATAATGACCTCCCCTTGTATAAAAGAATCGAAGTTTAGCCACTTTGCTCCGCCTTTTGATAGGTGGTCTGCCAATGATGTTTCCAGGACTTGGAATGATGGAATAGAAGCCCTAGGTAGTTTGTGACCATCCAGAACCCATTTACTTGGGGAGAATCTCTTCTCAAACACCAGGACTTGATTTTTCATAATTGATGGATAACCCATTACCAGAGCAGTAGTCTGAGAATTTCCTTAGTTGGTAGTTCAGGCCAGGTCTGGTTCGGGAGAGGATGGCCGCGTCATCCGCATACAACAAGAGAGGGGTCTTTCTCGTCCCTGTTTTTGGAAGATGGTCATCAGGGTCCATCAAGCTTGCCTCTAAATCATTCAGAAACAAACTGAACAAAGTAGGTGCCAAAATGCATCCCTGTCTCACTCCCCTGTCCATCACAATATAGTCCGAGAGCTGGCCCTGCAACCCACACCTAACCTGCAAATTGCTTCCACAGTACAGAGCTTTAATAAGATATAGGAGACGTTTATCCTGCAGTACTAGATGTAATTTGGACCATAGTTGGAATCTAGGGATGGAATCAAAGGCAGATTATAGCTGCATTAACTAGTAGTCCACACTACACCAGAAGCAGTGAACTCTGGTTTGGTTTTGGTTTGCCTTCCATCATAAGGCAAGGTATTCAGTTAAATATTATTACAAATTCAATGCAGGCATCATTTTGGGCACCTACAAGTTCTTTTTCTCTTTGCTGTTACGTCAGCTGTTCCTGATGAGATAGTATAATGGAAAAATGGTTTTCTAGCAGCCCTATCTCTCCTTCTTGCATTACTTGAATTAACATCCTGTGAAAGAAGAGGTGTGTTATAATGTCATGCTCAGAGACCCCCTGTCGCCTTCAAATTCTTGCAGGGTGGTGAGAACTCAGAGTGCAATGACACTAAGACTAAGCCATGCATCTTTACTGGCTCTGAATTTTGGAGCAATTCACGGGATTGCTGGCTCAAGAGCAGCCACATCATCCTTTTATCCTGAGCATCCTGTGATTTCAGCACACAATGATTCCTGGAACCTTGGTCATTCTAGGTTTCAGCTTCCAGTTCTCTCTTCATCTGCATGCCCATCTGAGAAATCAAGTGATTTCCCCTAATAGAAAGGAACTCTGTTGGTTGTTTGAACTCATATAGCTGAGTGGCATTCAACTAAATCCTACTCAGAGTAAACAATTGAAATACCGCCCACTGTTTCTATGCTTGTTTTTTCTTAATATTTGCATATTTGTATGCACTGTTTGGTTGGAGAATTATGGATTTTGATGGAGAATTGTGTTTTGGTTCATTTCTTGGTTCAAGAACTGTGCATTATGTAGTTTCTCACAGAAGAAAAAAACGTAGTTAAAGGGAAGTATTAAAAATAAATATATTTGGAGGGAATTAACCAGAATTTTTTGCAGATCTTGTGATTTATTTCCTTTTGTTCTTTTCAGTTCCAAATTATAAAGTGTCAACTTTCCGGGGATGTTCGTCTTCCAGTTATTGCGACTCAGGTGATTACAGCTTCAGTGCAGCTCAAGGTAAATTCCTCCAGCTGAAGAAGGTCTGCTGCCAAACAGATGAGTGCAATAAGGAACCTGTCCAACGTGAGTATCTGCATCTCTGGAGGTCAAGGGCTTATAAAAACAGTGTTTTTTTTCTGGCGAAACATGCTGAGACATAGTTCTGCCACATTTTGGGGGGGATGATGCAGGAGGCCTTGGGGAACCCATCAGACCACTTCCTTTCTTAAGCTGATCAAATTCTTCCCAAGCTTGGGAAAGCAGGCATGAGTCTGAGACAGGATCTTGCAATCCTGCTGCCTCCAATCCAAATCCAGGTGAGCTTTGGGGAGGTGGTGGGAGCACTCTCAGACCCTGTCAGAGCATCATGCCTCCTGACCAAAGTTGAGCAAATGCTTCCCGGGCTTGGGGAAGGAGGCACTAGGCTATGACAGAAGAAGAAGAAGAAGAAGAAGAAGAAGAAGAGTTTGGATTTGATATCCCGCTTTATCACTTCCCGAAGGAGTCTCAAAGCGTCTAACATTCTCCTTTCCCTCCCCCCCCCCACAACAAACACTCTGTGAGGTGAGTGAGGCTGAGACTTCAAAGAAGTGTGACTAGCCCAAGGTCACCCAGCAGCTGCATGTGGAGGATCGGAGACGTGAACCCAGTTCCCCAGATTAGGAGTCCACCACTCTTAACCACTACACCACATTGGCTCACACTGACAGGAGCCAGGAACCCTACTGCCTTCTACCCAAAGCCACCCATCTCCAGCAGAGGGGGCTCGGTGTCAGAGCACTTGGGCCAGTAAGCCAATGACAGGGGTTTCCCCGCGGGGTTGATAATCAGTTTGCCACCCTTGAAGTGGCAACATAATTGTGCTAACTGCCTCTCTAGGCTGATTCACTTGGAATAAATTCTCAGTGGACATATGTAGAAGTGTTAGAAATCCTTTGGCATATCACTTTTTTAAAAATTAAATTCATACAATCCTGGATTGTAAAACAAAATAAAAATTAGAATTCCAAAAAGTTAAAATTACAATAGAATAAAAGCATATTAAAACTGTCACATTTCAAACAAGCTCTTGGTGGGGCTGAAGGAAGAGAAGTAGAAATCCGGAAAATCTGGGAATCACTCTCCCCCATGTGGATTCTGGGCCTGCCCACTACTTGTTTACACACAGACACACACACACACACACACACACACACACAGAGAGAGAGAGAGAGAGAGAGAGAGAGAGAGAGAGAGATTACCTCCAAGAGAATGCAGCTGTCTGTACATTCAGATACAGAGAGTTAGAATCAGAGAGCTTGACTGATACACTGCTACCAAGTGAGAACTCCAGAAAATCCACAAAACAATAGCGTGCATGACAAAAGGTGAAACACAACAATATTTTTTATAAATGCTCAGCAGATATGTCTGTTCTTCAAAGTTGATGGCAAATGAGGGTTAGGGCTGCCTGGGAGTGGGCCCTAGCCAACAGAATGTCTGGGGCAGGTTACACAGGGGAGGATTCACTGGGATGCCCAATCTCTGTGATCACGGGTAGGAGGAGGAGTTAAGCTAAAGGCCAGACCATGTCAATACCAAAAAGGCAGGTTTTGTTGTTGTTTGAAGACTACCCCTGCCTCCAGGTCTGGTCTTGACCAGAAGGATATTGGAATCAGCAAGGGAGACCCACATGACCTGAAGGTGTTGCTGTGCAATGCCATGTCATTAATCCGTAACACCACTGCCATCTATGGATGGGGGACCTGGCATGTGTGACAGAGACAGAGAGCAACCCAGGTCATGTGGGCGGGGAGAGGGGGTTGCAGTGATTTTTAGGAAGTCATTAGCTTGGACCAGGCGTCCTATTGGGAAGACCCAGTTTTCCCAATGTTCTGGAAGTTGGGCAATAGGGGCAGGACAGGATTCCTTTTGGTGTACCAACCTCCCTGCTGCACGAAGGATCCCCTGGCCGAGCTACTTCAGGTCATGGTGGATGTGCTCCTAGAGACACCTAGTTTGGTTGCCCTAGGGGATTTTAACATCCATGCCGACACAACCTTATATGGGCCCACTTGGGACTTCGTGGAAAGCATGGCCTCCATGGGGATGTCCCTGAATAAGTCTGGCCCAACTCATAGTCATAGACATGCCTTAGACCTGGTGTTTACCTCCATGAATGTGGGTGATTTGACACTAAGTAAAAGTGAAACTAAAGAAGTGCCATGGTCAGATCACTTCCTGGTGCAGCTGGACTTCTCCGTGACCCTTCCACTCTGCAGGGAGATGGTCTGCCCTCACCACTTAATGGATCCTAATGGTTTCCAGGGAATGGTAGGGGATGTTTTCTCCCAAGTTCATGGCTCTTCAGCTGACTCCCTGGTGCGCCACTGGAATGCGGAGTTAACAAGGGTTACAGCTCAATGGGTTACAGCTCAATGTCGAGCCTATCAAGTGGTGATATCAACGGCGAAGTGGAGCTTCTTCACCGCCTCTATTGCATCTGCAGAAAACAGCAGCAGGAGACTCTTTCAGGTGGTTTGGAATCTTACAGAACCACCTGTGCCATCGGGGCCTGATAATAATAATAATAATAATAAAATTTTATTTATATCCCGCCCTCCCCAGCCAAAGCCGGTCTCAAAGCGGCTAAAAACAACAAAAGTAACACAACATTCTAAAATCAATTCATTTTAAGCTCAGTTCAAAATCAAATTAATGGCAACCAATGGGCTAGAGTTCTGTGAGGATTACCAAAGGAGGGGGGCAGACTGTGCCTTAGCCAAAGGCCTGGTGGAACAGCTCTGTCTTGCAGGCCCTGTGGAAAGATGTCAAGTCCCGCAGGGCCCTAGTCTCTTGTGACAGAGCATTCCACCAGATCGGGGCCACAGCTGAAAAAGCCCTGGCTCTGGCTGAGGCCAGCCTAACCTCCCTGTGGCCTGGGACCTTGAAGATGTTTTTGTTTGAAGACCGTAAGGTCCTCCGTGGGACATACCAGGAGAGGCGGTCCCGTAGGCCCCCAAGATCTCCTGCAAGGATTTTGCAAAGGTTTTTTGCAGATAAAGTCACTTGCATTCAGAAAGAGGTAGACTCCAACCGTGTGAGTAGGGTGAGTTGCATGGGATAAATTCTAGTCTAGTTGCATGGGATAAATTCCAATCTGTTACCTCCGAGTATGTGGACAGGATGCTTGGACGAGTGAAACCAACCATCTGTCTCCTTGAACCTTGCCCATCCTGGCTCATAAAAATGAGCCTGGAAGGGCTGGGTGATAGGCTCTGCAGGGTGGTGAATGCTCTGTGAGAGAGTCTTCCCAGCCCCAATGAAAGAGACGCTCATTAAACCGCTCCTTAAAAAAACATCTCTGGACCCAGCCGATATGGCCAACTATTGCCCAGTCTCATATCTTCCATTCTTGGGCAAGGTGATTGAGCGGGTGGTTGCTGAACAACTCCAAGCACACCTGGAGGATGTGGACTATTTGGATCCCTTCCAATCAGGATTCAGGCCTCATCATTGGACGGAAATCACCTTGGTGATGCTGGTCGATGATCTCCGGTGGGCTAGGGATAAGGATGAAAGCTGTTTCCTAGTTCTGCTGGATCTCTTAGTGGCCTTTGACCATAACATCCTTCTGAACCATATAGAGGGGCTCTCACTTGTGCAGTGCTTCAGGGTTCTGTCCTCTCTCCCATGCTTATATTATCTATATGAAGCCACTGTGAGAGATCATCAGGGGGGTTGGGCTGGGTGTTCATCAGTATGCAGATGATACCCAGCTCTACCTCTCTTTTCAAATCTGACCAGGTGAAGATCCTGTGTGAGTGCCTGGAGGTGGTTGCAGGATAGATGATGGCTAATAGATTGAGGTTGAATCCTGACAAGACAGAAGTACTGTTTTGGGGAAACAGGGGGCAGGCGGGTGTGGGGGACTCCCTGGTCCTGAATGGGGTAACTGTGCCCCTGACAGACCAGGAGCGCAGCCTGGGAGTCATTTTGGACTCTCAGCTGTCCATGGAGGCACAGGTCAAATCTGGTATGCAGGCTGCCCACAGACAGTCTCGCCAGAGTGGTGCATGCTCTAGTTATCTCCCGCTTAGATTACTGCAACATGCTGTATGTGGTCCTACCCAGAACCTGCAACTAATCCAGAATGCGGCAGCTAGACTGGTGACTGGGAGTGGCCACCGAGAACATATAACACCGGTTTTGAAAGACCTACATTGGCTCCCAGTATGTTTCCAAAAACAATTCAAAGTGTTGGTGCTGACCTTTAAAGTCCTAAACGGCCTTAGCCTAGTATACCTGAAGTAGTGTCTCCACCTCCATCCTTCAGCCCAGCGTCGATGGCCTTCTGAAGGTTCCCTTACTATGAGAAGTAAGGTCACAGGGAACCAGACAGAGGGCCTTCTTGGTAATGGCGCCCTGCGGAATGCCCTCCCATCAGAAGTCAAGGAAATAAGCGCCATCGGCGAATGGCGGAGTTCCTCCGATCGGAGGAACGGGCTCCATGGAAATTGGGTCTTCCCGCCATGGCGAAGGCGGGGACCCGCTAGAAATCCCAGGCGGAGAAGCCTGGGAACGTGGGGTTCAGCAGAGCACCAAGAGCGCCTCCCCTACTCGCAGGGAAACCCACTTTTTGGAGCTCCGGAGCGAAGTGGGGTGAGCAGCGCGGTGCAGCGAACCGATTGCTACTTTCACAGAGGCAAGCCGCACAGCCATCGCCGGAGAGCGCTGACTTTTTCCTGATGACAATTGGACTCTAAACAAAGTACCCGTGAGTAAAAACGGAAAATTGGACTAAGAAATTCGTGAATTTTGTGAATTAGGCACCGAGCGGGAAGGTTTAAACAGGAAGTCAGCCTCCCGTTTTTTGTAAACAGACTGAAGCAAAAACCTTACAATCTAATAGCCTGGAAAGTTGATTTAAAGATTGAAATTTCCTGCATCTACAACCAATAAAACCCCCTTGGAAGCAGGAGAAAAGGGGGGGGGGGATTTGACTGTTTAAGCCTGCAGGAGAGAGAGTAAAGGAATATAAGTTTCCATCACCCCAAACCTGGGAACGGGGTGTCAGGAAAGAAAGTGTGAAAGACGTCCATCGATTAAAAGTGGAGTATTTTGACAGATAGTGGGGAAAAAAGGAGAAACAAATTAACTTCAACGCTGCTTTCTGCATTTTAGTATTTTAAAGAAACAAAGTATTTGGATACTTTGTTGGATACGTTTTTTAAAGATGGATACAAATAGAAATTGTGTCCCCTAGAGGGAGCCTGTCAGTTTGCTGTTTTAGTTTATTCGAAGACTTCACATCTGCGAGTTGGAGACCGTGGGAGCAGTCGTGTGGCCTTGATTAGGAATGTGGTGGGAGGAAGTTTTGGTGTCTGCCCTTGGCAGGACAAATACATTGCTGGAGCAGTTGCATGAGAAAATGAACTTGATGAATGAAAAGTTGGATTTGATGACTGTTGTAGCCAGTGAATATGATTTAACAGGAAACAAGGATAAAGAAATTACACAGAGTCCAATTTAGGAAACTGGTTTGACAGGGCAAGTCCAAGGGCAGATGAAGACGGAAGAGGCTGCGACTGCACCCCAAGTAACACAAATGGTGAGACCCAAAGTTTTGGAGGAACAAAAGTTGCTGCTTTGGAAGATCGAACATGGAGTGTGGATGGAAGGGTCTGGAGTCAAGGAAGCTCTTAACTCTAGTGGGACTATGAAACAGGTGGATAACTATCTTCTGGATAATTACTTTTTGAATTACAACAATGATGACGGGGAGTGGGACTGGGGGGTATGGGCTAGCTTGATGAAGGAAAATGGAGATTACTATCGGTTGGAATCCCCCGGAGACCCACTCCCCAAGGAGAAAGGAAAGAAACTACGAAAGAAACCAACAAAAGATAAAGAAGAACGTAAGCCTAAACAAGAACAAGAAAATCTGCAGAAGGGGCCCAGAAGAGACTTAAGGGCCTCGGACATTAGATCACCAGGTTGACGGACTAGATGTAATGGCCAGAAAGGACTGATATAACCCGAGACCAGGAAGAAGGGACGTTGGATAAAAATTAGAGATATTAAGAAAAAAATCTTTTTTATTTTTGGAATTAATGTAATATTAATGAAATATCAGGGAACATGTTGGAAAGGAACTAAATTGGCTTTAGTAAAAAAATGTTTATGTATGAATATGGCTTAAATCTTGAAATTTTAATGTTTTTAAGACAAGATAAGGTCAAAGAAATTAAGGTAAACTGAATAACAGAATATATTAATAAATGAAAAAGGTATGTTGAATTAATAATTAAGATAGATTGTCAAGATAAATTATTTCAATTAAATTGAGAAATATGGGAAGAATTTGCTGAAATAATGAATTAAATTGGAATACAAAAAGAGAGGTGTGAGGAGGTTTAAGAAATAAGCAAATGAAAAGATATAAATTTGAGATTTGTTTTTTCTTTTTTTGATGGTTTTTCTTTTTATCTTATTTGTGTGTTTTTTTGCTGTATTTTTCTGTTTTTTCTTTTTTCTTTTTTCATATTCATGTATTGATGAAACTTTGAATAAATATCATTTTTTTTAAAAAAAGGAAATAAACAACTATTCAACATTTAGAAGACATCTGAAGGCAGCCCTATTTTTGGAAGTTTTTAATGTTTGAAGTTTTATTCTGTTTTTAATGTTCTGTTGAAAGCCATCCAGAGTGACTGGGGTAACTGAGCCAGATAGGCGGGATAGAAAAAAAATATTATTATTAAAAATATCATCATTATCACCATCATCATTAATGCAGGACACAATGTGGAGGTAGCATGTCAGGCTAGTGTCAGCAGCTACTGGAAGGCAAGAAACAAATCAAAATAAAAGTACAATAAAGAGAATGGGGAATGAGGTGTATCCATATGGTGACTGCAGGTTTTTATTTTGGTAGTTCCACCACGTGAAGATCTTCCCCCCAATGGTCGACAGTGCCCAGCCTGCTTTAAGATCACCGATGTTAATAAAGAAATGAATAAAAGTTGCCCACGTGAGGGGTATGTCAGCTGCCTTGCCAATGAGACCAAGTGCATTTACTATTATAGCGGTCTTTCCATTATAACAGATTTTCCAAGTGAGTAATATTACCTGCTTCTGTCTCTTTCGCATTTCCAGAAAAGCAATGACTGATATTTGTGTATAGCTTTGATTTCTTTCTCTGAGGGAAAGGGCAATGCTCTAGTCCTGTTTTGGATTCCAAACTATCGCCACATGAAGTGCATAACAACAAGAGGGGACAGGCTCACTCATGTGCAAGGTTTTACCTTGTGTAAGACTGGGGGGCCTACAAAGCACAGCAGACTCCTTACAGCACACCTTTGTCCTCTAATCCACAAGGAGGAGCAGAGGAGAGGGATACAGGGGTGGGTGCAGGACCAGCCAGCACATCGCAGCTTCTCCTCACAGCAGTATGTACCATTTGGTGCTGGTCCACACACTTTGGCCAAACATTCAAAAGTAAAGGAGGCTGGGGAAAAGAAGGGTACTAATAGTGCACCTCTGTTCATATTTCCTAAGAAATTAAGCTGCACTGTGTTAATTGAATCTTACTGCAAAAAGAACTGCTGCCTTAACCTAGCAAAATACATGGGGTGGGAGACCGGGACTTTTTTTCAGCCAGAATTCAGTTCTAGCAACTCTCAGGTGGGCGCCATCGCCATTCTAAGAGAACAAGAGAGGCACTCATGTTGAGTTCCAGCACCTCTTTTTCTAGAAACTGTGGCAGAGGGTAACTTCCTGTTCACAATGCATCACCATGGCATTGGCCAGGTAACCCAAATTCAAAGCTAGTGATACTTGGCTGTCAGATTAATCATAGAGTGTGTTGGTTGAGCTTTAATAACCCCCAGTCATCCCTTTCCCCAAAGCCCCAATAAAGGACTCATGCAAAGGTTATTCTTTGTGTTACACAGATTATGGTTCACTTCAAAAGCTCACATTCAAAGGCTGTGCAACTGAAGACTTGTGTGCCCTTGATGGAAAACACTTAGTACACCGTGACCTTCAACTGCTTAACATTGAAGCAAAATGCTGGAATGCTGAGATATCCACAAAGAAAATCGACCTTGAAGGGTAGATACAAGACAGCAAAGCTCTCCTCCTTGTTAATTCCACCATTCATGGTAGCTGCAGAAGAAATTGGGAGCCTAGTGGTGAGAGGAGGAGCTCAGGCCTCATGGGTTTTCTTTTTCATAATTGGTGAAATTCATCATAAAAAATAAACTCATCTGGCACATTGAATCTGTATTCTGTATCTCTGTGTTTTATATATGCAGAATGTGTAGAATGATGAGAAAGCACATTTGAAGTAAAATATGAGAATTTACATGTTATTTTGTTCAGCCCCACTTGCATGCCAAGGCCCTGTGACCCTTAAGGACAATATTTACACAGAAAGAATTATTTTCGTTTATGGGTTCTAATAGGCCACAGCTTTATTGTTTACAGATGCGGGTGGTTTGGCTTAGGCATTGGGTGAAACCAGCATATCTCGACTCACGCCCATCTGCAGGGTAATCCTCCAATAGGGGGAGCCCTATGACTTACATCAATTAGGGACCCTCTGAGGGCTCCCCATTGGGGCAGTGACATTCCAACAGCCCACGTCCAGGCATTGGACAGAATCCACACCCCCAGATCCCTTTAATAGGATACCCTTAGTGAGGAGGGGCAGGCGAAGGCTACACCCTCCCATCCATCCAAACAAAGCCTTACCCAATGCATAACCTTACAAAGTTGTGTTGATTGCTTTCAGGTAGGCAAAAAACAAATGGATGGTGCCACCCAGATGATCTTCTTTCCGTTGATCTTCTTTCCTGACCCAAATAAATTGTTTCATTTTCCTTTTTACACAAAAATTATAAAAGAAGCCAACAATTTTTTATTAATAATAAATGGAAATGGCAATCCAGATATTAAAGAAAATGCAGACAAGCATCTATTGAAAGTGATACTACATTTACAAGGTCACCACAAAGAAGAATACTTGGGTGGGGGTCATAGCACAAGGGAGAACAAACAACAACAAACAACACAGGGGGTGGTCCATTGTCAAGGATGTAATCAAAGAAATAACTTTACCTACACCATATCTCATAATATATGAAAAGGAATTAATTAAAATAAAAACAAAAACAAAGAAAGAGAAAAGAAAACATCAAGTGAAAAAGAAAAAAGAAAAAGAAAAGAAGAGGAAAAAAGAGAAGAGAAAAGAGAGAAATTAAAGGAACTTCCAATATTATGTCTGTCAGAAGAAATTATCCACTGTTCTACTTCCTATGAGGTAATATTTTCCCAGTCTCCTGACCCAAATAGATCAATTCATTTTCCTTTTTCCACAAAAGTCCCAAAATGGTTTATTATTATTATTATTATTATTATTATTATTATTATTATTATTAGTCAGCAATATATTTTCTCTAATCAAGCATAACAAGAGAGTAACTCTCACAACCATTTCTCTATATTCATTAATAATAAATCTTTTATCTTTATCCACAGTTGTTTCTCCACTGTGATAATATGTAAAAATAATATCCCATAGTTCTTTACTTATTATGTACTCATTAATTCACACTCACTTCTGTCCCTTCCATTCCCATTTCCTGTTATATTTGCCATGGATTTCCAACTTGATTTTGATTTTTTCCAAAAAAAATCTCATTTATGCTTTCATCTTTTTTCTAAGAAAAGTGTCAGAGGTTTGATAGCTATTTCCACTAAAATCACTCCAAGTTGTATGCAGAGTCCTTTCTCGCTCTCCCTGCCAGCTCAGGATGTCTCTTCACCTCTCTATTCATGACTTCATTCCCTTCCTCCAACATCAAAACTCACCCATATGACTGTTTCCACCGCCACCCCCCTCTCCTGCTCTGGCAAGGCTTCATCCATTTTGTTCTCCAAAATCTCTGTGTGCTCTGCGTAATTCCACTTTCCATTTAATCTGTCTCTGGTCACCTTTCATTCTCCATCTCATCCATCAAACCTCCAATTATTTTTGTTTGCTCATAAAGCAATTGCGGAAGGATGCCAACCATGAATGGAATGTCAAACAATTTATTTGGCATACTGAATATTCTTTATCTTAGTTACAATTCATTCTCCCTCTTAATATCTTCACAGTCAACACCTTAATGATTTCAATATCACATTTCTATCTTCATAACTTCACAACTTTATCTCTTATCATACCACATTCTTTTCTCACAGAGGAAATGTGTACTGAAGAATAAAAATTATTTTCATTTGAGAAGCGGCACTTTGACCCTGCTGCCTGCACGCCGTGAAGACCAATGAGCCTCAGTTCTCCTTCCTGCCTGCCCAAACCCCAACCCAGCAGAGCAACTCCAGCTTCCCTGGCGAATGGGTCGCTCGCTTGCCAGGCGTGGCTTTCCTTGAGTCCCATGCTGAGTCCTCTCTCTCTCTCTGAGTGTTTCCATATGCAACCATACTGGGAGGGGCTTGGAGTTTGTGGAGCGGAGTGGGTTTTCTGGGGGGGGGAGAAGGAGAGAGCAGCACACATGCAATATCCAGCGGCACTTCTGAGCAAGGCCCAGCCAGCCTGATGGGTAAAAAGCTGCTGCTTGGTTGTGTTGTGGTTGCTGCAGATCTCCATTGCTTTAAAAGGCCAGGAGCAGGGGCGCTGGTGGGTGACATGATTCTTTTCCACCCTTTGCCTTCCAAAGCTAGCAGCCTCTTCACCTATTTAAACAACTTTTCCTGTGGTGTTGGGGAAGGAGGAGGAGGAGATGATAGTGGCCATCAAATACAGTATACTAGAGGTTTCTTTCCAGTACACCCATATCAAACTTCAAAGTAGGAACCTCGTTCTCCACAGCCTTTCAAACATAATGGTGACCTTGAAGGATTTATCTTTGCAAGCCGTGTGGTGGTCCAATGCCACCAAAAGGTGATTTTAAGGGATGACACCCAGGGCAACCCACACCGACCTCACCCCCCATCCTCAGCCAGTGGAAGGAGGGGGAGATGGTAGTGGTGGCCACAGGGATTTGAAGGAGGGATGGACTTGCTCAGTTCACTTTGAGATATACCGTATTTACTCAACTCTAATGTGCCATTGAATACGGTATACTAGAGGATTCTTTCCATTATTGGGCAATAATTAATCCAGCTGCTGTGAACAGGGAAAAAAATTGTTCTTTATATGTAAGATTGAAATTTGGAGTCAAATCTCATGATAATAAAGCAAGTTAGGAGGGTGACTCTGGAGATCAGATAAAAAATTTTGTGCCAAAAGGTGTGGCCCACAGTACACCCCACAACAAAGGTGAAAGTAGGAAGCTCATTCTCCACAGTCTTTCCAACATAATGGTGAGCTTGATGGATTTATCTTTGCATGGTGCGTGGGGGTCCACACCACCAAAAGGTAATTTTAAGGAAAATTTCCTGGAGGTGAGAAGAAATTTGTTTTTAGAGATGGATTACACCATATAGATTTCCATGCTTTTTCACTTTTGAGGTTCCTATGTCAATCTCCCATCTCTTCCGTGTTGCCCACAAAGCTGTCTAATATCATACCATATATCACCGAAACTGCCTCTTTCCTGTCATGGCTATGTCTGTTACATAGTGATTCAAAAGCTGTCAAGGGTCTCAAGCCTTCACCATTGCATTCCAGAGACTTTGCAAAAGTGCATTGTTGATACAGTTGTAACCAGGACCATTTAATGCCTTTTGTCTTTCCCTCATGTCCTCTTTTGAGATTGCTTTACCACTTACAAACAAATCTCTAGGGATGCGGGTGGCGCTGTGGGTTAAACCTCAGCGCCTAGGACTTGCCGATCGCATGGTCGGCGGTTCGAATCCCCACGGCGGGGTGCGCTCGCGTTGCTCGGTCCCAGCGCCTGCCAAACTAGCAGTTCGAAAGCACGCCCGGGTGCAAGTAGATAAATAGGGACCACTTACTAGCGGGAAGGTAAACAGCATTTCCGTGTGTGGCTCTGGCTTGCCAGAGTAGCTTCGTCACGCTGGCCACGTGACCCGGAAGTGTCTGCAGACAGCGCTGGCTCCCGGCCACTAGAGTGAGATGAGCGCACAACCCTAGAGTCTGTCAAGACTGGCCCGTACGGGCAGGGGTACCTTTACCTTTACCTTTTTACATGTCCTCTTTTGAGATTGCTTTACCACCTACAAACAAATCTCTAATCCTATAGCAACCATTTGTTCCAAGATCTCCAAATGGGTTATACTGTATTTGTTTGCATGTTTAAATAAGGGGTGATCTAGCAGGGGCATCAGTGATGAATCCCTAGGAGCCAATACTGAGTTCCAATTTCACCACGCCATTAATGTTACTTTGAAAAATGGGTTATCCACCTTTTCGTGGTCCATTTGAGGCAGCTTCAGGAAGGGCAGAGCACGTACTGATGGTCTTGTGTGGGTACTTTCTCTCTGTGCCCATGCAATATCTACTTTGCCTTTCATGAGTGGCATCAATGATTTAATTTGGAAAGCTGCATAGTATAATGCAAGATTGGGTATTCCTAGCCCCCCTGTATTGCTATGTCTAAATAAGATTTTATGACTGAGTCTGGGTCTTTTTCCTAATGAGATAAAGGAGATTAATTTGTCTTGGCATTTTTTAAGTATGTTGCTAAAACATGAAACAGGAATGAGAATTTTGGGAGATTTGACATTCTTATAGCTGCAATATGACGTAGTCAGCTAAGTTTTTTGTGCTTCCATTAAGACAGTTGTTTATTACCATTTTGAGCAAAGACTTGTCATTTCTTCATTTTCATTGATTAAGATCAGCTGTAAAGATTATCCTGAGGTATTTAAACCCCCCAAGGGCTATCTTTACCTTTGAATTTTCTGTCAGCTGCTTTTGAACTGCTGCATATTTAATTTGTAGTCCTGAAATTCAATGAAAACTTTCAAAATGTTCTTTCAAAGATTAAAGTACAACAACTGGATCTTGCTCAATTACCAATGTATCATCTGCAAACAAATCTACTTTTTATTCAACATTTCCTATTTTCACTCCCTTCACAGAGGCACATAGTTGTATAGCTAAGATCTTTATTGGCACAGCAAAAAGCAGTGGTGACAGAGGGAATCCTTGGCAGGTGCCCCGATGAGGTTTCTTGGAGCATCATCATATCCATTTACCATGATTATAGCTGAAGATTTTGAGTAAATTTGTTGAATCGTGTGCAGAATTTTTTCTCCAAATTCTAATTTAGAAAATAAGAGTTTCAAATAGGTCCACTCAACTCTGTCAAACACTTTAAAGGCATTGAGTGAAATTAATGCCCATGGAGTGTTTCGTAGCTGCAGGTCATAGATTATATCAAGAACTCTCCTTATAGAATCTGCTGTATTTCGTGAGGGTATGAATCCTGTTTGATCTGTGGTGATGTATTGACCTATGTAGACATTTAATCTCTTAACCATCACAGCTGTGAATAGTTTTTCATCCATGTTTATTAAAGCAATCGTTCTATATGAATCAGTTTTGTGGAGTCTTTCATTTATAACCATTTTTATTAATTTTCCTGTTTATACATCTCAAAATAAACATGTTACATAATACCATGTAGCATATGACTTCCCTGCTTTCCCTTTCATGGTTCATTTTACTTATCTATCGTAAAATTACTTTCCCCCAAAACCCAGAGTCCTTTTTGTTGGGCATAATCCAAACTGAAATTCCCAGGTGCCAGAAAAGCTTATTTATGTACGCAAAAAATGTGCCCTGTGTTTTGTTAGCCCAAAACTGGAAAGTTAGGGAGGTCCCAACTAAAGAGGATTGGCAACTTAAGTTGACAGAATATGCACAACTTGCAGATTTAACATATAGAACAAGAGAGCAAGAAGAACACACATTTAAAGAAGATAGGAAAACATTTATTGACTTAATGGAGAATAAATGTGTATAGCAGAAAACGCTGGCAGCATTTATAAAAATTTAACAGAGGAAATAATTGATGGTGGATGTAAAAGTGGAAAATTGATTTGAATGGTTATAGTAAGGGAAGACATTGGATATTTTAAAATTTTGTAAGGTTTATTTGAAATTGTAAAACAGAAAATGTAATAAAACTATTACAAAAAATGTAGGTCTATTGACTCCAAATGTAATTTCATTGTAATGTTTCCAATATTCTTAACTGGCTGAATGAGGGACATTTCAAATTAACCATATAGAATTATTAAATTAGATAAACTAGGAGAAGAGCTACTACTCTTTGAAACAACAGTGCTGGGGATTTTTCTTGAAGCATTTTTTTAATGCAACTGCTGCATTTAAACTTGTAAAATACATTAATTTGAAATACTGCAGAACTTCCTTCAGGTCCAATCTGTAAATCGAAACGTTTCTGAAACATGAAAAACCAATACAGTGGTACCTCGGATTATATACGCTTCAGGTTACAGACTCTGCTAACCCAGAAATACTACCTCGGGTTAAGAACTTTGCTTCAGGATGAAAACAGAAATCGTGCTCCAGCGGCGCAGAAGCAGCAGGAGGCCCCATTAGCTAAAGTGGTGCTTCAGGTTAAATTCAGATTAGACAAATTAAAGGGGAATAAGGATAGCAATAACTACTTTGATGACTATATTCTATGTTCATAACTGAAAGTAGTATGATTCCAAATGGTAGTTTCAGGTTAAAACAGGCTTCCCATAGTCAACTAGTTGGCCATAGTGAGAACAAGATCCTGGACTAATTATAGGTGAATCTGTACATATCAGTTTCATTTAGTTTCTCATTTTTCAAATCTTAAGTCCAACTCTCCTGATGCCCGTATCATTACATATATAAGTTTTAGTGCTAGAGAGAAATAACTTTTGCTACCCACTCTGCATATGCCATGCATAATTTTATCAATATTATAAATTCTACACCCTTCCAATACTTCCAGTCAAATGTATGCATTGGTGAGCTATGGGGTGAAAACATGAGCAAAATCTTTGACTAGCTGATCCAGGAGAAGGAAAACTCTGATCCTGAACCTCCTCTGAGATGATGAAAAGAATGCTACTTCTGATCAGAACGTTGGCGGTTCGAATCCCCGCGACAGGGTGAGCTCCCGTTACTCGGCCCCTGCTCCTGTCAACCTAGCAGTTCAAAAGCACGTCAAAGTGCAAGTAGATAAATAGGTACCGCTCTGGCAGGAAGGTAAACGGCATTTCCGTGCGCTGCTCTGGTTTGCCAGAAGCAGCTTAGTCTAAAAAGAAAAATGAAAAAAATGAATGCTAGTTCTCTGATTTCCACTCACCTGGGGAAAGGATGACCAGGAGGAGGGATGTGCCCAGGAGTGCCTTCATAGCACTGTAATAAGCAAGAGCCAGGAAAAGCTGGTCCAACACAGGCAACTGACACAGAAAAGAGTCCATTCAGATTAATTTAAAGGAGAAAGAAAGGGCCCTGAGGCCAATCCTTGGGAAACCTGGTTTCTTGGATGTGGGAAGTAGTGTTAGGATTTTTATCCACTCAAGCTGCTCAGTAGTAGTTCTCTGGTTGCTTATATCATGTCAGTGTCTGAGAGTGTGAGACAGGAAGTCTCAGTACTGTTGGAGTTTTGCTGGAGAGTTTAGTTTCACTTCTGTGTGTTATGCTGTTCTGTACTGCTGCTGAGAGAGCACAGACATGCTAATGGATTCTTTGTATATAGACTGTTAATAAAGTAGTTAAAAGACACCTGCTTCTTGGGAGAAAAGCAATGACAAACCTAGACAGCATCTTAAAAAGCAGAGACATCACCTTGCCAACAAAGTTCTGCATAGTTAAACCTATGGTTTTCCCAGTAGTAATGTATGGAAGTGAGAGATGGACCATAAAGAAGGCTGATCGCCGAAGAATTGATTCTTTTGAATTATAGTGCTGGAGGAGACTCTTGAGAGTCCCAGGGACTGCAAGAAGATCAAACCTATCCATTCTGAAGGAAATCAGCCCTGAGTGCTCACTGGAAGGACAGATCCTGAAGCTGAGGCTCCAATACTTTGGCCACCTCATGAGAAGAGAAGACTCCCTGGAAAAGACCCTGATGCTGGGAAAGATGGAGGGCACAAGGAGAAGGGGACAACAGAGGACAAGATGGTTGGATAGTGTTCTCGAAGCTACCAGCATGAGTTTGACCAAACTGCAGGAGGCAGTGAAAGACAGGAGTGCCTGGCGTGCTCTGGTCCATGGGGTCACGAAGAGTCATACACGACTAAACGACTAAACAACAACAACTACAAGGTAGTTTTAGAGCTACAGATTGCCTCTTTCTTCTGCTATGAGATGCCAGAAGATGAGCGTGCTCCTCTCAGGAGGGAGGGGTCGCTTATCACCGGTCTCTCTGGACTGAGGAAGATTTCCAGCCAAAGGGTGACCACCGGAGAGACAACCACTCTGGGCGGCTTCCATAGAAACCAAAAATACACTAAAATATCACACATTAAAAACTTCCCTGAACAGGGCTGCCTTAAGATGTCTTCTGAATGTCAGGTAGTTGTTTATCGCTTTGACATCTGATGGGAGGGCGTTCCTTGGGCGGGCGCCACTACCGAGAAGGCCCTCTGCCTGGTTCCCTGTAGCTTTGCTTCTCGCAATGAGGGAACCGCCAGAAGGCCCTCGGCGCTGGACCTCAGCGTCCGGGCAGAACGATGGGGGTGGAGACGCTCCTGCAGGTATACGGGGCCGAGGCCATTTAGGGCTTTAAAGGTCAACACCAGCACTTTGAATTGTGCTCAGAAACGTACTGTGAGCCAATGTAGGTCTTTCAAGACCGGTGTTATGTGGTCTCGGCGGCCGCCCTCAGTCACCAGTCTAGCTGCCGCATTCTGGATTAGTTGTAGTTTCCTAGTCACCTTCAAAGGTAGCCCCACGTAGAGCGCATTGCAGTAGTCCAAGCGGGAGATAACTAGAGCATGCACCATAGAATCATAGAATCATAGAGTTGGAAGAGTCCACAAGTGCCATCGAGTCCAACCCCCTGCCAAGCAGGAAACACCATCAGAGCACTCCTGACATATGGTTGTCAAGCCTCTGCTTAAAGACCTCCAAAGAAGGAGACTCCACCACACTCCTTGGCAGCAAATTCCACTGTCAAACAGCTCTTACTGTCAGGAAGTTCTTCCTAATGTTTAGGTGGAATCTTCTTTCTTGTAGTTTGGATCCATTGCTCCGTGTCCGCTTCTCTGGAGCAGCAGAAAACAACCTTTCTCCCTCCTGTATGTGACATCCTTTTATATATTTGAACATGGCTATCATATCACCCCTTAACCTCCTCTTCTCCAGTCTAAACATGCCCAGCTCCCTTAGCCGTTCCTCATAAGGCATCGTTTCCAGGCCTTTGACCATTTTGGTTGCCCTCCTCTGGACACATTCCAGTTTGTCAGTGTCCTTCTTGAACTGTGGTGCCCAGAACTGGACACAGTACTCCAGGTGAGGTCTGACCAGAGCAGAATACAGTGGCACTATTACTTCCCTTGATCTAGATGCTATACTCCTATTGATGCAGCCCAGAATTGCATTGGCTTTTTTAGCTGCCACGTCACACTGTTGGCTCATGTCAAGTTTGTGGTCAACCAAGACTCCTAGATCCTTTTCACACGTAGTGCTCTCAAGCCAGGTGTCCCCCATCTTGTATTTGTGCCTCTCATTTTTTTTGCCCAAGTGCAATATTTTACATTTCTCCCTGTTAAAGTTCATCTTGTTTGTTTTGGCCCAGTTCTCTAATCTGTCAAGGTCGTTTTGAAGTGTGATCCTGTCCTCTGGGGTGTTAGCCACCCCTCCCAGTTTGGTGTCATCTGCATATTTGATCAGGATGCCCTTGAGTCCATCATCCAAGTCACTGATAAAGATGTTGAATAAGACCGGGCCCAAGACAGAACCCTGTGGCACCCCACTAGTCACTCTTCTCCAGGATGAAGAGGAACCATTGATGAGCACCCTTTGGGTTCGGTCAGTCAGCCAGTTACAAATCCACTGAGTGGTAGCATAGTCAAGACCGCATTTTACCAGCTTCTTTACAAGAATATCATGAGGCACCTTGTCAAATGCCTTGCTGAAATCAAGGTAGGCTACATCCACTGCATTCCCTTCATCTACCAGGCTTGTAATTCTGTCAAAAAACGAGATCAGGTTAGTCTGACATGACTTATTTTTCAGAAATCCATGCTGACTATTGGTGATCACAGCATTCCTTTCTAGGTGCTCACAGACTGTTTGCTTAATGATCTGCTCCAGAATCTTCCCTGGTATTGATGTCAGACTGACTGGGCGGTAATTATTTGGGTCCTCTCTTTTCCCCTTTTTGAAAATAGGGACAACATTTGCCCTCCTCCAGTCTGCCGGGACTTCGCCTGTTCTCCAGGAATTCTCAAAGATGACTGCCAGTGGTTCTGAGATCACATCTGCCAGTTCTTTTAATACTCTTGGATGCAGTTCGTCTGGCCCTGGAGACTTGAATACATCTAAACTAGCCAAGTATTCTTGTTCTATCTCCTTAGTTATTCTGGGCTGTGTTTCCTCTGCTGAATCATTTGCTCCAAATTCTTCAGGTCGGGCATTGTTTTCTTTATCGGAGAAGACTGAGGCAAAGAAGGCATTGAGGAGTTCAGCCCTTTCTGTGTCCCCTGTTTGCATTTCACCATCTTCTCCTCTGAGTGACCCCACTGTTTCTTTGTTCTTCCTTTTGCTACGGACATAACCATAAAAGCCTTTTTTGTTGCTTTTAACCTCTCTAGCAAGCCTGAGTTCATTCTTTGCTTTAGCTTTTCTGACTTTGTGTCTACACGTGCTGGCTATTTGTTTGAATTCCTCTTTGGTGGTTTCCCCCCTTTTCCATTTTTTGTATACATCCTTTTTTAATCTTAACTCAGTTAAAAGTTCTTTAGATAGCCACCCTGGCTTCTTTAGGCACCTTCCATGTTTCCGTCTCATTGGTATTGCCTGAAGTTGTGCTTTTACTATCTCCCTCTTAACAAATTCCCAGCCATCATGAACTCCCTTTCCTTTTAGTATTACTGTCCATGGGATCTCACCCAGCACTTCCCTAAGTTTTATGAAGTCGGCTTTCTTAAAGTCAAGAAATTGAGTCCTAGTATGCTTGGCTGCTCCTTTCCGCTGTATAGTAAACTTCAGAAGAGCATGATCACTCGCGCCTAATGATCCTTCCACTTCTACCCCACTAACCAGGTCATCAACATTGGTTAGGACCAGATGTAAAATGGCTGTTCCTCTTGTTGCTTCTCCCACTTTCTGGACAATGAAATTTTCTGCAAGGCCAGTGAGGAATCTGTTTGACCTTATGCTCTTGGCTGAGTTTGACATCCAACAAATATACGGGTAATTGAAATCCCCCATTACTACTATCTCCCTTCCTTTTGCATGTTTGGCCATCTGTTCCAGGAAGGCATCATCTATGTCCTCCGTTTGGCTTGGGGATCTATAGTAAACTCCCACAATGAGGTCACTGTTATTCTTCTCTCCCTTAATTTTGACCCAAATGCTCTCACCACTCTGGTGAGACAGTCCGTGGGCAGGTAGGGTCTCAGCCTGTGTACCAGGTGGAGTTGGTAGACAGCTGCCCTGGATACAGAATTGACCTGCGCCTCCATGGACAGCTGTGAGTCCAAAATAACACCCAGGCTGCGCACCTGGTCCTTCAGGGGCACAGTTACCCTATTCAGGACCAGGAATCCTCCACACCAGCCCGCCCCCTGTCCCCCAGAAACAGTACTTCTGTCTTGTCAGGATTCAACTTCAATCCATTAGCCACCATCCATCCTCCATCTGCCTCCAGGCACTCACACAGGACCTTCACCGCCTTCACTGGTTCTGATTTGAAAGAGAGGTAGAGCTGGGTATCATCTGCATATTGATTGACACCCAGTCCAAACCCCTGATGATCTCTCCCAGTGGCTTCATATAGATGTTAAAAAGCATGGGGGAGAGGACGGAACCCTGAGGCACCCCACAAGTGAGGGCCCAGGGGTCTGAACACTCATCCCCCACCACCACGTTCTGAACACGGCCCAGGAGGAAGGAGCGAAACCACTATATAACAGTGCCCCCAGCTCCCAGCCCCTCTAGACGGTCCAGAAGGATGTTATGGTCGATTGTATCAAAGGCCGCTGAGAGATCCAGCAGAACTAGGAAACTCACCTTTGTCCCTAGCTCACCGGAGATCATCAACCAGCGTGACCAAGGCAGTTTCAGTTCCATGATGAGGCCTGAATCCCGATTGGAAGGGATCCAAATGGTCCGCATCCTCCAGGCGTGCCTGGAGTTGTTCAGCAACCACGCGCTCAATCACCTTGTCCAAGAATGGAAGATTTGAGACTGGGCGATAGTTGGCCATACTGGCCAGGTCTAAAGATGGTTTTTTAAGAAGCGGTTTAATGACCGCCTCTTTCAGCGGATCTGGAAATGTTCCCTCACAGAGGGAAGCATTCACCACCCCACAGAGCCCATCGCCCAGCCCTTCCCGGCTTGCTTTTATTAGCCAGGATGGGCAAGGATCAAGGAGACAGGTGGTTGGTTTCACGCGTCCAAGCAGCCTGTCCACATCCTCAGGGGTAACGATTGAAATTGATTCCATGTAACTTGACCAGACAGGGCTCTAGCACTCTCCCGCCCCAGCCCTGCTCCCACGGTGGTGTCTAGCTCCTTCCGAATATGAGTGATTTTATTTGCAAAAAAATAAGGCCCCGGTGGTAAAGGTGGTTTGGTTAAATTGCGGACCACCTGAAAGAGTCTCCTGCTACTATTTTCTGCAGATGCAATAGAGGCGGTGAAGAAAGTCTTCTTCGCCGTCGCTATTGCCACTTGGTAGGCTCGACGTTGAGCTCTGACCTGTGTCCGGTCAGATTCAGAGTGAGTTTTCCGCCACCGACGCTCTAGCTGTCTCAACAAATGTTTCATTGCCCTCAGCTCCAAAGAAAACCACGGGGCTGTCCGGGCTCCATGCAATCGGAGAGGGCGCTTCGGAGCCAGACAGTCGATAGCCCTGGTTAACTCCGCATTCCAGCGGGCCACCAGGGAATCAGCTGAAAGGCCATCAACATGGGATAAAGTAGTGACTATTTGTCCTAGAACATGTGATCCCAGATTACATAGTTTGTTAATGAATTGCAATGAAATTACTTTCTGTAGATTTATTAGGTTTTCCAGACACAATTTCCAATTAAAAGGAGCCTCAGGGCAGCACCTGGCCAGAACTGGTTTGATAGGCTGGAGGAAGGAATACACATGGAGACTTGCTCTCATCATTCCCATCATAATATATCTAATTTTATGTTGATTTGATTATATTATTATTTATACCTCACCCATCTGGCTGGGTTTTCAGTATTTTATTTTGAGGGGTGGAATTGCATGTGTCTATTTGAAGACTTTTATTAGAATGAGGTCAAATGAGAGAAGACCTACTGCAGAATTAGGAGTCTGCTGGTCCTTGATTAGGTCTTAAATGTACATGGAAGAAAGTCCTTCATATACAAATAAAGGATTGTAAATGGTATGCACTAAGGTCATCTAAACCGTACAGAGCAGTCTTGATTTATAGGACTACATTTGTAGTCTGCACAGATGCGGACTGAGCCGTTGAGCTGGATGGGTGTGATGATTGGGGTTTCCCAGGGGGTGTTAGGCACTGGCTCGAGCACTCCTTGCTCCACGAGCCGGTCTAATTCCTTGTCGCTGCAGAGTTTAAGGGCGAACAGGACCCAGCAGGCCTTGAACCTTATGGGTCGTAAGGTGGGGTCTAGTTGTAGGCCAACCGGTGGGGGCAGTATATCATCCCAATGCCCCATCAAAAACCTCCGGAAACTCTTTGCAGATGGCGTCCATGTCCAGGTGGGAGCTTGTGTGGTTCACCCCGGTGATGGCTAGCCCCAATGTATGCACTAAGGTCATCTAAACCATACAAGAGCAATCTTGATATATAGGAGTGAGCATTCTAAGAAAATCCTACCAAAATGGCATTGCACACCCATGCAGACTCCCCATATGAAATCACAATCTTCTCAGAACTGCTGGAGGGGCTATGGAAAAAGAGAAACCTTTTTCCACCTATACTGGGACTGCCCACGCTTATTCAAATTATGTACAATGGTTTGTAAAAAAATGCAAAAAAACCAACAACCCCCACACCAAAATATTAAAAGATCCCATTCCACCTTCAACACAACTTTTAAAAACACAGTTATGGCGTGACTGTTTGAAAGGTTTCCACTCTCTTGAATTCTTGCCATTGATTCTGTTGTCTGCTGGAACCCCAGTTGCCCCCATATAGAAGATTTCAAAGAATTTGAGAGTTTGGGTTTCTTCTAAAACTACGTGGAGGTCAACATTTGTTGAAAATCCTGAATTACTTGTTGCCGAAGGCTTGGAAGACCCTGAAAATTTCTGTGCTGTTGGGTGGATTTTTATCATATATACAGCAAAGCCATTTCCGAGCTTGGGAGGAGAGGGGGTTGCGGGTTACCCCCTCCCACACACGCGGGGGCTGGCCTTTTGCCCCCGCGAGATCCAGGGAATCCCCAGGCATGCCTGCGACCCAGCCCGCCAATCGGCGGGCTAGGGAGGCGTGGCCTAGCCTACTTAAGGCCAGGAACGCCCGGGGACCACCCTCTTTCCCCTTGCCAGCTGAGCGGTTTTCTTTCGTCTCTGAAGATTCTTTGCATGTGGTTTTCCGGCGGTTCTTTTCTCGGAGTCTTTGTTCAGAGCCTTCACGCTTGCCTGCTTAGCCCTGCCGACAGCAATTTGAGCTGAAATCGCTTGGGATCTTGGTTCCAAAGAGCTCAAATCACGGTTGCTTCGAGCTTAGGGTGGGCAGTGGCTTGCAGGCGGACAAGCGTGGTCGTCAATCGTCTGATTTGGCAAGCATTTTGTCCCATTTAGTGGATTTCTTTCGCGGTCGTGGGAGGATTCCGAAGCGGCACTGGTCCAACTGCAGCGCGGCATCGCGCTTCGTGGCCCAATAGACCTCAGCAAATCTACTTGCATATTGCATCGGCAAGTCAAGTCGTCCCAGACGACCCAGGGGATCGGTAAAGTATCTGCGGGGGAGCTGCCGGTTGCGATAGCCCGAGGTTTAATCCAGGCTTAGGGACAGTTTTTCCTAACATAAATGATTTTTGGGGGGTGGTTGTTTTGTACGGCCTCATTGTTCTGCTCCTTTAGTCGCTTCTTACTCGATCCTTAGTTGCTTAGTTTGGGTTCCAGGTACTTTTGGAGTTAAAAACCCCTGCTACTTCCGGGTCAGCGCCAACGACGAATGGCGGAGTTCCTCCAATCGGAGAAACGGACTCTGTGGAAATTGGGTCTTCCCACGAAGGCGGGGGCCCACTAGAAATCCCAGGCGGAGAAGCCTGGGAATGTGCGGTTTGGCAGAGCACCAAGAGCGCCTCCCCTACTCACGAGGAAACCCCTTTTCGGGGCTCCGGAGTGAAGTGGGTGAGCAGCGCGGTGCTGCGAACCGATCGCTATTTCCATTGAGGGAAGCCGCGCAGCCATCGCCAGAGAGCGCTGACTTTTTCCTGATGACATTTGGACTCTAAATCAAGCACCCGTGAGTAAAAACGGAGAATTGGATTAAGAAATTTGCAAAATTTATGAATTAGGCACGAAGCGGGAAGGTGTAAACAGGAAGTCCGCCTTCCGCTTTTGTATATAGATTGAAGCAAAGACCTTGCAACCTAATAGCCTGAAAAACTGCTTTAAAGTTGGAAATTTCCTGCATCCACAACCAATAAAACCCCCTTGGAAGCAGGAGAAAAGGGGGGTTGATTTGACTGTTTAATCCTGCAGGAGGAGAGTAAAGGAATTTAAGTTTCCATCGTCCCAAACCTGGGGACGGGGTGTCGGGACAGAAACTGTTTGAGACGTCCATTGATTGAAAGTGGAGCACTTTGACAGATAGTTAAAAAAAAGGAGAAACAAATTAACTTCAACGCTACTTTCTGCATTTCTGCTTTTTAAAGAAACAAAGTATTTGAAATCGAAAGGATTTGAAATCGAAAGTAATCTCCTTTGTTGGATATATTTTAAAAATGGATACAAATAGAAATTGTGTCCCCTAGAGGGAGCCTGTCAGTTTGTTGTTTCAGCTTACTTGGAGACTCTACAGATGTGAGATTTGGATCGTGGGACCAGCTGTTTGACCTTGACCTTGAACAGAAATGTGTTGGCAGGAAGGTTTGGTGTCTGCCCTTGGCATGACTAATGCTTTGCTGGAGCAGCTGCATGAGAAAATGAACTTGATGCATGAAAAATTGGACTTGATGAGTGCTGTGGCCAGTGAATATGATTTAACAGGGAATAAGGATAAAGAAGTTATACAGCGATCAATTCAGGAATCTGGTTTGACAAGGCAAGTCCAAGGGCAGATGGAGAAGGAAGAGGCAGTGATTACTCCTCAAACAACACAAATGGAAAGATCCAAAGTCCTGCAGGAACAAAAGCTACTGCGTTGGAAGATTGAACTTGGAGAGTGCTGGGAAGTATTTGAAGTCAAGGAAGCTTTTAACTCTAGTGGGACTATGAAACAGGTGAACAATTATCTTCTGGATAAATATTCTTTGGATTACAAAGATGAAGACGGGGAGTGGGACTGGGGGGAAGGGGCCAATCTGATGAAGGAAAATGGAAACTATTACCGGATGGAACCCTCCGGAGACCCACTCCCCAAGAAACCAACAATAGACAAAGAAGTGCGTAAGCACAAACAAGAACAAAAAAATTTGCAGAAGCGGCCTAGAAGAGATTTAAGGGCCTTGGACATTAGAACACCAGATTGATGGACTGGATGTAATGGACAGAAAGGACTGACATGACCCGAAACCAGGAATAAGGGACGTTGGATAAAAAGTAGAGATATCAAGGGAAATTCTTTTGTTAATTTTGGAATTAGTGCAACATTAATGAAATTTGAGGGAATATGCTGGAAAGGAACTAAATTGGCTTTAGTAGAAATGATTTTAAGGAGATATGTATGAATACGATGTAAATTTTGAAATTTTAAGATTTTAAAGAGAAGATAAGGTTAAAGAGATTAAGGTAAATTGAATAACAGATTATATTAAAAGATGGAAAGGTTATGTTGATTAATAAATAAGATAGTGAAGATTAATCATTTAAATTAAAATTGAGAAACATGGGAAGAATTTGCTGAAATAACGAATTAAACTAGAATACAAAAAGGGAGGTGTGAGGAGGTTCAAAAATTAAGCAAATGAAAAGTTGTAATCTGAGATTTGTATTTTTCTTCTTTCTTTTTCGGGTTTTTTCCTTTTGTTTTATTTTTTGCTGTATTTTTTTCTGTGTTTCTTGTTTCTTTTTTTGTGTCTATGTATTGATGAAATTTTGAATAAATATCATTTTTTAAATAAAAAATGGAGTTAAAAACCCTGACCCCCCCCAACCATCCCTACAACCTTTCTAGGGAAAGGGCAGACGCTCGGGGAACGCTCCATTCCCGATCTGCTTCTTCGCCCCCCCCATCATCTGAGCGCCCTGACCCAGATCCGCCTCCCCGCCCCTGCGTACCTCGCTCGCCTTTCCTGCCCATTTGCATCGTTTTTGTTTCTTGTTTTACTTTTCTCTTCTGGCTTATGCGTTGCGTTGTCAGGGATACTGTGGCTCCCCGCCTCTCTGGGGCATGCGTGGGGAAGCTTTAGCGGCCATTTTTCTTAAGGGTTGCTGTAAGGGCAGGTCGGAGGCGCCATCTGCGTTTGAGCACGTGGGGGAAGAGGGGGCGGCCATTTTGGTTAAGGGCAGGTTAAGGGCAGATAGCAGGCACCATTTTGGTTAGGGGACACGTGCCAAAGCCGGCGCGGCCATTTTGAGTGAGGCGCGGGTTACTGGCAAAGATACCTTTTAAATTATTGAACCTCACAATTGCAAACCGCGCGCCCACCTTTTGCCCTGGTAAGGGTGTAGGCACAGCCCTGAACATTAGACTTCTTAGCTTCTGCACATGGTAAAAAACAGTCAGCGTTTGTGTTGCCTTTGGCAGTAATATAAAGGAACGCTAAGTTTTAAGCGCATTTATCACACATTATTACCGCTGAGTAATAAATAAATAGATATTAAGATTGCTAGGTGCTAGAGCATTTTTTCCTTTTCATGAGGTATACATAGCAGGATAGGAGGGCGTTTTCCTTGGTAGCAATAGAGACGGACAATAGTCCTTTTGCTTTATTTCACGTTGTTATTATACTGCTGTGGGGCAAAGCGCTGTGTGCATAGGAAATCTTGTTTACACTGGTTTTTTATACTGCTGAGTCAATACGTGGTGTGCTCAGGAAATCTGTTCTGTTTAGGGGATAATTTATTTGAGGTACCTTGGGACTCTTGCTCAGTTAGGTGTTAATTGCTTCACTTTCTGCTTCCAATTAATTTTATCAGTGCTCCTTTTAGAGCTTCTGCTACAGCCAATTATTTGACTCAATACCTGGCCCCTACAATCAATTGCCTGTTAACTGGAGCTCCATGTTAGATGCGGCAGCTTTGCAATTCTAAATAGCGGAATTGCCTTTCAATTTTCAATTAATCCATCGGTTGCTTCTAATTAGCGCAGTCTAATAAAGAATAATAATAATATTAATAATAAAATTTAAATAGACAAATAAATTTAAATAAATAAATAAATAATAAATAAGGAATAATCAATAATAGCTTCCTTCTTGACTGGCAATCTGGACTCTACCCAATAGGCCACCTCATAGTTACAGCCTATATCCTTTGCAGTGACTTATTATTGGCAGTAGATAATTAAATAAATAAATAAGAGAATAAATAATAAATAAAGTTTAAATAAAGGAAATTTGCTCTTTAGATTCTGGGTAGAGCCTTAAGCAGTGTAGACAATACTGAACTAGGCAGAACCCTTTGGCGGTGTGTCGATTCTGAGCAGGTGCATTTGGTTGGGGAAGTAATTTGAGATTTCTCAGGTCTCGTGTATAGTTTGAAATGGCTTCTGGTGGGGACCAGCAGGCATCCACCTCTAGCAATCAGTTGGCACCTGCCACAAGTAATGGTAGCGCCCAAGTAGTGGCCATGCCCTGTGACCCTCAAGCCTTTGCACAATTTTTCAGGGCATTTGAAACATTTTATAGGCAATGTAGGCCTGGGGCTTTGGCACTTCCGGCCCCGGAACCATCACAGGAGGCAATACCCGACACTCCTCCTAACAATCAAGGGCAGCAGGGCATCCCAGCCGCTGCAGTGGGCAGCGCCCAGGCAGAAACCGCAAATGTGGGTCGCCCTAATACCCATCCTCAGGCAGCCAATACTAAGAAAGCTAACCAAAGCACTGGAAAGGGTAAGGCAAAAGGTCCCAGCAAGGGGAAGGCTATTGCCAAAGGGACCAGTAGCAATGCCTTTTCACAGGTGGTAGACATTCCTAGTGCGTTTCAGGAACTGCAGCCCCAGCACAGCTCTACCGAGGACAGTGCGGGTTCCGGCTTGGAGGGGGAGCACATGGAACCTCAAATTGCTCAGCCAGCAGCCAGTGTGAACCCGGCCAACGTAGAGGTGCAAGGAGGTAAAAGAAAATCCAAGAAGAAGCACACGTCTGCGAAGAAGAAAAGAAGTAAACAGTCTGAGACGGAGGACGAGTCAGGTACGTCATCCTCTGATTCAGATAGCGAGGGCCCCATGGATGGTTACTGGGGTTTTGGTGAAGGCAATCACGGGATCCCACTTTGGGCGCATGAAAGGAGGGCCAATTCCCATAGGAAGACTTTTAATGGGGTACTGGAGTGGAAGGATGGGGCGTTGGTTGAGGATGTTAAGGTTTCCACCAATCAGTCCACCGATTTTATACTGGGGAACCATTTGTCCCAGAAGAAGAGGAATAAGATCCTCAACGGGGACTATGTGGACATGTTTACACTTCTCCCTCCTACTAAACTAACAGGGAAAGGCGAAAAGAGGCGCTCTTTTGGTAAGCGTAGGTATAGGACACCTAGGGCGGAGCGGACCTTCGAGAATTGGTTGGATGGGTACCAGGTTTTCATGGGAGTTGTTTGCGTGGCTTATCCTCGGTGCTCCATGGATTTGGTTGCTTATTTGGCGCATGTGAGGCAGGCTCACACGCTCGCAGGGGAAAATGCTGCTTTAACGTATGATGAGAATTTCCATAGAAATGCTTCTCTCCTGCCATCCACCCGTTGGGACCTAAGGGATCCCAACTACTGGGGCGAGGACGTCAATCCCTACATCGATAAGAAAAACCAGGAATCGGCCAAGGCGGGTAAGACAGAGGCGAAACGGCGCCGCCAGTGCTGGGAGTTCAACAGGGGTGTATGCCCGCGGCCCCCCTGTAAGTATCTTCATGAATGTGAGCGGTGCTTGGGTAACCACCCCGCCTCTGCGTGCTTCAAAAATAAACAGCAGCCCTTTCGAGGCGGCAGGGGGTACTTCCACAACAATACCAGAGGTACCCCCGGATCCTCCCACCAGGGGCCCGGTACCCGCCAGTAACTTGTATCTTGGTTTGGCCTCCTCCCCTATCCGTCTTCAGCCCCTCAAAACCCTGCTAGATCAATATCCCAATCGAAAAGCCGCACAATACCTTTGGGAGGGGTTCTCTATGGGGTTCAGAATCCCCGTGGCCTTCCCCCCTAGCACCGGGGACCCATAAAATCAAAAATCAGTTAAGGAAAGGCCCGAGATAGTCAGAAAAAAGATAGAGAAAGAAATCAGGGCAGGTAGGGTAGCAGGCCCCTTTGCCGAACCGCCTTTCAAAGGACTTCACCTATCCCCTCTGGGCATTGTGCCAAAAAAGACCCCAGGGGAATTCCGCATGATCCACAACCTCTCTCACCCAAGGGGAGGCTCGGTCAATGACGCGATCCCCCAGGAACTTTGTACAGTGAAATACGCCTCCTTTGACCAAGCAGTTAAAATGATTCGCAGATTTGGGCAAGGGGCACTTTTAGCCAAATGTGACATCGAGTCGGCGTTCCGCCTTCTTCCCGTCCATCCAGCTGATTTCCGTTGGTTGGGCTTTAGATTTGAAGGGGCCTATTTCATTGACAAAGCAATGCCGGGACTTCCGGTCAGCGCCAGCAACGGTAATGGCGGATTTCCTCCGATCTCCGGAGGAAATCTGCTTCGTGGAGCTAGGGTTCTACCGCTACGGCGAAGCGGGGACCCGAAATAAATCACAGGCGGGGAAGCCTGTGAACTGAAGGCTCGGCGGGCTCCATTTGCGTCCCCCCCCCCGCTGCAAAGGAGCCTTTTTAAAGGCTCCGGAACAGACCGGGGGTGAGCGGCGCGGAGCTGAGAGCTGTTTACCCGTCTCCGCGAAGCGAAGCCGCATGCCATGGTTGGAGAGCGCTGACTTCTTCCTTTGATCATTTGGACTAAAAGTAACAACCCCTGAGTAATACGGAAATTGGATATTAAAAACTTCTTTTTTGATTCGGCACGAGCGGGGAAGGCGCAAAGAGGAAGTCCGTCTCCCCCTTTTGTAAACATTTTAAAGCAAGGACCAGATAACTAAGGTTGAAAAGAACGTCTTCTTCGTGAGAAGTTAAAAGTAATTAATTTCACGTTTTGGCAGTATAAGTGAATGTGCTGGAGGACAAGAGTTAACTTTGAGAGTGGAATTGCTACCCCCCCAGGACCCGGGAGCGATCCGTGAGGGAGCCTGTTGAAGAGATATAGAAGACTTTGACAGCTGTCAAACTAGCTGTCAAAGCTGAGAGGGGGGAAAAAAGAGAGAGAACTTTGTTTCTATTGCCTCGGCTGGCTATATTTGTTACATTTAGGCAACAAATTGTCGAAAACAAAGGAAAATAAAGGACTTTTGGATTAGAACTGGAAGGAATACTAAGTAACCAGTACTCCCCTAGAGGGGGCTCTGGGACATTACAGAATGGCTGTAAGTGGAAAAATACAGATGGAACTGGAGAAAATCTTTCTTCGCCTGGGAAAATTTCAAGAACAAAGCATTGTTTTGGCTAGAAATGCTACAACATTGAATGAAAAAGCAAATAAACTTGCGGAAATTGGAAGGGACCTGACTCAAGCCTTTGTACCAGAACAAAAAGACTTTGCATCTGAGCTAAAAACTCTTGCAGCTGAACAAGAAAAGAAATGTGAGAAACTTGAAAAAGTGGGAGAAGATACACATGACAATTTAGAGGGAAAGGAAGGAGGAGCTATAATGCAGCAGAGGATTAAAGAGAGCCAAAGGCCTGCAAAGATGGATATAAAGGAAAAGACAAACCTGATTAAAGTGGAAGCAGGAGTTTCTGAGTCACTTGGACTTAAAAGAAGTAAAAAACAAGATTTGGATTACAATTCTAAATATGGAGGCCTGGCAGGCCAAAGGCCTGTAAAGATGGATTCAAAGGAAAAGACAAATCTGATTAAAGTGGAAGCAGGAGTTTTTGGGACTTTGGACTTAAAAGAAGTAAAAAACAAGACTTGGATTACAATTCTAAATATGGAGGCCTGGCAGGAAGAAACATGGACCTTATTGGGACAGAGCTTCTCCGACATTTGGTGTTTATCATAAAGGACTATCAAAAAAACTGGCAGAGAGGAAAGGAGAGAGATTTAAGGGCCTCAGACGTGAGGTCACCAGGCTGATACCAGATGGATTGATGGACATCGGTTGGAAATTGAAACCGGGAAATGCGGGGAGTGGGGTTTTGGGTATCCAAAGGCGGTACAAATATATTTGGTTTTTTTTTTTTTGTAAATATTTTGTTTTGTTACTTAGATTAAAATGGGGAATTCGTGAAATGGAATTGGGGTTGACTTTAGAAAAAGGTATTAAGAATAAGTTTTGATGTATAAAGATTGAGGTTTATGTTAAAATTGGTTAAGTAAAAGGATTTAAATATAATAAGGTAAAATTTGGGGACAGGAACTTGTTGAATTAAAAACTGAATTGGAATACAAGAAGGGGAGATGTGGGGAAGTCAAGGAAATATGTGATTGAAAGTTATATGTCTGTTTTTTGTTCTTTTTTGTTTTTGTTTTTTGTTTTTCTTTAAACTTTTTGAAAATTTCAATAAATATATTATATATATAAAAAAAAGACAAAGCAATGCCTATGGGCTGCTCCGTGGCTTGCTCAGCCTTTGAGTCGTTCAGTACGTTTCTCGATTGGACAGGGTTGTTGGGCGTGTCGCATTTACCTGGACGATTTTATTTTGGTGGCAGATAACAGGCAACGATGCTCCGCCCTCTTGGAGGCTTTCACAGCCCTGGCCGGGGAGCTGGGGGTGCTGCTGGCCGCCGAGAAAACGGAGGGTCCAGCCACCTCTATAGTCTATCTGGGCATTAAGTTAGACACCGTGGCCCAGACATCTAGGTTGCCCGAGAATAAACTGTTCGCCCTTAAAGTACTGATACAACAGCTACTGCCCCTAAGGAAGGTTACCCTAAGGCAAATTCAATCCCTGCTAGGCCACCTAAATTTCGCCTGTAGGGTAGTGGCACCGGGTCACCCTTTTTGCGGCCGCCTGGCCAGATTGGCAGCAGGTCTCAGGGCACCACAGCATAGGGTGCGCCTCTCCAAAGAAGTTAAGGCGGATCTGGGAGTTTGGTTACAATTCCTCGACAAGTACAACGGTATATCCTTATGGCAAGATTCTATGGCACTCAATGCTGACTTCCAAGTTCAGTCAGATGCGGCAGGTTCCTTGGGTTTTGGAGTTTATTTCAGGGGCCAGTGGTGTGCCCAAAAGTGGCCTGCAGACTGGCAGGGCCAGCCCATTACTCGGGACCTTACATTCTTGGAATTTTTCCCTATTGTAGTGGCAGTACATCTTTGGGCAAAGCAGTTCCGCAATCATAGGGTTTGCTTCAACACAGATAACCAGGCAGTAGTAGGGGTTCTTTCTAGACAGTCCGCGCGCTCCACCAGGGTGGGGAACTTGTTACGGTCCTTCGTTCTCCTGTGTTTGGAACAGAATATATATATTTCAGCCAAATTCATACCTGGCATTAATAATGACATCGCAGATGCTCTGTCTCGTTTTCAGATGGAGCGCTTCCGCTCGTTAGCGCCGGATGCGGAACAATCATCGATGCCTTTCCCGGAGCATCTCTGGAGCCTTGGGAGCAGGAAGTGATGAAGGGAGTATTCGGTGCAGTTGCCCCTTCCACAATGAGATCATACAAGAAGGCTTGGGCTGACTTCTTAAAGTTCCGTAGCAGAATACCCAGCACAAGGCACAATGCCATTCTCTCAATGAGGGAGGTCCTCCACTACTTAACCCATCTGAAGTAGCTGGGCAGGGCACCAAAGACTCTCAATATTCAGTCCGCGGGGATTTCATATTTTTGTAAAGCCTTCTTCGCCACCGACACGTGCACTAAATTTATCGTGCGTAAGACGTTAGAGGGTTGGCGCCGGCTGCAGCCCCCCAGCTTTGACAAGAGGAAGCCCATAACTTATGATATTCTGACCCAGATACACAAAAAACTACGTGAAATATGCTGGTCAAAATACGAAGCTCGCCTATTCTCTGCCGCTTATTCCATAGCCTTCTTTGGTGCCCTGTGCATAGGGGAGGTAGTCTGCGAGGGAGGGGTTGCCCACTGCCAGAGGGGCATCCTCTTAAGTGATCTGACCCTATCAGGGACGGACCTAATAGTTCAAGTACGGAGCTCTAATATGGACCGACGGGGTAGGGGGCCCCACCTTCGGTTACCAGCCGCACAAGCTAGTGGTCCCTGTCCTGTTAGGGATACGAGGCGTTTCCTCTACTTAAGACCCAATAGCCCCGGCCCTTTTTTTATTCACGCGGATGGATAGCTCTTGGCCAGGCACCAGTTTACGCGGGTGATGCACAGGGCGTTGGCAGCATGCGGACTGCCTGCGGCTGAATTTGCGGCTCACTCCTTTCGGATCGGGGCAGCTACCACTGCGGTGTACCTTGGGCTCTCCACAGAGAGGATAAAGGACTTAGGGCGGTGGAAATCTAATGCATACAAAGCTTATGTGAGAAAGAATCTATGACTAGCGGTTGTACTCCTGACCTTGGTTTTTCTGTCTATTTGCCTTTCAGAATACAGGAAGTTGCGCATTTGGTTGGTGGGCCACAGCATTGTGCATTGGGCCAAGAATCGTGCCATGAGTACCGGGTTGGGGCAAAACTTGAACTTACCTGCAAATGTTGAGCTGGCGTGGATAGCGCAAAGAGGGATGCGCTGGAGCGAATTCAAGCCAGCCGTGATGGCGAGAGCCGCCTCGGAGGGCCCACCTGATGCCCTGGTTATCCAGTTGGGGGGAAACGACCTAGCATACCGCAAAGCTATTGACTTGAGATGGAACATTTTTGACGATTTTGCTGATCTGATGGCGGTTTACCCAAACATTACTGTCTTGTGGTCCTCGTTGCTTGAGAGGAGGACATGGAGGGATTGTGGGAGCCCGGTTGGAATCAATAAAGCAAGAGTGGCGGCTCTGGGCGGGTGCGTCATAGGACACCCAGGCATCCAGTACGGCAACGAGGCCCTCTACAGATGGGATGGTGTGCATCTGTCAGATGATGGAAACGATATTTGGTTGGGGGACATCATAGCAGGGATTAGGGGTTGGCTACAGGTTTGAAGGTATTGGCGGCGAGCTTTGGCTCGAGTGGCGGTTAGGCATTGGCAGGGGTTTATTGTTATGCAAATGAATGGGGGGGAAGGAAGCACCATCACCTTCACCCAAGGAAAGGGTAGTCCGGTAGAGGACTCCGGGGGGGCGTTGCCTTGTCCGAAACCTAGGGAGGTAAGGGCCTCCGGCACGCCCCCGAGCGGTGACACCCGTGGGATCCTGTAATCAATAAAGTTGTGGCCTTTTTATGCCCATTAACATTAAATAATGTGTCCAGTGTCTTCATTTCACATGGGGGAGGGGACTAGCCACGCAAAGCCATTTCCGAGCTTGGGAGGAGAGGGGGTTGCGGGTTACCCCCTCCCACACACGCGGGGGCTGGCCTTTTGCCCCCGCGAGATCCAGGGAATCCCCGGGCGTGCCTGCGACTCGGCCCGCCAATCGGCGGGCTGGGGAGGCATGGACTAGCCTACTTAAGGCCAGGGACGCCCGGGGACCGCCCTCTTTCCCCTTGCCAGCTGAGCGGTTTTCCCATCCCACCCACCCTTAGGCTTAGCTAGCTATGACCTTGCTATGGACTCCGGTTGGTCGCCGCAAGGGGCCTGGTAGGGATTTTTCCAATTTGGCGCACTGTCAGCCTTTTGGTTTTTTCGCCTACCTCGCAGCAAACGTCACAACTTCCGCGGTATTGGCAGTTAGGCATTGGCAGCGGTTTATTGTTATGCAAATGAATGGGGGGGAAGGAAGCACCATCACCTTCCCCCAAGGAAAGTGTAGTCCGGTAGAGGACTCCGGGGGGCGTTGCCTTGTCCGAAACCTAGGGAGGTAAGGGCCTCCGGCACGCCCCCGAGCGGTGACACCCGTGGGATCCTAGTTGGCGTACTTCAACAGAACTCCCATGGCTTGTGGATAACCCTTCCCGGTCTCAATGCCGGGTAGTCGATAGGAGTCAATGCCTAAGGCCAATACCTTTCAATTCTGTAATCAATAAAGTTGTGGCCTTTTTATGCCCATTAACCTTAAATAATGTGTCCAGTGTCTTCATTTCACATGGGGGAGGGGACTTGCCACGCAAATACAAGTACCCAGGACTCCCTCTAGAGTGGTACCTTGGGTTCCGTACTTAACCTGAAACTGTTCTTAACCTAAAGCACCACTTTAGCTAATGGGGCCTCCTGCTGCTGCCCTGCCGCCGGAGCACGATTTCTGTTGTCATCCTGAAGCAAAGTTCTTAACCTGAAGCAGTATTTCTGGGTTAGCAGAGTGTAACCTGAAGCGCATGTAACCTGAAGCATATGTAACCCGAGGTACCACCGTATATGTGAAATTTTGCTTTTGTACTGTTCTTAAGTACTTTTCCAAGTAAATATTACATCTCTCCTGGATGTACTGCAATGCTGCTTTGTATATCTTTTGGTTTTTCATATTGATTTGTTTGATTTTATTTTAGTTCAATAAAATAAAAATAAAATTGAGGAGATATGTATGTGTGCCAGCTTGAGCTCCTTGGAGAAAAATGCAAATATGAGGTGTTAGTGGAGGGGTAGGGCCTCGCGGGTAGTTTTTCTTGGGTAGTTTGTCGACCTTTGGTCCTCACCCAGCACTCAACTCTCCCCTGTGGGTCATAGAAGCTGTCAGCATTCGACAGCTGCCACATCCTGGGAACAGCTTGAACTGGCTGGCTAATCCAAGTGAGGGTAGCTGATGGGTCCCAAACCTTCAGTGAGTTTGGACTTTCCTTACATGTGATAACAGGCTCCATCAGTTTGAGTGGGCAAAACCCATCATGTGTCCAGCAGGCAAGAAATTGATTCCTGAACATGTTGTAGAAGAAAGTGAGGGACTGATGCTCTGGTTAAAACCTGAGAAGGTAGCTGATCCAGGAGAAGGAATACTCTGATCCTAAACATACTCTGTCTTGTGGAATATGTTTATTGGTAGGGGGGCTAAGAAATAAACCCTACACAAATCCAGAGTGGAGTCCATAAGACAGTTGGATGGCATAAGGAAGTCCTTATGGCAACTCCTGCAGCCAAGCTGGTGCCAGATGTCTTGCTCTGCTTTCTTTTGGACCATTTCAGTGAGTCTAAGAGAGGAGTCTTGTCATTCAGGCAGCCCAGGACGTCCATACTCACTCCCATGTTTGAACCCTGGGGAAGTAATTTTGGTGCTGCAAATGCAGCAGTCCAGGTGCACTCAATTCTCTCTTGAGACAGACAGATGCCAATCATCATCATCATCAGTGCTCTCTCTTTTTAAGAAAAATAGGTGCCAGTAGTCACCATGAAGTTGCTCAGTAAGTGCCACACTTTTAACATTTGGGGGGAGGTGCTGGTACTGTGTACCCTTGAGTATCCCTCCCCAAATCCGGAAGAAGAAGAAGGAGAAGGAGAAGGAGAAGGAGAAGGAGAAGGAGAAGGAGAAGGAGAAGGAGAAGGAGAAGAAGAAAATACTTTTTTTGTCACTCTTAATCTACAGATCATCTCTGGACACTTGGGAGTAAATACCATGCAAATATCTCATATAGGCGCCAAATGCCCAATTGTTTCAGTTGTATATCAATATTAACTCAGTTGTGGGTTCAAAATTACATAGAAGCTTAAATTACTCAAAGTATCATTTCATCTTCACAGTATAAGGGAGGGTGGGGGCATTGGAAAAAACAGGGAGAGACTCAAAGTGGCATCCAACACTTTACAACAACAAAAACACACATATCAGTGTTTGGTACCATCACATCAAATTGTGTGATGATAACTTTAGAAGCATCTAAATCTGTGCAGTTTGGAAATATTCAGTCTGCCATATTGACTCATAATGGCATCTGATGGTTTCCAAATGTACACCACAACATACTCCTCACTCCAGAAACCATCATGCCAAATTTTGCGATGAAGTAATCAGTGCAGTTTGGAAAAGCTTGGCATGACATTTTTATTCAAAATGGCATCTGATGGTAACCAAACATGAACTAAATCTGGCTTCTTCACCTTGAAAACTGTCATGCCAAATTGACATCAATGTCTCAGGAAGAGTTTAAACGCATAGGGAACAGATGGATGGAGAGATGGGCAGTACTTTAATCAGTCCTGAACTACTTTCTGAAGAAGGAGTTGTTAGTAAAATGATGTCAGAATAGGTATGACAACATTTAAGAATAGTTACTAGAATAGTAGTTGCAGTTTGACCCTGAAATAGTTCTCCTTGGGAGCTCTGGCCTTTTGCAAACATGTTGTGTGCTTCTACCTCTCTTTCCTATCAGGATAAGAAAACCTGCCTGGATGCTTTGTTTGGAGAGATTCCCAGTGAGCGCAGATGTCACCTGTCAGGGGCTCAGGAGCAGGAGCACTGGGGAGAGAGGAAATGGAGAGCGAAGGGGAAGAATCCGAGGGCAGCGTAGGGGAGTATGACAGTGGCCCGAGAGATTCCATGAGCTTCTCCAGCGAATCAGAAGATTCCCAGAAGGGGGCGCCGATGGTCAGGACAAGGGGGGTCCCAGGGGGGACGCACCAGAAACAAGGAGCCAGAGGGGAACCCCAAAGCAGCAGTGGGGGATCAGGACCAGTTTCCCCACCAGAGCGTAGTGGGGGGGGAAGAGTCACATGTGTCAGGGCCAGCGTCTCCTCCAGCGCGGAGAGAAAGTGAGTCAGGGCTGACCACGCCTCCAAAGGAGGGGAGGTCAGTTGCAGCTAGCCCCCCCCCCCAGAGGGGGAAGCAGTGACAGCAGCAGTGAAACGGTCAGGAGAAAAGTTACCGGCTGGGCGCGCGCGCCATGTTCAAATGTACAGGCGCGGGGGACAGCAGGAGACCCGGATGGGGAACCAGCTCCTAAAGCCCGCCGGAGGGAGGGGGAAGGCTCAGGGGATTCAGCGTCAGAAGAGTCTAGAAAGGGCGAGACCCCAACGGACAGGCGGAACCAGAGGCGGAAGGAACAGAGGAAGAGGTGGAGTAAGGCGAGAGTCTTAAATTGCTGTCTGGGGGAGGAGACTCAGACGGAGCATCAGCGGTCTGACAGTTGAGACGTAGAGCTGCGCGCTGTGGCTCTGGAAGTGAAACTGAACTTCAATAAAGACTTTTGTACTTAACAACGAAGCAGCGTTGGTCCTTTGTGAGCTGGGACCTCGGGCGGCTCTGACATCACCAAAGTTCAGTTAGAGAGATGTGGAACATTTGAATGCTGTTGGCACTGAATATGGGACTTCAAGCACGTGCAAATAACAAGCTTGGTTCAATTGGAACAAGGAGAAATAATATTCCAGAAGGCAATTATAAAAGCTCACTCTCATGACTCTGTCCCAATATTCAGTGCATACTGCTGTGTCTCTGGCACAGTTCACTATCCCTGAGCTATGTGCAGCCTTGCTACCTGTACCGGACCTTGGTTACTTTGATCTGGGGCCTGGAAGAGCAGAAAAAAATATATGATTCTTTGAACCAAGTTGGACCCCCATACCGAGTTAGAGGAAACATAGGGGCACTGCGTCAGCATCAATATGTTGCTCTATCTATCAATGTCTTAGCAACTTCCCATAGTTCCTTGGACATCAAGTTAATACATAGGTGGTGTAGAATAGCAGAGCAATTGTACAAATTACTTTTGGATAGTGCCAATATTTAGAAAAGGTTTTAGTTAGAGGCAGACATGCCATCACTTGTGGTGGGACTGTCCAAGAATAGAAGTTTATGGTTGGGTGGAAATACATTCAGAAATTTCTCATATTATATGGGAAAAATTAAACCCTGTCAAGTTTTTAATTGCAGGAAGGTTATCAAGAGCTTGATGATGTTACATACTTGTTTGACAGTGTTTTGGTTTGGTGCACACATTTGGCACCACATCTGAAAAGGAAAAGAGTGACATAAAATCTATGTTGCACATACTCATAGTCCACCCAGATGATTTTGAATTACCGGGGTGAGCTCCCGTTGCTCGGTCCCTGCTCCTGCCAACCTAGCAGTTCAAAAGCATGTCAAAGTGCAAGTAGATAAATAGGTACCGCTCTGGCGGGAAGGTAAACGGTTCACCAGAAGCGGCTTAGTCATGTTGGCCACATGACCCGGAAACTGTATGCCAGCTCCCTTGGCCAATAAAGCGAGATGAGTGCCGCAATCCCTGAGTTGGTCAAGACTGGACCTAATGGTCAGGGGTCCCTTTACTATAGCAATCCCTTTAACTTTACTATAACAATGGCAAATTTTATGTGGATGGAGCCCTGCCCATGGGCTGCTCTATCTCATGTGCAGCTTCTGAATGTATCATTCCATTTGTTGACTGGACCATAAGGAACAGAGCTTGGTGGCATCAGATTTTCTTTTTTTTTTTTAAATAATTTTTATTAACAGGCCAATCACATCACATTATTTAAATCACATTGGTTCCAAATTATACAGCCAAATTTTAAATTTTTTGGGTGTACCCATATATCAAGCTCCGCACGAGTCCAAAGTTCCGGATAAATCCAGACATCCCTTATTTTGCTGCATTAATTAATCAGTTCTATCCAGTTCAATCCAGATAGTCCTTTATATTTTCTTGATCTTGTTTGTTGTCATACGTTCCTTTCTTTGCGATCTCTGATGATTCTCACAAGCAGGCTAAGAGCTGGCTTCTCTGTGCGGGTTCTTCATTGTCCTTTTATTTTCCAGGCTAGCCAAATAAATCAAATAGATCAGGGGGCTCTGTCAGGTCAAACTTTCAGTTCCACACTCCTTCTCTACTCCAACATTCCTGAATCTCCTCCCCCATCTCTTTTTTCCTCCAGCAGCCTGTCTTGGCGAGACGCCATTTTTTAACTGCGTCATAAAAATTCCTCAGCGTTCACCGATTATTTTCCACCTCCCACACAGTTCTTAAACTTCTGCTTATGAATCTTAAAAAGACACAACGATCTTATTTCTTTCTTTCTGGGGTGGAGGTTATTTTTGTCACATCATATACGGAAAGGAAAAAGTTTTTCCTCCACCCCCCCTTTGTTTCAAACATACAGTCTCTTGGTGACGACACATCAAAAGATTTACTTATCCGTCCGTCGCTCTCGGTCGCAGAGATCCATTATTCAGCAGCCTTATCGTCGAGCTTTACTTGATATATGTGCTCCAGCCTCAATTCCAATTCATCTGTTTCCAATTATAATTCTGGGCTGAAGCAACCAGCACGCGCTAATCGGAATCGGCGTCAGGAAGAGCTGACTTCACCGAGGGCTCGTGCCAAGTGTTCAGCACCCCCATCTCTCGGATCAGGGGGTGCCTTATGAACACCGCTGGCCAGGCAGCACCCCACCACATCCTGGTGGGGAGGGAAGACTGCATACTTCCCATAGCAGCCCCTAAATTACCTCGTGTGGGTCAGAGAGATGTTATTGTCGGCCATCTTCCAACGCGCCCCCTGGTGGCCACCGTAGTGGTGGCATCAGATTTTCAACATCGTGATGTATCACCAGCCACACATTAGAATATAGAGATACATCACAGTTTTAAACACCAAGCTGCATTTGACCCAGCCTCGCAAGGAACCTGCCTGAAACTGCCCCCCCTCTCACTGAGTCAAGAATGACACAGCTTTTTTTGTGCTGCTGAGCTGCAGGGTGCAAAGGCTCCCACCCCCAGCTGAGCAAGCCGCAATGTCCCTCTGGCTTGCATGCCAGCTGGAAGGACAAAGGAGCTCCTGCCCCCCAGCTGAGCTGAAATATACTCAGAGTCCTGTAGTGATTTCATGCTCTTTATTGCAGCTTGTAAAACAGTGACTGAATTGCCCCCCAAACCTCAGGCTATTATATACATTATTTACACAATGAGTCCTGTCTGAGTGCCTGATTCTGCTTCCCTCCTGGAGCCTGATTGGTCTTTTCCTGCGAGCCAATCAGTTGTTGCATTGAATGATCCTACTTGCCTGCTTTTCTAGGACCGAAGCTTAGTACATAAACCCCTCCTCTCTAAGTTCCCCTTGCTCCCAGAAGGTTAGCATTCCTAGTCGTTGAAGTATGCTGGTCACCTTCGTATGCGTTGTGGTCTCGGGTGTCTCTCGGTAGGGGTTCCTGGTTCTGGCTCTTGCTTTGGGGCTGCCGGCTGTGATGGAGCCGTTGGGTCCGGTGCTGCTGATCCACCCAGTCGTGGAGCTGGTTCTTGTGGCTGCTCAGCCTCAGGTGTCAATTCTGGCCTTCCTAGTTCTGCATCCCTTACCCGCTTCTCCTGCTCTATGGGCCTCACCCTTCTGCTATCCCCTTGGGATTCCTCTGTCCAGCCCTCTTCACTGTTTCCCCCCCTGGGAATCACCACCGTAGTTGATCACTGTGGCGGTCAAATGCAGCGAGGTGGTACTCCCAGTCCCCTTGGTGGACCAGTTTATACTGGTACCTGGTGGGGAAAATCGACCACGTGAGGATGCGGGGTGGCAGTACCTGAGGGGTCTGCTTCTTGGGGGCAAATAGGCCAAGCAGTGGCTTGTGGTCTGTCACGACGGTAAAGGGGCGCCATATTGGTGTTTTGCAACTTTCTGACCTGTTGCAGGACCTTAGCCAGACCTTAGCAGATTATATGCAGAGTTCACGAAAGCAATCGGTTGCAGGCAGGATAGACAAAACAGGAACCAGTAACTTGTTACTTATTGGTGTTTAATATATACATTGGAATTCAAGTTACTATTCACAAGAACAGAACAGAACATGGATCTTTAACTAACTCTCTCACCACATGAATCTTACATTAACACTCAACTCTCAATGCTCTACTAACACATTCCAGTCAGAAGGCCATAAATCATTATTCCCGTGAGAGAGCTTGACCAATCCTGGAGCTGTCTCCAGGCCTTTATATCTCCACACAGATTTTACTCCTTTACATTGCCTTGGCTGTCGGTCAACTCCTAACTGACTCTGTGTGAAGCTGCACGTATTCAAAATCCCAACATACCCATACAAGAAATCATGAAATTTCTCCCTTCACAATTGCCAGGCCCTCTTTGTCTATATGCGAATAATTCCTCTGGAGTGGAGAGGGTCTGGGAAAAGTAAGCTACTGGCACCTCTCTTTCATCCAGAAGTTGCAACCTCTCGTCAAAGTTCTCCAGGACTGAGTTCGAGACAAGCAGATCTTTGACTGCTTGAAACACAGCCTCCTGGCACTGCCCCCACAAGCAAGGGGCCCGCTTGTCAAGCAGTCTGTGTAGCGGCTTCACTACCGCTGCCTTGTGGGGTAAGAAGGCATGGTCAAAGTTCAATAGTCCCAAGAAGGCCTGGAGTTCCACCTTACACTTAGTTGCCGGGGTGCTGCAAATAGCCTGCACCATGTCCCCAGTTGGGTGGACTCTATCTGTGTCCACCATAAATCCTAGATAATCCACCTGTTGCACTCCTAGCAGACACTTGCCCCGCTTCACTTTGAGGCCGGCAGTCTGGAAACGGTACAGGACGGTGCAGAGTCAGTCCCAGAATTCCCCCAGCGTGGCCCCAATGACCAACACATCACAGAAGAAGGGGGTGATGCCGGGAATTCCTTTGAGGAGAGAGTCCATTCAATTTTGGAATATGGCTGGCACCACGCTGACACAAAATTTCAGATGCTTGACACGGAACACGCCCCTGTGAATTACAATTGTCTGTGCCTCGGCGGTGCCCTAGTCCACTGGCAATTGCTGATAGGCCTGGGCCAGGTCCAGCTTGCCAAAAATCTTAGACCCCGCCAGGGTGGCGAGGACATGGATGACCACTGGCACCGGGTATGTATGAGCCATAAGGGTCTTGTTTATGGTACATTTGTAGTCTGCGCAGATGTGGACTGAGTCATTGAGCTTGACCCGGGCAATGTGTCCCACTTTTCTGCATTGTTGGCATTCTGCATAGTGGAAATGGCAAGTCCTCCGCTCGTGGCTCTCCCCGCAGCTTGCACAGTTCCCCTCTTCTGGACGAGGCTATCTTGGGTGGGCATGTAGCTTGTGAGTGCTGCTGCACTTGGTGCACATCCTCCTGGTTGGATTCTGAGTCATCAGTGAGGTCCTCGTGGTGGACCCTCAGTTGGGATGACCTGTTTGGCTTGAATCCTTGCACTGACCTCTCAGCAGCTTCAGTTGCTAGAGCCTCCTCTAGGGTGACCTGGAACTTCAGGTCCTTCTTGGCGTAGAGGTGCCGATGCAACTTCTTGTCCATCAGGCTACCCACGAAGCGGTCTCAGATCAGGTGGAGGCCTCCCGCTTTGCATAGAAGCCGTTGTGACATGCTACCACCGAGGGCTGTGGCGAGAAGTGCCCCTTCAGCCATTCCATTATCGTGTCATAGGGAACGGTTGCTATATTTGTGGGAGTGAGGAGGGCTTGGGCGATCTTGAATGTTTCTTCTCCACAGACGCTGAAGAATGTCACCCTCTTCTTGGTTGCATCGGTGACGTCCATTGCCTCCAGGAGGAACTGGAAGCGTATTCTTCCCAGTCTCCTGAGGCTGGGCTGAACGGCATGAAGCTGTTGTCTGTCACTATTCTGGGTCCTTGGGTCCTGGAGCTGTAGCCTGGATGCATGGTGAGATGCTGTGCTGCCTATGGCCTCTGTGTGCGGTGCGCGGCAGACTGCTCAGCAGGATCCCATCCTTGTCACCAGTGAAATATACTTGGAGTCTTGTAGTGATTTCATGCTCTTTATTGCAGCTTGTAAAACAGTGATTGAATTGCCCCCCACCCCAACCTCAGGCTTTTATATACATTATTTACACAATGAGTCCCACCTGATTGGCTGATTCTGCTTCCCTCCTGGAGCCCGATTGATCTTTTCCTGCAAGCCAGTCAGTTGTTGCATTCTAGGATCCTACTTGCCTATTGTTCTAGTATCCAAGCTTAGTACATAACAAATAGCAAATAAATAAAACCGCATTGATGGGTATCTGGGATGGACCAAGGAAAAATGGAACAGATAATGAGCTTCTTTGGTTTTTCATAACTGTGCTTCAGAAAAATATAACTGCAAATTTTGTGGGAGTGATTAAATAGGTTGGGTTTAACTATTCTAGTATCTGGGTAGCTGACACTGTTTTTTTCTTCTCTTTTCTTTTGGAACTCATACTTATTTTTTTCTACATATGTGTAACACAGAGGAATAGTGAATTATCATTTGTTATGGCATGATAGGATGTGCTATTCTCAATATCTCTATGTGATATTTTATTTATGTTTGTATTTCTTACTTGGGTGGTAGCAATGTGTGCCTGTTGCCGTGAAAGCAACCAAGCACCTTGGGGCATCTTAAGCACGAGAAGCTGAAAAGAGAGACCCAATCTCAAAATGCTGAAAAATGTTGACCAAAGAAAGTTTAGCCTAAAGTTCAGCCTAAAAAAACTTCTATATGCACAAATTAAGCTGTTATAAAGTGCAATTAGCCTCAGAGGTATGGGTACAATTAAACTTCTGCACTGTGCACATTGTAGTTATTAAATACATATATTCAGTGTTGTAACCAGATCATTTGTCTTTCAGAAACACAAAGTAATTTTGACAGATAGTACACGTCTTTCATATTCAACTTGGCATCGGGGCCACTTGAGCTTCGGGGCTATACGTAGGAACAACTGCATCAGCAGAGCATAGGAAGGGATCCAAATGGAGACTTGAATTTCTCAGAAACCTCACATATAACATGGGAATTCAAAGATCGTTCATACAATTGGATGGACATTCCATGTTGATTATCTGGACCCCTCTTCCACTCACTCCCAGCATTCATTTCGCAGCAATGAATGTCAGTAAACACATTCACAGCAATCCTGAATATCAGTGCATAACTCAAACCATCTTCTTGTACCAGCTCTTGACTTCTCTGGGATTTAACTTGTATCCCCACATTTGGGCTACTCTGCATGAACAATGTTTTCCTTACTATCAGAACGGCCATTCAGTATGACAATGCATGTCTAAGTTGTGCACAGTCATTTCCAGACTTGTGGTTGTCACATCTGAATGATTTTCCCAGGGCCTCTTATTACTTGTGTATTTGCCTTGGGTTGTTATATTTTAAGAAATATAACCTTACCACATAATTAATGGATGCATCATATAATACGGTGGAAGACAAGTTTTTCAAATAATCAAAATGATAATCAGAGAAAAACCAGGTGACATAACAGGGTTATCATATTGTTGAGAGACTGTCATAGACAAGTCTATTGACCCAACATGTTGGAGGAATATTTAAGCTAAACTATCTATGAAGATGGTCTCGGTCCATATTCAAGCAACTGCACTCAAAAGCATTTCTGAGAAAAAATAATAGCTTCTGCATGCTGCTTTGCATGCAGAAGACGCCAGATATGAATCCCCAAACCTCTGTACAGTATAGGGCTGGGAATGTCCCATTTCAGAAACATTCCAGTTCCAAAATTATACTGCAACCACTGAAGGTATCCAGCCCCTCACATCTAACCACCTAGCATAGTTAATGGAACAGAGAGACTGTAAGCCTACAAAAAAAGTATAGTTGGCTAGCGAGATTCATATGGGGGTAAGCAGCCTCTGACATCAACTGGTCGTCATCCCCTCAATGTTTTCACAGGCTTAAAAGCTTCTCTGCCACTGCAGTAGATCGGTAGAAAGATGTCCTGCAACTACAAAAGGGCTTCCAATCTTCAAGTAACATTGAACTCTCTGTATGCTCTCTTTCATGAACAAAAATAATCTAGGTTCAAACTGAGCTCTTTAACCTTTAACAGTTGTGCAAAGCTGGGCATTTCCAGAGGTGTACCTTTCATGACAACCCACCCTATTCCCCTGTGACAGCCAGGAATCTGCATATGTTTGCAAGAAGCATGCTGTCATGTTTATAAATACACCAATGAGACCAGCAACAAAACATTGGCAGTGCTGCTCTTCCTCAGGAAGGCCGTTCTCTCATCCCGCCCCACTGCCCACTTTACATCTTTCTACTTCAACTGTCACACAACATTTTGGGGCTACTGACATGCTCAGTTCTCATTGGGCTCTTTGAAGTTTGGGTGTTATTCTTTTCTTTGCTCTTTCTTCTCCTTTGTTTTGTTTGCTTAAGATCTTTTGTACAGTGGTACCTTGGGTTACATACGCTTCAGATTACATACGCTTCAGGTTACAGACTCCACTAACCCAGAAATAGTATCTCGGGTTAAAAACTTTGCTTCCGATTGAGAACAGAAATAGTGCTCCGGCGGCAGGGCAGCAGCAGGAGGCCCCATTAGCTAAAGTGGTGCTTCAGGTTAAGAACAGTTTCAGGTTAAGAACGGACCTCCGGAACGAATTAAGTACTTAATCGGAGGTACCACTGTACTTCTGCACAGCAGCTAATGGGACATGGAACAGTGTGGTGCATATCATCTGCTTTTATGTCATGTGCAACTGCACCACATCTCAGGACATTTCTTCAATCAGTTTTGAAATTGCAGGGTTCTCTTTAGGCAAGGGGCTGTGGTTGTTGCACATCTACAGCCATTTTAGAGTGGCAGCAAAGTGTTGCAATCACAACCCTTGTTATTTCATTTTCATAATTTCATTTTAAGGCGTTTTTTCTCACATGCTTGTGTTGTTGGTCTTTGCCTTCTAACATTTATCAATAACTCCACATTCCACCCCTGTAGAACCATGTATGTTTTGTGTGTGAGATGGGGTTCTGGGAGGTTGTCTAGTCTAACATCCTATCCAAGGCAGAAAAGCCAACATTCGAGGATCCCCAACAGATCACTGTGCAGCCTGTTCTTGAATAGCTCCAGATTTTGGGCAAATGGATGAGATTCATACTGAAGATGGGGTTCGAAGCAGCTGTAAGGCATTAGCTTGGTTCCATTCAAAACAGTCTGGCTAAGGGCAGCCACCACCAAATTAGTATAATTATATAATCTCACCAAACAGATCAAGTGTCACAAATAATCATCTCTCTTTCACAACGATCGTATGCAATTAGAACAAGGAGGGTCAAAGTTCCAGAAAATGATTTCATCAGGCCTCAGTAATGACTTTGGAGTCATTGTCCAATATTCATGACACAACACTGTGTCCCTGGCACCCTCCAGTAGCCCTGAACTATGTCCAGCTTTACCACATGAGCAGTTAACTTGAGCTGTGCCTTTAGGCTTTAGCTACAATTTGATTTGGGCCCTTGAAGACCAGAACTTTGTCCTGGGAACTAACTTTGTACTCCCAAGAAAGTTGGACCCCACACCAAGTGAGAGCAGAGATGGAGCCACTGGTTCATAGTCAACATATCTCTTAATCCCTCAATAAACTACTTCCCATGGACCTTGGATATTCAGGTAATGTGTAGGAGGCAACCAGTGAACTTCTCCCACATTAATTTTGAATAGTGTCAATGTGGTGGAGTCATTCCAGTTATAGAGAGACATACCACCATTTGAGATGGGGATGCCACAGAATACATTTTTTGGCTTTGTGTGGAAAATATATTCAATAATTTTAATATTCTGTGGCAATGTTTCTCAACCTGTGGGTCCCCAGATGTTGTTGGACTACAACCCCCATCATTCATAGCCAGCATGATCTGTGGTCAGGGATGATGGGAGTTGTAGTCCAATGACATCTGGGGACCCACAGGTTGAGAATCGCAGTCTATGGAACAAATTGATTTTACCCCACAGTTGTGTTTCCTTTCATATTTGACATGGTTTAAGAAGTCTCTTAAGAGAACAGATCACTTTCTATACTTGCATGATGCATCAAAATTATTGCTTGTCCAAATGTGGAGGAAATTACATGTTTGGGGAAGAGACCAAAGGTATGAAAATGTTATATTGAGTATAACTTAGAAAATGTTATATTGCGTATAACTTAGAAAATAAATAAAAATTAACAGGCTGGCTACAATATCATCAAATAAACGCAATGTGGATGGAAGATAAAAAAGTAGGGATGAGTGAAAAAAAATCCAAATTTCAGATAGAAATAATTGAAGGTAAAACCAAGTTATTATCCAAAATGTATGATATATTATTGGAATGGGATACCAAAGATGAAGAAATAAAGGAGGTTATGACAAAATGGGCAATGGACTTGGGATATAATATAGAATATGAAAAATGGTCGAAATTATGGAATAATGGAATAAAATTTACGGCAAGTGTTACTCTTAGAGAAAATCTGGAGAAGATGATATATAGGTGGTACATCACACCAGCAAAATTAGGAAAAATGTACAAAACAGGAAATAAGGCCTGGTGGAAGTGTAAAATCAAAGAAGGCAATTTCTACCATATGTGGTGGACTTGCAAGGAAATGAAGAAATTTTGGGATTTGATTTATAATGAGTTAAAAAAAATATTTAAATATACTTTCCCTAAAAGACCAGAGGCCTTTTTACTAGGTATAACTGGGGATGAAATTAAAAAGGAAGATAAGATTTTATTCCAATATTCGACAGCAGCGGCCAGAATACTAATTGCACAAAATTGGAAAAGCACAAATATACCAACGGTTAGGGATTGGCAAACAAGATTATTTGAATATGTTGAATTAGCAAAAATGACGCAAAAAAATAGAAACCAAAAAAATACAAAGTTTATTAGTGATTGGAATAAATTTATGGTATACATTGAAGGAAACCGTAGAAATCTAAAAACTATAGCAGGTCTGTTATAAAACTTACGATGCGCAAAGTATCAATAATTATTAGCTGCAGAAAATGGAAAATTTCTTTTCATCAAGAAGTCCGAAATCGGGAGGGAAGGAGGTCAACAGGGGTGTAGAAGAAAGATCTAAATATCTAATTATACAAAGTTTTAAAGAATAAGATATAAAATTGTAACAGAGATTGTTGCTTTTTGGTGTTAGATGTGGTTATTTTTTTTTCTTGTCTTCTTGTTCTCCCTTTTTCTTTATGAAATTGTTGTCTTGTTTTTTTGTGTGTGGTTTTTTTTGTTTTTTTTCCTTTTTCTTTTTTTCTTTCTTTGATGTTGTAACTGAAACTCAATAAAAAGAATTATAAAAAAACAACAACCATAATGTAACAGTGTTGAAAAGAAAGAAACAACGGATGCATTTTATGCCATCCTTTGGCTATTGACTTCGTATCCTAGCTAAAAGCATCTAAGCAATTTGTTATCAGCAGAATCCCCACAAATTTGAATGTTGTCAGCTGCTTGATGCTTTAGTTGAAGATGATCACACTCTGGATGGATGCTTCCATACAAGGCTGATGAAATAGCGTAGAAGAATTTTGTTGAAAATCTGAAAGAAGAACAAATGTTTGAAAACTATGGATACTTATGTGTTAGCTGGAGAGAATGCAGAAAGGGTGTCGTATTCAGATTTTGTGCAGCTCCTTGGTGTTTTGTTTTTTGTTTGTTATACTTTTAAGAAAACCAATAAAATATACATTGTTAAAAATGGTTCAGGTATCAGAAAATAAAGGTTTCTAGTTAATAGAGAAATATAATGCATAAAGATGATGTTGTTACTGAAGATGGATAGTGAAGCGGGTGTAAACATCTAGCTTTATTCAGTTAAAGGCAACGTGGCTAAAGGCAAGCAGATCAGATGACTCAAAGTATCTTCACTCTTTGCCAGCAATGTGATGCAATTGGAACAAGGGGGAATGAAATTTCAGAACCCTGGTACCTGTCTATAACCCTGAGCAATGCCTTGTATTACCACCTAAGCAGCGCTTTTTTCTGGGGCCTGGAAGATGATAAAAAAAATATGCTCTTTACAACCAAGTTAGACACCACATAAAACAAAAGCAAAGGCAAAGGCAATGGCTCATGGTAGATGCACCCTGTTTTCCAATAAAAACCCTTCATCCTTTTTTTAAAAAAAATACCAATAAAATGAAAGACTTTTAGGAGTCCTGCTGCATGAAACAATAATATCTGAAAGATTGTATGTTTCTATACCCATTGCATTAGGAGAATAGAAATGGTGCAAGATAAAAAAGGTCAAAGAACTGAGAGCCTAAACTTAGGGAGCGAGGAAGGGAGGGAGTACTGCGTGAGCGGGAACCAGAAAAAGGGGGGAGTTCCTGTCCGCTTAAACAGAGCACCCCACGCCCCTTGGCTGGCTGGATAGGTTGGCCTGGGGTGTGACATGGAGGGGACTCCCTATGACGTGAGGGCTAGCCACACCCCCACCCATGGGGTGGACTCGTGTCCAGCCCGCATCTCCATTTCCCCAGGGAAGGGAAATGGCTTTGTCCTTTACTTCCACATACATATTTTTACTTTCTACCTCAACCTTACAGCCCTATACCCCATTTGATTGCTTCACTGCCATTGGCTCATCCCACTGCTGGGCTGCAATAGTGGCCTTTGAGTTAATCTGAAGCTGAACCAACAATGTCTTCCTCCACTGCTGCTTTGCACATTGCCCAGTACCTTCCACTTGACTGGTTCAATGTGATGAAGAGTGATTGAGAGTATAGCCTTGTTTGTGTAGTTTGTCGAGACAGCTGGCTCCATGCTGTGTGAGTGTTTTATTCTAACCAGGTACACTTCTTAGTCCGTGGGTAGGCAAACAAAGGCCCAGGTGCCAGATCTGGAACAATCACCTTCTAAATCCAGCCCATGGAGGGTCTGGGAATCAGCATGTTTTTACATGAGTAGAATGTGTCCTTTTATTTAAAATGCATCTCTGGGTTATTTGTGGGGCATAGGAATTTGTTCATTTTTCCCCTCTCCAAAATATAGACTAGTCCCCCACAAGGTCTGACCCCTGTCTTAGTCATTGACACCAACTCTAGAGCCCACTTATCTTCCCTTTTTCCCTGTGGGAGGATTACCACTTCCCTGACAGGAGAATCAGTCTTCCTTGTTGAAGCCGCCAGTACCTTCAGGCACTATGAAGCCATGATGGGTTAAGGGTTTTCTTAGATGCGGAAGGCTGAGGGCTACTCTTCTCAGCTGAGGGCTACTCCCTTGCTTACAGTCTTACCAAGTCTTACCAAGAACTATCTGATATCCAGACCTATCTCTTTCTCAGAAGATGAATCCTTTGGAGGAGGATATTTGGGGGGTTTCTTTGCAGGTTGCATCTTAGATTTGCCCTTGCCTTTGTAGTCCCTCGATTCTTTCTTTGGTGCCATTACAATTTAAATTGTACGTTAATGATAAAGAAAAAAAATGCTTAGAGGTTTCTGGCAAGAGCTAATGAAAGGAAAAATAAACAATTAAGCCAATTTCAACACCAAGCTTTGAATTTCACTATGTCCCTCTGCGTCATCTTGGCAAACACACCGCCCCCACTCCCAAACCTCACGGAACCATTTGTTCCCAGGTGTTGCCCACAGCATGAATCCTTGGCCTATAAATATCTCCAAGTAAAAGCTCTCCCTGTATCAGTTCTTTTGCCTGGTCCATCTCTGAGTTTACTGATCTTTCAAAAATGATGAAAACACTTCTGAGCCTCCTCTTGGCCCTGCCTTCTTCAGGTAAGTAGGAAACAATAGAATGGGATTCCTTTTGTCATCTTTTGATGACTCCAGAAATGTTTGTTGCTTGGGCGGGAATGTGAGAGAAGACAGGATATCAGCATAATAGAGAATAAGGACTGCTGGCTTACCAAGGAGAGTAACTCAAGAGTTTAAGCACTTAAGCCTTGATGACCAAGTATAGTTAGTTGCAAACATGTATTTCTGTGACGGAGGAATCTGATTAACCATACTAATAAATGAAGGCTACAGTTTCCAGGATACTTAGGAAAACCGTTCTATCTAGAATATATTATTATTTATTCATTAATATATGTATTGCTTCATTCCCAAATGGCTTCTGTCCTATTTAGAAAACAACAGCAACAAAAGAAATCTGCATCTTTTTTAAAATCCAGAATGATTAAAATATACATCATGGTTAAAATATCCATATATACCACCCTGATTAAAAGGTAATTCTCTCTCTCTCTGTGTGTGTGTGTGTGTGTCTGTGTGTGTTTGGGTGTGTATATATAAATTCACACCAACCATTACCTGCTTCTCTAATATCGTTGCCCTTAGTAAGTGTTCTCTAAGCCAGGCTCCCTTCGAAGATAAGAGTCACGTAATGGGGAAATGGTGTGTGAGTGAGAAAATCTCAAGTACTGGAGCAGCAATGAGCATTTCACATATAGTTCCTAACTTTATTCCACTAGCCAAAGGCCAAAACAAACTTGTAGCAATGGTATTAATAAAATAATATAGAGCAGACATCCATAATATAAGCCAACATCCATAATGTATGGGAGAGAAGATAGCAGAGAAACCAACAAGCACCAAAAGAACTTATAGCAATCTTATCTAATTCCTTTCCTATTAATTTTTTCAGCCGGTACATAGAGGGGCATTCTAAAAAGCCATTATTGTCTTACGAAAGAAACCAAACTATTTCTTCTGGGGTGTTGCTTTTGCAAACAAAGGTTTTAAAAAGTAATCTCTTAGGTTTCTATTTAAGGACACATTAATAATAATAATAATAATAATAATAATAATAACAATAATAATAATAAGAATAACAACAACAACTTTATATATACACCGCCCTTCCCGGGCTCAGGGCGGCTAACAATAAATTTAAACACTGAATTGATGCAACAAAAACAGCTTAAAATACAGTATAAAACATGAATAACAATAAATTCAGAATTCAAAAATCAATTTAGGGGGAAATCTATCCAACAAACATTAGATGATCACCAGGGCTAGCTGGCTAAATCAGTCCTATTTGGGCCAGTGAGGAGACCAGGGGGGATTTAGCTATGGGATCCTAGAGCGGGTAATCTTCATAAAAAGGGGAGGGGGAGGGAAGGAAGGGGAATAAAAGATCAGACTAAGTTCAAATTGAAAGCGAGGTGGAATAACTCTGTCTTACATGCCCCGCGGAAGGAAGTTAAATCCTGCAGGGCCCTGGTCTCATAGGACAGAGGATTCCACCAGGTCGGAGCCATCACTGAGAAGGCCCTGGCCCTGGTGAAGGATAATATGACTTCCTTAGGGCCCAAGACCTCTAAACTGTGATTATTCATGGACCTTAAGGTCATCTGCAGGGCATACCAGGAGATGGTATGAGTCATGAATTCCCCCTGAGGTGAATCAGAAATGCAAAGCCTCTGCATACAGGACCTTGTTATAGCAGACATCCAATGATGTCTTGGGCTTCACTTGGAAATGGATCTAAACAAAGACATTTTTAAGGAGATTGGCAAACCTTTGATGTGATAACTATCTCCAGAAAGCTTTGTTCTCAGAAGTGGATACCAAGGGGAAGTCTTGGCATTTCTAAGTAGCTGCAGGTCCCTTAGCCAGCACTTACCGTACTCAAAGTCAAAGGCCATAAGAAACTTATAGCAATAGTATACAAAAATAACACAGACAAACATCCCAAATCTATACCAACACCAATGATGTAAGAGAGAGAAGATACCAGAGACACCAACAAACTTAATTCTAGCTTGATTTCAGATTAAACCTAACAATCACCAAAACCAACTTGGCCCCCAATTCCATATAGTACAGCACAGGAAAATGTTGCATTGGCATAGAAGCAGTGTAAAACACACACACACACACACACACACACACACACACACACAGTTTAACTGAGCACATTTCACTCTTGCCTTACTTGTGGGCCACCTAGATTCTGTAGGAATAAAAACTGCTGATATTACTAGTTGTAGGGTGTATAGTTTCAAAATCATTTTTATTCTGCTCAGTTACAAAAATGTTAAGGAAGTTTGACTCAGACCCCCAGATTTCAGTGCCAAAGAGCATTTCACTAAGCACTTTGCTACAAAGTATCTTTAGGACAGCTTCATTCAGAGGCCCTCCCTTATTGTAACAGAATTTCATTAATGCTCCTTTGGTTTTTGGTGCTTTTACTTTCACGGCCTCAATATGACTCTTCCCAGAGAGGGTTTCACTAACAAATACTCCTAGGTAAATAAATGAGCAGGTTTCTTCTGTAGTTTCTTGATTTAAACACCATATTTTACTTTTGACTGTATTCTCCTTTCACACCATGAAGCAGGGCTGTTCACAGTATAAAATCACAGTATAAAATCATAAAATCATTGGCATGCATCAGGATTGAGATATTTCTGTTCCTTTTCCTAGTTCTTTTTTCAACCGGTGCATAGAGGGGTACTCTAAGAAGCCATTCTATGGAAGTGATGGTTGCAGTGGCTAAATATGGCAAACAATAATTAATATGAACATTACATCTAACACACATCTGCCCTTTTGCATGACACCTTTTGCAGGACACCTTCTCCCACATTATAGTTCTTTACCATCTCAAGAAATCTATTCCACCAACCTTTCTCCTTTCTACAGCGGCATTTATTTCATGTGTCCACTGTCGTGAAATGAATACCTCATGCAAAGAGAGCCCAATCAGAGTCTGCATTGATCTTGACACCTGTTCCTCTGGTGTTCTGAGTAGCAACATAGGTGAGCTGAATCTTCTCACTTACTCTTGGTCACCCCAAGGAATGACTTTCTTGTGTAAATTAGCATAATTTATTGCCTTTATAGCCCACAATTTCTCCAAGGAAATGGTTCTTCTTTTATGCATTTAACCATGTCAGGTTTATTATGCTGAGAGGCAGGGACTCCCCAAGGTCACCCAGTGAGCTTCATGGCTGAGTGGGGATTTGAACCCTGGCATCTCAGACTCCAGTCCAACACTCAGCACCCATACTCAGTCACATAAGGCGGAATGGCATTCCCTTTACCTTTCCATCACATGCATCACATCAGAGAGATCCTGGCATGCATCAGTCTGGGGTTGACTAACCTTTGGCCCTTTAGACATTTCTGGACTACTGCTCCCATCCACCTCAGCCAGCATGGTAAATGGCTAGAGATGATGCAAGCTGTCATTCAGTAAATTCTTTAAGGCCACAAATTAGCCAACGCTGTCTTAACTAGAAGTCCACACTACACCAGAAGTAGTGAAATCTGGTTTGGTTTTGGTTTGCCTTCCATCATAATGCAAAGTATTCAGTTAAATATATTATTACAATTTCAATGCATGCATCATTTTGGGCACCTACAAGTTCTTTTTCTCTTTGCTGTTACACCAGCTGTTTCAGATGAGATATAATGGGAAAAATGGTTTCTAGCAACCCTATCTCTCCTTCTTGCATTACTTGAGCGAACATCCTGTGAAAGAAGAGGTGAGATATGATGTCATGCTCAGAGAATCCCCTGTCGCCTTCAAATTCTTGAGGGTGGTGGGAAACTCAGAGTGCAATGACACTAAGACTAAGTTATGCATCTAAACTGTCTGTGAATTTTGGAGCGATTCATGGGATTGCTGGCTCAAGAGCAGCCACATCATCTTTTTATCCTGAGCATCCTGTGATTTAAGCACACAACAATGGGCTATATGGCCCCTTGGCCTCACAATGATTCCTGGAACATTGGTCATTCTAGGTTTCAGCTTCCAGATCTCTCTTTGTCTGCATGCCCATCTGAGAAATCAGGTCATTTCCCCTAATACAAAGTAACTCTGTTGGTTGTTTGAACTCATATAGCTGAGTGGCATTCAACTAAATCCTACTCAGAGTATACAACTGAAATACCACACACTGTTTCTATGCTTGTTTTTTCTTAATATTTGCATATTTGTATGCACTGTTTGGTTGGAGAATTATGGATTTTGAAGGAGAATTGTGTTTTGGTTCATTTCTTGGTTCAAGAACTGTGCATTATGTAGTTTCTCACTGAAGAAAAAAAATGTAGTTAAAGAGAAGTATCATTAAAAATAAATATATTTGGAGGGAATTAACCAATTTTTTTTTTGGCGTATCTTGTGATTTATTTCCTTTTCTTCTTTTCAGTTCCACAGTATGAATTGTTAACTTATCATGGATGTTCCCGTTATTGCCACTCAGGTGATTACAGCTTCAGTGCAGCTCAAGGTAAATTCCTCCAGCTGAAGTTCTCCTGCTGCCATACAAGTGGGTGCAATAAGGAACCTCTCCACCGTGAGTATCTGCATCTCTGAAGGCCAAGGGCTTATAAAAACAGTGTATTTTTCTGGTGGAACAAGTTGGGACATAGTTTGGCCACAATTTGAGGGGAAGGATGCAGGAGGCCTTGGGAACCCCATCAGACCACCTCCTTTCTTAAGCTGATCAAATTCTTCCCAAGCTTGGGAAAGCAGGCATGAGTCTGAGACAGGATCTTGGAACCCTGCTGCCTCCAACCCAAATCCAGGTGGGCTTTGGGAGGTAGTGGGAGCACTCTCAGACCCTGTCAGAGCATCATGCCTCCTGACCAAAGTTGAGGAAATGCTTCCCGGGCTTGGGGAAGGAAACACTAGGCTATGACAGGAGCCAGGAACCCAACTGCCTCCTACCCAAAGCCCCCCATCTCCACAAGAGGGGGCTCGGTGTCAAAGCACTTGGGCCAGTAAGCCAATGACAGGGGTCTCCCCGCAGGGTTGATAATCAGTTTGCCACCCCTGAAGTGGGCCACGTAATTGTGCCAACTGCCTCTCTAGGCCGATTCACTTGGAATAAATTCTCAGTAGACATATGTAGAAGTGTTAGAAATCCTTTGGCATATCACTTTATTTTTTTGACTAAATTTATACAATCCTGGATTGTAAAAAAATAATAATAAAAATTCCAAAATGTTAAAATTACAATAGAATAATAGCATATTAAAACTTGCATCTACTGCCTAAACATATGGATAGGCTAGTCTCAATGTTTCTAGCAGGCGCCAAACACAATTCCAGCCCCCTTTTTTCTAGAAAAAAACCACTGTATGAACCAATTATATAAGTGCAACTTAGTTGCATGAAAAGTACAGTGGTACCTCGGGTTAAGTACTTAATTCTTTCCGGAGGTCCATTCTTAACCTGAAACTGTTCTTACCCTGAAGCACCACTTTAGCTAATGTGGCCTCCTGCTGCCGCTTCGCCGCCGGCGCACGATTTCTGTTCTCATCCTGAAGCAAAGTTCTTAACCCGAGGTACTATTTCTGGGTTAGTGGAGTCTATAACCTGAAGCATATGTAACCTGAAGCCTATGTAACCCGAGGCACCACTGTATTTGATTTTCCAACATATATCAAAACACAACACAACTAACAGTACACAAACAAACAAACATACAAACACGTATAATTTCATATCCTCTTTTTCTTAAACCTTGTTTCAACGACTTCCCCATGCCTCCCTTTTCTGCATCCCTGTTTTAAATTTTCCCAGCAACTCCTAATTTCAATTACTTATAATTCACTTTCTTTAATCCTTTTTCTCTTACCCAATTATTTGTCACTGCAATTCTGTTTTACATTACCCATAACGTTTTAACACTCATTAATTTTACAACAGTTCTTAAGATAAATTTTAAATTTCTTCCAATCTTCTTCCACCGTCTCTTTCCCTTGGTCACGGATTCTGCCAGTCATCTCAGCCAGTCCCATATAGTCTATCACTTTCGTCTGCCACTCTTCCAGCGTGGGTAGTTCTTGTGTCTTCCAATACTTTGCTAAAAGAACACTTGCTGCTGTTGTAGCATACATAAAAAACGTCCTATCTTTCCTTGACACCAATTGGCCTACCATGCCCAGGAGGAAGGCCTCTGGTTTCTTATGAAAAGTACACTTAAGTACTTTCTTGATTTCGTTATAGATCATTTCCCAGAAGGCCTTGATCCTTGGGCACGTCCACCAAAGGTGATAGAAAGTACCTTCAGTTTCCTTACATTTCCAGCATTTATTATTGGGCGTATGATAGATTTTTGCAAGCTTGACTGGGGTCATGTACCACCTGTACATCATTTTCATAATATTCTCTCTTAAGGCATTACATGCCGTAAACTTTATACCGGTGGTCCATAACTGTTCCCAGTCAGCAAACATAATGTCATGACCAATGTCTTGTGCCCATTTAATCATAGCTGATTTAACTATCTCATCTTGTGTATTCCATTTCAACAGAAAGTTATACATTCTTGACAAATTCTTAGTACTGGGTTCCAACAATTCAGTTTCTAATTTTGATCTCTCCACCTGAAAGCCGATTTTCCTGTCCTGTTTGAAAACTTCATTTATCTGATAATAATGAAGCCAGTCTCTTACTTTAGACTTCAGTTTCTCGTAACTCTGCAATTTCACTTTTCCCTCCTCATGCTCTATAATTTCCCAGTATTTTGGCCATTTAGATTCCATATTAAGTTTTTTCACTTCCTTAGCTTCCATTGGTGACAACCACCTAGGGGTTTTGTTCTCCAACAAATCTTTATACCGAATCCAAACATTATATAATGCTTTCCTAACAATATGGTTTTTACAACCTTTGTGAATTTTTACCTTGTCATACCATATATATGCATGCCAACCAAACCTATTGTTAAACCCTTCCAGATCCAAAATGTCTGTGTTCTCAAGAAGTAGCCAGTTTTTCAGCCAGCAAAAAGCCGCTGATTCATAATACAGTTTTAAGTCTGGCAGGGCAAACCCCCCTCTTTCTTTTGCATCAGTTAATATCTTAAATTTTATTCTGGGCTTTTTGCCCTGCCAGACAAATCTAGATATGTCTTTCTGCCACCTCTTGAAACAATCCATCTTGTCCACAATCTGCAGTGTTTGAAACAAAAACAACATTCTCAGCAAAACATTCATCTTAATAACAGCAATTTGGCCTAACAAGGAAAGTCTCAAATTTGACCATATTTCTAGATCTTTCTTAACTTCTGTCCAACATTTCTCATAATTGTCTTTGAATAAGTTCACATTCTTAGATGTTAAATTAATCCCCAGGTATTTCACTTTCTTTGCTACCATTAATCCAGTTTCACTATAAAACCTCTCTCTTTCAGCACCTGTTAAGTTTTTCTCCAATACTTTCGTTTTCTGTTTATTCAGCTTAAAACCTGCTACTTGACCAAATACTTGTATTAGCTCTAAGACCCTTTTTGTACTAGTGTCTGGCTCTTGTAGAGTTAGTACTAAGTCATCTGCAAAGGCTCTCAGTTTATATTGTTTAGCTCCGACCTGAATCCCTTTAACCAGCTGGTCCCCTCTAACCATGTTTAATAAGACCTCCAGGACAGATATAAAAAGTAATGGGGACATTGGGCACCCCTGTTGTGTCCCTTTTTCAATAGCAAATTCTTCAGTAACCACATTATTTACAATTAATTTTGCTTTTTGTTCAGAATAAATTGCACCTATACCGTTCTCAAAACCTTGGCCTACCCCCATCCCTTCAAGATTCTTCTTCATAAAACTCCAAGAGATATTGTCAAAGGCTTTCTCCATGTCCACAAATATTAATACTGCCTTAGTATTAATATTAGCTTCTAATAGCTCCATAATGTCTATTATATTTCTCACATTGTCAGATAAGTGTCTTCCTGGAAGAAAGCCTGCCTGGTCTTTATGAATCTCACCCACCAAAACTCTCTTCAATCTTTTTGCCAGAATGTCTGCAAAAATTTTGTAATCCACATTAAGTAACGATATAGGGCGGTAGTTCTTGATCTGGTTCTTCTCAGTCTCAGATTTTGGTATAAGTGTAATATACGCTTCTTTCCACGATTCAGGTGCCTTCTTCCCTTCTAAAATTTCATTACAGACTTCCTTCAGCGGTTGTATCAACCATTCTCTCAATGCTTTGTAGTATCTGGAAGTCAATCTATCTGGTCCTGGAGATTTTCCCAATTGCATATTTTGAATGGCTCCCTCTATTTCTTGCTCAGTTATCTTCTGGTTCGATATCATTTTACTTTGTTCAGAAATTTTTTGTAATCCATATTTTTTAAGAAATTCTTCTATCTCTTTTTCATTCACCGGCCCTTGTGCATAAAGTCTCCTGAAATAACTCTGAAAACAGTTTCTAATCTCATTTGGTTTATAAATGTTCTTTCCTTCAACTTCTAGGCTTGTAACCATATTCAATTTTTGTCTCTTCTTCAATTGCCATGCCAGAAGTTTCCCACATTTGTCTGCCGATTCAAATGTCTTTTGTCTCATTTGTTTTATTTTCCATTCTATCTCCTGATTCATCAGCTCCATATATTGCCTCTGATAAAACTTAATTTCTCTCAAAATTTCATGTGACTTTGGCTTTGATCTCAGTTTTTTTTCTCCTTCTTTTATCCTTTCCAGAATCTTATCCTTCTTCTCATTCTGTCTCTTCCTTTTTATTGCATTCTGTTGTATTAAGAATCCTCGCATGACGGCTTTGCTTGCGTCCCAAATTACTCTTTTCTCCACCTCTGTTCTCAGATTTATCTCAAAATAGTCCTTCACCACTTTCTGGGCCTTTTTGTACACCTCTTCATCTCTAAATAGGGAGTCATTCATCCTCCATCTGAAGGAGCCAGCTGTTGTTAAGTTCATCTCCATCTTTACAGCATTATGGTCGGAGCAAGTCTTTGGGCAGATTTCCACTTTCTTTATCTTTGGTGCCATCCCACTAGTTACCCATATTTGGTCAATTCTGGTCCAGGTCATTTTTGCTTCAGAGAAGAAAGTTCCCTCCCTCTCAAGAGGGTTCCTTGTTATCCAAATGTCAATCAGGTTCATATTATCTGTCATTTCAAAAAAAGTCTTTGGTAGTCTCCCATCCTTGGAGACTACCTGTCTTTGTGCTTTATCCATGTTTGTAGAGACCACTCCATTCATATCTCCCATCAAAATTACATTGTAATCCAAATAGTCCATTAATGTCTCATGCAATTTCTTAAAGAATTCTGACTTCCCTTCATTTGGAGCGTAAATTCCAATTCTCAATAATTTTTCTCCTTGAACTTGAATTTCAATTGCCAAATATCTTCCTTGTTCATCTTTAAAAATTAATTTAGGGGCCAACTTTTCCTTTGCGTAGATCACCACTCCTCTTTTCTTCACTTTGTCTGATGAAATAAATTCCTGTCCTAATCTTTTATTAATAAGTAATTTTCGATGTACTCTGGTCACGTGGGTTTCTTGCAAACAAATCAGGTTCAATTGTTCTTTTTTTAAAATATGAAAAACCTCACGCCTTTTTCTGGGAAGATTTAGTCCATTACAGTTCCAACTTAGAAATTGCAGAGACATCTTGTTATTTACTTAATTGTTCCCCCGACTGCTCCAAGCAGTTCTTCTCCTGTTGGTGTTTTAAGCCCAAAAGATAAATTTGAAATATCTGGTACTTCCTCTAGATTTGTAGGTTCCACCACTTCCTTCAGAAGGTCCTCCTCGTTCCTTTCCAGAAATTGTTCTTTATCTTGCACTGTTTTTATTTTAATTTTCTTTCCTTTGTAGTTAAAAGACAAGCCTTGTGGAAACTCCCATCTAAATAGTATGTTATTCTTTCTCAGCAGAGTGACCAAGTCCTTGTAATGAGCTCTCGCTTCCAAAATATATTTAGGAATGTCTTTGTATATCTGCACATAGGAATCTTCAATCTCCAGAGTTCTTTGAAAATGTAAATTTAGTATTTTATCCCTCTCCTCCTTAGATCTTAAAGTTATCAAACAGTCCCTTGGACTCTTTCTTTTTGTCTCCTGCCCAGTCTAAAGGCGGTTACTATCTTGAATTCCCCCTCTTTCAAATTATCCTGCCAAAATTCCAAAAACTCTTTTGTAAGAAAGTCTATCAAGTTATCCTTTTCACTTTCTGGAATCAATCTCGGTCTCAGATTCCTATCTTTTCTCTGTAGTTCCAATAAAGACAGGGGCGCCCGAGGCACCACTGTATAGAAATCTGTCTTTTGGTCCATTCAGATGCAGGATGCAAGGGTCTAAGAAGTATGGTGGTTCATCCTTGAATCTGTAATGGGTGGAGTAGATGATCACCTCCTTACATACATCTATCACATTTCAATCAAGCAGTTGGTGGGGCTGAAGGAAGAGAAGTAGAAATCCAGAAAATCTGGGAATCATTCTCCCCCATGTGGATTCTGGTCATGCCCACTCTTTGCTTCCACATAGACACACACACAAATACACACACACACACACACACACACACACAGAGAGAGAGAGAGAGAGAGATTACCTCCAAGAGAATGCAGCTGTCTGTACTCTCTGTATTCAGATACAGAGAGTTAGAATCAGAAAGCAGAGAGCTTGCCTGATACACTGCTACCAAGTGAGAACTCCAGAAAATCCACAAAACAATAGTGTGCATGACAAAAGGTGAAACACAACAATATTTTTTATAAATGCTCAGCAGATATGTCTGTTCTTCAAACTTGATGGCAAATGAGGGATAGGGCTGCCTGGGAGTGGCCCTAGCCAACAGAATGTCTGGGGCAGGTTACACAGGGGAGGATTCTCTGGGATGCCCAATCTCTGTGATCACGGGTAGGAGGAGAAGTTAGTCTAAGGCCAGACCATGTCACTACTGAGGAGGCAGGTTTAATCATTATTTGATGACTAACTCTGCCTCCGGGTCTGGTCTTGACCGGAAGGATATTGGAATCAGCAAGGGAGACCCACATGACCTGAAGGTGCTGCTGTGCAATGCCAGGTCAATGATTCATAACACCACTGCCATCCATGACTTGATCATGGATGGGGGACTTGACTTGGCATGTGTGACAGAGACTTGGTTGGATGAAGCAGATGGGCCTGTGCTTGCTGCTGCTTGTCTATCAGGTTTCCCTTAGGCACAGTTACCCAGGTCATGTGGGCGAGGAGAGGGGGTTGCAGTGATTTTTAGGATGTCACTAGCTTGGACCAGGCATCCCATTGGGAAGACCCAGTTTTATGAGTGCATGTTCTGGAAGCTGGGCAATAGGGGCAGTATAGGATTCCCTGCTGCACCAAGTATTCCCTGGCTGAGCTACTTCAGGTCGTAGTGGACGTGCTCCTGGATACACCTAGTTTGGTTGTCCTAGGGGATTTTAACATCCATGCTGACACGACCTTATAAGGGGCCACTCGGGACTTTGTGGAAACCATGGCCTCCATGGGGGTGTCCCTGAATAAGTCTGGCCCACCTCATAGTCATAGACGTGCCTTAGACTTGGTGTTTACCTCTATGAATGTGGGTGATTTGACACTAAGTAAAAGCGAAACAAGATCTCCTGCAATGATTTTCCAAAGTTTTTTGCAGATAAAGTTGCTCGGATTCAGAAAGAGGTAGACTCCAACCATGTGAGTAGGGCTGGAGCACGAGAGTGCAGGAGTACTGTTTAGTCTAGTTGCATGGGATATATTCCAATCTGTTACCTCTGAGGATGTGGACAGGATGCTTGGACGAGTGAAACCAACCACCTGTCTCCTTAAAAATCAGCTGGGAAGGGCTGGGTTTTGCAAGGTGAATGCTTCCCTCTGTGAGGGAGTCTTCCCAGCCCCACTGAAAGAGGCGGTCATTAGACCACTACTTAAAAACAAATCTCTGGACCCAGCTGATATGGCCAACTATTGCCCAGTCTCAAATCTCCTTGGGCAAGGTGATTGAGTGGGTGATTGCTGAACAACTCCATGCACGCCCGAAGGATGCAGACCATTTGGATCCCTTCCAATTGGGATTCAGGCCTCATCATGGGACGGTAACCGCCTTGGTCAAGCTGGTCGATGATCTCCGGTGGGCTCGGGACAAGGGTGAAAGTTGTTTCCTAGTTCTGCTAGATCTCTTAGCGGCTTTTGACACCATTGACCATAACTTCCTTCTGGACCATATAAAGGGGCTCTCATTTGTGGGGTGCCTCAGGGTTCTGTCCTCTCCCCCATGCTTATATTATCTATATGAAGCCGCTGGGAGAGATCATAAGGGGGTTTGGGCTGGGTGTTCATCAGTATGCAGATGATACCCAGCTCTACCTCTCTCTTAAAATCTGACCAGGTGAAGGTCCTGTGTGAGTGCCTGGAGGTGGTCGGAGGATAGATGAAGGCGAATAGATTGAGGCTGAATCCTGACAAGACATAAATACTGTTTTGGGGAAACAGGGGGCAGACAGGTGTGGGGTGCTGAATGGGGTAACAGTGGCACTGAAGGACCAGGTACACAGCCTGGGAGTCATTTTGGACTCCCAGCTGTCCATGGAGGCACAGGTCAAATCTGGTGTGCAGGCGGAGACCTTACCTGCTCACAGACTGTCTCGCCAGAGTGGTGCATGCTCTAGTTATCTCCCACTTAGATTACTGCAACACAAATTATGTGGTCCTACCCAGAAACTGCAACTAATACAGAATGTGGCAGCTAGACTGGTGACTGGGAGAACCGAGAACATATAATACTTGAAAGACCTACATTGGCTCCCAGTACGTTTCCAAGCACAATTCAAAGTGTTGGTGCTGACCTTTAAAGTCCTAAACGGCCTCGGCCCAGTATACCTGAAGTAGTGTCTCCACCTCCGTCTTTCAGCCCGGACACTGAGGTCCAGCATTGATGGCCTTCTGACGGTTCCTTCACTGTGAGAAGAAAGGTTAAAGGAAACCAGACAAATGGCCTTCTTGGTAATGGCGCCCTGTGGAATGCCCTCCCATAAGATGTGAAGTTTTATTCTGTTTTTAATGTTCTGTAATGTTTTTAATGTTCTTTAATGTTTATTCTGTTTTTAATGTTTTAATAATAACTATTGATACCATCATCCTCATCATCATCAATGCAGGAGATAATGTGGAGGTAGCCTGTCCAGCTTGAGTCAGCAGCTACTAGAAGGCATGAAAGAAATCAAAATAAAAGTACAATAAACTGAATGGCGAATGAGGTGTATTCATATGCTGACTGTAGGTTTTTATTATGGTAGTTCCTCCACGTGAAGATCTTTCCCCCAATGGTCGACAGTGCCCAGCCTGCTTCAAGACCACCGATATTGGTAAACCAAAGGATAAAAGTTGCCCACATGAGGGATATGTCAGCTGTCTTGCCAATGAGACCAAGTGCATTTACTATTATAGTGGTTTTGCATGTGAGTAATATTGCCTGCTTCTGTCTCTTTCTCATTTCCAGAAAAGCAATGACTGATTTTTGTGTATAGCTTTGATTTCTTTCTCTGAGGGAAAGGGCAATGCTCTAGTCCTGTTTTGGATTCCAAACTATCCCCACATGAAGAGCATAACAACAAGAGGGGACAGGCTCACTCATGTGCAAGGTTTTACCTTGTGTGAGACTGGGGGGGCCTACAAAGCACAGAGGACTCCTTACAGCACACCTTTGTCCCCTAATCCACAACAAGGAGCAGAGGAGAGGGATTCAGGGGAGGGTGCAGGACCAGCCAGCACATCACAGCTTCTCCTCACAGCAGTATGCACCATTTGGTGCTGGTCCAGAAGGACAGAACCACACACTTTGGCCAAACATTCAAAAGTAAAGGAGTCTGGGAGAAAGAAGGGTCCTACCATGTACGCCTCTGTTCATATCATCTAGGAAATAAGTTGCACTGTATTAATTGAATCTTACCGCGTCACAAGTGTGCAAAAGAACTGCTGCCTTACTCTAGCAAAATGCATGGGGTGGGAGACCAGGACTTTTTTTCAGCCAGAACTCAGTTCTAGCAACTCTCAGGTGTGCACCATTCCCGTTGTAAGAGAACAAGGGAGGCACTCATGTTGAGTTCCGGCACCTCTTTTTCTAGAAAAATAGCACTGTGGCATAGGATAACTTCCTGTTCACAATGCATCACCACGGAGTTAGCCGGGAAACCCAAATTCAAAGCTAGTGATACTTGGCTGTCAGATTGGTTGGTGAGTGTGTATTGTCAGTGTGTTGGTTGAGCTTTAATAACCACAGTCATCCCTATCCCCAAAGCGCTAATAAAGAAATCATAGAAAGGTTATACTTTGTGTTACACAGATCATGGTTCACTTCAAATGCTCACATTCAAAGGCTGTGCAACTGAAGACTTGTGTGCCCTTGATGGAAAAACCATAACAATCAGTGACTTTGGCCTGTTTCGAATTGAATCAAAATGCTGGAATGCTAAGATTTCCTCAGAGAAAATCGACCTTGAAGGGTAGATACAAGACAGCAAAGCTCTCTTCGTTAATTCCACCATTCATGGTAGCTGCAGAAGAAACTGGGAGCCTAGGGGTGAGAAGAGGAGCTCAGGCCTCATGGGTTCTCTTTTTCACAATTGGTGAAATTCATCATAAAAAAATAAACTCACCTGGCACATCTGAATCTGTATTCTATATCTCTATGTTTTATATATGCAGAATGTGTAGAATGCTGAGAAAGGCATTTGAAGTAAAATATGAGAATTTGCATGTTATTTTGTTCAGCCCCACTTGCATGCCAAGGCCCTGCAACCCTTATGGACAATAATTGCACAGAAAGAATTATTTTCATTTATGGGTTCTAATAGGCCACAGCTTTATTGTTTACACATGCAGGTGAATTAGGCATTGGGTGAAGCCAGCATATCTTGAGGAGGGGTAGGCGAAGGCTACAACCTCCCATCCATCCAAACAAAGCCTTACCCAATGCATAACCTTACAAAGTTGTGTTGATTGCTTCCAGGTAGGTAAAGAACAAATGGCTGGTGCCACCCAGCTGATCTTCTTTCCGTTGATCGTCTTTCCTGACCGCTTTTTACACAAAAATTATAAAAGAAGCCAACTAATTTTTATTAATAATAAATGTCAATGGCAATCCAGATATTAAGGAAAATGCAGACAAGCATCTAATAATAATAATAATAATAATAATAATAATAATAATAATAATAATAATAATAATATTCTCATGGCGGCTAACAAGCAATAATAAAAGCAAGTTGAATGAATACAACTTAAAAACAAGATTAAAATACAACATTAAAATATTGAAACATTAAAATATTAAAATGCAGCCTCATCACAGGAGGAGAAAGGGAAAAGGAAAAAGAAAGAGGAGGGGAATTATATTGGCTCCAAGCCAAAGGCCTGGTGGAACAACTCTGTCTTATAGACCCTGCGGAAAGAAATCAGATCTGCAGGGCCCTGGCCTCATGAGGCAGAGCGTTCCACCAGGCCGGAGCCGGTGTTGAAAGGGCCCTGGCTCTAGTTGAAGCTAACCTAACTTCCTTAGGGCCCAGGACCACTAGGGTGTTGCTATTTATGGAACTTGAGGCTCTCCGTGGGGCGTACCGGGAGAGGCGGTCCCATAGGTATGAGGGTCCTAGGCCGTGAAGGGCTTTAAAGGTCAAAACCAGCACCTGAAATCTGACCCTGTACTCCACCGGGAGCCAGTGCAGCTGGAAAAGCACTGGGTGAATATGCTCCCATGGCAGAAGCCCCGTGAGGAGCCTCGCTGCACCATTCTGCACCCGCTGGAGTTTCTAGGACAGCTTCAAGGGCAGCCCCGCGTAGAGCGAATTACAGTAGTCAAGCCTGGAGGTGACTGTCGCATGGATCACTGTGGCCAGGTCGGGGCGGGAAATGTAAGGGACCAACTGCTTGATGCGACGAAGGTGGAAATATGACGCCTTGGCCTTTGTGTAACCTGCGCCTCCATGGAAAGGGAGGCGTCAAGGATTACACCCAAACTCTTAACGGAAGGCAATGGCACTAATTGGGCCCCCACAAGAGAAAGGAGTTGGTCCCTTATCCCCATGCCATCCCAACCCAGCCATAGGACCTCTGTCTTCGAAGGATTTAATTCCAATCGGCTCCCATGAAACCATCCAGCCACAGCTTCCAAGCTTCTGGTCAGTGTGTCCAGGGCCGAGTCGGTGTGGCCATCCATCAGCAGATAGAGCTGAATGTCATCAGTATATTGGTGACAGCCCAGCCCAAAGCTCAGGAAGATCTGGGCAAGGGGGTACATAATAATGTTAAAAAGCATCAGGGAGAGGATTGCGCCCTGCGGCACTCCACACACCAAGGAGTGGCGCGATGACATCTCCCTCCCTAGTGCCACCCTCTGTCCCTGACCAGCGATAAAAGCGCACAGCCATTTACGGGCTATGCCCTGTATCCCCACGTCGGCGAGGCGGTGGTCGAGAGCGTCATGATCGACCATGTCAAAGGCTGCTGACAAATCTAAAAGGATCAGCAGTCCTGACCCGCCTCAATCCAGTTGTCTACGGAGATCATCTATTAGGGCAACCAGAGCTGTCTCGGTCCGGTAACCAGGACGGAACCTGGACTGAAATGGATCTAAAGCCGATGTTTCCTTCAGAAACCTACCAAGGTGTTCAGCAACCACTCTCTCAATTACCTTACCCAGATATGGAAAATTTGAAACTGGGCGGTAATTGGATAGGTCTAAAGGATCTAGTGAAGTATTCTTTAAGAGCGGGCACACCACTGCTTCCATCAGTTCCCCTGGGAATGTCCCCATGCCAAGGAACAAATTGATAATTTCAACCAGGGGGGTCCGTGCGACATCTGCCAAGACGGGCACAGATCAAGGAGGCAGGTGGTGGGCCTACCAGCTTGGAGGAATCTATCCATATCAGCAGGGAGTATCTGATCGAAATGGTCCAACACTGGACCCGAAGTCAGTGGAGAGGCCTCCAGTTCAGCCACTGTATCTAAATTGGAATGGAGGTCACGGTGGAGCAACAGGACTTTCTCCTCAAAAAAGCTCACGAGTGCCTCACAGCTGTGGATCGAATTTGTGCTTAAATTTGGTTGTCCTCCTAAGGAAAGTGATACTATTGAAAGTGATACTACATTGGCAAGCTCACCACAAGCAAGAATACTAGGGTGAGGGTAATAGCACAAAGGAGAACAAACAGCAACAACACAGGGGGGGATCAAAGAAATAACTTTACCAAGACCATATCTCATAATAAAAGAAAAGGAATTAATTTAAAGAAAAACAAAAACAAAGAAAGAGAAAAGAAAATATCAAGAGAAAAAGTAAAAGAAAAAGAAAAGGAAAGGAAAAAGAGAAATCAGCAATATATTTTCTCTGATCAAACAGAACAACTTTACTTTCAATAACTCTCACAACCATTTCTCCATATTCAACAATAATAAATCTTCTCATCTTTAGCCACAGTTGTTTCTCCACTGTGATAATATAGAAAAATAATATCGCATAGTTCTTTACTTATTATGTATTCATTAAATCACACCCACTTTTGTCACTTCCATTCCCATTTCCTGTTGTAATTTCCAACTTGATTTTGATTTTTTTGAAAAAGAAATCTCCCATTTATGCTTGCATCTTTTTTCTAAGAAAAGAGCCAGAGGTTTGATAGCTATTTCCTCTAAAATCACTCCAAGTTGTATGCAGAGTCCTTTGTCACTCTCCCTGCCAGCTCAGGATGTCTCTTCACCTCTCTATTCATGACTTCATTCCATTCCTCCAACATCAAAACTCCACCATTGTGGACCACCGGTATGAAATTTACGGCATGTAATGCCTTAAGAGAGAATATTATGAAAATGATTTACAGGTGGTACATGACACCAGTCAAGCTTGCAAAAATATATCATTTGCCCGATAACAAATGTTGGAAATGTAAAGAAAATGAAGGTACATTCTTTCACCTTTGGTGGACGTGCCCAAAGATTAAGGCTTTCTGGGAGATGATCTATAATGAAATGAAAAAGGTATTTAAATATAGCTTTCTGAAGAAACCAGGGGCCTTTCTCCTGGGCATAGTCGGCCAATTGGTGCTAAAGAAGGATAGAACTTTCTTCATGTATGCAACAACAGCAGCAAGAATACTTATTGCAAAGTATTGGAAGACACAAGATTTACCCACCCTGGAAGAGTGGCAGATGAAGGTGATGGACTATATGGAATTGGCGGAAATGACTGGCAGAATCCGAGACCTGGGAGAAGAGTTGGTGGAAGAAGATTGGAAGAAATTTAAAGACTATCTGCAGAAACACTGTAAAATTAATGAATGTTAAAATGATGTTGGATTGAAAATAAGTGGCATTAGCAACAAAGTTAATTGATAATGGATGAAAATATAGAGTTATAATATGTTAAGATATAGAGTTAAGATAAACGAAAGAGGGTAAGGATTTGCAGATTTGATTATTTAAATGGGAATACAAAAAGGGGAGGTGTGAGGAGGTCAAGGAAACAAGCTAATGAATTTAAAGTAACAAAAAATGGATTTGTTTTTAATTCTTTTTTATCTATTCGTTTTTTGTATTTTTCTTTTTCTTTCTTTCTTTTTTATGTATCCTTTTCTTTTTATATGTCTTTTTTGTATTCTGTAAACCTATGTTTTTGTAAAATCTTAATAAATATTATATATATATATATATATATATATATATATATATATATATATATACACTCCACCATATGACTGTTTCCACCCCCACCCTCCTCTACACCTGTACTCTCCTGCTCTGGCAGTGCTTCATCCATATTGTTCTCCAAAGTCTCTGTGTGCTCTGTGTAATTCCACTTTCCATGTAATCTGTCTCTGGTCCCCTTTCATTCTCCATCTCATCAGTCAAACCTCTAATTATTTTTATTTGCTCATAAAGCAATTGCGGAAGGATGCCAACAGTGAATGGAATGTCAAACAATGTATTTGGCATACTGAATATTCTTGATCTTAGTTACAATTCATTCTCCCTCTTAATATCTTCACAGTCTCCACCTTAATAATTTCAATATCACGTTTCTATCTTCATTACTTCTTAACTTTATCTCTTATCATACCACATTCTTTTCTCACAGAAGAAATGTGTACTATAGAATAAAAATTACTTTCATTTGAGACGTGACACTTTGACCCTGCTGCCTGCACACCGCGAAGTCCAATGAGCCTCAGTTCTCCTTCCTTCCTGCCCACCCAAACCCCAACGCAGTAGAGTGACTCCAGCTTCCCTGGTGAACGGGTTGCTCGCTTGCCAGCCGTGGCTTTCCTTGAGTCCCATGCTGAGTTTCCATAGGCACCTATACGGGAGAGAGGCTTGGAGTTTGGGGAGAAGAGTGTGTGTGTTGGGGGGGGGAGCAAGAGGGAGAGAGCAGCACACATGCAATAGCCAGCGGCACTTCTGAGCAAGGCCCAGCTAGCCTGATGGGCAAAAAGCTGCTGCTTGGTTGTGTTGTGTTGTGGTTGCTGCAGATCTCAAATCCTTTAAAAGACCAGGAGTAGGGCCGCTGGTGGGTGACTTATGATTCTTTCCGACCCCTTGCCTTCCAAAGCTAGCAGCCTCTTTGCCTTATTTAAGCAACTTCTCCTGTGGTGTTGGGGAAGGAGAAGGAGGAGATGGTAGTGGCCATCAAATACAGTAAACTAGAGCTTTCTTTCCAGTACACCTATATCAAACTTCAGTGTAGGAACCTCATTCTCCACAGCCTTTCCAACATAATGGTGAGCTTGAAGGATTTATCTTTGCAAGGCTTGTGGTGGTCCAATGCCACCAAAAGGTGACTTTAAGGGATGACACCCAGGGTGACCCACACTGACCTCAACCCCCATCCTCAGCCAGTGGGAAGAGGGGGAGATGGTAGTGTTGGCCACAGGGATTTGAAGGAGGGATGGACTTGCTCAGTTTAACTTTGATATATACCATGTTTACTCGACTCTAATGTGCCATCGAATACGGTATACTAGAGGATTCTTTCCATTATTGGGCAATAATTAGTCCAGCTGCTGTGAACAGGAAGAAAATTTGTTCTTTAGATTTAAGGTTGGAATTTGGAGTCAAATCTCATGATAATAAAGCAAGTGCCAAATTAGGAGGGTAATTCTGGAGATTAGATGAAACACTTAGTGCCAATTGGCGTGGCCCGCAGTACACCCCACAACAAAGGTGAAAGCAGGAACCTCATTCTCCACAGTCTTTCCAACATAATGGTGAACTTGATGGATTTATCTTTGCAAGGCGTGTGGGGGTCCACACCACCCAAAAGTAATTTTAAGGAAAATTTCCTGGAGGTGAGAATAAATTTGTTTTTTGAGATGGATTACGCCGTATATCCATGCTTTTTCACTTTTGAGGTTCCTATGTCAGTCTCCCATCTCTTCCATGTTGCCCACAAAGCTGTCTAATATCATACCATATATCACCAAAACTGCCTCTTTCCTGTCATGGCTATGTCTGTTACATAGCGATTCAAAAGCTGTCAAGGGTCTCAAGCCTTCACCATTGCATTCCAGAGACTTTGCAAAAGTGCATTGTTGATACAGTTGTAACCAGGACCATTTTTTTTTAAAATGATTTTTTATTAAAGGTTTTTATAACAACAACAAAACATATAACGAATACATAAACAGACAAAAACAAAAACAAAACAAAAAAAACATGTACCATTTCGAATCTTAATTTCTTATACCTTTCTTCCCCGACTTCCTCATGCCTCCCTTTTCTGTATTCCAAATTCTTATCAATTGCTCAGCAAATCTTCCCTTATTTTAATTTAAATTTAATCTAGTCTTCCTTATTCTCCTTGTCTTAACCCTTGCTAATAGTAACCATTTACTTTCCAATCCAACATCATTCTAACTTTCGTTAATTTTGTAATATTTCTTTAAATAGTCCTTGAACTTTTTCCGTTCTTCTTGCGCTGCTTCTCTTCCCTGGTTTCGGATTCTGCTCGTCATTTCTGCCAGGCCCATGTAGTCTATCACCTTCATCTGCCATTCTTCCAGTGTGGGTAGTTCTTGTGTCTTCCAGTACTTCGCAATAAGTATTCTAGCTGCTGTTGTAGCGTACAAAAAGAAAGTTATGTCCGTCTTTAGCACCCCCTGTCCGACAATACCCAAGAGAAAGGCCTCTGGTTTCTTAGGGAAAGTATATTTAAATACCTTTTTAAGTTCATTATAGATCATTTCCCAGAATGCCTTAATCTTCGGGCACGTCCACCAAAGGTGAAAGAATGTACCTTCCTTTTCTTTACATTTCCAACATTTATTATCAGGCAAATGGTAAATCTTTGCAAGCTTGACTGGGGTTATGTACCACCTATATATCATTTTCATAATGTTTTCTCTTAGAGCATTACATGCCGTAAATTTCATCCCGGTGGTCCACAACTTTTCCCAATCAGCAAACAAAATATTATGACCAATGTCCTGAGCCCATTTAATCATAGCTGATTTAACCGTTTCATCTTGTGTATTCCATTTCAGCAGCAAGTTGTACATTTTTGACAAATTCTTAGTACTGGGTTCTAACAATTCTGTCTCCAATTTTGATTTTTCCACCTGGAAGCCAATTTTACTGTCCAATTTAAACGCTTCATTTATTTGATGATAGTGCAGCCAATCTCTCACCTTCCCTTTTAATTTCTCAAAACTCTGCAATCTCAATTTGTCCCCTTCCTTTTCCAAGATTTCCCAGTATCTTGGCCACTTCGACTCCATGTTCAACTTTTTAACTGCCTTAGCTTCCATTGGCGACAGCCACCTTGGAGTTTTATTTTCCAGCAAATCTTTATATCTAATCCAAACATTTAATAGTGCTTTTCTGACAATATGGTTTTTGAAACTTTTATGTGCTTTAACCTTGTCATACCACAGATATGCATGCCACCCAAAAATGTTATTAAAACCTTCCAAATCCAAAATGTCTGTGTTTTCAAGAAGCAGCCATTCTTTCAGCCAGCAGAAAGCTGCCGCTTCATAGTAAAGTTTAAAGTCTGGCAGGGCAAACCCCGTAACCAGGACCATTTAATGGCTTTTGTCTTTCCCTCATGTACTCTTTTGAGATTGCTTTACCACCTACAAACAAATCTCTAATCCTATAGAAACCATTTGTTTCAAGATCTCCAAATGGGTTATACTGTATTTGTTTGCATGTTTAAAAGGGGGTGATCCAGCAGGGGCATCAGTGATGAAGGCCTAGGAGCCAATTCGGAGTTCCAATTCCACCACGTCATCAATGTTACTTTGAAAAATGGGTTATCCACCTTTTCCTGGTCCATTTGAGGCAGCTTCAGGAAGGGCAGAGCATGTACTGATAGTCTTTTGTGGGTACTTTCTCTCTGTACCCATGCAATATCTACTTTGCCTTTAATGAGTGGCATCAATGATTTAATTTGGAAATCTGCATAGTATAATGCAAGATTGTGTATTCCTAGCCCCTCTTTATTGCTATATCTAAATAAGATTTTTTGACTGAGTCTGGGTCTTTTTCCTAATGAGATAAAGGAGATTAAATTTTTTTGACCATTTTTTAAGTATGTTGCTAAAACCTGAAACTGGAGAGAGAATTTTGGCAGAAATGACATTTTTATAGCTGCAATACAACCTAGCCAGCTAAGGTTTTTGTGCTTCCATTAAGACAGTTGTTTATTACCATTTTGAGCAAAGACTTATCATTTCTTCATTTTCATTGATTAAGATCAGCTGTAAAGATTATCCTGAGGTATTTAAACCCCCCAAGGGCTATCTTCATCTTTGACATTTCTGTTAGCTGCTTTTGAACTGCTGCATAATTAATTTGCAATCCTGAAATTCAATGGAAACTTTTTAAAAGTTCTTTCAAAGATTAAAGCACAACAACTGAATCTTGCCCAATTACCAATGTATCATAATAAAAAGCTACAGTCAGCATAGGGATACACCTCATTCCCCATTCACTTTATTGTACTTTTATTTTGATTTCTTTCATGCCTTCTAGTAGCTGCTGACACAAGCTGGACAGGCTACCTCCACATTATGTCCTGCATTAATGAGGATGATGATGATGATGATGATGACAATGATATTAATAATTATTATTATTAATTTCTATCCCGCTCATCTGGCTGGGTTTCCCCTGCCACTCTGGGTGGCTTTCAAAAGAACATTAAAAACAGAATAAAACTTCCCACCTTACGGGAGAGCATTCCATAGGGCGCCATTACCAAGAAGGTCCTCTGTCTGGTTCCTTGTAACCTTACTTTCAGTGAGGGAACTATCAGAAGGCCATCAATGTTGGACCTCAGTGTCCGGGCTGAAAGATGGAGGTGGAGACACTACTTCAGGTATACTGGGCTGAGGCCATTTAGGACTTTAAAGGTCAGCACCAACACTTTGAATTGTGCTTGGAAACGTACTGGGAGCCAATGTAGGTCTTTCAAGTGTTATATGTTCTCGGTGGCCACTCCCAGTCACCAGTCTAGCTGCTGCATTCTGGATTAGTTGCAGTTTCTGGGTAAGGACCACATAGAACTTGTTGCAGTAATCTAAGTGGGAGATAACTAGAGCATGCACCACTCTGGCGAGACAGTCTGCGAGCAGGTAGGGTCTCAGCCTACCTGAGTATATTGGGGTATTTGGAGTGACAAAGAGTAAGATGCTCCTCCAAGATTCCCCATTTATTGTATAAGTCTGCAATGTTGCCTCCAGGAGGAAGATAAACATTTGTTATAACAAGTTCAAAGTTTTTCCCCGTGATCAGGGCACCACATAGATAGTGTTGTAGTAATCTAAGCGGGAGATAACTAGAGCATGCACCACACTGGCAAGACAGACTGCGGGCAGGTAGATCCTCAGCCTGCACACCAGATTTGACCTGTGCCTTCATAGACAGCTGGGAGTCCAAAATGACTCCCAGGCTGTGCACCTGGTCCTTCAGGGCCACTCTTACCCTATTCAGGACCCCACACCCGTCTGCCCAATATTTCCCCAAAACAGTACTTCTGTCTTGTCAGGATTCAACCTCAATCTATTAGGCTTCATCTATCCTCCGACCACCTCCAGGCACTCACACAGGACCTTCACCTGGTCAGATTTTAAGAGAGAGGTAGAGCTGGGTATCATCTGCATCCTGATGAGCACCCAGCCCAAACCCCCTGATGATCTCTCCCAGCGGCTTCATATAGATAATATAAGCATGGGGGATAGGACAGAACCCTGAGGCACCCCACAAGTGAGAGCCCCTCTATATGGTCCAGAAGGATGTTATGGTCAATGGTGTCAAAAGCCGCTAAGAGATCCAGCAGAACTAGGAAACAACTTTCATCCTTGTCCCTAGCCCGCCGGAGATCATAGACCAGCTTGACCAAGGCAGTTACTGTCCCATGATGAGGCCTGAATCCCGATTGGAAGGGATTGGTGCGCATCCTTCGAGCGTGCATGGAGTTGTTCAGCAATCACCTTGCCCAAGAAGATTTGAGACTGGGCAATAGTTGGCCATATCAGCTGGGTCCAGAGATTTGTTTTTAAGAAGTGGTCTAATGACCGCCTCTTTCAGTGGGGCTGGGAAGACTCCCTCACAGAGGGAAGCATTCACCACCCTGCAGAGCCCATCGCCCAGACCTTCCCAGCTGATTTTTAAGGAGACAGGTGGTTGGTTTCACTCGTCCAAGCATCCTGTCCACATCCTCGGAGGTAACAGATTGGAATTTATCCCATGCAACTAGACTAAACAGGATTCCTGCACTCTCCCGCCCCAGCCCTACTCATATGGTTGGCGTCTACCATTTTCTGAATCCGAGAAACTTTATCTCCCCCTTTTGCCCAGCTTCCAGAATATGCACTCATAAAACTGGGTCTTCCCAATAGGATGCCTGGTCCAAGCTAATGACTTCCTAAAAATCACTGCAACCCCCTCTCCCCACCCACATGACCTAGGTTGCTGTGCCTAAAGGAAACCTGGTGGACAAGCAGCAAGCACAGGTCCATCTGCTTCATACAACCAAGTCTCTGTCACACATGCCAAAAATAAAGTGATATGCCAAAGGATTTCTAACACTTCTACATATGTCTACTGATAATTTATTCCAAGTGAATCGGCCTAGAGAGGCAGTTGGCACAATTACGTTGCCCACTTCAAGGGTGGCAAACTGATTATCAACCCCACGGGGAAACCCCTGTCATTGGCTTACTGGCTCAAGTGCTCTGACACCGAGCCCCCTCTGCTGGAGATGGGGGGCTTTGGGTAGGAGGCAGTAGGGTTCCTGGCTCCTGTCATAGCCTAGTGCCTCCTTCCCCAAGCCTGGGAAGCATTTGCTCAACTTTGGTCAGGAGGCATGATGCTCTGACAGGGTCTGAGAGTGCTCCCACTACCTCCCCAAAGCCCACCTGGATTTGGGTTGGAGGCAGCAGGGTTCCAAGATCCTGTCTCAGAATCTTGCCTGCTTTCCCAAGCTTGGGAAGAATTTGATCAGCTTAAGAAAGGAGGTGGTCTGATGGGGTCCCCAAGGCCTCCTGTATCCTTCCCCCCAAAATGTGGCAGAACTATGTCCCAGCATGTTCCACCAGAAAAATACACTGTTTTTATAAGCCCTTGACCTTCAGAGATGTAGATACTCACGGTGGACAGGTTCCTTATTGCACCCATTTGTTTGGCAGCAGACCATCTTCAGCTGGAGAAATTTACCTTGAGCTGCACTGAAGCTGTAATCACCTGAGTGGCAAAAACTGGAATTCGAACATTCCCGGTAAGTTGCCACTTCAAACTTTGGAACTGAAAAGAAGAAAACGGAATAAATCACAAGATAGGGGAATTTTTTGTTGTTGTTGTTAATTCCCTCCAAATATATTTATTCTTAATGATACTTCTCTTTAACTACATTTTTTTTCTTTAGTGAGAAACAACATAATGCACAGTTCTTGAACCATGAAATGAACCAAAACACAATTCTCCTTCAAAATCCATAATTCTCCAACCGAACTGTGCATACAAATATCCAAATATTAAGAAAAAGCAAGCATTGAAACAGTGGGTGGTATTTCAATTGTGTACTCGGAGTAGGATTTAGTTGAATGCCACTCAGCTATAGTTATTTTGTAACAGCTATAGTTATTTTGTAACATAGTTACTTTGTATTAAGGAAATGACCTGATTTCTCAGATGGGCATGCAGATGAAGAGAGATCTGGAAGCTGAAACCTAGAATGACCAATGTCCCAGGAATCATTGTGAGGCCAAGGGGCCATATAGCCCATCGTTGTGTGCTTAAATCACAGGATGCTCAGGATAAAAAGATGATGCGGCTGCTCTTGAACCAGCAATCCCATGAATCACTCCAAAATTCACCGACAGTTTAGATGCGTGACTTAGTCTTAGTGTCATTGCACTATGAGTTTTCCACCACCCTCAGGAATTTGAAGTCGACAGGGGGTCTCTGAGCATGACATCATATCACACCTCTACTTTCACAGGATTTTAGTTCAAGTAATGCAAGAAGGAGAGATAGGGTTCCTAGAAACCATTTTTCCATTATATCACATCTGGAACAGCTGGTGGAACAGCAAAGAGAGAAAGAACTTGTAGGTGCCCAAAATGATGCATGCATTGAAATTGTAATAATATATTTAACTGAATACTTTGCCTTATGATGGAAGGCAAACCAAAACCAAACCAGAGTCCACTGTTTCTGGTGTAGTGTGGACTTCTAGTTAAGACAGCGAGGGCTAATTTGTGGCTCTAAATAATTTACTGAACTACAGCTTACATCATCTCTAGCCATTTACCATGCTGGCTGAGGTGGATGGGAGCAGTAGTCGAGAAATGTCTAAAGGGCCAAAGGATAGTCAACCCCAGACTGATGCATGCCAGGATCTCTCTGATGTGATGCATGTGATGGAAAGGTAAAGGGAATGCCTTTCCGCCTTATGTGACTGAGTATGGGTGCTGAGTGCTGGACTGGAATCTGAGATGCCAGGGTTCAAATCCCCACTCAGCCATGAAGCTCACTGGGTGACCTTGGGGAGTCCCTGCCTCTCAGCATAATAAACCTGACATGGTTAAATGCATAAAAGAAGAACCATTTCCTTGGAGAAATTGTGGGCTATAAAGGCAATAAATTATGCTAATTTACACAAGAAAGTCATTCCTTGGGGTGACCAAGAGTAAGTGAGAAGATTCAGCTCACCTATGTTGTTACTCAGAGCACCAGAGAAACACGTGTCAGTGTTAATGCAGACTTCGGTCGGGCCCTCTTTGCATGAGGTTCTCAGTGCACGACAGTAGTCACATGAAATAAATGCCGCTGTAGAAAGGAGAAAGAGGTTGGTGGAAGAGATTTCTTGACATAGTAAAGAACTATAATGTGGGAGAAGGTGTCCTTCTTCCTAAGCAGGTGTCATGCAAAAGGGTAGGTGTGTGTTAGCTGTAATGTTCATATTAATTATTGTGTGCCATATTTAGCCACTGCAACATTCCCTTCCATAGAATGGCTTCTTATAGTACCCCTTTATGCACCAGCTGGAAAAAAGAAATAGGAAAAGGAACAGAAATATCTCAATCCTGATGCATGCCAATGATTTTACACTGTGAACAGCCCTGCTTCATGGTGTGAAAGGAGAACACAGTCAAAAGTAAAAAAATGGTGTTTAAATCAAGAAACTACAGAAGAAACCTGCTCATTTATATACGTAGGTGTATTTGTTATTGAAACCCTCTCTGGGAAGAGTCATATTGAGGCAGTGAAAGTCAAAGCACCAAAAACCAAAGGCACATTAATGAAATTATGTTACAATAAGGGAGGGCAGCTGAATGAAGCTGCCCTAAAGATACTTTGCAGCAAAGTGCTTACTGAAATGCTCTATGGCACTGAAATCTGGGGGTCTGAGTCAAACTCCATTAAAGTTTTTGAAATTGTGCAGAATAAAAATGATTTTGAAACTATACACCCTACTACTAGTAATATCAGCAGCTTTTATTCCTACAGAATCTGGGTGGCCAACAACTAAGGCAAGAATGAAATGTGCTCAGTTAAAGTGTGTGTGTGTGTGTGTGTGTGTGTGTGTGTTTTAAATTGCTTCTATGCCAATGCTGTACTATATGGAATTGGGGGCCAAGTTGGTTTTGGTGATTGTTAGGTTTAATCTGAAATCAAGCTAGAATTAAGTTTGTTGGTGTCTCTGGTATCTCCTCACTCTTACATCATGGGTGTTGGTATAGATTAGGGATGTTTGTTCTGTGTTATTTTTGTATACTATTGCTATAAGTTTCTTATGGCCTTTGACTTTGAATACGGTAAGTGCTGGCTAAGGGACCTGCAACTATTTAGAAATGCCAAGACTTCCCCTTGGTATCCACGCCTGAGAACAAAGCTTTCTAGAGATAGTTATCACATCAAAGGTTTGCCAATCTCGTTATAAATGTCTTTGTGGAGCTTCATTTCCAAGTGAAGCCCAGGACAGCCTTGGATGTATATATGCAGAGGCTTTCCATTTCTGATTCACCTCAGGTGGAATTCATGACTCATACCATCTCCTGGTATGCCCCGCAGATGACCTTAAGGTCCATGAATAATCATAGTTTACAGGTCCTGGGCCCTAAAGAAGTCATATTATCCTTCACCAGGGCCAGGGCCTTCTCAGTGATGGCTCCACAATTCTCTGTCCTATGAGACCAGGGCCCTGCAGGATTTAACTTCCTTCCGCGGGGCCTGTAAGACAGAGTTATTCCACCTGGCTTTCAATTTGAACTTGGTCTGATCTTTTATTCCCCTTCCTTCCCTCCCCCTCCCCTTTTTATGAAGATTACCTGCTCTGGGTTCCCAATACTAAATCCCCCCTGGTCTCCTCACCGGCCCAAATAGGACTGATTTAGCCAGCTAGCCCTGGTGATCATGTAATGTTTATTGGATGGATTTCCCCCTGAATTGATTTTTGAGTTCTGAATTTATTGTTATTCACATTTTATACTGTATTTTAAGCTGTTTTTGTTGCATCAATTAAGTGTTTAAATTTGTTGTTAGCCACCCTGAGCCCGTTTTTTGGAACCAGGAAGGGCGACGTATAAATAAAATTATTATTATTATTATTATTATTATTATTATTATTATTAATGTGCTCCTTAAATAGAAACCTAAGAGATCACTTTCTGAAACCTTTGTTTGCAAAAGCAACACCCGAGAAGAAATAGTTTGGTTTCTTTTATAAGACAATAATGGCTTCTTAGAATGCCCCTCTATGCACCGACTGAAAAAATTAATAGGAAAAGGAATTAGATAAGATTGCTATAAGTTGTTTTGGTGATTGTAAGGTTTAATGTGAAATCAAGGTAAAATTAAGCTTGTTGATTTCTCTGGTATCTTCTCTCCCATACATTATGGATGTTGGTTTATACAATGGATGTCTGCTCTGTATTATTTTATTAATACCATTGCTACAAGTTTGTCTTGGCGTTTGGCTAGTGCAATAAAGTTAGGAACTATTCGTGAAATGCTCATTGCTGTTCCAGTACTTGAGATTTTCTCACTCACACACCATTTCTCCATTACCTGACTCTTGTCTTCGAAGGGAGCCTGGCTTAGAGAACATTTACTAAGGGCAACGATATTAGAGAAGTAGGTAATGGTAGGTGTGAATTTATATATACACACCCAGACACACACACACACACACACACACACACGAGAGAGAATTACCTTTTAATCAGGGTGGTATATATGTTAGGGGTTTTGTATTGGATATTGTAACTATGATGTATATTTTAATCATTCTGGATTATAACAAAGATGCAGATTTCTTTGGTTGCTATTGTTTTCTAAATAGCACAGAAGCCATTTGGGAATGAAGCAGTACATATATTAATGAATAAATATTAATATATTCTAGATAGAATGGCTGTCCCAAGTATCCTGGAAACTGTAGCCTTCACTTGTTCGTATGATTCCTCTGTCACAGAAATACATGTTTGCAACTGACTATACTTGGTCATAAAAGAAGGTTGAACGATAAAGAAGGCTGATCGCCGAAGAATTGATGCTTTTGAATTATGGTGCTGGAGAATACTCTTGAGAGTCCCATGGACTGCAAAAAGATCAAACCTATCCATTCTTAAGGAAATTAGCCCTGAGTGCTCACTTGAAGGACAGATCCTGAAGCTGAGACTCCAATACTTTGGCCACCTCATGAGAAGAGAAGACTCCCTGGAAAAGACCCTGATGCTGGGAAAGATGGAGGGCACAAGGAGACGACAGAGGACAAGATGGTTGGATAGTGTTCTCGAAGCTACCAGCATGAGTTTGACCAAACTGCGGGAGGCAGTGGAAGACAGGAGTGCCTGGTGTGCTCTGGTCCATGGGGTCACGAAGAGTCGGACACGACTAAACGACTAAACAACAACACATACTTGGTCATCAAGGCTTAAGTGCTTAAACTCTTGAGTTTACTCTCCTTGGTAAGCCAGCAGTCCTTACTCTCAATTATGCTGATATCCTGTCTTCTCTCACATTCCCGCCCAAGCAGCAAACATTTCTGGAGTCATCAAAAGATGACAAAAGCAATCCCATTCTATTGGTTCCTACTTACCTGAAGAAGGCAGGGCCAAGAGGAGGCTCAGAAGTGTTTTCATCATTTTTGAAAGATCAGTAAACTCAGAGATGGACCAGGCAAGAGAACTGATACAGGGAAAGGTTTTACTTGGAGATATTTATAGGACAAGGATTCATGCTGTGGGCAACACCTGGGAACAAATGGTTCCCTGAGGTCTGGGAGTGGGGGCTGTGTGTTTGCCGAGAAGACACAGAGGGACATAGTGAAATTCAAAGCTCGGTGTTGAAATTGCCTTAATTGTTTATTTTTCATTCCATTAGGTCTTGCCAGAAACCTCTAAGTATTTTTTTTCCTTTATCATTAACACACAATTTAAATTGTAATGGCACCAAAGAAAGAATCGAGGAGCTAAAAAGGCAAGGGCAAAACCAAGATGCAACCTGCATAGAAACCCCCCGAAATATCCTCCTCCAAAGGATTCCTCTTCTGAGAAGGAGGAAGGTCTGGATATCAGATAGTTCTTGGTAAGACTTGGTAAGACTGTAAGCAAGGGAGTAGCCCTCAGGTGAGAAGCGTAGCCCTCAGCCTTCAGCATCTAAGAAAACCCTTAACCCATCATGGCTTCCTAGTGCCTGAAGGTACTGGCGGCTTCAACAAGGAAGACTGATTCTCCTGTCACGGAAGTGGTAATCCTCCTCCCATAGGGAAAAAGGGATGATAAGTGGGCTCTAGAGCTGGTATCAATGACTAAGACAGGGGTCAGACCTTGTGGGGGGCCAGGCTATATTTTGGAGAGGGAAAATAATGAACAAATTCCTATGCCCCACAAATAACCCAGAGATGAATTTTAAATAAAAGGACACATTCTACTCGTGGAAAAACATGCTGATTTCTAGAACGTACTGAACGTACGCAGGCCCGTTTTAGAAGGTGATTGTTCCAGATACGGCCCCTGGGCCTTTGTTTGCCTATGCATGGAAAGTTTGCCTACCCTACCCCAGGGAAATGGAGATGCGGGCTGGACACGAGTCCACCCCATGGGGGGGGGGTGTGGCTGGCCCTCACGTCATAGGGAGTCCCCTCCATGTCATGCCCCAGGCCAACCAATCCGGCCGGCCAGGGGGAATTACGTGCTCTATTTAAGCAGCCCATGGGTGGAGACACTCCCTTTTTTTACTGGTTCCCGCTCATGCAGTTCTTCCTCCCTCCCTCCCTCCCTCCCTCCCTCCCCAAGATTAGCTCTTAATCCTTTGACCTTGCTATTGACCTCAGTTAGTCACCTGTTGAAGAGGCCTGGTAGGATGTTTTTCCACACGGCAAATTGGAACCAGGTATTTGCTTTTTTGCCTGCCTCGTAGCAAATTGTCACAACTCTGTAAGATTTGGGGATCAGGCATTGGAGTATTTGGTTGGAGGTGAGAGGAGGTAGTGGCCATCACCTACCCCTCCAATTTACAGCCAAAGCTCACCCAGGAGTTGGTTCTTCTACTTCCATTGTTGGGGAGCGACAGTCTGTGGCTTTCTTACGAGTCTGGGAGTCTGTGGAAATGTTTCCCTACAAGCGCTATTTAAAATCTTCAACTGCCTGTAGTTTCTTAATTAAATTTATTTTGGTGTGCAGTTCCTTCAGGAGGTGGATAGAAGGCCAACTTAAAGCCTACTTTACTCCTCGCAACGTAGGCTTCCCCAGTAATATCAAAATTAGAAACCTTAGACTACATTTTCCACATACAATTTGTTTCCTCTGATGAAATTCATGGTTCCTAAATTATAAATGAAAAAGGTGCCCTACCGAAATCCCCCCCTTTTTTTAATCTTGCCCCATTTCTATTCGCCTAATGCAATGGGTATAGAAACATACAATCTTTTCCTTTCAGACATTATTGTTTCATGCAGCAGGACCCCTAAAAGTCTTTCATTTTATTGGTATTCTTTTTTTTAAAAGGATGATGGGTTTCTATTGGAAATTAGGGTGCATTTACCATGAGCCATTGCCTTTGCCTTTGCTTTTGTTTTACGTGGTTTCTAACTTTGTTGGAAAGAGCATATTTTTTTTATCATCTTCCAGGCCCCAGAAAAAAGCTCTGCTGAGGTGGTAATACTAGGCACTGCTCAGGGTTATAGACAGGTACCAGGGTTCTGCCATTTCATTCCTCCTTGTTCCAATTGCATCACATTTCTGGCAAAGAGTGAAGATACTTTGAGTCATCTGATCTGCTTGCCTTTAGCCACATTGCCTTTAACTGAATAAAGCTAGATGCTTACATCCGCTTCACTACCCATTTTCAGTAACATCATCATCTTTATGCATTATATTTCTCTATTAACTGGAAACCTTCTTTATTTTCTGATACCTGAACCATTTTTAACAATGTATATTTTATTGGCTTTTATAAATGTCTAACAAAGGAACCACAACACTAAGCAGCTACACAAAAGCAGAATACACCATCCTTTCTGCCATCTCTCCAGCTACCACATAAGTATCCATATTTTTCAAACATTTGTTCTTCTTTTAAATTTTCAACAAAATTCTTCTATGTTATTTCATCAGCCTTGTATGGAAGCATCCATCCAGAGTGTGGTCATCTTCAACTAAAGCATCAAACAGGTGACGACATCCAGATTTGTGATGATTCTGCTGATAGCACATTGCTTAGATGCTTTTAGCTAGGATACAAAGTAAATGGCCACAGGATGGCATAAAATGCATACGTTGTTTCTTTCTTTTCAGCACTGTTACATTATGGTTTATTTTCTCAGTTATATTCAATATTCATACATTTTCATACATTTGGTCCCTTCCCCAAACATGTAATTAACTCAACATTTGGACAACCAATAATCTTGATGCATCATGCAAGTATAGAAAGTGATCTGTTTTCTTAAGAAACTTCTTAAACCATGTAAAGTATGAAAGGAAACACAACTGTGGGATAAAATCAATTTCTTCCTGTACAACAGCGGTTCTCAACCTGTGGGTCCCCAGAGGTCATTGGACTACAACAAATCTACTTTTTATTCAACATTTCCTATTTTCACTCCCTTCACAGAGGCACATAGTTATGTAGCTAAGATCTTTATTGTCACAGCAAAAAGCAATGGTGACAGAGGGAATCCTTGACAGGTGCCCCTGTTGAGGTTTCTTGGAGCATCATCATATCCATTTACCATAATTAGAGCTGAAGATTTTGAGTAAATTTGTTGAATCGTGTGCAGAATTTTTTCTCCAAATTCTAATTTAGAAAGTAAGAGATTCAAATAGGTCCACTCAACTCTGTCAAACACTTTAAAAGCATTGAGTGAAATTAATGCCCCGGGAGCATTTCGTAGCTGCAGGTCATAGATTATATTAAGAACTCTCCTTACAAAGTCTGCTGTATTTCTTGAGGGTATGAATCCTGTTTGATCTGTGGTGATGTATTGACCTATGAAGACATTTAATCTCTTAACCATGACAGCTGTGAATAGTTTTGCATCCACGTTTATTAAAGCAATCGTTCTTTATGAATCAGTTTGGTGGAGTCTTTCATTTATAACCATTTTTATTAATTTTTCAGTTTATACATCTCAAAATAAACATTTTACATAATACCATGTAACATATGACTTCCCTGCTTGTATAATAAATTATTTTTAAATACTGCAGAACTTCCTTCAGGTCCAATCTGTAAATCGAAACTTTTCTGAAACATGAAAAACCAATACAGTGGTACCTGGGGTTATATACGCTTCAGGTTACAGACTCAGCTAATCCAGAAATAGTACCTCGGGTTAAGAACTTTGCTTCAGGATGAATACAGAAATCGTGCTCTGGTGGCGCGCAAGCAGCAGGAGGCCCCATTAGCTAAAGTGGTGCTTCAGGTTAAATGCAGATTAGACAAATTAAAGGGGAATAAGGATAGCAATTACTACTTTGATGACAATATTCTACGTTCATAACTGAAAGTAGTATGATTCCAAATGGCTACCCACTCTGCATATGCCATTCATAATTTTATCAATGTCTATTATAAATTCTACACCCTTCCAATTCTTCCAGTCAAATGTATGTATTGGTGAGCTATGGGGTCGAAACATGAGCAAAATCTTTGACTAACTGATTCAGGAGAAGGAAAACTCTGATCCTGAGCCTCCTCTGAGATGATGAAAAGAATGCTAGTTAGGGGATGCGGGTGGCATTGTGGGTTAAACCACAGAGCCTAGGACTTGCTGATCAGAACGGTGGCGGTTCAAATCTCCGCAACGGGTTGAGCTCCCATAGCTCGGTCCCTGCTCCTGTCAACCTAGCAGTTCGAAAGCACGTCAAAGTGCAAGTAGATAAATAGGTACCACTCTGGCGGGAAGGTAAACGGCGTTACCGTGCGCTTCTCTGGTTTGCCAGAAGCGGCCTAGTCTAAAAAGAAAAAGAAAAAAAGAAAGCTAGTTGTCTGATTTCCACTCACCTGGGGAAAGGATGACCAGGAGGAGGGATGTGCCCATTAGTGCCTTCATAGCACTGTAATAAGCAACAGCCAGGAAGAGCTGGACCACCACAGGCAACTGACACAGAAAAGAGTCCATTCAGATGAATTTAAAGGAGAAAGAAAGGGCCCTGAGGGCAACCCTTGGGAAACCTGGTTTCTTGGGATGTGGGAAGTAGTGTTAGGATTTTTATCCACCCAAACTGCTCAGTAGTAGCTCTCTGGTTGCTTATATCATGTGAGTGCCTGAGAGTGGACTGCAATAAGATCAAACCTATCAATTCTTAAGGAAATCAGCCCTGAGTGCTCACTGGAAGGACAGATCCTGAAGAAGAGAAGAGAAGACTCCCTGGAAAAGACCCTGTTGCTGGGAAAGATGGAGGGGACAAGGAGAAGGGGACGACAGAGGACGAGATGGTTGGATAGTGTTCTCGAAGCTACCAGCATGAGTTTGACCAAACTGCGGGAGGCAGTGAAAGATAGGAGTGCCTGGCATGCCCTGGTCCATGGGGTCACGAAGAGTCGGACACGACTAAACGACTAAACAACAACAACAACAAAGTCGTTTTACAGCTACTGATTGACTCTTTCTTCCGCTATGTGATGCCAGAAGATGAGCGTGCTCCTCTCAGGAGGGAGGGGTCGCTTATCAATGGTCTCTCTGGACTGAGGAAGATTAACAGCCAGAGGGTGACCAGAGGGAGAGGCGCCCCAGTGCCTTAGGAAGGTGGTGGCCTTCCTGGGCATTTTCCCAACAAGTAGTGACTATTTGTCCTAGAACATGTGATCCCAGATTACAAAGTTTGTTTTAAAACAAAGTTATGGCGTGACTGTTTGAAAGCATTCCACTCTCTTGATTTCTTGGCATTGATTCTGTTGTCTGCTGGAACACCAATTGCCCCCATATAGAAAATTTCACAGAATTTGAGAGTTTGGGTTTCTTCTAAAACTATGTGGCGTTCAACATTGGTTGAAAATCATGAATTACCTGTTGCCAAAGGCTTGGAAGACCCTGAAAATTTTTGTGCTGTTGGGTGGGATTTTATCATAAATATAGATACCCAGGAATTCCTCTACATGGGAAATTTGGCTTTTGTATTGTTCTTAAGTACTTTTCCTCTTGGATATCTCTCCTGGATATACTGCACTGCTGTTTTCTACAGCTTTTAGTTTTTCACATTGATTTGTTTGATTTTATTTTAGTTCAATAAAATAAAAATAAAATGGAGTAGATAAGTATGTGTGCCAGCTTGAGCTCCTTGGAGAAAAATGGGAATATGAGGTGTTAGTGGAGGGGTAGGGCCTCGGGGGGGGGGTAGTTTTTCTTGGGTAGTTTGTCCACCTTTGGTCCTCACCCAGCACTCAACTTTCCCCTGTGGGTCATAGAAGCTGTCAGCATTCGACAGCTGCTACATCCTGGGAACAGCTTCAGCTGGCTGGCTGGCTAAGCCAAGTGAGGGTAGCTGATGGGTCCCAGACCTTCAGTGAGTTGGGACTTTCCTTACATGTGGTAACAGGCTCCATCAGTTTGAGTGGACAAAACCCATCATGGGTCCAGCAGTCAAGAAAGTGATTCCTGAACATGTTGTAGAAGAAAGTGAGGGACTGATGGTGCTTGGTACCTGAGAAGGTAGCTGAACCAAGAGAACGAATACTCTGATGATAAATCTACTCTGTCTTCTGGGATATATTCATGGGGGGGGGGGGGCTAAGAAATAAACCTGACACAAATCCAGAGTGGAGTCCATAAGACAGTTGGATGGCATAAGGAAGTCCTTATGGCAACTCCTGCAGCCAAGATGGTGCCAGATGTCTTGCTCTGCTTTCTTTTGAACCATCTCAGTGAGTCTAAGAGAGGAGTCTTGTCACTCGGGCAGCCCAGAACGTCCATACTCATTCCACTGTTTGCACCCTGGGGAAGTAATTTTAGTGCTGCTAATGAAGCAGTCCAGGTACACTCAATTGTCTCTTGAGACAAACTGATGCCAATCATCATCATCATCATCAGTGCTCTCTCTTTTTAAGAAAAATAGTTGCCAGTAGTCACCATGAAGTTGCTGCAGTAAGTGCCACACTTTTAACATTCGGGGGGAGGTGCTGGTACTGTTTACCCTTGAGTATCCCTCCCCGAATCCGGAAGAAGAAGAAAAAGGAGGAGGAGGAGGAGGAGGAGGAGGAGGAGGAGGAGGAGGAGGAGGAGAAGAAGAAGAAGAAGAAGAAGAAGAAGAAGAAGAAGAAGAAGAAGAAGAAGAAGAAGAAAAGATTTTTTTGTCACTCTTAATCTACAGATCATCTCTGGACACTTGGGAGTACATACCATGCAAATATCTCACATAGGCGCCATATGCCCAATTGTTTCAGTTGTATATCAATATTAACTCAGTTGTGGGTTCAAAATTACATAGAAGATTAAATTACTCAGAGTATCATTTCATCTTCACAGCATAAGGGAGGGTGAGGGCATTGGAAGAAACAGGGAGAGACTCAAAGTGGCATCCAACACTTTACAACAACAAAAACACGCATGTCAGTGTTTGGTACCATCACATCAAATTGTGTGATGATAACTTTAGAAGTGTCTAAATCTGTGCAGTTTGGAAATATTCAGTCTGCCATATTGACTCATAATGGCATCTGATGGTTTCCAAATGTACACCACAACACACTCCTCACTCCAGAAACCATCATGCCAAATTTTGCGATGAAGTAATCAGTGCAGTTTGGAAAAGCTTGGCATGACATTTTTATTCAAAATGGCATCTGATGGTAACCAAACATGAACTAAATCTGGCTTCTTCACCTTGAAAACTGTCATGCCAAATTGACATCAATGTCTCAGGAAGAGTTTAAACGCATAGGGAACAGATGGATGGAGAGATTGGCAGTACTTTAATCAGTCCTGAACTACTTTCTGAAGAAGGAGTTGTTAGTAAAATGATGGCAGAATTGGTTTGACAACATTTAAGAATAGTTACTAGAATAGTAGTTGCAGTTTGACGCTGAAATAGTTCTCCTTGGGAGCTCTGGCCTTTTGCAAACATGTTGTGTGCTTCTACCTCTCTTTCCTATCAGGATAATAAAACCTGCCTGGATGCTTTGTTTGGAGAGATTCCCAGTGAGCGCTGATGTCACCAAAATTCAGTTAGAGAGACGTGGAACATATGAATGCTGTTGGCACTGAATATGGGATTTCAAGCACGTGCAAATAACAAGCTTGGTTCAATTGGAACAAGGAGAAATAATATTCCAGAAGGCAATTATAAAAGCTCACTCTAATGACTCTGGCTCCATTGCCCAATATTCAGTGCATACTGCTGTGTCCCTGGCACAGTTCACTATCCCTGAGCTATGTCAGCTTTGCTACCTAGGTAGTCACCTGTACCAGATCGTGGTTACTTTGATTTGGGGCCTGGAAGATCAGAAAAAAAGGATATGCTTCTTTGAATCAAGTTGGACCCCATACCGAGTTAGAGGAAACAGGGGCACTGCGTCAGCATCAATATGTTGCTCTATCTATCAATGTATTAGCAAATTCTCATAGTTCCTTGGACATCAAGTTAATACATAGGTGGTGTAGAATAGCAGAGCAATTGTACAAATTACTTTTGGATAGCGCTAATGTTTAGGAAAGGTTTTAGTTACAGGCAGACATGCCATCACTTGTGGTGGGACTGTCCAAGAATAGAAGTTTATGGGTGGGTGGAAATACATTCAGAAATTTCTCTTATTAAATGGGAAAAATTAAACCCTGTCAAGTTATTAATTGCAGGAAAGTTATCAAGAGGTTGATGATGTTACATACTTGTTTGGCAGTGTTTTGGTTGGGTGCACACATTTGGCACCACATCTGAAACGGGAAACAGTGACATAAAATCTATGTGGGACTGTCCAAGAATAGAAGTTTATGGGTGGGTGGAAATAAATTCAGAAATTCCTCATATTATATGGGAAAAATTAAACCCTGACACAAAATCTATGTTGCACATACTCATAGTCTAAGCAGATGATTTTGAATTTCCGGGGTGAGCTCCCGTTGCTCGGTCCCTGCTCCTGCCAACCTAGCAGTTCAAAAGCACATCAAAGTGCAAGTAGATAAATAGGTACCGCTCTGGCAGGAAGGTAAACGGCATTTCCGTGCGCTGCTCTGGTTCACCGGAAGTGGCTTAGTCATGCTGGCCACATGACCCGGAAGCTGTACGCCAGCTCCCTCAGCTAATAAAGCGAGATGAGCGCCGCAACCCTTGAGTCAGTCACGACTGGACCTAATGGTCAGGGGTCGCTTTACCTTTACTATTACAATGGCAAATTTTATGTGGATGGAGCCCTGCCCATTGGCTGCTCTATCTCATGTGCAGCTTCTGAATGTATCATTTCGTTTTTAGACTGGACCGTAAGGAATAGAGTTTGGTGACATCAGATTTTCAACATCGTGATGTATCACCAGCCACACATTAGGATCTGGAGATACATCACAGTTTTAAACACCAAGCTGCATTTGACCCAGCCTCGCAAGGAACCTGCCTGAAACTGCCCCCCCTCTCACTGAGTCAAGAATGACACAGCTTTTTTGCGCTGCTGAGCTGCAGGGTGCAAAGGCTCCCACCCCCAGCTGAGCAAGCCACAATGTCCCTCTGGCTTGCACACCAGCTGGAAGGACAAAGGAGCTCCTGCTCCCCAGCTGAGCTGAAATATACTCGGAGTCCTGTAGTGATTTCATGCTCTTTATTGCAGCTCGTAAAACAGTGATTGAATTGCCCCCCAAACCTCAATGAGTCCTGTCTGATTGGCTGATTCTGCTTCCCTCCTGGAGCCTGATTGGTCTTTTCCTGCGAGCCAGTCAGTTGTTGCATTGTTGGATACTACTTGCCTGTTGTTCAAATGCAGCGAGGCGGTACTCCAAGTCCCCTTGGTGGACCAGTGTATACTGGTAGCTGGTGAGGAAAATCGACCACCTGAGGACGCGGGGTGACAGTACCTGAGGGGTCTGCTTCTTAGGGGCACATAGGCCAAGCAGTGGCTTGTGGTCTGTCACGACGGTAAAGGGGCGCCATATTGGTGTTTTGCAACTTTCTGACCTGTTGCAGGACCTTAGCCATACCTTAGCAGAGTATATGCAGAGTTCATGAAAGCAATCGGTTGCAGGCAGGACGGACGAAACAGGAAGCATTCACTTGTTACTTATAGGTGTTTAATATATACATTGGACTTCAAGTTACTATTCACAGGAACAGAACAGAACATGGATCTTTAACTAGCTCTCTCACCACACAACTCTTACATTAACACTCAACTCTCAACGCTCTACTAACACATTCCAGTCAGAAGGCCGTAAATCATTATTCCCGTGAGAGAGCTTGACCAATCCTGGAGCTGTCTCCAGGCCTCTATATCGCCAGGCAGATTTTACTCCTTTACAGTGCCTTGGCTGTCAGCCAACTCCTAACTGACTCTGTGTGAAGCTGCACGTATTCAAAATCCCAACATGCCCATACAAGAAATCATGAAATTTCTCCCTTCACAATTGCCAGGCCCTCTTTGTCTATATGCGAATAATTCCTCTGGAGTGGAGAGGGTCTGGGAAAAGTAAGCTACTGGCCCCTCTCTTTCATCCAGAAGTTGCAACCTCTATCAAAGTGCTCCAGGACTGAGTTCGAGACAAGCAGATCTTTGACTGCTTGAAACACAGCCTCCTGGCACTGCCCCCACAAGCAAGGGGCCCGCTTGTCAAGCAGTCTGTGTAGCGGCTTCACTACCGCTGCCTTGTGGGGTAAGAAGGCATGGTCAAAGTTCAATAGTCCCAAGAAGGCCTGGAGTTCCACCTTACACTTAGTTGCTGGGGTGTCGCAAATAGCCTGCACCTTGTCCCCAGTAGGTGGACTCTATCTGTGTCCACCATAAATTCTAGAAAATCCACCTGTTGCACTCATAGCAGACTCTTGCCCCACTTCACCTTGATGCCGGCAGTCTGAAAACGGTGCAGGATGGTGCAGAGTCAGTCCCCGAACTTTCCTGCCGTGGCCCCGGTGACCAACACATCATAGAAGAAGGGGGGGTGGCGGGAATTCCTTTGAGGAGAGAGTCCAGTCAATTTTGGAATATGGCTGACACCACGCTGACACAAAATTTCAGACGCTTGACACGGAACACTCCCCTGTGAATTACAATCATCTGTGCCTCGGTGGTGCCCTAGTCCACTGGCAAATGCTGATAGGCCTGGGCCAGGTCCAGCTTGCCAAAAATCTTAGACCCCGTCAGGGTGGTGAGGACATGGATGACCACTGGCACCAGGTATGTATGAGCCGTAAGGGCCTTGTTTATGGTACATTTGTAGTCTCCGCATATGTGGACTGAGCCATTGAGCTTGACAGGTGTGACGATTGGCATTTACCAGGGGGCATTAGGCACCGGCTCAAGCACTCCTTGCTCGACGAGCTGGTCTAATTCATCATTGATGCAGAGTTTAAGAGTGAACAGGACCCGGTGGGCCTTGAACCTGATGGGTCATACGGCAGGGTCTAGTTGTAGGCCAATGGGGGACTAGTATATCATCCCAGTAGTCCGCCAAAAACCTTTGGAAACTCTTTGCAGATTGTGTCCACATCCATGTGGGAGCTGGTGCGGTTCACTCCAGTGATGGCTAGCCCCAGCGGTCCAAACCACGCCAACCCCAGTAAGCTAACGTAGGGCTCCTTGACCACGATCAAGTCCAGTCACTGCTTCTGCCCTCAATATTGTACGTTGAAGGTTCCCACCCCCATCGTGGGGACCTTCGCATTTTTGGAAGTACTGGGGGATGAATGGGTCAGGCCTAAGCACTGGGAAACAATTTCCTTAATGTCTGTGCCGAGGGTTGAGTCTGGACAGGGTTGGACAGGGTTGAGTCTGTATCAAGCTCCATGCGGTACGGGGCTTCCTCTATCTGTACCTCGATGTAAATTTTTTCTGCATTAGAAAGAGGCAACTGGTATACCTGAAAGTCTGTGATCTCCGTTGAGTTGCCCTGGCATATCTTGGGCCTGGGACTCTTGGTCAGCCATCTGGTTTGAAATGTTGGGCGGGAGGGGGCATGGCACACCCGGGCGATGTGTCCCACTTTTCTGCATTGTCGGCATTCTGCGTAGCGGAAACGGCAAGTCCTCCGCTCGTGGCTCTCCCCGCAGCTTGTACAGTTCCCCTCTTCTGGACGAGGCTGTCTTGGTGGGCATGCAGCTTGTGAGTGGTGCTGCACTTGGTGCACATCCTCCTGGTTGGATTCTGAGTCGTCAGTGAGGTCCTCGTGGTGGACCCACAGTTGGGATGACATGTTTGACTTGAATCCTTGCGCTGACTTCTCAGCAGCTTCAGTTGCTAGAGCCTCCTCTAGGGTGACCTGGAACTTCAGGTCCTTCTTAGCGTAGAGGCGCTGCTGCAGCTTCTCATCCATCAGGCCACCCACAAAGTGGTCTTGGCTCAGGTCTTTGAAGTTGCCGATCCGGGCAGCCTGGCAGAGGGAGGTCACAAAACCGGTTATGGTTTCTCCGGGGGCCTGCCGCTTTGCATAGAAGGCATTGTGACATGCTACCACCGAGGGCTGTGGTGAGAATTGCCCCTTCAGCTGTTCCTTTATCATGTCGTAGGGAACGGTTGCAATATTTGCGAGGAGGGCTCGGGACATCTCGAATGTTTCTTCTCCACAGACGCTGAAGAAGGTGGCCCTCTTCTTGGCTGCATCAGTGATGTCCTTTGCCTCTAGGAGGAACTGGAAGCAGGTGGCCTATTCTTCCCAGTCTCCTGAGTATGGGCTGAACGGCATGAAGCTGTTGTCTGTCGCCATTCTGGGTCCTGGAGCTGTAGCCTGAATGCATGGTGCGATGCTGTGCTGCCTGTGGTGGCTGTGTGCGGTGCATGGCAGACAGCTCAGCAGGATCCCATCCTTGTCACTAGTGAAATATACCTGTAGTCCTGTAGTGATTTCATGCTCTTTATTGCAGCTTGTAAAACAGTGATTGAATTGCCCCCCAAACCTCAGGCTCTTATATACATTAATTACACAATGAGTCCCATCTGATTGGCTGATTCTGCTTCCCTCCTGGAGCCCGATTGATCTTTTCCTGCAAGCCAATCAGTTCTTGCATTCTAGGATCCTTCTTGCCTATTATTCTAGGATCCCAGCTTAGTACATAACATGAGCATTATACTGCTCCTGCCCCCCAGGTAAGCAAGCCCTGACGCCTCTCTGCCTCACGAATGAGGCACTGGGAGTCAGGAACAGTTTAACAGAACCCCCACCCTGTCTCAGACGGGGTGGAGGCTTTTCAAAACTGTATGAAATTTATGAATTAAATAACAAATATATAAAACCGCATTGATGGGTATCTGGAATGGACCAAGGGAAAATGGAACAGATAAGGAGCTTCTTTGGTTTTTCATAACTGTGTTTCAGAAAAATATAACTGCAAATTTTGTGGGAGTGATTAAATAGGTTTGGTTTAACTATTCTAGTATCTGGGCAGCTGACACTGTTTTTTTCTTCTTTTCTTTTAGAACTCATACTTACTTTTTTCTGCATAAGTGTAACACAGAGGAATAGTGAATTATCATTTGTTATGGCATGATAGGATGTGCTATTCTCAAGACCTCTATGTGGTATTTTATTTAGGTTTGTATTTCTTACCTTAGTAGTAGCAGTTTGTGCCTGTTGACGTGAAAGCAACCAAGCACCTTGGGGCATCTTAAGCAGGAGAAGCTGAAAAGAGAGACCCAATCTCAAAATGCTGAAAAATGTTGACCCAAGACAGTTCAGCCTACAGCTCAGCCTAAAAAACTTCTCTATGCACAAATTTAGCTGTTATAAAGTGCATTTAGCCTCAGAGGTATGTGTTCAATTGAGTTTCTGCACCGTGCACATTGTAGTTATTAAATACATATATTCAGTGTTGTAACCAGATCATTTGTCTTTCAGAAACACAAAGTAATTTTGACAGATAGTACACGTCTTTCAGATTCAACTTGGCATCAGGGCCACTTGAGCTTCGGAGCAATACATAGGAACAACTGCATCAGTAGAGCATAGGAAGGGATCCAAATGAAGGCTTGAATTTCTCAGAAATCTCACATATAACATGGGAATTCAAAGATCGTTCATACAATTGGATGCACATTCCATGTAGATTTTCTGGACCCCTCTTCCACTCACTCCCAGCATTCATTTCGCAGCAATGAATGTCAGTAAACACATTCACAGCCCTCCTGAAGATCAGTGCATAACTCAAATCATCTTCTTGTACCAGCTCTTGACTTCTCTGAGACTTAATTTGTATCCCCACATTTGGGCTACTTAATTGCATGTACAATGTTTTCCTTACTATCAGAACGTCCATTCAGTGTGTCAATGCATGTCTAAGTTGTGCACAGTCATTTCCAGACTTGTGGTTGGCCCTTCTGGTTGATTTTCCCAGGGCCTCTTATTACTTGTCTATTTGCCTTGGGTTGTTATATTTTAAGAAATATAACCTTCTTACCACATAATTAATGGATACATCATATAAGACAGTGGAGGATAAGTTTTTAAATAATTAAAATGATAATCAGAGAAAAACCAGGTGACATAACAGGGTTATCATATTGTTGAGAGACTGTCATAGACAAGTCTATTGACCCAACATGTTGGAGGAATAGTTAAACTAAACTATCTAGGAAGATGGTCACAGTCCAAATTCAAGAATTTGCACTCAAAAGCATTTCTGAGAAAAAATAATAGCTTCTGCATACTGCTGACATAACCTGGACTTAAGCAGCTGAATGTCATCCCATAAATGTTTTCCCAGTCTGAAAAGCTGCTCTGTCACTGCAGTAGATCTGTAGAAGATGTCCTGCAACTACAAAACGGCTTCCAATCTTCAAGTAACATTCAACTCTCTGGATGCTCTCTTTCATGAACAAACGTAATCTAGGTTAAAACTGAGCTCTTTAACCTTTAACATTTGTGCAAAGCTGGGCATTTCCAGAGGTGTACCTTTCATGACAACCCACCCTATTCCCCTGGGACACCCAGGAATCTGCATATGTTTGCAAGAAGCATGCTGTCATGTCTATAAATACACAAATGAGACCAGCAACCAAACATTGGCAGTGCTGCTCTTCCTCAGGAAGGCCATTCTCTCCTCCCCCCACTGCCCCACTTTACATCTTTCTAGTTCAGCTGACACACAACATTCTGGAGCTACTGACATGCTCAGTCCTCATTGGGCTCTTTGGAGTTTGGGTGTTATTCTTGTCTTTGCTCTTTCTTCTCCTTTGTTTTGTTTGCTTAAGACCTTTTGTAGTGCTGCACAGCAGTTAATGGGACATGGAACAGTGTGGGGCATATCATCTGCTTTTATGTCATGTGCAACTGCACCACAGCCTAGGACATTTGTTCAATCAGATTGCAGGTGACAGTTTTGAATTTGCATTGTTCTCTATAGGCAAGGGGACATGGTTGTTGGACGTCTACAGCCATTTTAGAGTGGCAGCAAAGTGTTACAATCACAAGCCTTGTTATTTCGTTTTCATAATTTCATTTTAAGGCGTTTTTCTCACATGCTTGTGTTGTTGATCTGTGCCTTCAAACATTTATCAATAACTCCACATTCCACCCCTGTAGAACCATGTACGTTTTATGTGCCTATCCAAGGCAGAAAAGCCAACATTAGAGAATCCCCAACAGATGACAGTGCAGCCTGTTTTTGAATAGCTCCAGATTAAGGACATATGGATGAGATTCACACTGAAGACTGGGTTCGAAGCAGCTGTAAGGCATTAGCTCGGTTCCATTCAAAACAGTGTGGCTAAGGGCAGCCACCACCAAATTATTATAATACTGTGTCCATGGCACCCATCGGTACCCCTGAACTATGTCCCGCTTTACCACATGAGCACTTACCTGAGCTGTTCCTTTAGGCTTTAGCTACATTTTGATCTGCGCCCTTGAAGACCAGAACTTTGCCATGGAACTAATTTTGTATTCCCAATAAAGTTGGACCCCACACCAAGTGAGAGAAAAGATGGAGGCACTGGTTCATAGTCAACATATCTCTTAATCCCTCAATAAACTACTTCCCATGGACCTTGGATATTCAGGTAATGCATAGGTGAACTTCTCCCCCATTAATTTTGGAATAGTGTCAATGTGGTGGAGGTATTCCAGTTATAGAGAGACCACCATTTGAGATGGGATGCCACAGAATACAGTTTTTGGCTTTATGTGGAAAATATATTCAATAATTTTAATATTCTGTGGCAGTGTTTCTCAACCTGTGGGTCCCCAGATTTTGTTGGACTACAACCCCCATCATTCATATTTTTTTTAAAAAAAGATATTTATTGGAGTTTTACAAAAACATAAATTTAAAAGATCATATAATAAGAAAGAAATACAATAAAAGAAACATAGAAAAATACATAAAATAAGAAAAAGAAGAATAAAAACAAATCCATTTTTGTAACCCTAACTCATTATCTGATTTCCTTGGCCTCCTCACACCTCCCCTTTTTGTATCCCCATTTAAATAATCAAATCAGCAAATCCTTACCCTCTTTCGTTTATCTTAACTCTATATCTTAACATATTATAACTCTATATTTTCATCCATTATCAATTAACTTTGTTGCTAATGCCACTTATTTTCAATCCAACATCATTTTTAACATTCATTAATTTTACAGTGTTTCTGAAGATAGTCTTTAAATTTCTTCCAGTCTTCTTCCACCAACTCCTCTCCCAGGTCTCGGATTCTGCCAGTCATTTCCGCTAATTCCATATAGTCCATCACCTTCATCTGCCACTCTTCCAGGGTGGGTAAATCTTGTGTCTTCCAATACTTTGCAATGAGTATTATTGCTGCTGTTGTTGCATACATAAAGAAATTTCTATCCTTCTTTGGCACCAATTGGCCGACTATGCCAAGGAGAATGGCCTCTGGTTTCTTCAGGAAGGTATATTTAAATACCTTTTTCATTTCATTATAAATCATCTCCCTGAAAGCCTTAATCTTTGGGCATGTCCACCAAAGGTGAAAGAATGTACCTTCATTTTCTTTACATTTCCAGCATTTGTTATCGGGCAAATGATATATTTTTGCAAGCTTGACTGGTGTCATGTACCACCTGTATATCATTTTCATAATATTCTCTCTTAAGGCATTACATGCCGTAAATTTCATACCGGTGGTCCACAACTGTTCCCAGTCCACAAACATAATGTTATGACCAATATCTTGTGCCCATTTAATCATAGCAGATTTGACCGTTTCATCCTGCGTATTCCATTTCAACAGCAAGTTATACATTCTTGAAAGTATCTTAGTTTTGGGATCTAACAATTCTGTTTCCAATTTTGATTTTTCCACCTGGAAGCCAATTTTTTTGTCCAAATTATAGGCCTCTCTTATTTGATAATAATGAAGCCAGTCTCGCACTTTACAACCCCCATCATTCATAGCCAGCATGATCTGTGGTCAGGGATGATGGCAGTTGTAGTCCAATGACCTCTGGGGACCCACAGGTTGAGAACCGCTGTTGTATAGGAACAAATTGATTTTATCCCACAGTTGTGTTTCCTTTAATACTTTACATGGTTTAAGAAGTCTCTTAAGAAAACAGATTACTTTCTATACTTGCATGATGCATCAAGATTATTGGTTGTCCAAATGTTGAGTTAATTACATGCTTGGGGAAGGGACCAAATGTATGAAAATGTATGAATATTGAATATAACTGAGAAAATAAACCATAATGTAACAGTGCTGAAAAGAAAGAAACAACAGATGCATTTTATGCCATCCTGTGGCCATTTACTTCGTATCCTAGCTAAAAGCATCTAAGCAATGTGCTATCAGGAGAATCATCACAAATCTGGATGTCGTCACCTGTTTGATGCTTTAGTTGGAGATGGGCACACTCTGGATGGATGCTTCTATACAAGGCTGACGAAATAACATAGAAGAATTTTGTTGAAAATTTAAAAGAAGAGCAAATGTTTGAAAAATATGGATACTTATGTGGTAGCTGGAGAGATTGCAGAAAGGATGGTGTATTCTGCTTTTGTGTAGCTGCTTAGTGTTGTGGTTCCTTTGTTAGACATTTATAAAAGCCAATAAAATATACATTGTTAAAAATGGTTCAGGTATCAGAAAATAAAGAAGGTTTCCAGTTAATAGAGAAATATAATGCATAAAGATGATGTTGTTACTAAAAATGGGTAGTGAAGCGGATGTAAACATCTAGCTTTATTCAGTTCAAGGCAACGTGGCTAAAGGCAAGCAGATCAGATGACTCAAAGTATCTTCACTCTTTGCCAGAAATGTGATGCCATTGGAACAAGGAGGAATGAAATGGCAGAACCCTGGTACCTGTCTATAACCCTGAGCAGTGCCTAGTATTACCACCTCAGCAGTGCTCTTTTCTGGGGCCTGGAAGATGATAAAAAAATATGCTCTTTCCAACCAAGTTAGAAACCACGTAAAACAAAAGCAAAGGCAAAGGCAATGGCTCATGGCAAATGCACCTAATTTCCAATAGAAACCCATAATCCTTTATTAAAAAAGAATAAAAATAAAATGAAAGACCTTTAGGAGTCCTGCTGCATGAAACAATAATGTCTGAAAGGAGCAGATTGTATGTTTCTATACCCATTGCATTAGGAGAATAGAAATGGGGCAAGATAAAAAAAGGGGGGGATTTTGGTAGGGCCCCTTTTTCATTTATAATTTAGGAACCATGAATTTCATCAGAGGAAACAAATTGTATGTGGAAAATGTAGTCTAAGGTTTCTAATTCTGATATTACTGGGGAAGCCTACCTTGCGAGGAGTAAAGTAGGCTTTAAGTTGGCCTTCTATCTGCCTCCTGAAGGAACTGCACACCAAAATAAATTTAATAAAGAAACCACAGGAGCCCACTTATCTTCCCTTTTTCCCTATGGGAGGATTACCACTTCCCTGACAGGAGAATCAGTCTTCCTTGTTGAAGCCACCAGTACCTTCAGGCACTATGAAGCCATGATGGGTTAAGGGTTTTCTTAGATGCTGAAGGCTGAGGGCTACTCTTCTCATCTGAGGGCTGCTCCCTTGCTTACAGTCTTACCAAGTCTTACCAAGAACTATCTGATATCCATACCTATCTCTTTCTCAGAAGATGAATCCTTTGGAGGAGGATATTCGGGGGGGTTTTCTATGCAGGTTGCATCTTGGTTTTGCCCTTGCCTTTGTAATCCCTCGATTCTTTCTTTGGTGCCATTACAATTTAAATTGTACGTTAATAATAAAGAAAAAAAATGCTTAGAGGTTTCTGGCAAGAACTAATGAAATAAAAAATAAACAATTAAGCCAATTTCAACACCGAGCTTTGAATTTCGCTATGTCCCTCTGCGTCATCTTGGCAAACACACAACCCCCACTCCCAGATCTCACGGAACCATTTGTTCCCAGGTGATGGCCACAGCATGAATCCTTGGCCTTTAAATATCTCCAAGTAAAAGCTCTCCCTGTATCAGTTCTCTTGCCTGGTCCATCTCTGAGTTTCCTGATCTTTCAAAAATGATGAAAACACTTCTGAGCCTCCTCTTGGCCCTGTCTTCTTCAGGTAAGTAGGAAACAATAGAACGGGATTGCTTTTGTCATCTTTTGATGACTCCAGAAATGTTTGTTGCTTGGGCGGGAATGTGAGAGAAGACAGGATATCAGCATAATAGAGAATAAGGACTGCTGGCTTACCAAGGAGAGTAAACTCAAGAGTTTAAGCACTTAAGCCCTAATGACCAAGTATAGTTAGTTGCAAACATGTATTTCTGTGACGGAGGAATCTGATTAACCATACTAATAAGTGAAGGCTACAGTTTCCAGGATACTTAGGAAAACCGTTCTATCTAGAATATATTATTATTTATTCATTAATATATGTATTGCTTCATTCCCAAATGGTTTCTGTCCTATTTAGAAAACAACAGCAACAAAAGAAATCTGCATCTTTTTAAAAATCCAGAATGATTAAAATATACATCATAGTTAAAATATCCATATATACCACCCTGATTAAAAGGTAATTCTCTCTCTCTCTCTCTCTCTCTCTCTGTGTGTGTGTGTGTGTGTGCGTTTGCGTGTGTGTGTCTGGGTGTGTATACATACATTCACACCAACGATTACCTGCTTCTCTAATATCGTTGCCCTTAGTAAGTGTTCTCTAAGCCAGGCTCCCTTCGAAGACAAGAGTCAGGTAATGGGGAAATGGTGTGTGAGTGAGAAAATCTCAAGTACTGGAGCAGCAATGAGCATTTCACATATAGTTCCTAACTTTATTGCACTAGCCAAAGGCCATGACAAACTTGTAGGAATGGTATTAATAAAATAATACAGAGCAGACATCCATAATATAAGCCAACATCCATAATGTATGGGAGAGAAGATACCAGAGAAACCAACAAGCTTAATTTTACCTTGATTTCACATTAAACCTTACAATCACCAAAACAACTTACAGCAATCTTATCTAATTCCTTTTCCTATTATTTTTTTCAGTCGGTGCATAGAGGGGCATTCTAAGAAGCCATTATTGTCTTATAAAAGAAACCAAACTATTTCTTCTCGGGTGTTGCTTTTGCAAAGAAAGGTTTCAGAAGTGATCTCTTAGGTTTCTATTTAAGGAGCACATTAATAATAATAATAATAATAATAATAATAATAATAATAATAATAATTTTATTTATACCCCACCCTTCCCGGTTCAAACAACCAGGCTCAGGGAGGCTAACAACAAATTTAAAACAATTGATGCAACAAAAACAGCACAAAATGCAGGATAAAACATGAATAACAATAAATTCAGAATTCAAGAATCAATTTAGGGCGAAAATCCATCCAATAAACATTAGATGATTACCAGGGCTAGCTGGCTAAATTAGTCCTATTTGGGCCAGCGAGGAGACAGGGGGGAATTAGCTGTGGGATCCCAGAGCGGGTAATCTTCATAAAAAGGGGAGGGGGAGGGAAGGAAGCAGAATAAAAGATCAGACCAAGTTCGAATTGAAAGCCAGGTGGAATAGCTCTGTCTTACAGGCCCTGCGGAAGGAAGTTAAATCCTGCAGGACCCTGGTCTCATGGGACAGAGCATTCCACCAGGTCAGAGCCATCACTGAGAAGGCCCTAGCCCTGGTGAAGGATAATCTGATTTCCTTAGGGCCCGGGACCTCTAAACTATGATTATTCATGGACCTTAAGGTCCTCTGCAGGGCATACCAGGAGATGGTATGAGTCATCAATTCCACCTGAGGTGAATCAGAAATGGAAAGCCTCTGCATACAGGACCTTGTTATAGCAGACATCCAAGGCTGTCCTGGGTTTCACTTGAAAATGGAGCTCAACAAAGACATTTTTTAAGGAGATTGGCAAACCTTTGATGTGATAAATATCTCTAGAAAGCTTTGTTCTCAGGAGTGGATACCAAGGGGAAGTCTTGGCATTTCTAAGTAGTTGCAGGTCCCTTAGCTAACATTTATTCAAAGTCAAAGGCCATAACAAACTTGTAGCAATAGTATACAAAAATAACACAGAACAAACATCCCTAATCTATACCAACACCAATGATGTAAGAGAGAGAAGATACCAGAGAAATCAACAAACTTAATTCTAGCTTGATTTCAGATTAAACCTAACAATCACCAAAACCAACTTGGCCCCCAATTCCATACAGGAAAATGTTGCATTGGCATAGAAGCAATTTAAAACACACACACACACACACACACACACACACACACACACACACTTTAACTGAGCACATTTCACTCTTGCCTTACTTGTGGGCCACCTAGATTCTGTAGGAATAAAAGCTGCTGATATTACTAGTTGTAGGGTGTATAGTTTCAAAATCATTTTTATTCTGCACAGTTTCAAAAACTTTAATGGAGTTTGACTCAGACCCCCAGATTTCAGTGCCATAGAGCATTTCAGTAAGCACTTTGCTGCAAAGTATCTTTAGGGCAGCTTTATTCATCTGCCCTCCCTTATTGTAACAGAATTTCATTAATGTGCCTTTGGTTTTTGGTGCTTTGACTTTCACTGCCTCAATATGACTCTTCCCAGAGAGAGTTTCACTAACAAATACACCTAAGTATATAAATGAGCAAGTTTCTTCTGTAGTTTCTTGATTTAAACACCATTTTTTACTTTTGACTGTTTTCACACCACGAAGCAGGGCTGTTCACAGTGTAAAATCATTGGCATGCATCAGGATTGAGATATTTCTGTTCCTTTTCCTATTTCTTTTTTCAGCTGGTGCATAGAGGGGTACTCTAAGAAGCCTTTCTATGGAAGGGAAGGTTGCAGTGGCTAAATATGGCACCCAATAATTAATATGAACATTACAGCTAACACACACCTACCCTATTGCATGAGACCTGCTTAAGAAGAAAAACACCTTCTCCCACATTATAGTTCTTTACCATCTCAAGAAATCTCTTCCACCAACCTCTGTCTCATTTCTACAGCAGCATATCTTACATGTGACTACTGTTATGAAATGAGTACCTCATGCGAAAAAAGCAAGAGCCAAGCCTGCAATCAAACTGACACCTGTTCCGCTGGTGTTCTGAGTAACAACATAGGTGAGCTGAATTTTCTCACTTACTCTTGGTCACCCCAAGGAATGACTTTCTTGTGTAAATTAGCATTATTAAGTATTTTTAATTGCCCTTATAGTCCACAATTTCTCCAAGGAAATGGTTCTTCTTTTATGCATTTAACCATGTCAGGTTTATTATGCTGAGAGGCAGGGACTCCCCAAGGTTACCCAGTGAGCTTCATGGCTGAGTGGGGATTTAAACTCTGGCATCTCAGATTCCAGTCCAACACTCAGCACCCATACTCAGTCGCATAAGGCGGAAAGGCATTCCCTTTACCTTTCCATCACATGCATCACATCAGAGAGATCCTGGCATGCATCAGTCTGGGGTTGACTAACCTTTGGCCCTTTAGACATTTCTGGACTACTGCTCCCATCCACCTCAGAAGAAGTGGTGTGATATGATGTCATGCTCAGACATTTGCCTTCAAATTCTTGAGGCTGGTGGGAAACTCAGAGTGCAATGACACTAAGACTAAGTCACGCATCTAAACTGTCTGTGAATTTTGGAGCGATTCATGGGATTGCTGGCTCAAGAGCAGCCGCATCATCTTTTTATCCTGAGCACACAACGATGGGTTATATGGTGCCTTGGCCTCACAATGATTCCTGGAACATTGGTCATTCTAGGTTTCAGCTTCCAGATCTCTCTTCATCTGCATGCCCATCTGAGAAATCAGATTATTCCCCCTAATACAAAGTAACTCTGTTGGTTGTTTGAACTCATATAGCTGAGTGGCATTCAACTAAATCCTACTCAGAGTATACAATTGAAATACCACCCACTGTTTCTATGCTAGTTTTTTCTTAATATTTGCATATTTGTATGCACTGTTTGGTTGGAGAATTATGGATTTTGAAGGAGAATTGTGTTTTGGTTCATTTCTTGGTTCAAGAACTCTGCATTATGTAGTTTCTCACTGAAAAAAAATGTAGTTAAAGAGAAGTATCATTAAAGATAAATATATTTGGAGGGGGGGGAATAAACCAATTTTTATTTTTATTTTGCGTATCTTGTGATTTATTTCCTTTTGTTCTTTTCAGTTCCAGATTATGAAGTGGTAACTTACCGGGGATGTTCGTTTTCCAGTTATTGCCACTCAGGTGATTACAGCTTCAGTGCAGCTCAAGGTAAATTCCTTCAGCTGAAGAAGGTCTGCTGCCAAACAGAAGAGTGCAGTAAGGAACCTGTCCACCGTGAGTATCTGCATCTCTGAAGGTCAAGGGCTTATAAAAACAGTGTGTTTTTCTGGCGTAACATGCTGGAACATAGTTCTGCCACATTTTGGGGGGAAGGATGCAGGAGGCCCTGGGGAACCCAATCAGACCACCTCCTTTCTTGATCAAATTCTTCCCAAGCTTGGGAAAGCAGGCATGAGTCTGAGACAGGATCTTGGAACCCTGCTGCCTCCAACCCAAATACAGGTGGGCTTTGGGAAGGTGATGGGAGCACTCTCAGACCCTGTCAGAGCATCATGCTTCCTGACCAAAGTTGAGCAAATGCTTCCTGGGCTTGGGGAAGGAGGCACTAGGCTATGACAGGAACCAGGAACCCTACTGCCTCCTACCCAAAGCCCCCCATCTCCAGCAGAGGGGGCTCGGTGTCAGAGCACTTGGGTCAGTAAGCCAATGACAGGGGTTTCCCCGCGGGGTTGATAATCAGTTTGCCACCCTTGAAGTGAGCAACGTAATTGTGCCATCTCAAGGCCGATTCAGTTGGAATAAATTCTTAGTAGACATATGTAGAAGTGTTAGAAATCCTTTGGCATATCACTTTATTTTTTTAATTAAATTTATACAATCCTGGATTGTAAAAAAAATAAAAATAAAATTCCAAAAAGTTAAAATTATAACAGAATAAAAGCATATTAAAACTTGCATCTACTGCCTTAACATATGGATAGGCTAGTCTCAATGTTTATAGCAGGCGCCAAACACAATTCCAGCCCCCTTTTTTCTAGAAAAAAACCACTGTATAAACCAATTATATAAGTGCCACTGAGTTACAAGAAAAGTATAGAAATCTGTCTTTTGGTCCATTCAGATGCAGGTTGCAAGTGTCTAAGAAGTACTGGTGGTTCATCCTTGACTCTGTAATGGGTGGAGTAGATGATCACCTCCTTACATACATCTGTCACAATTCAAACAAGCAGCTGGTGGGGCTGAAGGAAGAGAAGTAGAAGTCCAGAAAATCTGGGAATCACTCTCCCCCATGTGGATTCTGGACATGCCCACTCCTTGCTTACACACCAACACACACACACAAATACACACAAACACACACAGAGAGAGAGAGAGAGAGGGAGAGAGAGATTACCTCAAAGAGAATGCAGCTGTCTGTACATTCAGATACAGAGAGTTAGAATCAGAAAGCAGAGAGCTTGCCTGATACACTGCTACCAAGTGAGAACTCCAGAAAATCCACAAAACAGTAGTGTGCATGATAAAAGGTGAAACACAACAATATTTTTTATAAATGCTCAGCAGATATGTCTGTTCTTCAAAGTTGATGGCAAATGAGGGTTAGGGCTGCCTGGGAGTTGGCCCTAGCCAACAGAATGTCTGGGGTAGGTTTCACAGGGGAGGATTCTCTGGGATGCCCGATCTCTGTAATCACGGGTAGGAGGAGGAGTTACGCTAAGGCCAGACCATGTCAATACCGAGGAGGCTTTGAAGACTACCTCTGCCTCTGGGTCTGGTCTTCACTGGAAGGATATTGGAATCAGCAAGGGAGACCCACATGACCTGAAGGTGCTGCTGTGCCATGCCCTGTCAAAGATTCATAACACCACTGCCATCCATGACTTTATCATGGATGAGGGACTTGACGTGGCATGTGTGACAGAGACTTGGTTGGATGAAGCAGATGGGCCTGTGCTTGCTGCTGCTTGTCCACCATGTTTCCTTTAGGCACAGCAACCTAGGTCATGTGGGCGGGGAGAGGGGGTTGCAGTGATTTTTAGGAAGTCATTAGCTTGGACCAGGCATTCTATTGGGAAGACCCAGTTTTATGAGTGCATATTCTGGAAGCTGGGCAATAGGAGGAGATAAAGTTGCTCGGATTCAGAAAGAGGTAGACTCCAACCACTTGAGTAGGGGTGGGGTGGGAGAGTGCAGGAGTCCTGTCTAGTCTAGTTGCATGGGATAAATTAAAATCTGTTACCTCCGAGGATGTGGACAGGATGCTTGGACGAGTGAAACCAACCACCTGTCTCCTTAAAATTGAGCCGGGAAGGGCTGGGCGATGGGCTCTGCAGGGTGGTGAATGCTTCCCTCTGTAAGGGAGTCTTCCCAGCCCCACTGAAAGAGGTGGTCATTAGACCGCTTCTTAAAAACAAATCTCTGGACCCAGCTGATATGGCCAACTATTGCCCAGTCTCAAATCTTCTTGGGCAAGGTGATTGAGCAGATGATTGCTGAACAACTCCATGCATGTCCAAAGGATGTGGACCATTTGGATCCCTTCCAGTTGGAATTCAGGCCTCATCATGGGATGGTAACCACCTTGGTCAAGCTGGTCCATGATCTCCGGCAGGATAGGGACAAGGGTGAACGTTGTTGCCTAGTTCTGCTGGATCTCTTAGCGGCTTTTGACACCATTGACCATAACATCCTTCTGGACAATATAGAGGGGCTCTCACTTGTGGGGTGCCTCAGGGTTCTGTCCTCTCCCCCATGCCTATATTATCTATATGAAGCCGCTGGGATAGATCATCAGGGAGCTTGGGCTGAGTGTTCATCAGTATGCAGATGATACCCAGCTCTACCTCTCTCTTAAAATCTGACCAGGTGAAGGTCCTGTGTGAGTGCCTGGAAGTGGTTTGAGGATAGATAATGGCTAATAGATTGAGGTTGAATCCTGACAAGACAGAATTACTGTTTTGGAGAAACAGGGGGCAGGCGGGTGTGGAGTTCTGACTGTGGTAACTGTGCCCCTGAAGGACCAGGTGCGCATCCTGGGATTCATTTTGGACTCCCAGCTGTCCATGGAGGCACAGGTCAAATCTGGTATGCAGGCCGAGACCCTACCTGACCGCAGACTGTCTCACCAGAGTGGTGCATGCTGTAGTTATCTTCCGCTTAGATTACTGCAACACGATCTATGTGGTCCTACCCGGAAACTGCAACTAATTCAGAATGCGGCAGGTAGACTGGTGACTGGGAGTGGCCACTGAGAACATATAACACTTGAAAGACCTACATTGGCTCCCAGTACATTTCCAAGCACAATTTAAAGTTTTGGTGCTGACCTTTAAAGTCCTATACGGCCTCGGCCCAGTATACCTGAAGTAGTGTCTCCACCTCCATCCTTCAGCCCGGACACTGAGGTCCAGCATCGATGGCCTTCTAATGGTTCCCTCACTGTGAGAAGTAAGGTTACAGGGAACAAGACAAAGGGCCTTCTCCGTAATGGCGCCCTGTGGAATGCCCTCCCATAAGATGTGAAGTTTTATTCTGTTTTTAATGTTCTTTTGAAAGCCACCCAGATTGGCTGGGGAAACGCAGCCAGATGAGCGGGATAGAAATAAATAATAATAATAGTAATTAATATCATTATCATCATCATCATTAATGCAGGACATAATGTGGAGGTAGCCTGTCCAGCTTGTGTCAGCAGCTACTAGAAAGCATGAAAGAAATCAAAATAAATGTACAATAAAGAGAATGGGGAATGAGGTGTATCCATATGCTGACTGTAGCTTTTTATTATGGTAGTTCCTCCACGTGAAGATCTTTCCCCCAATGGTCGACAGTGCCCAGCCTGCTTCAAGACCACCGATTTTATTAAACCAAAGAATAAAAGTTGCCCACGTGAGGGGCATGTCAGCTGCCTTGCCAATGAGACCAAGTGCATTTACTATTATAGTCTTATTGGAGGTGAGTAATATTGCCTGCTTCTGTCTCTTTCTCATTTCCAGAAAAGCAATGACTGAAATTTGTGTATAGCTTTGATTTCTTTCTCTGAGGGAAAGGGCAATGCTCTAGTCCTGTTTTGGATTCCAAACTATCCCCACATGAAGAGCATAACAACAAGAGGGGACAGGCTCACTCATGTGCAAGGTTTTACCTTGTGTGAGACTGGGGGGCCTACAAAGCACAGAGGACTCCTTACAGCACACCTTTGTCCCCTAATCCACAACGAGGAGCAGAGGAGAGGGATTCAGGGGAGGGTGCAGGACCAGCCAGCACATCACAGCTTCTCCTCACAGCAGTATGCACCATTTGGTGCTGGTCCAGAAGGACAGAACCACACACTTTGGCCAAAAATTCAAAAGTAAAGAAGTCTGGGAGAAAGAAGGGTCCTACCATGTACACCTCTGTTCATATTTCCTAGGAAATAAGTTGAACTGTATTAATTGAATCTTACCACATCACAAGTGTGTAAAAGAACTGCTGCCTTAATCTGGCAAAATACATGGGGTGGGAGACGAGGACTTTTTTTCAGCCAGACCTCAGTTCTAGCAACTCTCAGGTGGGCACCATTGCCATTCTAAGAGAACAAGGGGGGCACTCATGTTGAGTTCTGGCACCTCTTTTTCTAGAAAAATAGCACTGAGGCATAGGATAACTTCCTGTTCACAATGCATCACCATGGTGTTAGCCAGGAAACCCAAATTCAAAGCTAGTGATACTTGGCTGTCAGATTGGTTGGTGAGTGTGTATTGTCAGAGTGTTGGTTGAGCTTTAATAACCACAGACATCCCTATCCCCAAAGTGCTAATAAAGAACTCATGCAAAGATTATACTTTGTGTTACACAGATCCTCATTCATTTCAAAGGCTCACATTTAAAGGCTGTGCAACTGAAGACTTGTGTGCCCTTAATGGAAAAAACATACTACATGGTAACTTTGGACTGACTCAAATTGAAGCAAAATGCTGGAACGCTACGATTTCCTCAAAGAAAATCGACCTTGAGGGGTAGATACAAGACAGCAAAGCTCTCCTCGTTAATTCCACCATTCATGGTAGCTGCAGAAGAAATTGGGAGCCTAGTGGTTAGAAGAGGAGCTCAGGCCTCATGGGTTTTCTTTTTCACCATTGGTGAAATTCATTATAAAAAAATAAACTCATCTGGCACATTGAATCTGTATTCTATATCTCTATGTTTTATATATGCAGAATGTGTAGAATGCTGAGAAAGGCATTTGAAGTAAAATATGAGAATTTGCATGTTATTTTGTTCAGCCCCACTTGCATCCCAAGGCCCTGCAACCCTTACAGACAATAATTACACAGAAAGAATAAGTTTTGTTAATGGGTTCTAATAGGCCACAGCTTTATTGTTGCGGGTTGCGGGTTGTTTACAGATGTGGGTGGTTTGGCATTGGGTGAAGCCAGACTATATCTTCACTCGCGCCCATCTGCAGGGTAAGCCACCAATAGGGGAAGCCCTATGACGTACATCAAATAGGGACCCTCTGAGGGCTCCCCATTGGGGGAGTGACATTCCAACAGCCCACGTCCAGGCATTGGACAGAATCCACACCCCCAGATCCCTCTAATAGGATACCCTTAGTGAGGAGGGGCAGGCGAAGGCTACATCCTCCCATCCATCCAAACAAAGCCTTACCCAATGCATAACCTTACCAAGTTGTGTTGATTGCTTCCAGGTAGGCAAAAAACAAATGGCTGGTGCCACTCAGCTGATCTTCTTTCCGTTGATCTTCTTTCCTGACCCAAATAAATTATTTCATTTTCCTTTTTACTCAAAAATTATAAAAGAAGCCAACTAATTTTTATTAATAATGAATGGCAATGGCAATCCAGATATTATAGAAAATGCAGACAAGCATCTATTGAAAGTGATACTACATTTACAAGCTCACCACAAGCAAGAATACTAGGGTGGGGGGTCATAGCACAAGGGAGAACAAACAACAACAAACAACACATGGGGAGGTCCATTGTCAAGGATGTAATCAAAGAAATAACATTACCTACACCTTATCTCATAATAAAAGAAAAGGAATTAATTTAAATAAAAACAAAAACAAAGAGAGAAAGAGAAAAGAAAACATCAAGGGAAAAACAAAAGGAAAAAGAAAAGAAAAGGAAAAAGAGAAATCAGCAATATATTTTCTCTAATCAAACATAACAACTTTACCTCCAATAACTCTCACAACCATTTCTCCATATTCAACAATAATAAATCTTTTAATATTTGTCCACAGTTGTTTCTCTATTGTGATAAAATATAAAAATCATATCCCATAGTTCTTTACTTATTATGTATTCATTAATTCACACCCACTTTTGACCCTTCTATTCCCATTTCATTCTCCATCTCATCAATCAAACCTCTAATTATTTTTATTTACTCATAAAGCAATTGCGGAAGGATGCCAACAGTGAATGGGATGTCAAACAATGTATTTGGCATACAGAATATTCTTGATCTTAGTTACCATTCATTCTCCCTCTTAATATCTTCACAGTCTCCACCTTAGTAATTTCAATATCACATTTCTATCTTCATTACTTCTTAACTTTATCTCTTTTCTCACAGAGGTAATGTGTACTGTAGAATAAAAATTACTTTCATTTGAGAAGTGACACTTTGACCCTGCTGCCTGCACACCGCAAAGCCCAATGAGCCTCAGTTCTCCTTCCTTCCTGCCCACCCAAACCCCAACCCAGTAGAGCGACTCCAGCTTCCTTGGCGAACGGGTCGCTCGCTTGCCAGCCGTGGCTTTCCTTGAGTCCCATGCTGTGTTTCCATAGGCACCCATACTGGAGAGAGGCTTGGAGTTTGGGGAGCAGAGTGTGTGTGTTGGGGGGGAGCAAGATGGAGAGAGCAGCACACATGCAATAGCCAGCGGCACTTCTGAGCAAGGCCCAGCTAGCCTGATGGGCAAAAAGCTGCTGCTTGGTTGTGTTGTGTTGTGGTTGCTGCAGATCTCCATTGCTTTAAAAGACAGGGAGTAGGGGCACTGGTGGGTGACTTATGATTCTTTCCCAGCCCTTGCCTTCCAAAGCTTGCAGCCTCTTTGTCTTATTTAAGCAACTTTTCCTGTGGTGTTGGGGAAGGAGACGGAGGAGATGGTAGTGGCCATCAAATACAGTATACTAGAGGTTTCTTTCCAGTACACCCATATCAAACTTCAAAGTAGGAGGGTAACTCTAGAGATCAGATGAAAAACTTTGTGCAAAAAGGTGTGGCCCACAGTATACCCCACAACAAAGGTGAAAGTAGGAACCTCATTCTCCACAGTCTTTCCAACATAATGGTGAGATTGATGGATTTATCTTTGCAAGGCGTGTGGGGGTCCACACCACCAAAAGGTACTTTTAAGGAAAATTTCCTGGAGGTGAGAAGAAATTTGTTTTTAGAGATGGATTACGCCATAAAGATTTCCATGCTTTTTCTCTTTTGAGGTTCCTATGTCAGTCCCCCATCTCTTCCATGCTGCCCACAAAGCTGTCTAATATCATACCATTTATCACCAAAACTGCCTGTCATGGCTATGTCTGTTACATAGCGATTCAAAAGCTGTCAAGGGTCTCAAGCCTTCACCATTGCATTCCAGAGATTTTGCAAAAGTACATTGTTGATACAGTTGTAACCAGGACCATTAAACGCCTTTTGTCTTTCATTCATGTCCTTTTCTGAGATTGCTTTACCACCTACAAACAAATCTCTAATCCTATAGAAACCATTTGTTTCAAGATCTCCAAATGGGTTATACTGTATTTGTTTGCATGTTTAAATAAGGGGTGATCTAGCAGGGGCATCAGTGATGAAGGCCTAGGAGCCAATACGGAGTTCCAATTCCACCACAATGTCAATGTTACTTTGAAAAATGGGTTGTCCACCTTTTTGTGTTCCGTTTGAGGCAGCTTCAGGAAGGGCAGAGCACGTACTGATGATCTTGTGTGGATACTTTCTCTCTGTGCCCATGCAATATCTACTTTGCCTTTCATGAGTGGCATCAATGATTTAATTTGGAAAGCTGCATAGTATAATGCAAGATTGGGTATTCCTAGCCCCTCTTTATTGCTATGTCTAAATAAGATTTTTTGACTGAGTCCGGGTCTTTTTCCTAATGAGATAAAGGAGATTAATTTGTTTTGCCATTTTTTTAAAAAATGTTTATAAAACCTGAAACAGGAATGAGAATTTTGGCAGAACTGACATTTTTATAGCTGCAATGTGACCTAGCCAGCTAAGGTTTTTGTGCTTCCATTAAGACAGTTGTTTATTACCATTTTGAGCAAAGACTTATCATTTCTTCATTTTCATTGATTAAGATAAGCTGTAAAGATTATCCTGAGGTATTTAAACTCCCATGGGCTATTTTTATCTTTGACATTTCTGTCAGCTGCTTTTGAACTTCTGCATATTTAATTTGTAGTCCTGAAATTCAATGGAAACTTTCAAAATGTTCTTTCAAAGATTAAAGTACAACAACTGGATCTTGCCCAATTACCAATCTATCATCCGCAAACAAATCTACTTTTTATTCAACATTTCCTATTTTCACTCCCTTCACAGAGGCACATAGTTGTATAGCTAAGATCTTTATTGGCACAGCAAAAAGCAGTGGTGACAGATGGAATCCTTGGCAGGTGCCCCTGATGAGGTTTCTTGGAGCATCATCATATCCATTTACCATGATTATAGCTGAAGATTTTGAGTAAATTTGTTGAATCGTGTGCACAATTTTTTCTCCAAATCCTAATTTAGAAAGTAAGAGTTTCAAATAGGTCCACTCAACTCTGTCAAACACTTTAAAGGCATCAAATGAAAGGCCCATGGAGTGTTTCGTAGCTGCAGGTCATAGATTATATCAAGAACTCTCCTAATAGAGTCTGCTGTATTTCTTGAGGGTATGAATCCTGTTTGATCGGTGGTGATGTATTGACCTATGTAGACATTTAATCTCTTAACCATCACAGCTGTGAATAGTTTTTCATCCATGTTTATTAAAGCAATCGTTCTATATGAATCAGTTTTGTGGAGTCTTTCATTTATAACCATTTTTATTAATTTTTCTGTTTATACATCTCAAAATAAACATGTTACATAATACCATGTAACATATGACTTCCCTGCTTTCCCTTTCATGGTTCATTTTACTTATCAATCGTAAAATTGCTTTCCCCCAAAACCCAGAGTTCTTTTTGTTGGGGGTAATCCAAACTGAAATTCCCAGGTGCCAGAAAAGCTTATTTATGTATGCAAAAAATGTGCCCTGTGTTTCAGAAGCCCAAAAATGTAAAGTTAGTGAGGTCCCAACTAATGAGGATTGGCAACTTAAGTTGACAGAATATACACAACTTGCAGATTTACCATATAGAACAAGAGAGAAAGGAGAACACACATTTAAAGAAAATTGAATAAATGGAGAATAACTCCATAGCTGAAAATGCTGGCAGTATTTATAAAAATTAACAGAGTAAATAATTGACAGTGGATGTAAAAGTGGAAAATTGATTTGAATGGTTACAGTAAGAGAAGTCACTGGATATTTTAAAGTTTTATAAAGTTTATTTGAAATTGTAAAACAGAAAATGTAATAAAAACTATTACAAAAAATGTAGGTCTATTGACTCCAAATGTAATTTCATTGTAATGTTTCCAGTATTCTTAACTGGCTGAATGAGGGACATTTCAAATTAACCATATATAATTATTAAATTAGATAAAATAGGAGAAGAGCCGCTACTCTTTGAAACAACAGTGCTGGGGATTTGTTTTTCTTGAAGCATTTTTTTAATGCAACTGCTGTATTTAAACTTGTAAAATACATTAATTTGAAATTTGAAATACTGCAGAACTTCCTTCAGGTCCAATCTGCAAATCGAAACGTTTCTGAAACATGAAAAACCAATATAGTGGTACCTCGGATTACATACGCTTCAGGTTACAGACTCCGCTAACTCAGAAATAGTACCTCGGGTTAAGAACTTTGCTTCAGGATGAAAACAGAAATCGTGCTCCGGCGGCGTGCAAGCAGCAGGAGGCCCCATTAGCTAAAGTGGTGCTTCAGGTTAAATTCAGATTAGACAAATTAAAGGGGAATAACGATAGCAATTACTACTTTGATGACAATATTCTACGTTCATAACTGAAAGTAGTATGATTCCAAATGGTAGTTTGGTAGTTCCAAATGGTAGTTTCAGGTTAACACAGGAGTGGAAAGTGCTGTTGTACTTAAGTGTTGCTTATGTGCTTCCCATAGTCAACTAGTTGGCCATTGTGAGAACAAGATCCTGGACTAATTATAGGTGAATCTGTACATATCAGTTTCATTTAGTTTCTCATTTTTCAAATCTTAACTCCAATTCTCCTGATGCCCATATCATTCAATATATATGTTTTAGTGCTAGAGAGAAATAACTTTTCCTACCCACTCTGCATGTGCCATGCATAATTTTATCAATGTCTATTATAAATTCTACACCCTTCCAATTCTTCTAGTCAAATGTATGTATTGGTGAGCTATGGGGTCGAAACATGAGCAAAATCTTTGACTAGCTGATTCAGGAGAAGGAAAACTCTGATCCTGAACATCCTCTGAGATGATGAAAAGAATGCTAGTTAGGGGACGTGGGTGGCACTGTGGGCTAAACCACAGAGCCTAGGACTTGCTGATCAGAAGGATGGCGGTTCGAATCTCTGCAACGGGGTGAGCTCCCATAGCTCGGTCCCTGCTCCTGTCAACCTAGCAGTTCGAAAGCACGTCAAAGTGCAAGTAGATAAATAGGTACCGCTCTGGCGGGAAGGTAAACGGCATTTCCGTGCGCCGCTCTGGTTCGCCAGAAGTGGCTTGGTCTAAAAAGAAAAAGGAAAAAAAGAATGCTAGTTGTCTGATTTCCACTCACCTGGGGAAAGGATGACCAGGAGGAGGGATGTGCCCAGGAGTGCCTTCATAGCACTGTAATAAGCAAGAGCCAGGAAGAGCTGGACCACCACAGGCAACTGACACAGAAAAGAGTCCATTCAGATGAATTTAAAGGAGAAAGAAAGGGCCCTGAGGGCAACCCTTGGGAAACCTGGTTTCTTGGGCTGTGGGAAGTAGTGTTAGGATTTTTATCCACCGAAGCTGCTCAGTAATAGCTCTCTGGTTGCTTATATCACGTGAGTGTCTGAGAGTGTGAGACAGGAAGTCTCAGTACTGTTGGCGTTTAGTTTCACTTCTGTGTGTTATGCTGTTCTGTAGAGCTGCTGAGAGAGCACAGACATGCTGATAGATTCTTTGTATATAGACTGTTAATAAACCTAGACAGCATCTTGAAAAGCAGAGACATCAGCTTGCCAACAAAGGTCTGCATAGTTAAAGCTATGGTTTTCCCAGTAGTGATGTATGGAAGTGAGAGCTGGACCGTAAAGAAGGCTGATCTCCAAAGAATTGATGCTTTTGAATTATGGTGCTGGAAGAGACTCTTGAGAGTCCCATGGACTGCAAGAAGAGAAAACCTATTAATTCTGAAGGAAATCAGCCCTGAGTGCTCACAGGAAGGACAGATCATGAAGCTGAGACTCCAATACTTTGGCCACCTCATGAGAAGAGAAGACTCCCTGGAAAAGACCCTGATGCTGGGGAAGATGGAGGGCACAAGGAGAAGGGGACAACAGAGGACAAGATGGTTGGATAGTGTTCTCAAAGCTACCAGCATGAGTTTGACCAAACTGCGGGAGACAGTGGAAGACAGGAATGCCTGGCGTGCTCTGGTCCATGGGGTCATGAAGAGTCGTACACAACTAAACGACTAAACAACAACAACAACAAAGTCGTTTTAGAGCTACTGATTGACTCTTTCATCCGCTATGAGATGCCAGAAGATGAGTGTGCTCCTCTCAGGAGGTAGGGGTCGCTTATCACTGGTCTCTCTGGACTGAGGAACATTTACAGCCAGAGGGTGACCAGAGGGAGAGACGCCCCGGTGTCTTGGGAAGGTAGTGGCCTTCCTGGGCATTTTCCCAACAAGTAGTGACTATTTGTCCTAGAACATGTGATTCCAGATTACAAAGTTTGTTAATGAATTGCAATGAAATTACTTTCTGTAGATTTTTTAGGTTTTGCAGAGACAATTTCCAATTAAAAGGAGCCTCAGGGCAGCACCTGGGCAGAACTGGTTTGATAGGCTGGAGGAAGGGATACACATGGAGACTTGCTCTCATCATTCCCATCATAATTTGTCTAATTTTATGTTGATTTGATTATATTATTATTTATACCTCACCCATCTGGCTGGGTTTGCAGTATTTTATTTTGAGGGGTGGAATTGTATGTGTCTATTTGAAGTTTTTTATTAGAATGAGGTCCAATGAGAGAAGACCTACTGCAGAATTAGGAGTCTGCTGGTCCTTGATTAGGTCTTAAATGTACATGGAAGAAAGTCCTTCATATACAAATAAAAGATTCTAAATGGTATGCACTAAGGTCATCTAAACCATACAGAGCAATCTTGATTTATAGGACTACATTTGTAGTCTGCACAGATGCGGACTGAGCCGTTGAGCTGGATGGGTGTGACGATTGGGGTTTCCCAGGGGGTGTTAGGCACTGGCTCGAGCACTCCTTGCTCCACGAGCCAGTCTAATTCCTTGTCGATGCAGAATTAAATTTTTTTTTAAGATATTTATTAGAGTTTTCCATTTTATACAAACAAAGAAAAAAATTAGAAAGAAAAAATAATTAAAACACATAAATTTCATAACTTATTTTTCAATAACATATTTCCCTGACCTCCTCATGCCTCCCCTTTTTGTATTCCAGTTCTAATTGTTTATCCAGCAAATCCTTATCTCATAGCATTATAGCTAAAGACCCCTTATTTTCTATCCATCTTCTTAAATTATTGTAACTTAAACTTTTACTTATATACAAAGAAAAAAGAACTATTTTTTCATATTCTTTTGTACCATTACAGCTAATAACCACTTAATTTCAATCCAACATCACTCAATATTCCTTAATATTACAGTATTTTTGCAAATAGTCTTTGAATTTCTTCCATTCTTCTTCTGCCGACTCTTCTCCCTGGTCACGGATTCTGCCAGTCAATTCTGCCAATCCCATAAAGTCAATCAATTTCGTCTGCCATTCTTCCAGAGTGGGTAGATCTTGCGTCTTCCAATACTTTGCGATGAGTATTCTTGCTGCTGTTGTAGCATACATAAAGAAAGTTCTATCCTTTTTTAACACCAGTTGTCCGACCATGCCCAAGAGAAAGGCCTCTGGTTTCTTCACGAAGGTATATTTAAATACCTTTTTCAACGCATTATAAATCATTTCCCAGAAAGCCTTAATCCTAGGGCACGTCCACCAAAGGTGAAAAAATGTACCTTCATTATCTTTACATTTCCAGCATTTATTATCGGGCAAATGGTAAATTTTTGCAAGCTTGACTGGGGTCATGTACCACCTATATATCATTTTCATAATATTTTCTCTTAAGGCATTGCATGCCATAAATTTAATACCTGTGGTCCACAACTGTTCCCAGTCAGCAAACATAATGTTATGTCCAACATCTTATGCCCATTTGATCATAGCAGATTTAACCGTTTCATCCTGAGTATTCCATTTCAACAGCAAGTTATACATTCTTGATAATATCTTAGTTTTGGGTTCTAACAGTTCTGTTTCTAATTTAGATTTTTCCACCTGGAAGCCAGTTTTCTTGTCCAAATTATAAGCCTCCATTATCTGAAAATAATGAAGCCAGTCTCGCACTTTATCTTTTAGTTTCTCAAAACTCTGCAATTTCAATTTGTCATCTTCTTGTTCCAAAATCTCCCAATATTTTGGCCATTTGGCCTCCATATTGAGCTTTTTCTGAGCCTTTGCTTCCATCGGTGATAACCACCTTGGGGTTTTATTTTCAAGTAGATCTTTATATCTTGTCCAGACATTAAACAATGCTCTTCTGACAATATGATTTTTAAATGCTTTATGAGCTTTAACCTTGTCATACCACAAATATGCATGCCACCCAAAAACGTTGTTAAAACCCTCCAAATCCAAAATGTCTGTGTTCTCAAGAAGTAGCCAATCTTTCAACCAGCAGAACGCTGCTGATTCATAATAAAGTTTAAAGTCTGGCAGGGCAAATCCACCCCTTTCTTTTACATCAGTTAATATCTTAAATTTTATTCTTGGCTTCTTGCCCTGCCAGACAAATTTAGAAATGTCTTTCTGCCACTTCTTGAAACAGTCCATCTTGTCCACAATTTGCAATGTTTGAAACAAAAACAACATTCTAGGCAATACATTCATATTTATAGCTGCAATTCGACCCAACAAGGAAAGCTTCAAATTTGTCCAAATTTCTAAGTCTTTTTTCACTTCCGCCCAACATTTTTCATAATTATCTTTAAATAAATTCCCATTTTTTGCTGTCATATTAATCCCCAAGTATTTCACTTTCTTCACAACAGTTAGACCAGTTTCAATCTGAAACTTCCCTCTTTCAATCAGTGTTAAGTTTTTCTCTAAAACCTTAGTTTTTGACTTATTCAATTTAAATCCTGCCACTTGGCCAAATTCTTGAATTAGTTTTAAAACTCTTTTGGTACTAGATTCTTGCTCCTGTAACGTCAAAACTAGATCATCTGCAAATGCTCTCAGTTTATACTGTTTAGCTCCAACCTGTATACCTTTAACCAACCGGTCCCTTCTAATCATGTTCAGCAGGACCTCCAGGACCGAAATGAAGAGCAATGGGGAAATTGGGCATCCCTGTCGTGTCCCTTTCTCTATCTTAAATTGTTCCGTAACCACATTATTTACAATCAGTTTAGCCTTTTGTTCAGAATATATTGCATCAATACCATTCTCAAAACCTTGGCCTACCCCCATACCCTGTAAGTTCTTTTTCATAAAGCTCCAAGAAATATTGTCAAAAGCTTTCTCGCGTCCACAAATATCAGAACTGCTTTAGTGTTTATGTTCACTTCTAGTTTTTCCAAAATATCAATTACGTTCCTCAAATTATCAGACAAATGTCTTCCCAGGAGAAAGCCTGCTTGGTCCTTATGAATCTCTTCCATCAATACTTTTTTCAGTCTCTTGGCCAAAATGTCAGCAAAAATTTTGTAATCCACATTTAGTAAGGATATCGGACGGTAGTTCTTAAGTTGAGTATTTTCAGTTTCCGTTTTCGGTATTAGTGTGATATAAGCCTCTTTCCACGATTATGGTGCCCTTTTCCCTTCCAAAATCTCATTGCAGACTTCCTTCAAAGGTTGTAGTAGCCACTCTTTCAAGGATCTATAGTATCTGGAAGTCAGCCCATCCGGTCCTGGAGACTTGCCTAATTGCATATTTTGAATGGCACCTTCTATCTCCTGGTATGATATTTTACAATTCAGCATTATTTTACTTTCTTGTGAGATTTTTTGTTTTCAAAAAACAGTCAATATCCATTTCATTCTGTGGCCCTTGTGCATATAGTTGTTTGAAGTACTTCTGGAAGCAATTTCTAATCTCATTTGGATTATGTATATCTTTTCCTTCTGCTTCCAAATTTGTGATGGTATTTAATTTTTGTCTTTTTTTCAGTTGCCAAGCCAGTAATTTCCCACATTTGTTCGCTGATTCAAATGTCTTCTGTCTCATTTGTTTAATTTTCCATTCTATTTCCTGGTTCATCAATTCCATATATTGTACTTGATAAGGTTTTATTTCTCTCAAAATCTCCTGCGACTTTGGCTTTGCTCTCAATTTTTTCGCCCTTCTTTTATTTTCTCCAGAATTTTATCTTTTTTCTCATTTCGACTTCTCTTATTTATTGCATTCTGTTGTATCAAGAACCCTCTCATCACAGCTTTGCTTGCATCCTAGATTACTCTTTTTTCAACATTTGTTCACATATTTATCTCGAAATAGTCTTTCAGAGTTTTTTGGGCCTTCCTGTGTACTTCTTCATCTCTAAGTAGGGCGTCACTCTCTTGATTTCTTGGCATTGATTCTGTTGTCTGCTGGAACCCCAATCGCCCCCATATAGAAAATTTCACAGAATTTGAGAGTTTGGGTTTCTTCTAAAACTATGTGGAGGTCAACATTGGTTGAAAATCATGAATTACTTGTTGCCAAAGGTTTGGAAGACCCTGAAAATTTATGGGCTGTTGGGTGGGATTTTATCATAAATACAGCAAATAGAGATACCCAGGAATTCCTCTACATGGGAAATTTGGCTTTTGTATTGTTCTTAAGTACTTTTCCTCTTGCATATCTCTCCTGGATATACTGCGCTGCTGTTTTCTACAACTTTTGGCTTTTCATATTGATTTGTTTGATTTTTTTTTTTAGTTCAATAAAATAAAAATAAAATTGAGGAGATAAGTATGTGTGCCAGCTTGAGCTCCTTGGAGAAAAATGGGAATATGAGGTGTTAATGGAGGGGTACGGCCTCAGGGGGGGGGGTAGTTTTTCTTGGGTAGTTTGTCCACCTTCGGTCCTCACCCAGCATTCAACTTTGCCCTGTGGGTCATAGAAGCTGTCAGCGTTCGACAGCTGCCACATCCTGGGAACAGCTTCAGCTGGCTGGCTGGCTAAGCCAAGTGAGGGTAGCTGATGGGTCCCAGACCTTCAGTGAGTTGGGACTTTCCTTACATGTCGTAACAGGCTCCATCAGTTTGAGTGGACAAAACCCATCATGGGTCCAGCAGTCAAGAAAGTGATTCCTGAACATGTTGTAGAAGAAAGTGAGGGACTGATTGCGCTGGTTACAACCTGAGAAGGTAGCTGATCCAAGAGAAGGAATACTCTGATCCTAAATCTACTCTTTCTTGTGGGATATATTCATGGGGGGAGGGGCTAAGAAATAAACCCAACACAAATCCAGAGTGGAGTCCATAAGACAGTTGGATGGCATAAGGAAGTCCTTATGGCAACTCCTGCAGCCAAGCTGGAGCCAAATGTCTTGCCCTGCTTTCTTTTGGACAATTTCAGTGAGTCTAAGAGAAGAGTCTTGTCACTCGGGCAGCCCAGGACGTCTATACTCATTCCACTGTTTGCACCATGGGGAAGTAATTTTGGTGCTGCTAATGCAGCAATCCAAGTGCACTCAATTGTCTCTAGAGACAAGCAGATGCCAATAATAATAATAATAATAATAATAATAATAATAATAATAATAATAGTAATAATAATAATTTGTGCTCTCTCTTTTTAAGAAAAATAGGCGCCAGTAGTCACCATAAAGTTGCTGCAGTAAGTGCCACATTTTAACATTTGGGGGGAGGTGCTGATACTGTGTACCCTTGAGTAACCCCCCCCCCCAAACCGGAAGAAGAAAAAGAAGAAGAAGAAGAAGAAGAAGAAGAAGAAGAAGAAGAAGAGGAGGAGGAGGAAGAAATATATTTTTGTCACTCTTAATCTACAGATCTCTGGGCACTTGGGAGTAAATATCATGCAAATATCTCACATAGTCTCCATATGCCCAATTGTTTCAGTTATATATCAATATTAACTCAGTTGTGGGTTTAAAATTACATAGAAGCTTACATTACTCAAAGTATCGTTTCATCTTCACAGTATAAGGGAGGGTGAGGGCATTGGAAGAAACAGGGAGAGACTCAAAGTGGCATCCAACACTTTACAACAACAAAAACACACATATCAGTGTTTGGTACCATCACATCAAATTGTGTGATGATAACTTTAGAAGTGTCTAAATCTGTGCATTTTGGAAATATTCAGTCTGCCATATTGACTCATAATGGCATCTGATGGTTTCCAAATGTACACCACAACACACTCCTCACTCCAGAAACCATCATGCCAAATTTTGCGATGAAGTAATCAGTGCAGTTTGGAAAAGCTTGGCATGACATTTTTATTCAAAATGGCATCTGATGGTAACCAAACATGAAGTAAATCTGGCTTCTTCACCTTGAAAACTGTCATGCCAAATTGACATCAATGTCTCAGGAAGAGTTTAAACGCATAGGGAACAGATGGATGGAGAGTTTGGCAGTACTTTAATCAGTCCTGAACTACTTTCTGAGGAAGGAGTTGTTAGTAAAATGATGGCAGAATTGGTTTGACAACATTTAAGAATAGTTCCTAGAATAGTAGTGGCAATTTGACGCTGAAATAGTTCTCCTTGGGAGCTCTGGCCTTTTGCAAACATGTTGTGTGCTTCTTCCTCTCTTTCCTATCAGGATAAGAAATCCTGCTTGGATGCTTTGTTTGGAGAGATTCCCAGTGACCGCAGCTGTCACCAAAGCTTAGTTAGAGAGACGTGGAACATTTGAATGCTGTTGGCACTGAATATGGGATTTCAAGCACGTGCAAATAACAAGCTTGGTTCAATTGGAACAAGGAGAAATATTATTCCAGAAGGCAATTATAAAAGCTCACTCTAATGACTCTGGCTCCATTGTTCAACATTCAGTGCATACTGCTGTGTTCCTGGCACAGTTCAATATTCCTATGTCCAGTTTTGCTACCTGTACCGGACCTTGGGTAATTTGATCTGGAGCCTGGAAGATCAGAAAAAAAGTATATGCTTCTTTGAACCAAGTTGGACCCCATATTGAGTTAGAAGAAACATAGGGGCACTGCATCAGCATCAATATATTGCTCTATCCATAAATGTCTTAGCAACTTCCCATAGTTTCTTGGACATCAAGGTAATACATAGGTGGTGTAGAATAGCAGAGCAATTGTCCATATTACTTTTGGATAGTGCCAATGCGTAGGAAAGGTTTTACTTAGAGGTAGACATGCCATCACTTGCGGTGGGACTATACAAGAATAGAAGTTTATGGGTGGGTGGAAATACATTCAGAAATTTCTGATATTATATGGGAAAAATTAAACCCTGTCAAGTTTTTAATTGCAGGAAGGTTATCAAGAGCTTAATGATGTTACATACTTGTTTGATAGTGTTTTGGTTTGGTGCACACATTTGGCACCACATCTGAAACGAGAAAGAGTGATATAAAATCTATGTTGCACATATTCATAGTCCACCCAGATGATTTTGAATTACTTACTGATCAGAAGGTCGGCAGTTCAAATTCCCGCGACGGGGTGAGCTCCTGTTGCTCAGTCCCTGCTCCTGCCAACCTAGCAGTTCAAAAGCACGTAAAAGTGCAAGTAGATAAATAGGTACTGCTCTGGCGGGAAGGTAAACGGCATTTCAGTGCGCTGCTCTGGTTCACCAGAAGCGGCTTAGTCATGTGGCCAACATGACTCGGAAACTGTATGCCAGCTCCCTCGGCCAATAAAGCAAGCTGAGCGCCGCAATCCCTGAGTCAGTCATGACTGGACCTAATGGTCAGGGGTCCCTTTACCTTTACTATTACAATGGCAAATTTTATGTGGATGTAGCCCTGCCCATGGCCTGCTCTATCTAATGTGCAGCTTCTGAATGTATCATTTCATTTTTTGACTGGACCGTAAGGAATAGAGCTGGGTGACATCAGATTTTCAACATCGTGATGTATCACCAGCCACACATTAGGATCTGGAGATACATCACAGTTTTAAACACCAAGCTGCATTTGACCCAGCCTCACAAGGAGCCTGGCTGAAACTGCCCCCACTCTCACTGAGGAAGTGGAGGTGGCTTCACCCCAGTACCTCACTGAGTCAAGAATGACACAGCTTTTTTGCGCTGCTGAGCTGCAGGGTGCAAAGGCTCCCACTCCCAGCTGAGCAAGCCACAATGTCCCTCTGGCTTGCACACCAGCTGGAAGGACAAAGGAGCTCCTGCACCCCCAGATGAGCTGAAATATACTCGGAGTCCTGTAGTGATTTCATGCTCTTTATTGCAGCTTGTAAAACAGTGATTGAATTGCCCCCCAAACCTCAGGCTATTATATACATTATTTACACAATGAGTCCTGTCTGAGTGGCTGATTCTGCTTCCCTCCTGGAGCCCGATTGGTCTTTTCCTGCAAGCCAGTCAGTTTTTGCATTGTAGGATCCTACTTGCCTGTTGTTCTAGGACCCAAGCTTAGTACATAAACCCCTCCTCTCTAATTTCCCATTGCTCCCAGAAGGTTAGCATTCCTAGTCATTGAACTATGCTATTCACTTACTTTTGCGTTGGGGTCTCGGGTGTCTCTCGGTAGGGGTTCCTGGTTCTGGCTCTTACTTTGGGGCTGCCAGCTATGATGGAGCCGTTGGGTCCGGTGCTGCTGGGAATCACCACCGTAGTTGATCACAGTGGCGGTCAAATGCAGCGAGGCGGTACTCCCAGTCCCCGTGGTAGACCAGTGTATACTGGTAGCTGGTGAGGAAAATCAACCACCTGAGGACGCGGGGTGACAGTACCTGAGGGGTCTGCTTCTTGGGGGCACATAGGCCAAGCAGTGGCTTGTGGTCTGTCACGACGGTAAAGGGGCACCATATTGGTGTTTTGCAACTTTCTGACCTGTTGCAGGACCTTAGCCAGACCTTAGCAGAGTATATGCAGAGTTCACGAAAGCAATCGGTTGCAGGCAGGACGGACGAAACAGGAACCAGTCACTTGTTACTTATAGGTGTTTAATATATACATTGGACTTCAAGTTACTATTCACAGGAACAGAACAGAACATGGATCTTAAACTAGCTCTCTCATCACACGACTCTTACATTAACACTCAACGCTCTACGCTCTACTAACACATTCCAGTCAGAAGGCCGTAAATCATTATTCCCGTGAGAGAGCTTGACCAATCCTGGAGCTGTCTCCAGGCCTCTATATCGCCAGGCAGATTTTACTCCTTTACATTGCCTTGGCTGTCAGTCAACTCCTAACTGACTCTGTGTGAAGCTGCACGTATTCAAAATCCCAACATGCCCATACAAGAAATCGTGAAATTTCTTTACTCCCTTCACGATTGCCAGGCTCTCTTTGTCTATTTGCGAATAATTCCTCTGGAGTGGAGAGGGTCTGGGAAAAGTAAGCTACTGGCACCTCTCTTTCATCCAGAAGTTGCAACCTCTCGTCAAAGTGCTCCAGGATTGAGTTCGAGACAAGTTGATCTTTGACTGCTTGAAACACAGCCTCCTGGCTCTGCCCCCACAAGTAAGGGGCCTGCTTGTCAAGCAATCTCTGTAGCGGCTTCACTACCGCTGCTTTGTGGGGTAAGAAGGCATGGTCAAAGTTCAATAGTCCCAAGAAGGCCTGGAGTTCCACCTTACACTTAGTTGCCGGGGTGTCACAAATAGCTTGCACCTTGTCCCCAGTTGGGTGGACTCTATCTGTGTCCACCATAAATTCTAGAAAATCCACCTGTTGCACTCCTAGCAGACTCTTGCCCCAAACTTTCCCGGCGTGGCCCCGGTGACCAACACATCATAGAAGAAGGGGGGGGGATGGCGGGAATTCCTTTGAGGAGAGAGTCCAGTCAATTTTGGAATATGGCTGACACCACACTGACACAAAATTTCAGACTCTTGACACAGAACACTCCCCTGTGAATTACCATCGTCTGTGCCTCGGCAGTGCCCTAGTCCACTGGCAACTGCTGATAGACCTGCACCAGGTCCAGCTTGCCAAAAACCTTAGACCCCACCAGGGTGGCGAGAACATTGATGACCAATGGCATCAGGTATGTATGAGCCGTAAGGGCCTTGTTTATGGTACATTTGTAGTCTGCGCAGATGTGGACTGAGCCATTGAGCTTGACAGGTGTGACGATTGGCATTTACCAGGGGGTGTTAGGCACCAACTCACTCACTCCTTGTTCCACGAGCTGGTCTAATTCATCATTGATGCAGAGTTTAAGGGTGAACAGGACCCGGCAGGCCTTGAACCTGATGTGACGTACAGCAGGGTCTAGTTGTAGGCCAATGGGGGACCAGTATATCATCCCAGTACTCCGCCAAAAACCTCTGGAAACTCTTTGCAGATTGTGTCCACATCCATGTGAGAGCTGGTGCGGTTCACCCCAGTGATGGCTAGCCCCAGCGGCCCAAACCACGCCAACCCCAGTAAGCTAACGTAGGGCTCCTTGACCACGATCAAGTCTAGTCACCGCTTCTGCCCTCAATATTGGACATTGAAGGTTCCCACCCCCATCGTGGGGACCTTTGCGTTTTTGGAAGTACTGGGGGGGGTGAATGGGTCAGGCCTAAGCACTGGGAAACAATTTCCTTAATGTCTGTGCCGAGATTATGGACAGGGTTGAGTCTGTATCAAGCTCCATGCGGCACGGGGCTCCCTCTATCTCTACCTCAATGTAATTTTTTTCTGCATTAGAAAGAGGCAACTGGTATACCTGAAAGTCTGTGATCTCCGTTGAGTTGCCCTGGCGTATCGGACCACAGGGCCTGGGACTCTTGGTCAGCTATCTGGTTTGAAATGTCGGGCGGGGGGGGGCATGGCACACCCGGGCGATGTGTCCCACTTTTCTGCATTGTCGGCATTCTGAGCAGCGGAAATGTCAAGTCCTCCGCTCGCTGCTCTCCCCACAGCTTGCAAAGTTCCCCTCTTCTGGATGAGGCTGTCTTGGTGGGCATGCAGCTTGTGAGTGCTGCTGCACTTGGTGCACATCCTCCTGGTTGGATTCTGAGTCGTCAAAGAGGTCCTCGTGGTGGACCCTCAGTTGGGATGACATGTTTGACTTGAATCCTTGCGCTGACCTCTCAGCAGCTTCAGTTGTAAGAGCCTCCTCTAGGGTGACCTGGAACTTCAGGTCCTTCTTAGCGTAGAGGCGCTGCTGCAGCTTCTCATCCATCAGGCCACCCACAAAGTGGTCTTGGCTCAGGTCTTTGAAGTTGCCGATCCGGGCAGCCTGGCAGAGGGAGGTCACAAAACCGGTTATGGTTTCTCCAGGGGCCTGCCGCTTTGCATAGAAGGCGTTGTGACATGCTACCACCGAGGGCTGTGGTGAGAATTGCCCCTTCAGCTGTTCCTTTATCATGTCGTAGGGAACGGTTGCAATATTTGCGAGGAGGGCTCGGGACATCTCGAATGTTTCTTCTCCACAGATGCTGAAGAAGGTGGCCCTCTTCTTGGCTGCATCAGTGATGTCCTTTGCCTCCAGGAGGAACTGGAAGCAGGTGGCCTATTCTTCCCAGTCTCCTGAGTATGGGCTGAACGGCATGAAGCTGTTGTCTGTCGCCATTCTGGGTCCTGGAGCTGTAGCCTGAATGCATGGTGCGATGCTGTGCTGCCTGTGGTGGCTGTGTGCGGTGCATGGCAGACAGCTCAGCAGGATCCCATCCTTGTCACTAGTGAAATATACCTGTAGTCCTGTAGTGATTTCATGCTCTTTATTGCAGCTTGTAAAACAGTGATTGAATTGCCCCCCAAACCTCAGGCTCTTATATACATTAATTACACAATGAGTCCCATCTGATTGGCTGATTCTGCTTCCCTCCTGGAGCCCGATTGATCTTTTCCTGCAAGCCAATCAGTTCTTGCATTCTAGGATCCTTCTTGCCTATTATTCTAGCTTAGTACATAACTTAGTACATAACATAATTATTCCAAGCTTAGTACATAACATGAGCATTATACTGCTCCTGCCCCCCAGGTAAGCAAGCCCTGACGCCTCTCTGCCTCACGAATGAGGCACTGGGAGTCAGGAACAGTTTAACAGAACCCCCACCCTGTCTCAGACGGGGTGGAGGCTTTTCAAAACTGTATGAAATTTATGAATTAAATAACAAATATATAAAACCGCATTGATGGGTATCTGGAATGGACCAAGGGAAAATGTAACAGATAAGGAGCTTCTTTGGTTTTTCATAACTGTGTTTCAGAAAAATATAACTGCAAATTTTGTGGGAGTGATTAAATAGGTTTGGTTTAACTATTCTAGTATCTGGGCAGCTGACACTGTTTTTTTCTTCTTTTCTTTTAGAACTCATACTTACTTTTTTCTGCATAAGTGTAACACAGAGGAATAGTGAATTATCATTTGTTATGGCATGATAGGATGTGCTATTCTCAAGACCTCTATGTGGTATTTTATTTAGGTTTGTATTTCTTACCTTAGTAGTAGCAGTTTGTGCCTGTTGACGTGAAAGCAACCAAGCACCTTGGGGCATCTTAAGCAGGAGAAGCTGAAAAGAGAGACCCAATCTCAAAATGCTGAAAAATGTTGACCCAAGACAGTTCAGCCTACAGCTCAGCCTAAAAAACTTCTCTATGCACAAATTTAGCTGTTATAAAGTGCATTTAGCCTCAGAGGTATGTGTTCAATTGAATTTCTGCACCGTGCACATTGTAGTTATTAAATACATATATTCAGTGTTGTAACCAGATCATTTGTCTTTCAGAAACACAAAGTAATTTTGACAGATAGTACACGTCTTTCAGATTCAACTTGGCATCAGGGCCACTTGAGCTTCGGAGCAATACATAGGAACAACTGCATCAGTAGAGCATAGGAAGGGATCCAAATGAAGGCTTGAATTTCTCAGAAATCTCACATATAACATGGGAATTCAAAGATCGTTCATACAATTGGATGCACATTCCATGTAGATTTTCTGGACCCCTCTTCCACTCACTCCCAGCATTCATTTCGCAGCAATGAATGTCAGTAAACACATTCACAGCCCTCCTGAAGATCAGTGCATAACTCAAATCATCTTCTTGTACCAGCTCTTGACTTCTCTGAGACTTAATTTGTATCCCCACATTTGGGCTACTTAATTGCATGTACAATGTTTTCCTTACTATCAGAACGTCCATTCAGTGTGTCAATGCATGTCTAAGTTGTGCACAGTCATTTCCAGACTTGTGGTTGGCCCTTCTGGTTGATTTTCCCAGGGCCTCTTATTACTTGTCTATTTGCCTTGGGTTGTTATATTTTAAGAAATATAACCTTCTTACCACATAATTAATGGATACATCATATAAGACAGTGGAGGATAAGTTTTTAAATAATTAAAATGATAATCAGAGAAAAACCAGGTGACATAACAGGGTTATCATATTGTTGAGAGACTGTCATAGACAAGTCTATTGACCCAACATGTTGGAGGAATAGTTAAACTAAACTATCTAGGAAGATGGTCACAGTCCAAATTCAAGAATTTGCACTCAAAAGCATTTCTGAGAAAAAATAATAGCTTCTGCATACTGCTGACATAACCTGGACTTAAGCAGCTGAATGTCATCCCATAAATGTTTTCCCAGTCTGAAAAGCTTCTCTGTCACTGCAGTAGATCTGTAGAAGATGTCCTGCAACTACAAAACGGCTTCCAATCTTCAAGTAACATTCAACTCTCTGGATGCTCTCTTTCATGAACAAACATAATCTAGGTTAAAACTGAGCTCTTTAACCTTTAACATTTGTGCAAAGCTGGGCATTTCCAGAGGTGTACCTTTCATGACAACCCACCCTATTCCCCTGGGACACCCAGGAATCTGCATATGTTTGCAAGAAGCATGCTGTCATGTCTATAAATACACCAATGAGACCGGCAACCAAACATTGGCAGTGCTGCTCTTCCTCAGGAAGGCCATTCTCTCCTCCCCCCACTGCCCCACTTTACATCTTTCTAGTTCAACTGACACACAACATTTTGGAGCTACTGACATGCTCAGTCCTCATTGGGCTCTTTGGAGTTTGGGTGTTATTGTTTTCTTTGCTCTTTCTTTTCCTTTGTTTTGTTTGCTTAAGATCTTTTGTAGTGCTGCACAGCAGTTAATGGGGCATGGAACAGTGTGGGGCATATCATCTGCTTTTATGTCATGTGCAACTGCACCACAGCCTAGGACATTTGTTCAATCAGATTGCAGGTGACAGTTCTGAATTTGCATTGTTCTCTATAGGCAAGGGGACGTGGTTGTTGGACGTCTACAGCCATTTTAGAGTGGCAGCAAAGTGTTACAATCACAAGCCTTGTTATTTCATTTTCGTAATTTCATTTTAAGGCGTTTTTCTCACATGCTTGTGTTGTTGATCTGTGCCTTCAAACATTTATCAATAACTCCACATTCCACCCCTGTAGAACCATGTACGTTTTATGTGCCTATCCAAGGCAGAAAAGCCAACATTAGAGAATCCCCAACAGATGACAGTGCAGCCTGTTTTTGAATAGCTCCAGATTAAGGACATATGGATGAGATTCACACCGAAGACTGGGTTCGAAGAAGCTGTAAGGCATTAGCTTGGTTCCATTCAAAACAGTGTGGCTAAGGGCAGCCACCACCAAATTATTATAATACTGTGTCCCTGGCACCCATCAGTACCCCTGAACTATGTCCCGCTTTACCACATGAGCACTTACCTGAGCTGTTCCTTTAGGCTTTAGCTACATTTTGATCTGGGCCCTTGAAGACCAGAACTTTGCCATGGAACTAATTTTGTATTCCCAATAAAGTTGGACCCCACACCAAGTGAGAGAAAAGATGGAGGCACTGGTTCATAGTCAACATATCTCTTAATCCCTCAATAAACTACTTCCCATGGACCTTGGATATTCAGGTAATGCATAGGTGAACTTCTCCCCCATTAATTTTGCTGAAGGCTGAGGGCTACTCTTCTCATCTGAGGGCTACTCCCTTGCTTACAGTCTTACCAAGTCTTACCAAGAACTATCTGATATTCTGCAATGTGATGCAATTGGAACAAGGAGGAATGAAATTTCAGAACCCTGGCACCTGTCTATAACCCTGAGCAATGCCTTGTATTACCACCTAAGCAGCGCTTTTTTCTGGGGCCTGGAAGATGATAAAAAAATATGCTCTTTCCAACCAAGTTAGAAACCACGTAAAACAAAAGCAAAGGCAAAGGCAATGGCTCATGGTAGATGCACCCAATTTCCAATAGAAACCCATAATTCTTTATTAAAAAAGAATACCAATAAAATGAAAGACCTTTAGGAGTCCTGCTGCATGAAACAATAATGTCTGAAAGGAGCAGATTGTATGTTTCTATACCCATTGCATTAGGAGAATAGAAATGGGGCAAGATAAAAAAAGGGGGGGATTTCGGTAGGGCCCCTTTTTCATTTATAATTTAGGAACCATGAATTTCATCAGAGGGAACAAATTGTATGTGGAAAATGTAGTCTAAGGTTTCTAATTCTGATATTACTGGGGAAGCCTACCTTGCGAGGAATAAAGTAGGCTTTAAGTTGGCCTTCTATCTACCTCTTGAAAGAACTGCACACCAAAATAAATTTAATAAAGAAACCACAGGAGCCCACTTATCTTCCCTTTTTCCCTATGGGAGGATTACCACTTCCCTGACAGGAGAATCAGTCTTCCTTGTTGAAGCCGCCAGTACCTTCAGGCACTATGAAGCCATGATGGGTTAAGGGTTTTCTTAGATGCTGAAGGCTGAGGGCTACTCTTCTCATCTGAGGGCTACTCCCTTGCTTACAGTCTCACCAAGTCTTACCAAGAACTATCTGATATCCAGACCTATCTCTTTCTCAGAAGACAAATCCTTTGGAGGAGGATATTTTTTTTGGGGGGGGGGTGGTTTCTATGCAGGTTGCATCTTGGTTTTGCCCTTGCCTTTGTAATCCCTTGATTCTTTCTTTGGTGCCATTACAATTTAAATTGTACGTTAATAATAAAGAAAAAAAATGCTTAGAGGTTTCTGGCAAGAACTAATGAAATAAAAAATAAACAATTAAGCCAATTTCAACACCGAGCTTTGAATTTCGCTATGTCCCTCTGCGTCGTCTTGGCAAACACACAGCCCCCACTCCCAGACCTCACGGAACCATTTGTTACCAGGTGTTGCCCACAGCATGAATCCTTGGCCTATAAATATCTCCAAGTAAAAGCTCTCCCTGTATCAGTTCTCTTGCCTGGTCCATCTCTGAGTTTCCTGATCTTTCAAAAATGATGAAAATACTTCTGTGCCTCCTCTTGGCCCTGCCTTCTTCAGGTAAGTAGGAAACAATAGAACGGGATTCCTTTTGTCATCTTTTGATGACTCCAGAAATGTTTGTTGCTTAGGCGGGAATGTGAGAGAAGACAGCATATCAACATAATAGAGAGTGAGGTCTGCTGGCTTACCAAGGAGAGTAAACTCAAGAGTTTAAGCACTTAAGCCTTGATGACGAAGTATAGTTAGTTGCAAACATGTATTTCTGTGACGGAGGAATCTGATTAACCATACTAATAAGTGAAGGCTACAGTTTCCAGGATACTTAGGGAAACCATTCTATCTAGAATATATTATTATTTATTCATTAATATATGTATTGCTTCATTCCCAAATGGCTTCTGTCCTATTTAGAAAACAACAGCAACAAAAGAAATCTGCTTCTTTTTTAAAATCCAGAATGATTAAAATATACATCATAGTTAAAATATCCATATATACCACCCTGATTAAAAGTTAATTCTCTGTGTGTGTGTGTGTGTGTGTGTGCGTGTCTGGGTGTGTATATATACATTCACACCAACCATTACCTGCTTTTCTAATATCGTTACCCTCAGTGAGTGTTCTCTAAGCCGGGCTCCCTTCGAAGACAAGAGTCAGGTAATGGGGAAAAGGTGTGTGAGTGAGAACATCTCAAGTACTGGAGCAGCAATGAGCATTTCACATATAGTTCCTAACTTTATTGCACTAGCCAAAGGCCATGACAAACTTGTAGCAATGGTATTAATAAAATAATACAGAGCAGACATCCATAATATAAGCCAACATCCATAATGTATGGGAGAGAAGATACCAGATAAACCAACAAGCTTAATTTTACCTTGATTTCACATTATATATAAATTTATTAAATTTCCATTACAAATAAGTCCATACAACCATGTTTACAAATTTCCAATTTTTGAACTTCCACCGGCACCTCCATCAATCATCCATTTTTCCTATCTTCACGCATTTTCTATATATAATATTGCCCGTTAATATTATCCTTCCATCTCTGTTTCTTTTTTACAATATACCTTGTACTATCACATAACCTCCTTAAAACCCACTAGCGTTATCTGTTCATCACATATAGTTTTCAGATAATCCGTAAACTTTCCCCAGTCCTCGATGAATTTGTGATCTTTCTGGTATCTAATTTTTCCAGTCATTTTATCCAGTTCTGCGTAGTCCATAAGTTTCATTCTCCACTCATTCAAAGTCGGTAGTTCCTCTTGTTTCCATTTTTGGGCCATACCTTGATTTCACATTAAACCTTACAATCACCAAAACAACTTATAGGAATCTTATCTAATTCCTTTTCGTATTATTTTTTTCAGTCGGTGCGTAGAGGGGAATTCTAAAAAGCCATTATTGCCTTACAAAAGAAACCTAACTATTTCTTCTGGGGTGTTGCTTTTACAAACAAAGGTTTCAGAAAGTGATCTCTTAGGTTTCTATTTAAGGAGCACATTAGTAATAATAATAATAATAATAATAATAATAATAATAATAATAATAATTTTATTTATACCCCACCCTTCCCGGTTCAAACAACCAGGCTCAGGGAGGCTAACAACAAATTTTAAACACTTAATTGATGCAACAATAAATTCAGAATTCAAAAATCAATTTAGGGGGAAAATCCATCCAATAAACATTAGATGATTACCAGGGCTACCTGGCTAAATTAGTCCTATTTGGGCCAGCGAGGAGACCAGGGGGGAATTAGCTGTGGGATCCCAGAGCGGGTAAACTTCATAAAAAGGGGAGGGGGAGGGAAGGAAGGAGAATAAAAGATCAGACCAAGTTCGAATTGAAAGCCAGGTGGAATAGCTCTTACAGGCCCTGCGGAAGAAAGTTAAATCCTGCAGGACCCTGGTCTTATGGGACAGAGCATTCCACCAGGTCGGAGCCATCACTGAGAAGGCCCTAGCCCTGGTGGAGGATAATCTGATTTCCTTAGGGCCCGGGACCTCTAAACTATGATTATTCATGGACCTTAAGGTCCTCTGCAGGGCATACCAGGAGATGGTATGAGTCATCAATTCCACCTGAGGTGAATCAGAAATGGAAAGCCTCTGCATACAAGACCTTGTTATAGCAGACATCCAAGGCTGTCCTGGGTTTCACTTGGAAATGGAGCTCAACAAAGACATTTTTTAAGGAGATTGGCAAACCTTTGATGTGATAAATATCTCTAGAAAGCTTTGTTCTCAGGAGTGGATACCAAGGGGAAAACTTGGCATTTCTAAGTAGTTGCAGGTCCCTTAGCTAACATTGATTCAAAATCAAAGGCCATAACAAACTTGTAGCGATAGTATACAAAAATAACACAGAACAAACAAATCTATACCAACACCCATGATGTAAGAGAGAGAAGATACCAGAGACACCAACAAACTTAATTCTAGCTTGATTTCAGATTAAACCTAACAATCACTAAAACCAACGTGGCCCCCAATTCCATATAGTACAGCACAGGAAAATGTTGCATTGGCATGGAAGCAATTTAAAACACACACACACACATACACACTTTAACTGAGCACATTTCACTCTTGCCTTAATTGTTGGCCAAAAGCTGTTGATATTACTGGTGGTAGAGTGTATAGTTTCAAAATCATTTTTATTCTGCACAGTTTCAAAAACTTTAAGGGAGTTTGACTCAGAGCCCCAGATTTCAGTGCCATAGAGCATTTCAGTAAGCACTTTGCTACAAAGTATCTTTAGGACAGCTTCATTCAGCTGCCCTCCCTTATTTTAACAGAATTTCATTAATGTGCCTTTGGTTTTTGGTGCTTTGACTTTCACTGCCTCAATATGACTCTTCCCAGAGAGGGTCTCACTAACAAATACACCTAAGTATATAAATGAGCAGGTTTCTTCTGTAGTTTCTTGCTTTAAACAGCATTTTTTCTTGCTTTAAACACCATTTTACTTTTGACTGTGTTCTGCTTTCACACCATGAAGCAGGGTAGTTCAGAGTATTAAATCATTGGCATGTATCAGGACTGAGATATTTCTGTTCCTTTTCCTATTTCGTTTTTCAACCGATGCATAGAGGGATACTCAAAGAAGCCATTCTGTGGAAGGGAAGGTTGCATTGGCTAAATATGGCACCCAATAATTAATATGAACATTACAGCTAACACACATCTACCCTTTTGTATGACACCTGCTTAAGAAGAAGGACACCTTCTCCCACATTATAATTCTTTACCATCTCAAGAAATCTCTTCCACCAACCTCTTTCTCCTTTCTACAGCAGCATATATTAGATGTGACTACTGTTATGAAAAGAGTACCTCATGTGAAAAGAGCAGCCGTCAACCCTGCAATGATACTCAAATCTGTTCCTCTACTGCTGTGAGTAGCAACATAGGTGAGCTGAATCTTCTCACTTACTCTTGGTCACCCCAAGGAATGACTTTCTTGTGTAAATTAGCATTATTTAGTATTTATTTATTGCCTTTATAGCCCACAATTTCTCCAAGGAAATGGTTCTTCTTTTGTGCATTTAACCATGTCAGGTTTATTATGCTGAGAGGCAGGGACTCCCCAAGGTCACCCAGTGAGCTTCATGGCTGAGTGGGGATTTGAACCCTGGCATCTCAGGTTCCAGTCCAACACTCAGCACCCATACTCAGCCACATCATCTTACTCTAGCATTTCTTTTCTTTTAACATCACATGCAGGCTTCATCAGAGAGATCCTGGCATGCATCAGCCTGGGGTTGCCTATCCTTTGGCCCTTTAGACATTTCTGGACTACCGCTCCCATCCCCCTCAGCCAGTATGGTCAATGGCTAGAGATGATGCAAGCTGTAGTCCAGTAAATTCTGTAGGGCCACAAAATTCAAAATAAAATAAAATACAATTTCATACAGACAACCCCCCCCCCCCCAGGGAAGGGAGAATAAAGCGTTATTTGTTCAGTCGTGGGTATGTTGATCTTTGATTTATATGACTACTGAAAACAACTTTGCCACGGCCACTGTGATTTCATTGGACTTGTCATCCAGAAGCTATTTGATATAGTAGGCTTCAAGATGACCTGGCTGATTTACCAAAAGTGAAAATCAATAGTTCCCTAGCTTGATCATATTGTCCGCAATGCAATAAAATATCCTATTTTTGGTAAGGGGTACCGCTCAGTCTGCCATTTAACACTTCTAATGGGAATACATTTAATCTGGCTTTGATGAAAAGACACCGATATGTTGGTACAGACAAATTTCTGAGATACGCAGGTACCGTACTGATATTTTTCGCCCTATAGGACGCACCTAGATTTTTTTGGGGGGGGGATAAAGGAAAAAAAAAATATTTTCCCCCCCAGGCGTGGGGCTGGAGCGGGGGAAGCCTGAGCTTCCCCCGACCCCAGCCCCCAGAACAGGAGCCAGAGCGATGCAGAAGCTGCATACAGCTTTGGCATCACTCTGGGAGCTTGCGGGGCTGGGGGCGTGGGAAGCCCTAGATTCCCCCGATGCCAGCCCCCAGAACAGGCTGCCGCCCGCAAGCCTTGCATGCCCGGCGGGACCTCCCGCCGGGCGTGCAAGGCTTGCGGACATCTGTCCGAAGCACAGGGCGTGCTCTGCAGCACGCCCCATGCTTCGCATTGCAGGCTGCCACCCCAAGCCTTGCGAGCCCGGCGGGACCTCCCGCCAGGCGCGCAAGGCTTGCAGACATCTGCCCGAAGCACGGGGCGTGCTCCGCAGTGCAGCCCATGCTTCGGGCTGCAGGCTGCTGCCCACAAGCCTTGGGAGCCGGGCGGGCACTCCCGCCAGGTTCCCAAGGCTTGCAGATAGCTTCCTGAAGCCTGGAGAGCGAGAGGGGTCGGTGCGCACCGACGCCTATCACTCTCCAGGCTTCAGCGAAAGCCTGCATTCGCCCCATAGGACACACACACATTTCCCCTTCATTTTTGGAGGGGGAAAAGTGTGTCCTATAGGGCGAAAAATACGGTATCTGAAACTCGAACCCATAGTGAATTCCTACCGCTAATGGGCCACAGAGAACATGAGACTGAGATCGGAGATCACTATGTGAATGTCCCAGAGCCTTTGCCTCAGAGATTCAAGGGCGGTATCATAGCCCAGATGGAATAGGAGAGAAGGTGGCATAATAATCGAAGTAGCTTTTCTAACCATAATTTTCATCCATGAGCTGGTAAACTCCTTGTTGTTTAGGTATGGAAGTAACCCCTGCCCTAGGCCAAAGACTGATATCTTGAGCCAGTATCTCAGGGCAGCCCACCATGCTTTAGTTGATAAAGGACATTCACCTGTTTCTGAACATAGTATTGCATTTGGAACCCAGTTTGGAACTTGTAGGAGGGACCGTAGAAACTTTGCCTGGAAGCCATTGAACCTGGAAAATGAGCCATTGAACCAGACTTTTGAGGCGTAGAGGAGTTGAGAGACAGAATTTGCATTAAACACCTTAATGGCTGATGGAACATAATGACCTCCCCTTGTATAAAAGAATCGAAGTTTAGCCAGTTTGCTTACCTCCACCTTTTGATAGGTGGTCTGCCAATGATGTTTCCAAGACTTGTAATGATGGAATAGAAGCCCTAGGTAGCTTGTGACCATCCAGAACCCATTTACTCGGGGAGAATCTCTTCTCAAACACCAGGCCTTGATTTTTCATAATTGATGGATAACCCATTACCAGAGCAGTGGTCTGAGAATTTCCTTAGTTGGTAGTTCAGGCCAGGTCAGGTTCGGGAGAGGATGGCCGCGTCATCCGCATACAACAAGAGAGGGGTCTTTCTCGTCCCTGTTTTTTGGAAGATGGCCATCAGGGTCCATCAAGCTTGCCTCTAAATCATTCAGAAGCAAACTGAACAAAGTAGGTGCCAAAATGCATCCCTGTCTCACTCCCCTGTCCATCACAATATAGTCCGAGAGCTGGCCCTGCAACCCACACCTAACCTTCAAATTTCTTCCACAGTACAGAGCTTTAATAAGATATAGGAGATGTTTATCCTTCAGTACTAGATGTAATTTGGACCATAGTTAGAATCTAGAGATGGAATCAAAGGCAGATTTCAGCTGGATTAACTAGTAGTCCACACTACACCAGAAGCAGTGAACTCTGGTTTGGTTTTGGTTTGCCTTCCATCATAAGGCAAGGTATTCAGTTAAATATTATTACAAATTCAATGCAGGCATCATTTTGGGCACCTACAAGTTCTTTTTCTCTTTGCTGTTACATCAGCTGTTCCAGATGAGATCTTATAATGAAAAATGGTTTTCTAGCAGCCCTATCTCTCCTTCTTGCATTACTTGAACTAACATCCTGTGAAAGAATAGGTGTGTTATAATGTCATGCTCAGAGACCCCTTGGGGCCTTCAAATTCTTGCAGGGTGGTGAGAACTCAGAGTGCAATGACACTAAGACTAAGCCATGCATCTTTACTGGCTCTGAATTTTGGAGCAATTCACGGGATTACTGGCTCAAGAGCAGCCACATCATCCTTTTATCCTGAGCATCCTGTGATTTCAGAACACAATGATTCCTGGAAACCTTGGTCATTCTAGGTTTCAGCTTCCAGTTCTCTCTTCGTCTGCATGTCCATCTGAGAAATCAAGTGATTTCCCCTAATACAAAGGAACTCTGTTGGTTGTTTGAACTCATATAGCTGAGTGGCATTCAACTAAATCCTACTCAGAGTAAACAATTGAAATACCACCCACTGTTTCTATGCTTGTTTTTTCTTAATATTTGCATATTTGTATGCACTGTTTGGTTGGAGAATTATGGATTTTGAAGGAGAATTGTGTTTTGCTTCATTTCTTGGTTCAAGAACTGTGCATTATGTAGTTTCTCACTGAAGAAAAAATGTAGCTAAAAGGATGTCTCATTAAAAATAAATATATTTGGAGGGGATTAACCAGAATTTTTTGCAGATCTTGTGATGTATTTCCTTTTGTTCTTTTCAGTTCCAGAGTATAAAGTGTCAACTTTCCGGGGATGTGTGGATCCCCAAGGTTGCCACTCAGGTGATTACAGCTTCAGTGCAGCTCAAGGTAAATTCCTCCAGCTGAAGATGGACTGCTGCGAAACAGATGAGTGCAATAAGGAACCGGTCCACCGTGAGTATCTGCATCTCTGAAGGTCAAGGGCTTATAAAAACAGTGTTTCTTTCTGGCGGAACATGCTGGGACATAGTTCTGCCACATTTTTTGGGGGGGGAGGATGCAGGAGGCCTTGGAGACCCCATCAGACCACCTCCTTTCTTAAGCTGATCAAATTCTTCCCAAGCTTGGGAAAGCAGGAATAAAACTGAAACAGGATCTTGCAACCCTGCTCTCTCCAACCCAAATCCAGGTGGGCTTTGGGGAGGTGGTGGGAGCACTCTCAGACCCTGTCAGAGCATCATGCCTCCTGACCAAAGTTGAGCTAATGCTTCCCGGGCTTGGGGAAGGAGGCACTAGGCTATGACAGGAGCCAGGAACCCTACTGCCTCCTACCCAAAGCCCCCCATCTCCAGCAGAGGGGGCTCGGTGTCAAAGCACTTGGGCCAGTAAGCCAATGACAGGGGTTTCCCTGCGGGGTTGATAATCAGTTTGCCACCCCTGAAGTGGGCAACGTAATTGTGCCAACTGCCTCTCTAGGCCGATTCACTTGGAATAAATTCTCAGTAGAGATATGTAGAAGTGTTAGAAATCCTTTGGCATATCACTTTATTTTTTAAATTAAATTCATACAATCCTGGATTGTAAAATAAAAATAAAAAATAGAATTCCAAAAAGTTAAAATTACAATAGAATAAAAGCATATTAAAACTATCACATTTCAAACAAGCTGTTGGTGGGGCTGAAGGAAGAGAAGTAGAAATCTGGAAAATCTGGGAATCACTCTCCCCCATGTGGATTCTGGACCTGCCCACTCCTTGCTTACACACAGACACACAGACACACACACACACACACACAGAGAGAGAGAGAGAGAGAGAGAGAGAGAGAGAGAGAGATTACCTCCAAGAGAATGCAGCTGTCTGTACATTCAGTTACAGAGAGTTAGAATCAGAGAGCAGAGAGCTTGCCTGATACACTGCTACCAAGTGAGAACTCCAGAAAATCCACAAAACAATAGCGTGCACGACAAAAGGTGAAACACAACAATATTTTTTATAAATGCTCAGCAGGTATGTCTGTTCTTCAAAGTTGATGGCAAATGAGGGTTAGGGCTGCCTTGGAGTGGGCACTAGCCTACAGAATGTCTGGGGCAGGTTACACAGGGGAGGATTCTCTGGGATGCCCAATCTCTGTGATCACGGGTAGAAGGAGGAGTTACTCTAAAGGCCAGACCATGTCAATACCAAAAAGGCAGGTTTTGTCATTGTTTGAAGACTACCCCTGCCTCCGGGTGTGGTCTTGACCGGAAGGATATTGGAATCAACAAGGGAGACCCACATGACGTGAAGGTGCTGCTGTGCAATGCCAGGTCAATAGTCCGTAACACCACTGCCATCTATGGGGGACTTGACCTGGTATGTGTGACAGAGACAGAGTGCAACCAAGGTCATGTGGGCGGGGAGAAGGGGTTGCAGTGATTTTTAGGAAGTCATTAGCTTGGACCAAGCGTCCTATTGGGAAGACTCAGTTTCCCCAATGTTCTGGAAGTTGGGCAATAGGGGCAGCACAGGATTCCTTTTGGTGTACCAACCTCCCTGCTGCACGAAGGATTCCCTGGCCGAGCTAATTCAGGTCATGGTGGATGTGCTCCTGGAGACACCTAGTTTGGTTGTCCTAGGGGATTTTAACATCCATGCCGACACGACCTTATAAGTGTCCGCTTGGGACTTTGTGGAAAGCATGGCCTCCATGGGGATGTCCCTGAATAAGTCTGGCCCAACTCATAGTCATAGACACGCCTTAGACCTCGTGTTTACTTCTATGAATGTGGGTGATTTGACACTAAGTAAATGTGAAACTAAAGAAGTGCCATGGTCAGATCACTTCCTGGTGCAGCTAGACTTCTCCGTGACCCTTCCACTCTGCAGGGAGATGGGACAGATTCGGATGGTCTGCCCTCACCACTTAATGGATCCTAATGGTTTCCAGGGAATGGTAGGGGATTTTTCCCCCCAAGTTGATGGCTCTTCAGCTGATTCCCTGGTGTCCCACTGGAATGCAGAGTTAACAAGGGTGACAGCTCAACGGGTTACATCTCAATGTCGAGCCTATCAAGTGGTGATATCAACGGCGAAGAGGACCTTCTTCACCGCCTCTATTGCATCTGCAGAAAACAGGAGCAGAAGACTCTTTCTTACAGAACCACCTGCGCCATCGGGGCCTGATAATAATAATAATAATAATAATAACAATAATAACAATAATAATAATAATAATAATAATAATAATAATAATAATAATAATAGTAATAATAATAAATTTGTGGACAGGATACTTGGATGAGTGAAACCAGCCACCTGTCTCCTTGAACCTTGCCTATCCTGGCTCATAAGAACAAGCCTGGAAGGCTGGGTGATGGGCTCTGCAGGGTGGTGAATGCTCTGTGAGGGAGTCTTCCCAGCCCCACTGAAAGAGGCGCTCATTAAACCGCTTCTTAAAAAAAATCTCTGGACCCAGCTGATATGGCCAACTATTGCCCAGTCTCAAATCTTCCATTCTTGGGCAAGGTGATTGAGCGGGTGGTTGCTGAACAACTCCAAGCACACCTGGAGGATGTGGACTAGTTGGATCCCTTCCAATCAGGATTCTTTTTTTTTTATAATATTTTTATTCAAAAGTTTTTCCATGTAAACACAACATACATAGACATACAAAAACAAAACGAAACAAAAAACATGTACCATTTCGTATCCTAATTTCTTATACCTTCCTTCCCCGACTTCCTCATACCTCCCATTTCTGTATTCCAAATTCTTATCAATTGTTCAGCAAATCTTCCCTTATTTTAGTTAAAGTTTAGACTAATCTTCCTTATTCTCCTTGTCTTAACCATTACTAATAGTAACCATTTACTTTCTAATCCAACATCATTCTAACTTTCATTAACTTTGTAATATTTCTTTAAATAGTCCTTGAATTTTTTCCACTCTTCTTGCGCTGTTTCTCTTCCCTGGTTTCGGATTCTGCTCGTCATTTCTGCCAAACCCATATAGTCTATCACCTTCATCTGCCATTCTTCCAGTGTGGGTAGATCTTGCGTCTTCCAGTACTTCGCGATGAGTATTCTAGCTGCTGTTGTAGCATACATGAAAAAAGTTATATCTTTCTTTAACACCCCTTGGCCGACAATACCCAAGAGAAAGGCCTCTGGTTTCTTGGTGAAAGTATATTTAAATACCTTTTTAAGTTCATTATAGATCATTTCCCAGAATGCCTTAATCTTTGGGCACGTCCACCAAAGGTGAAAAAATGTACCTTCCTTTTCTTTACATTTCCAACATTTATTGTCAGGCAAATGGTAAATCTTTGCAAGCTTGACTGGGGTTATGTACCACCTGTAAATCATTTTCATAATATTTTCTCTTAAGGCATTACATGCCGTAAATTTCATCCCGGTGGTCCACAACTTTTCCCAGTCAGCAAACAAAATATTATGACCAATGTCCTGAGCCCATTTAATCATAGCTGATTTAACCGTTTCATCTTCTGTATTCCATTTCAGCAGCAAGTTGTACATTTTTGACAAATTCTTAGTACTGGGTTCTAGCAATTCTGTCTCCAATTTTGATTTTTCCACCTGGAAGCCAATTTTGCTATCCAATTTGAACGCTTCATTTATTTGATGATAATGCAGCCAATCTCTCACCTTCCCTTTTAGTTTCTCAAAACTCTGCAATCTCATTTTGTCCCCCTCCTTTTCCAAAATTTCCCAATATCTTGGCCACTTGGACTCCATATTTAACTTTTTAACTGCCTTAGCCTCCATTGGCGACAGCCACCTTGGAGTTTTATTTTCCAGCAAATCTTTGTATCTGACCCAAACATTTAATAGTGCTTTTCTGACAATATGATTTTTAAAACTTTTATGTGCTTTAACCTTGTCATACCACAAGTATGCATGCCACCCAAAAATGTTATTAAAACCTTCCAAATCCAAAATGTCTGTGTTTTCAAGAAGCAGCCATTCTTTCAGCCAGCAGAAAGCTGCCGCTTCATAGTAAAGTTTAAAGTCTGGCAGGGCAAACCCTCCTCTTTCCTTTAAGTCCGTTAATATCTTAAATTTAATTCTGGGCTTTTTGCCCTGCCAGACAAATTTAGATATATCTTTCTGCCACTTCTTGAAACAATCCATTTTATCCATTATTTGCAGTGCTTGAAACAAAAACAACATTCTTGGCAATACATTCATCTTTATGACTGCAATTCGACCTAACAAGGAAAGCTTTAAATTTGACCAAATCTCCAAGTCTTTTTTCACTTCTGTCCAAGTTTTTTCATAATTATCTTTAAATAAATTCACATTCTTAGCTGTCATGTTTATACCCAAATATTTCACTTTTTTAACCACAGTCAACCCTGTCTCATTCTGAAACCTTTCTTTTTCCACCTGTGTTAGATTTTTCTCCAATACCTTTGTTTTTGACTTATTCAATTTAAATCCTGCCAATTGACCAAACTCTTGGATTATTTCCAAAACTCTTTTCGTACTAGCTTCTGGCTCTTGCAATGTAAGTACTAGGTCATCTGCAAATGCTCTCAGTTTGTATTGTTTAGCTCCGACCTGGATCCCCTTAACCAAGTGGTCCCTCCTGATCATATTAAGCAAAACCTCCAGGACCGATATAAAAAGTAATGGGGAGATAGGGCACCCCTGGCGTGTCCCTTTTTCAATCTTGAATTCTTCTGTGACCACATTATTTACAATTAGTTTAGCTTTCTGTTCAGAGTATATTGCACCTATACCATTCTCAAACCCTTGGCCTACCCCCATCCCCCGGAGGTTCTTCAACATAAAACTCCAAGAAATGTTGTCAAAGGCTTTCTCGGCGTCCACAAATATCAAAACAGCCTTAGTGTTTATGTTCACTTCCAACTTCTCCAAAATGTCAATTATATTCCTTACATTATCCGACAAGTGCCTTTTCGGGAGAAAGCCCGCTTGGTCCCCATGAATCTCCTCCATCAAAACTCTTTTCAGTCTCCTTGCTAAAACATCAGCAAAGATTTTGTAATCCACATTTAGTAACGAGATGGGTCGGTAGTTCTTAAGTTGAGTCTTTTCAGTCTCTGTCTTTGGTATAAGTGTAATATAGGCCTCTCTCCACGTATCGGGTGCCTTCCTCCCCTCCATGATCTCATTGCAGACTTCCTTCAAAGGTTGTATAAGCCCTGCCTTTAAGACTTTATAATATTTGGAAGTCAGTCCATCCGGTCCAGGTGATTTGCCCAACGTCATGTTTTGAATGGCATCTTCTATTTCCTGTGCTGATATTTCCTGATTCAAAATTGTCTTACTTTCCTGTGAAATCTCTTTCAGCCCATTTTTCTCGAGGAATTGTTGTATATCTGTTTGTTTTTGCGGCCCTTGTGTGTAGAGTTGTCTAAAGTAGTTCTGAAAACAATTCCTAATTTCCGCTGGGTTACTTATATTCTTTCCTTCCACTTCTAAATTTGTTACCGTGTTGAGTTTTTGTCTCTTCTTTATTTGCCAAGCCAATAGCTTGCCACATTTATCAGCCGATTCAAAAGTCTTTTGTCTCATTTGCTTAATTTTCCACTCTAGTTCTTGATTCGTCAGTTCCATATATTGTGTTTGATAAAGTTTGATTTCTCTTAAGATCTCTTGTGATTTTGGCTTCGATCTTAGTTTCCTTTCCCCTTCTTTTATTTTTTCCAGAATTTTTTCCTTCCTCTCATTTTGTTTCCTTTTCTTTAATGTATTTTGTTGTATCAAGAACCCTCTCATCACGGCTTTGCTTGCGTCCCATATTATTCTTTTTTCTACTTTAGTCCTTAGATTAATTTCAAAATAGTCTGTCAAGGTTTTTTGGGCCTTCTTACAAATCTCCTCATCTCTAAATAAGGTGTCATTCATTCTCCATCTGAAGGAGCCAGTTGTTGTTTGCCTCATCACCATCTTCACTGCATTGTGGTCGGAGAAAGTTTTTGGGCAGATTTCCACTCTCTTTATGTTTTGCGCCATACTGCTAGTTACCCAAATTTGGTCGATCCTTGTCCATGTCATTTTGGCTTCAGAAAAGAAGGTTCCCTCTCTTTCTAGTGGGTGTTTTGTTCTCCATATGTCAATCAAGTCCATATTGTCAGTCATTTCAAAAAAAGTCTTTGGTAGTCTTCCATCTTTTGTTGCTACCTGTCTTTGTGCTTTGTCCATATTTGTTGAAACTACTCCATTCATGTCTCCCATCATGATTAATTTACAATCCATGTGGTCCATCAAAGTCTCATGCAACTTCTTAAAAAATTCAGCTTTCCCTTCATTTGGTGCATAAATTCCCACTATCAAATACTTCTCTCCTTGAAATTGAATTTCAATTGCCAAATATCTTCCTTGGTCATCTTTAAAGATTTGTTTCGGTTGGAGCTTCTCCTTTGCATAAATCACCACTCCTCTCTTTTTTACTCTGTCTGAAGATATAAATTCTTGTCCCAATTTCTTGTTTACTAGTAACTTTCTATGAGCTCTTGTCACATGGGTCTCTTGTAAACAAATTAAGTCTAAATGATCTTTCTTCAAAGCATGAAATATATTTTTTCTCCTTCTAGGGATGTTCAAACCGTTACAATTCCAAGTTAGAAGTTGCAGGGCCATGATGGGGTTACTTGCTCTTTCCTCCTACAGCTCCCAATTTTTGTTCCTCGTTTGTCGGTAATTCCTTTTCCTTATCTAATGAAGGATGCCCTTGTCCTGGATAAGTCTCTTTCTGTAGGTCTTCTTCGTGTTCTCCCATAAACTTGTCTTTATCACTCACGGTCTTTATTCTTCTCTTCTTTCCCTTGTATTTAAAAGACAGGCCTTGGGGGAACTCCCACCTGAATGGTATGTAGTTCTTTCTCAGCAGTATCACCAGGTCCTTGTAATGTCCTCTTGCGTCCAAGATACTCTTAGGGATGTCTTTGAAGATCTCGATATACAAGTCTTCGATTCGAAGGGTTGTTTGATAATGCAGGTTCAATATTTTATCTCGCTCCTCCTTTGATCTTAAAGTTATAAGACAATCTCTGGGTCGATTCTTCCTCTGCCTTGCTCCCAATCTGAAAGCACTTTCTATCTTAAATTCTTCTTTACCCAGCTCCTGCTTCCAAAAGTCAGAAAATTCTTTTGTCAAATAGTCCACCAGGTTATCTTCTTCCTTTTCCGGCACAAGTCTGATCCTTAGATTTCTCTCCTTGCGTTGCATGTCCTGCATAGAAAGTGCCAGTTCATATTCATCTAGTTTCTTAAACACTGGTGGAAACTTTGCCTCCGCAGCAGTTGCAATTTCTTTGGCTTCCTCAGCTATTTTTCTTGTTGTAGATGATTCTTGCAATATTTGCCCAATTGCTTCTGTATTTGAATTCACTTTATTCCCAAGGTCAGTTATACTTTTTGTATTTGAGTCAATTTTCCCAGAGATTTCTTCAATTTTCTTATTTGTTTCAGCAACTTGTACTTTAGTTTCAGCAACTTGTGCTTTAGTTTCTGCACCTTGTTTTTTAAGTTCCTCCAGAGAGTCATTTATCTTCTCCAATACCTTGGCAAATGATTCTTCTGTAGACATTGTTCCAATCAGGATTCAGGCCTCATCATGGGATGGAAACCGCCTTGGGCGTGCTGGTTGATGATCTCCGGCGGGCTAGGGATAAAGATGAAAGCTGTTTCCTAGTTCTGCTGGATCTCTTAGTGGCCTTTGACCATAACATTCTTCTGAACCATATAGAGGGGCTCTCATTTGTGCAGTGCTTTAGGGTTCTGTCCTCTCTCCCACGCTTATATTATCTATATGAAGCCACTATGAGAGATCATCAGGGGGGTTGGGCTGGGTGTTCATCAGTATGCAGATGATACCCAGCTCTACCTCTCTTTTCAAATCTGACCAGGTGAAGGTCCTGTGTGAGTGCCTGGAGGTGGTTGGAGGATAGATGATGTCTAATAGATTGAGGTTGAATCCTGACAAGACAGAAGTACTGTTTTGGGGGAACAGGGGGCAGGCGGGTGTGGGGGACTCCCTGGTCCTGAATGGGGTAACTGTGCCCCTGACAGACCAGGTGCACAGCCTGGGAGTCATTTTGGACTCTCAGCTGTCCATGGAGGCACAGGTCAAATCTGGTATGCAGGCTGCCCGCAGACTGTCTCGCCAGAGTGGTCCACGCTCTAGTTATCTCCCGCTTAGATTACTGCAACATGCTGTATGTGGTCCTACCCAGAAACTGCAACTGATCCAGAATGCGGCAGCTAGACTGGTGACTGGAAGTGGCCACCGAGAACATATAAAACCGGTATTGAAAACCTACATTGGCTCCCAGTATGTTTCCAAAAACAATTCAAAGTGTTGGTGCTGACCTTTAAAGTCCTAAACGGCCTTGGCCCAGTATACCTGAAGTAGTGTCTCCACCTCCATCCTTCAGCCCAGCGTTGATGGCCTTCTGATGGTTCCCTCACTATGAGAAGTAAGGTCACAGGGAACCAGACAGAGGGCCTTCTTGGTAATGGCGTCCTGCAGAATGCCCTCCCATAAGATGTCAAGGAAATAAACAACTATTCTACATTTAGAATAGGCAGCCCTATTTTTGGAAGTTTTTAATGTTTGAAGTTTTATTCTGTTTTTAATGTTCTGTTGAAAGCCACCCAGAGTGACTGGGGAAACCGAGCCAGATAGGCGGGATAGAAATAAAATATTATTATTAAAAATATCATCATTATCACCATCATCATTAATGCAGGACACAATGTGGAGGTAGCATGTCATGCTAGTGTCAGCAGCTACTAGAAGGCAAGAAACAAATCAAAATAAAAGAACGATAAAGAGAATGGGGAATGAGGTGTATCCATATGCTGACTGTAGGTTTTTATTTTGGTAGTTCCACCACGTGAGGATCTTTCCCCCAATGGTCTACAGTGCCCAGCCTGCTTCAGGATCACCAATGATACTAAACAAAAGAATAAAAATTGCCCACGTGAGGGGTATGTCAGCTGCCTTGCCAATGAGACCAAGTGCATTTTCTATAATAGTGGTAATTCCATTATAACAGGTTTACCAAGTGAGTAATATCGCCTGCTTCTGTCTCTTTCGCATTTCCAGAAAAGCAATGACTGATATTTGTGCATAGCTTTGATTTTTTTCTCTGAGGGAAAGGGCAATGCTCTAGTCTTGTTTTGGATTCCAAACTATCGCCACATGAAGTGCATAACAACAAGAGGGGACAGGCTCACTCATGTGCAAGGTTTTACCTTGTGTAAGACTGGGGGGCCTACAGCACACCTTTGTCCTCTAATCCACAAGGAGGAGCAGAGGAGAGGGATACAGGGGAGGGTGCAGGACCAGCCAGCACATCACAGCTTCACCTCACAGCAGTATGTACCATTTGGTGCTGGTCCAGGAGGCCTGGACCACACACTTTGGCCAAACATTCAAAAGTAAAGGAGGCTGGGGAAAAGAAGGGTACTAATAATAGACCTCTGTTCATATTTCCTAAGAAATAAGTTGCACTGTGTTAATTGAATCTTACTGCATCACAAGTGTGCAAAAGAACTGCTGCCTTAGTCTAGCAAAATACATGGGGTGGGAGACCGGGACTTTTTTCCAGCCAGAATTCAGTTCTAGCAACTCTCAGGTGGGCGCCATCGCCATTCTAAGAGAACAAGAGAGGCACTCATGTTGAGTTCCAGCACCTTTTTTTCTAGAAAAATAGCACTGTGGCAGAGGGTAACTTCCTGTTCACAATGCATCACCATGGTGTTAGCCAGGAAACCCAAATTCAAAGCTAGTGATACTTGGCTGTCAGATTAATCATAGAGTGTGTTGGTTGAGCTTTAATAACCACAGTCATCCCTTTCCCCAAAGCCCCAATAAAGAACTCATGCAAAGATTATTCTTTGTGTTACACAGGACGTCGTCAATTAATTCAAAGGCTCACATTCAAAGGTTGTGCAACTGAAGACTTGTGTGCCCTTGATGGAAAACACTTAGGACACCACTACTTTCAACTCCTTAAAATTGAAGCAAAATGCTGGAATGCTGAGATATCCACAAAGAAAATCGACCTTGAAGGGTAGATACAAGACAGCAAAGCTCTCCTCCTTGTTAATTCCACCATTCATGGTAGCTACAGAAGAAATTGGGAGCCTTGTGGTGAGAGGAGGAGCTCAGGCCTCATGGGTTTTCTTTTTCATAATTGGTGAAATTCGTCATAAAAAATAAACTCATCTGGCACATTGAATCTGTATTCTGTATCTCTATGTTTTATATATGCAGAATGTGTAGAATGATGAGAAAGCACATTTGAAGTAAAATATGAGAATTTGTATGTTATTTTGTTCAGCCCCACTTTCATGCCAATGCCCTGTGACCCTTACGGACAATATTTACACAATATTTTGGTTTATGCGTTAAAATAGGCCACATCTTTATTGTTTACAGATGCGGGTGGTTTGGCTTAGGCATTGTGTGAAGCCAGCATATCTTGACTCGCGCCCATTTGCAGGGTAAATCACCAATAGGGGGATCCCTATGACTTACATCAATTAGGGACCCTCTGAGGGCAGTGACATTCCAACAGCCCACGTCCAGGGATTGGACAGAATCCACACCCCCAGATCCCTTTAATAGGATACCCTTAGTGAGGAGGGGCAGGCGAAGGCTACACCCTCCCATCCATCCAAACAAAGCCTTACCCAATGCATAACCTTACAAAGTTGTGTTGATTGCTTCCAGGTAGGCAAAAAACAAATGGCTGGTGTCACCCAGCTGATCTTCTTTCCTTTGATCTTCTTTCCTGACCCAAATAAATTGTTTCATTTTCCTTTTTACACAAAAATTATAAAAGAAGGCAACTAATTTTTATTAATAATGAATGACAATGGCAATCGAGATATTATAGAAAATGCAGACAAGCATCTATTGAAAGTGATACTACATTTACAAGCTCACCACAAGCAAGAATACTAGGGTGGGGGTCATAGCACAAGGGAGAACAAACAACAACAAACAACACAGGGGGAGGTCCATTGTCAAGGATGTAATCAAAGAAATAACATTACCTACACCTTATCTCATAATAAAAGAAACGGAATTAATTTAAATAAAAAGAAAAACAACGAGAGAAAGAGAAAACAAAAACATCAAGGGAAAAACAAAAGGAAAAAGAAAGGAAAAGAAAAGGAAAAAGAGAATTCAGCAATATATTTTCTCTAATCAAACATAACAACATTACCTCCAATAACTCTCACAACCATTTCCCCATATTCAACAATAATAAATCTTTTAATATTTGTCCACAGTTGTTTCTCCGTTGTGATAAAATATAAAAATAATATCCCATAGTTCTTTACTTATTATGTATTCATTAATTCACACCCACTTTTGTCCCTTCTATTCCCATTTTTCATTCTCCATCTCATCAATCAAAGGTCTAATTATTTTTATTTGCTCATAAAGCAATTGCGGAAGGATACCAACAGTGAATGGAATGTCAAACAATGTATTTGGCATACAGGATATTCTTGATCTTAGTTACAATTCATTCTCCCTCTTAATATCTTCACAGTCTCCACCTTAGTAATTTCAATATCACATTTCTATCTTCATTACTTCTCAACTTTATCTCTTATCATACCACAGTCTTTTCTCACAGAGGTAATGTGTACTGTAGAATAAAAATTACTTTCATTTGAGAAGGGACACTTTGACCCTGCTGCCTGCACACCGCAAAGCCCAATGAGCCTCCGTTCTCCTTCCTTCCTGACCACCCAAACCCCAACCCAGCGGTGGCTTTCCTTGAGTCCCATGCTGAGTTTCCATAGGCACCCATACTGGAGAGAGGCTTGGAGTTTGAGGAGCGGAGTGTGTGTGTTGGGGGGGGGAGCAAGAGGGAGAGAGCAGCACACATGCAATGTCCAGCGGCACTTCTGAGCAAGGCCCAGCCAGCCTGATGGGTACAAAGCTGCTGCTTGGTTGTGTTGTGGTTGCTGCAGATCTCCAATCCTTTAAAAGACCGGAAGCAGGGGCACTGGTGGGTGACTTATGATTCTTTCCGACCCCTTGCTTTTTTTTTTTAATATAATTTTTATTAAAGAATTTTTTTATAACCACAAAAACATAACAATACAGTACAATAAACACTACCAATACACAAAGAAAAACAAAAACAAAAACAAGTACAATTTCAGATCTTAATTTCTTATACCTTTCTTCTCCGACTTCCTCATGCCTCCCTTTTCTGTATTCCAATTTCTAATCAATTATTCAGCAAATCTTCCCTTATTTTAATTTAGTTTAATTTCCGACCCCTTGCCTTCCAAAGCTGGCAGCCTCCTTGCCTTATTTAAGCAACTTCTCCTGTGGTGTTGGGGAAGGAGAAGGAGGAGATGGGAGTGGCCATTAAATAAAGTATACTAGAGGTTTCTTTCCAGTACACCCATATCAAACTTCAAAGTAGGAACCTCATTCTCCACAGTCTCTCCAACATAATGGTGAGCTTGACAGATTTATCTCTGCAAGGCGTGTGGGGGTCCACACCACCAAAAGGTAATTTTAAGGAAAATTTCCTGGAGGTGAGAAGAAATTTGTTTTTAGAGATGGATTGCGCCATATAGATTTCCATGCTTTTTCTCTTTTGAGGTTCCTATGTCAGTCCCCCATCTCTTCCGTGTTGTCCACAAATTTGTCTAATATCATACTATATATCACCGAAACGGCTCTTTCCTGTCATGGCTGTATCTGTTACATAGTGATTCAAAAGCTGTCAAGGATCTCAAGCCTTCACCATTGCATTCCAGAGACTTTGCAAAAGTACATGGTTGATACAGTTGTAACCAGGACCATTTAGTGCCTTTTGTCTTTCCTTCATGTCCTCTTCTGAGATTGCTTTACCACCTACAAACAAATCTCTAATCCTATAGAAACCATTTCTTTCAAGATCTCCAAATGGGTTATACTGTATTTGTTTGCATGCTTAAATAAGGGGTGATCTAGCAGGGGCATCAGTGATGAAGGCCTAGGAGCCAATTCGGAGTTCCAATTCCACCACGCCATCAATGTTACTTTGAAAAATGGGTTATCCACCTTTTCTTGTTCCATCTGAGGCAGCTTCAGGAAGGGCAGAGCACGTACTGATGGTCTTGTGTGGATACTTTCTCTCTGTGCCCATGCAATATCTACTTTGCCTTTAATGAGTGGCATCAATGATTTGATTTGGAAGGCTGCATAGTATAATGCAAGATTGGGTATTCCTAGCCCCTCTTTATTGCTATGTCTAAATAAGATTTTTTAACTGAGTCTGGGTCTTTTTCCTAATGAGATAAAAGAGATTAATTTGTTTTGCCATTTTTAAAAAAATGTTTATAAAACCTGAAACAGGAATGAGAATTTTGGCAGAACTGACATTTTTATAGCTGCAATGTGACCTAGCCAGCTAAGGTTTTTGTGCTTCCATCAAAACAGTTGTTTATTACCATTTTGAGCAAAGACTTATCATTTCTTCATTTTCATTGATTAAGATCAGCTGTAAAGATTATCCGGAGGTATTTAAACCCCCATGGGCTATCTTTATCTTTGACATTTATGTCAGCTGCTTTTGAACTTCTGCATATTTAATTTGTAGTCCTGAAATTCAATGGAAACTTTCAAAATGTTCTTTAAAAGATTAAAGCACAACAACTGGATCTTGCCCAATTACCAATGTATCGTCCGCAAACAAATCTACTTTTTATTCAACATTTCCTATTTTCACTCCCTTCACAGAGGCACATAGTTGCATATGCCATGCATAATTTTATCAATGTCTATTATAAATTCTACACCCTTCCAATTCTTCCAGTCAAATGTATGTATTGGTGAGCTATGGGGTGGAAACACGAGCAAAATCTTTGACTAGCTGATCCAGGAGAAGGAAAACTCTGATCCTGGACCTCCTCTGAGATGATGAAAAGAATGCTATTTAGGGGACGCAGGTGGCACTGTGGGTTAAACCACAGAGCCTAGGACTTGCTGATCAGAAGGATGGCGGTTCGAATCTCTGCAACGGGGTGAGCTCCCGTTGCTTGGTCCCTGCTCCTGTCAACCTAGCAGTTCGAAAACACATCAAAGTGCAAGTAGATAAATAGGTACCACTCTGGCGGGAAGGTAAACGGCGTTACTGTGCACTGCTCTGGTTCGCCAGAAGCGGCTTAGTCTAAAAAGAAAAAGAAAAAAAAGGGGACGACAGAGGACAAGATGGTTCGATAGTGTTCTCGAAGCTACCAGCATGAGTTTTACCAAACTGCGGGAGGCAGTGAAAGACAGGAGTGCCTGGCATGCTCTGGTCCATGGGGTCACGAAGAGTCAGACATGACTAAACGACTAAATAACAGCAACAACAAGGTAGTTTTAGAGCTACTGATTGACTCTTTCTTCTGCTATGAGATGCCAGAAGACAAGCGTGCTCCTCTCAGGAGGGAGGGGTCGCTTATCACCGGTCTCTCTGGACTGAGGAAGATTTACAGCCAGAGGGTGACCACCGGAGAGACGCCCCAGTGTGTTGGGAAGGTGGTGGCCATCCCGGGCATTTTCCCAACAAGTAGTGACTATTTGTTCTAGAACATGTGATCCCAGATTACAAAGTTTGTTAATGAATTGCAATGAAATTACTTTCTGTATATTTTTTAGGTTTTAGGCTTTGCAGAAACAATTTCCAATTAAAAGGAGCCTCAGGGCAGCACCTGGGCAGAACTGGTTTGATAGGCTGGAGGAAGGGATACACATGGAGACTTGCTCTCATCATTCCCATCATAATATATCTAATTTTATGTTGATTTGATTTTATTATTATTTATATCTCGCCCATCTGGCTGGGTTTCCAGTATTTTATTTTGAGGGGTGGAATTGCATGTGTCTATTTGAAGTTTTTTATTAGAATGAGGTCCAATGAGAGAAGACCTACTGCAGAATTAGGAGTCTGCTGGTCCTTGATTAGGTCTTAAATGTACATGGAAGAAAGTCCTTCACATACAAATAAAAGATTCTAAATGGTATGCACTAAGGTCATCTAAACCATACAGAGCAATCGTGATTTATAGGACTACATTTGTAGTCTGCACAGATGCGGACTGAGCCGTTGAGCTGGATGGGTGTGACGATTGGGGTTTCCCAGGGGGTGTTCGGCACTGGCTCTTGCACTCCTTGCTCCATGAGCCAGTCTAATCCCTTGTCGATGCAGAGTTTAAGGGCGAGCGGGACCCAGCAGGCCTTGAACCTTATGGGTCGTACGGTGGGGTCTAGTTGTAGGCCAACCGGTGGGGGCAGTATATCATCACAATGCCCCATCAAAAACCTCTGGAAACTCTTTGCAGATGGTCCACCTGGGAGCTGGTGCGGTTCACCCCGGTGATGGCTAGCACCAGTGTATGCACTAAGGTCATCTAAACCATACAGAGCAATCTTGATCTATAGGAGTGAACATTCTAAAAAAATCCTACCAAGATGGCATTGCACACCCATGCAGACTCCCCATATGAAATCACAATCTTCTCAGAACTGCTGGAGGGGCAATGGAAAAAGAGAAACCCTTTTCCACCTATACTGGGACTGCCCATGCTTATTCAAATTCTGTACAATGGTTTGTAAAAAAATGAAAAAACAACAACAACCCCCACACCAAAATATTAAAAGATCCCATTCCACCTTCAACACAACTTTTAACAGTTATGGTGTGACTGTTTGAAAGGTTTCCACTCTCTTGATTTCTTGGCATTGATTCTGTTGTCTGCTGGAACCCCAATCGCCCCCATATAGAAAATTTCACAGAATTTGAGAGTTTGGGTTTCTTCTAAAACTATGTGGAGGTGAACATTGGTTGAAAATCATGAATTACTTGTTGCCAAAGGTTTGGAAGACCCTGAAAATTTATGGGCTGTTGGGTGGGATTTTATCATAAATACAGCAAATACAGATACCCAGGAATTTCTCTACATGGGAAATTTGGCTTTTGTATTGTTCTTAAGTACTTTTCCTCTTGGATATCTCTCCTGGATATACTGCACTGCTGTTTTCTACAACTTTTGGTTCTTCATATTGATTTGTTTGATTTTATTTTAGTTCAATAAAATAAAAATAAAATTGAGGAGATAAGTATGTGTGCCAGCTTGAGCTCCTTGGAGAAAAATGGGAATATGAGGTGTTAGTGGAGGGGTACGGCCTTGGGGGGGTAGTTTTTCTTGGGTAATTTGTCCACCTTTGGTCCTCACCCAGCATTCAACTTTCCCCTGTGGGTCATAGAAGCTGTCAGCCTTCGACAGCTGAGACATCCTGGGAACAGCTTCAGCTGGCTGGCTGGCTAAGCCAAGTGAGGGTAGCTGATGGGTCCCAGACCTTCAGTGAGTTGGGACTTTCCTTACATGTGGTAACAGGCTCCATTAGTTTGAGTGGACAAAACCCATTATGGGTCCAGCAGTCAAGAAAGTGATTCCTGAACATGTTGTAGAAGAAAGTGAGGGACTGATTGCGCTGGTTACAACCTGAGAAGGTAGCTGATCCAAGAGAAGGAATACTCTGATCCTAAATCTACTCTGTCTTGTGGGATATATTCATGGGGGGAGGGTCTAAGAAATAAACCCAACACAAATCCAGAGTGGAGTCCATAAGACAGTTGGATGGCATAAGGAAGTCCTTATGGCAACTCCTGCAGCCAAGCTGGAGCCAAATGTCTTGCCCTGCTTTCTTTTGGACAATTTCAGTGAGTCTAAGAGAAGAGTCTTGTCACTCGGGGGGAGGTGCTGATACTGTGTACCCTTGAGTAACCACCCCCCCAAACCAGAAGAAGAAGAAGAAGAAGAAGAAGAAGAAGAAGAAGAAGAAGAAGAAATATATTTTTGTCACTCTTAATCTACAGATCTCTGGGCACTTGGGAGTAAATACCATGCAAATATCTCACATAGTCTCCATATGCCCAATTGTTTCAGTTATATATCAATATTAACTCAGTTGTGGGTTTAAAATTACGTAGAAGCTTACATTACTCAAAGTATTGTTTTATCTTCACAGTATAAGGGAGGGTGAGGGCATTGGAAGAAACAGGGAGAGACTCAAAGTGGCATCCAACACTTTAAAACAAAAAAAGGACAGATATCATTGTTTGGTACCATCACATCAAATTGTGTGATGATAACTCTAGAAGTGTCTAAATCTGTGCAGTTTGGAAATATTCAGTCTGCCATATTGACTCATAATGGCATCTGATAGTTTCCAAATATAGACCACAACAAACTCCTCACTCCAGAAACCATCATGCCAAATTTTGCGATGAAGTAATCAGTGCAGTTTGGAAAAGCTTGGCATGACATTTTTATTCAAAATGGCATCTGATGGTAACCAAACATGAAGTAAATCTGGCTTCTTCATCTTGAAAACTGTCATGCCAAATTGACATCAATGTCTCAGGAAGAGTTTAAATGCATAGGGAACAGATGGATGGAGAGATGGGCAGTACTTTAATCAGTCCTGAACTGCTTTCCAAAGAAGCAGGTGTAAGTAAAATGATGGCAGAATTGGTTTGACAACATTTAGGAATAGTTACTAGAATAGTTGCGGCAGTTTGACGCTGAAATAGATCTCTTTGGCAGCTCTGACCTTTTGCAAACATGTTGTGTGCTTCTACCTCTCTTTCCTGTCAGGATAAGAAAACCTGCCTGGATGCTTTGTTTGGAGAGATTCCCAGTGAGCGCTGATGTCACCAAAGTTTAGTTAGAGAGACGTGGAACATATGAATGCTGTTGGCACTGAATATGGGATTTCAAGCACGTGCAAATAACAAGCTTGGTTCAATTGGAACAAGGAGAAATAATATTCCAGAAGGCAATTATAAAAGCTCCCTCTAATGACTCTGGCTCCATTGTTCAATATTCAGTGCATACTGCTGTGTCCCTGGCACAGTTCAATATTCCTATGTCCAGCTTTGCTACCTGTACCAGACCTTGGGTAATTTGATCTGGAGCCTGGAAGATCAGAAAAAAAGTATATGCTTCTTTGAACCAAGTTGGACAACATATTAGGTTAGAAGAAACATAGGGGCACTGCATCAGCATCAATATATTGCTCTATCCATAAATGTCTTAGCAACTTCCCATAGTTCCTTGGACATCAAGGTAATACATAGGTGGTGTAGAATAGCAGAGCAATTGTCCATATTACTTTTGGATAGTGCCAATGCGTAGGAAAGGTTTTACTTAGAGGTAGACATGCTATCATTTGCGGTGGGACTACACAAGAATAGAAGTTTATGGGTGGGTGGAAATACATTCAGAAATTTCTGATATTATATGGGAAAAATTAAACCCTGTCAAGTTTTTAATTGCAGGAAGGTTATCAAGAGCTTGATAATGTTACATACTTGTTTGATAGTGTTTTGGTTTGGTGCACACATTTGGCACCACATCTGAAACGAGAAAGAGTGATATAAAGTCTATGTTGCACATATTCATAGTCCACCCAGATGATTTTGAATTACTTACTGATCAGAAGGTCGGCAGTTCAAATTCCCACGACGGGGTGAGCTCCTGTTGCTCAGTCCCTGCTCCTGCCAACCTAGCAGTTCAAAAGCACGTCAAAGTGCAAGTAGATAAATAGGTACTGCGCTGGCGGGAAGGTAAACGGCATTTCCGTGAGCTGCTCTGGTTCACCAGAAGCAGCTTAGTCATGTGGACAACATGACCCGGAAACTGTATGCCAGCTCCCTCAGCCAATAAAGCAAGCTGAGCGCCGCAACCCCTGAGTCAGTCACGACTAGACCTAATGGTCAGGGGTCCTTTTCCCTTTACTATTACAATGGAAAAATTTTTGTGGATGTAGCCCTGCCCATGGCCTGCTCTATCTAATGTGCAGCTTCTGAATGTATCATTTCATTTTTTGACTGGACCGTAAGGAATAGAGCTGGGTGACATCAGATTTTCAACATCGTGATGTATCACCAGCCACACATTAGGATCTGGAGATACATCACAGTTTTAAACACCAAGCTGCATTTGACCCAGCCTGGCTGAAACTACACCCCCCCTCACTGAGGAAGTGGAGGTGGCTTCACCCCGGGACCTCACTGAGTCAAGAATGACACAGCTTTTTTGCGCTGCTGAGCTGCAGGGTGCAAAGGCTCCCACCCCCAGCTGAGCAAGCGGCAATGTCCCTCTGGCTTGCACGCCAGCTGGAAGGACAAAGGAGCTCCTGCCCCCCAGCTGAGCTGAAATGTACTCAGAGTCCTGTAGTGATTTCATGCTCTTTATTGCAGCTTGCAAAACAGTGATTGAATTGCCCCCCAAACCTCAGGCCATTATGTACATTATTTACACAATGAGTCCTGTCTGAATTAGCTGATTCTGCTTCTCCCCTGGAGCCCAATTGGTCTTTTCCTGCAAGCCAATCAGTTGTTGCATTCTAGGATCCTACTTGCCTGTTTTGTCTAGAACCCAAGCTTAGTACATAAACCCCTCCTCTCTAAGTTCCCATTGCACCCAGAAGGTTAGCATTCCTAGTCGTTGAAGTATGCTGGTCACCTACGTATGCGTTTTGGTCTCGGGTGTCTCTCGGTAGGGGTTCCTGGTTCTGGCTCTTGCTTCGGGGCTGCCGGCTGTGATGGAGCCGTTGGGTCCGGTGCTGCTGGGAATCACCACCGTAGTTGATCACAGTGGCGGTCAAATACAGCGAGGCGGTACTCCCAGTCCCCTTGGTGGACCAGTGTAAACTGGTAGCTGGTGAGGAAAATCGACCATGTGAGGATGCGGGGTGACAGTACCTGAGGGGTCTGCTTCTTGGGGGCAAATAGGCCAAGCAGTGGCTTGTGGTCTGTCACGATGGTAAAGGGGCGCCATATTGGTGTTTTGCAACTTTCTGACCTGTTGCAGGACCTTAGCCAGACCTTAGCAGAGTATATGCAGAGTTCACAAAAGCAATTGGTTGCAGGCAGGATGGACGAAACAGGAACCAGTAACTTCTTACTTATAGGTGTTTAATATTTACATTGGACTTCAAGTTACTATTCATAGGAACAGAACAGAACATGGATCTTTAACTAACTCTCTTACCCCATGACTCTTACATTACCACTCAACTCTCAACGCTCTACGCTCTACTAACACATTCCATTCAGAAGGCCATAAATCATTATTCCCGTGAGAGAGCTTGACCAATCCTGGAGCTATCTCCAGGCCTCTATATCTCCAGGCAGATTTTACTCCTTTACATTGCCTTGACTGTCAGCCAACTCCTAACTGACTCTGTGTAAATCTGCACGTATTCAAAATCCCAACATGCCCATACAAGAAATCCTGAAATTTCTTTACTCCCTTCGTGATTGCCTTGCCCTCTTTGTCTATTTGCGAATAATTCCTCTGGAGTGGAGAGGGTCTGGGAAAAGTAAGCTACTGGCCCCTCTCTTTCATCCAGAAGTTGCAACCTCTCGTCAAAGTGCTCCAGGATTGAGTTCGAGACAAGCAGATCTTTGATTGCTTGAAACACAGCCCCCTGCAACTGCCCCCACAAACAAGGGGCCCGCTTGTCAAGCAGTCTGGGTAGTGGCTCCGCTACCGCTGCCCTGTGGGGTAAGAAGGCATGGTAAAAGTTCAATTGTTCCAAGAAGGCCTGGAGTTCCACCTTACACTTAGTTGCTGGGGTGTTGCAAATAGCCTGCACCTTGTCCCCAGTTGGGTGGACTCTATCTGTGTCCACCATAAATTCTAGAAAATCCACCTGTTGCACTCCTAGCAGACACTTCCCCCGCTTCACCTTGAGGCCGGCAGTCTGGAAATGGTGCAGGACGGTGCAGAGTCAGTCCCCGAACTCCCCCGGCGTGGCCCCGGTGACCAACACATCATAGAAGAAGGAGAGAGTGCATTCAATTTTGGAATATGGCTGGCACCACGCTGACACGGAATACGCCCCTGTGCATTACAATCGTCTGTGCCTCAGTGGTCCTCTGATAGGCAATAGTCTGCACAGATGTGGACTTAGCCATTGGGCTTGACGGGTGTGACGACTGGCATTTACCAGGGGGCGTTAGGCACCGGCTCAAGCACTCCTTGCTCCAGTAGCCGATCTAAATAATCATTGATGCATAGTTTAAGGGTGAACAGGCCTTGAACATGATGGGTCGTATGGCAGGGTCCAGTTGTAGGGCAACAGGCGGCCAGTCTATTATCCCAGTGCTCCGCCAAAAACCTCTGGAAACTCTTTGCAGATGGTGTCCACGTCCACATGGGAGCTGGTGCGGTTCACCCCAGTGATGGCTAGCCCCTGAGGCCCAAACCACGCCAACCCCAGTAAGCTAATGTAGGGCCCCTTGAGTAGAGGCACCGCTGCAGCTTCTCGCCCCTCAGGCCACCCAACGAAGTGGTCTCGGAACAGGTTCTCCAGCTCTTTGTAGTTGCCGAGCCAGGCAGCCTGGGGGAGGGAGATCACATACCCAGTTATGGTTTCTCCGGGGACCTGCCGCTTTGCATAGAAGGTGTTGTGACACGCTACCACCGAGGGCTGTGGCGAGAAGTGCCCCTTCAGCCATTCCATTATTGTGTCGTAGGGAACGGTTGCTATATTTGTGGGAGTTAGGAGGGCTCGGTCGATCTCGAATGTTTCTTCTCCACAGACGCTGAAGAAGATTGCCCACTTCTTGGCTGCGTCGGTGATGTCCTTTGCCTCCAGGAGGAACTGGAAGCGGGTGGCGTATTCTTCCCTCCTGAGGCTGTGCTGAACGGCATGAAGCTGTTGTCTGTCACCATTCTGGGTCCGTGGGTCCTGGAGCTGTAGCCTGGATGCATGCTGCAATGCTGTGCTGCCTGTGGTGGCTGTGTGTGGTGCGCGGCAGACAGCTCAGCAGGATCCCATCATTGTCACTAGTGAAATATACCTGTAGTCCTGTAGTGATTTCATGTTCTTTACTGCAGCTTGTAAAACACTGATTGAATTGCTCCCCAAACCTCAGACTTTTATATACATTATTTACACAATGAGTCTCATCTGATTGGCTTATTGTACTTCCCTCCTGGAGCCCGATTGATCTTTTCCTGCAAGCCAATCAGTTGTTGGATTCTAGGATCCTACTTGCCTATTGTTCTAGGATCCAAGCTTAGTACATAACATGAGTATTAAACTGCTCCTGCCCCCCAGGTAAGCAAGCCCTGATGCCTCTCTGGCTCACGAATGAGGCAATGGGTTCTGCAAAGCTGGGAGGCAGGAACAGTTTAATAGAGCCCCCACCCTGCCTCAGGCTCACATGAGTCGAAGACAGGGTGGAGGCTTTTCAAAACTGTATGAAATTTATGAATTAAATAACAAATAAATAAAACTGCATTGATGGGTATCTGGGATGGACCAAGTGAAAGTGGAACAGATAAGGAGCTTCTTTGGTTTTTCATAAGTGTGCTTCAGAAAAATATAACTGCCAATTTTGTGGGAGTGATTAAATAGGTTTGGTTTAACTATTCTAGTATCTGGGTAGCTGACACTGTTTTTTTCTTCTCTTTTCTTTTGGAAATCATACTTAATTTTTTCTACATATGTGTAACACAGAGGAATAGTGAATCATTATTTGTTATGGCATGATAGGATGTGCTATTTTCAAGATCTCTATGTGGTATTGTATTTAGGTTTGTATTTCTTACTTTGGTAGTAGCAGTTTGTGCCTGTTGCCGTGAAAACAACCAAGCACCTTGGGGCATCTTAAGCACGAGAAGCTGAAAAGAGAGACCCAATCTCAAAATGCTGAAAAATGTTGACCCAAGACAGTTCAGCCTAAAGTTCAGCCTAAAAAACTTCTCTATGCACAAATTAAGCTGTTATAAAGTGCACTTGGCCTCAGAGGTATGGGTACAATTAAGTTTCTGCACCGTGCACTTTGTAGTTATTAAATACATATATTCAGTGTTGTAACCAGATCATTTGTCTTTCAGAAAAGTAATTTTGACAGATAGTACACGTCTTTCATATTCAACTTGGCATCAGGGCCACTTGAGCTACGGGGCAATACGTAGGAACAATTGCATCAGTAGAGCATAGGAAGGTATCCAAATGAAGGCTTGAATTGCTCAGAAACCTCACATATAACATGGGAAGTCAAAGATCCTTCAGACAATTGGATGGACATTCCATGTAGATTATCTGGACCCCTCTTCCACTCACTCCCAGCATTCATTTCGCAGCAATGAATGTCACTATACACATTCATAGCCCTCCTGAAGATCAGTGCATAACTCAAACCATCTTCTTGTACCAGCTCTTGGCTTCTCTGGGACTTAACTTGTATCCCCACATTTGGGCTACTCTGCATGCACAATGTTTTCCTTACTATCAGAATGGCCATTCAGTGTGTCAATGCATGTCTAAGTTGTGCACAGTCATTTCCAGACTTGTGGTTGGCACTTCTGAATGATTTTCCCAGGGCCTCTTATGACTTGTGTATTTGCCTTGGGTTGTTATATTTTAAGAAATATAACCTTACCACACAATTAATGGATGCATCATATAAGACAGTGGAGGATAAGTTTTTAAATAATTAAAATGATAATCAGAGAAAAACCAGGGGACATAACAGGGTTATCAGATTGCTGAGAGACTGTCATAGACAAGTCTATTGACCCAACAGGTTGGAGGAATATTTAAACTAAACTATCTATGAAGATGGTCTCAGTCCAAATTCAAGAATCTGCATTCAAAAGCATTTCTGAGAAAAAATAATAGCTTTGCATGCAGAAGACACCAGATATGAATCCCCAAACCTCTGTACAGTATAGGGCTGGGAATGTCCCGTTTCAGAAACATTCCAGTTCCAAAAATATACTGCAACCACTGAAGGTATCCAGCCCCTCATAGTTAATGGAACAGAGAGACTGTAAGCCTACAAAAAAAGTTTAGTTGGCTAGCGAGATTCATATGGGGGTAAGCAGCCTCTGACATCAACTGGAAGTCATCCCCTCAATATTTTCACAGGCTGAAAAGCTTCTCTGCCACTGCAGTAGATCCGTAGAAAGATGTCCTGCGACTACAAAAGGGCTTCCAATCTTCAAGTAACATTGAACTCTCTGTATGGTCTCTTTCATGAAAGAACATAATCTAGGCTCAAACTGAGCTCTTTAACCTTTAACAGTTGTGCAAAGCTGGACATTTCCAGAGGTGTACCTTTCATGACAACCCACCCTATTCCCCTGGGACAGCCAGGAATCTGCATATGTTTGCAAGAAGCATGCTGTCATGTCTATAAATACACCAATGAGACCAGCAACAAAACGTTGGCAGTGCTGCTCTTCCTCAGGAAGGCCATTCCTTGTCCACCACTGCCCCACTTTACATCTTTCTAGTTCAACTGACACACAACATTCTGGGGCTACTGACATGCTCAGTTCTCATTGGGCTCTTTGGAGTTTGGGTGTTATTCTTGTCTTTGCTCTTTCTTCTCCTTTGTTTTGTTTGCTTAAGATGTTTTGTACAGTGGTACCTCGGGTTACATACGCTTGAGGTTACATACGCTTCAGATTACAGACTCCACTAACCCAGAAATAATACCTCAGGTTAAGAACTTTGCTTCAGCATGAGAACAGAAATTGTGCTCTGGCGGTGGGGCAGCAGCAGGAGGCCCCATTAGCTAAAGTGGTGCTTCAGGTTAAGAACAGTTTCAGCTTAAGAACGGATCTCCAGGACGAATTAAGTACTTAACCCGAGCTACCACTGTACTTCTGCACAGCAGCTAATGGGACATGGAACAGTGTGGTGCATATCATCTGCTTTTATGTCATGTGCAACTGCACCACAACCCAGGGCATTTCTTCAATCAGTTTTGAAATTGCAGGGTTCTCTTTAGGCAAGGGGACATGGTTGTTGCACATCTACAGCCATTTTAGAGTGGCAGCAAAGTGTTGCAATCACAACCCTTGTTATTTCATTTTCATAATTTCATTTTAAGCTGTTTTTCTCACATGCTTGTGTTGTTGGTCTTTGCCTTCTAACATTTATCAATAACTCCACATTCCACCCCTGTAGAACCATATATGCTTTGTGTGTGTGATGGGGTTCTGGGAGGTTGTCTAGTCTAACATCCTATCCAAGGCAGAAAAGCCAACATTAGAGCATCCCCAACAGATCACTGTGCTGCCTGTTCTTGAATAGCTCCAGATTTTGGGCAAATGGATGAGATTCATACTAAAGATGGGGTTCGAAGCAGCTGTAAGGCATTAGCTTGGTTCCATTCAAAACAGTCTGGCTAAGGGCAGCCACCACCAAATTAGTATAATTTTATAATCTCACCAAACAGATCAAGTGTCACAAATAATCCTCTCTCTTTCACAACGATCGTATGCAATTAGAACAAGGAGGGTCAAAGTTCCAGAAAATGATTTCATCAGGCCTCAGTAATGACTTTGGAGTCATTGTCCAATATTCATGACACAACACTGTGTCCCTGGCACCCTCCAGTACCCCTGAACTATATCCAGCTTTACCACATGAGCACTTAACTTGAGCTGTGCTTTTAGGCTTTAGCTAGAATTTGATCTGGGCCCTTGAAGACCAGAACTTTGCCCTGGGAACTAACTTTGTACTCCCAAGAAAGTTGGACCCCACACCAAGTGAGAGCAGAGATGGAGCCACTGGTTCATAGTCAACATATCTCTGAATCCCTCAATAAACTAGTTCCCATGGACCTTGGATATTCAGGTAATGTGTAGGAGGCAAAGCACACCAGTGAACTTCTCCCACATTAATTTTGAATAGTGTCAATGTGGTGGAGTCATTCCAGTTATAGAGAGACATACCACCATTTGAGATGGGGATGCCACAGAATACATTTTTTGGCTTTGTGTGGAAAATATATTCAATAATTTTAATATTCTGTGGCAATGTTTCTCAACCTGTGGGTCCCCAGATGTTGTTGGACTACAACCCCCATCATTCATAGCCAGCATGATCTGTGGTCAGGGATGATGGGAGTTGTAGTCCAATGACATCTGGGGACCCACAGGTTGAGAATTGCAGTCTATGGAACAAATTGATTTTACCCCACAGTTGTGTTTCCTTTCATATTTGATATGGTTTAAGAAGTCTCTTAAGAGAACAGATCACTTTCTATACTTGCATGATGCATCAAAATTATTGGTTGTCCAAATGTGGAGGAAATTGCATGTTTGGGGAAGAGACCAAAGGCATGAAAATGTTATATTGAGTATAACTTAGAAAATAAACCATAATGTAACAGTGTTGAAAAGAAAGAAACAACGGATGCATTTTATGCCATCCTTTGGCTATTGACTTCATATCCTAGCTAAAAGCATCTAAGCAATGTGTTATCGGCAGAATCCCCACAAATCTGAATGTCGTCAGCTGCTTGATGCTTTAGTTGAAGATGATCACACTCTGGATGGATGCTTCCATACAAGGCTGATGAAATAACGTAGAAGAATTTTGTTGAAAATCTGAAAGAAGAGCAAATGTTTGAAAACTATGGATACTTATGTGGTAGCTGGAGAGAATGCAGAAAGGGTGTCGTATTCTATTTTGTGCAGCTCCTTGGTGTTTTGTTTTTTGTTTGTTATACATTTATAAAAGCCAATAAAATATACATTGCTAAAAATGGTTCAGGTATCAGAAAATAAAGGTTTCCAGTTAATAGAGAAATATAATGCATATAGATGACGTTGTTACTGAAGATGGGTAGTGAAGCGGGTGTAAGCATCTAGCTTTATTCAGTTAAAGACAACGTGGCTAAAGGCAAGCAGATCAGATGACTCAAAGTATCTTCACTCTTTGCCAGCAATGTGATGCAATTGGAACAAGGGGGAATGAAATTTCAGAACCCTGGGACCTGTCTATAACCCTGAGCAATGCCTTGTATTACCACCTAAGCAGCGCTTTTTTCTGGGGCCTGGAAGATGATAAAAAAATATATGCTCTTTACAAGTAAGTTAGACACCACATAAAACAGAAGCAAAGGCAAAGGCAATGGCTCGTGGTAAATGCACCCTGTTTTCCAATAAAAACCCATCATCCTTTTTTTTTAAAAAATACCAATAAAATGAAAGACTTTTAGGAGTCCTGCTGCATGAAACAATAATATCTGAAAGATTGTATGTTTCTATACCCATTGCATTAGGAGAATAGAAATGGTGCAAGATAAAAAAGGTCAAAGGACTGAGAGCCTAAATTTAGGGAGGGAGGAAGGGAGGGAATACTGCGTGAGCGGGAACCAGAAAAAAGGGGGGAGTTCCTGTCCGCTTAAATAGAGCACCCCACGCCCCTTGGCCGGCTGGATAGATTGGCCTGGGGCGTGACATGGGGATTCCCTATGACGTGAGGGCTAGCCACACCCCCATCCATGGGGTGGACTCGTGTCCAGCCCGCATCTCCATTTCCCCGGGGAAGGGAAATGGCTTTGTCCTTTACTTCCACATACATATCTTTAATTTCTACCTCAACCTTACATCCCTATACCCCATTTGATGGCTTCACTGCCATTGGCTCATCCCACTGCTGGGCTGCACTAATGGCCTTTGAGTTAATCTGAAGCTGAACCAACAATGTCTTCCTCCACTGCTGCTTTGCACATTGCCCAGTACCTCCCACTTGACTGGTTCAATGTGATGAAGAGTGATTGAGAGTATAGCCTTGTATGATTGAGAGTATATGGAACAATCACCTTCTAAATCCAGCCCATGGAGGGTCTGGGAATCAGCATGTTTTTACATGAGTAGAATGTGTCCTTTTATTTAAAATGCATCTCTGGGTTATTTGTGGGGCATAGGAATTTGTTCATTTTCCCCCCTCTCCAAAATATAGTCTGGCCCCCCACAAGGTCTGACCCCTGTCTTAGTTATTGATACTAGCTCTAGACCCCACTTATCATCCCTTTTTCCCTATGGAGGGAGGATGACCACTTCCGTGACAGGAGCATCAGTCTTCCTTGTTGAAGCCGCCAGTACCTTCAGGCACTATGAAGCCATGATGGGTTAAGGGTTTTCTTAGATGCCGAAGGCTGAGGGCTACTCCTCTCAGCTGAGGGCTACTCCCTTGCTTACAGTCTTACCAAGTCTTACCAAGAACTATCTGATATCCAGACCTTCCTCCTTCTCAGAAGAGGAATCCTTTGGAGGAGGATATTTTGGGGGGTTTCTATGCAGGTTGCATCTTGGTTTTGCCCTTGACTTTGTAGTCCCTCAATTCTTTCTTTGGTGCCATTACAATTTAAATTGTAGGTAATGATAAAGGGGAAAAAAATGCTTAGAGGTTTCTGGCAAGAGCTAATGAAATGAAAAATTAACAATTACGCCAATTTCAACACCGAGCCTTGAATTTCACTAAGTCCCTCTGCGTCATCTTTGCAAACACACAGCCCCCACTCCCAGATGTCATGGAACCATTTGTTCCCAGGTGTTGCCCACAGCATGAATCCTTGCCATATAAATATCTCCAAGTAAAAGCTCTCCCTGTATCAGTTCTCTTGCCTGGTCCATCTCTGAGTTTCCTGATATTTCAAAAATGATGAAAACACTTCTGAGCACATGCTTCCTCTTGGGCCTGCTTTCTCCAGGTGAGTAGGAACCAGTGCAATGGGATTCTTTTTATCATCTTTAGATGACTGCAAAAAATTTTGCTCCTTGGGCAGGAACGTGAGTGAGGACAGGATAGCAGCATAATAGAGATTCAGGACTGCTGGCTTACCAAGGAGAGTAAACTCAATAGTTTAAGCACTTAAACCCTGATGACCATGTATAGTCAGTTGCAAACATGTATTTCTGTGACGGAGGAATCTGATTAACTGTACAAAGAAGTGAAGGCTACAGTTTCCAGGATACTTAGGATAGCCATTCTATCTAGAATATATTATCATTTATTCATTAATATATGTATTGCTTCATTCCCAAATGGCTTCTGTGCTATTTAGAAAATAACAAAAGAAATCTGCATCTTTTTTAAAATCCAGAATGATTAAAATATACATCATAGTTATAATATCCATATATACCACCCTGATTAAAAGGTAATTCTCTCTCTCTCTCTTTCTGTGTGTGTGAGTGTGTGTGTTTGGGTGTCTATATATACATTCACACCAACCATTACCTGCTTCTCTGATATCGTTGCCTTTAGTAAGTGTTCTCTAAGCCAGGCTCCCTTCGAAGACAAGAGTCAGGTAATGGGGAAATGGTGTGTGAATGAGAAAATATCAAGTACAGAAGCAGCAATGAACATTTCATTTATAGTTGATAACTTTATTGCACTAGCCAAAGGCCAAGACAAACTTGTAGGACAAACTTACCTTCTCCTCCTGCGATGAGGCTACATTTTAATTTTTTAATGTTTCAATATTTTAATGTTGTATTTTAATTTTGTTTTTAAGTTGTAATCATTCAACTTGTTTTTATTATTGCTTGTAAGCCGCTCTGAGCCCGGCCTTGGCTGGGGAGGGCGGGGTATAAATTATTATTATTATTATTATTATTATTATTATTATTATTATTATTATTATTATTATTATATAGGGGCATTCTAAAAAGTCATTATTGTCTTACAAAAGAAACCTAACTATTTCTTTCTTTCTTTTTTTTATAAATATTTATTGAAATTTTCAAAAAATACAGAAAAAACAAAAAAACAATTAAAAACACATAAAATTTACATTCCTTACTATCAATAACCAATTTCCTTGACTTCCCCACACCTCTCCTTCTTGTATTCCAGTTCCAATTTTTAGCTCAGCAAGTTCTTGTCCCCAAACTTTACCTTATTTTCTTTAATTCATTTTAGTTAACCAATTTTAACTTATAAACCTCAGTCTTTATACATCAGTACTTATTCTTAAAAATCTTTTTCTAAGGTCGACCCCAATTCCCTTCCACGAATTCCCCATTTTTATATTAGTAGCAAAACAAAATTAAAACAAACAGAATATAATTGTACACCCTTTGAATTCCCAAAGCCCCACCCCCCCTTTCCCAGTTTCGAACCCCAGCAAATGTCCATCAGTCTATCTGCTGTCAGCCTGGCGACCTCACGTCCGAGGCTCTTAATTCTCTCTCAATTCCTCTCTGCCGGTTTTTTTGATAGTCCTTTATATTGAACACCAAATCTCGAAGAAGCTCTGTCCCAATAAGGTCCATGTTTCTTCCAGCCAGGCCTCCATATTTAAAAGTGGAGCCAAAATCTTGTTTCTTACTTCTCTTAAGTCCAAATGTCCCAAAAGCTCCAGTTTCCACTTTAGCCAGGTTTGTAATCCATAGGTCTTCAGATCTCCACATAAGGAGATCTCTCCATTCTCCATTCTTCAATTCAAACCAAATTTTCATCATCCTGATCTTATTTTCCTTTGTATCCATCTTAACCGGCCTCTGGCTCTCCTTAATCATCTGTGGCATTATAGCTCCTTCTTCCTTTTCCTTCAACTCATCATGTATCTCTTTCCTCACATTCTCAAATTTCTCATATTTCTTTTCTTGTTCAGCTGCAGAGATTTTTAGTTCAGCTGCAAAACCTTTTTGTTCAGCTGCAAAGACTTGAGTCAAGTCCCTTCCAGGCTCAGTAGTTTTATTTACTGCTCCATTCAATATTGTAACATTTGTAGCCAAAACATCACTTTGTTCTTGTAACTTTCCCAAGAGAAAAAAAGTCCTCTCCAGTTCAGCCAGTGTTTTTCCACTTACAGCCATTCTTGTAATGTCCTGAACCCCCTCTAGAGGAGTTCTGGTTTCTTAGTATCTTCCAGTTCCAACCCAAAAGTCAAATTAGCCTTTTCTTCTTTATTTTTAACAATTTATTACCAAATTGTAACAAATATAACCAGCAAAGACAACAGAAACAAAGTTCTCCTTTTTCCCCAACTTTGACAGCTAGTTTGACAGCTGTCAAAGTCTTCTATATCTCTTCAGCAGGCTCTCTCACCGATCGCTCCCGGGTCTTGGGGGAGGGGTGACAATTCCGCTCTCATTATTAGCTCTTATCCTCCAGCACAATCACTTATATTGCCAAAACGTGGAGTTAATTGCTTTTATCCACAAAAGAGAAAGGTGTTCTCTCAACCTTAGTTATAAAATCCTTCCTTTAAGATGTTTACAAGGCGGGTAGGCGGACTTCCTCTTTGCACCTTACCCGGTCGTGCCTAATTCCCAAGAAAAATTTCCCTTTTTAAGTCCAATTTCCGTATTACTCACGGGTTGTTACTTTTAGTCCAAATGTTCAGAGAAAGAAGTCAGCGCTCTCCGTCCATGGCATGCGGCTTCACTCAGTAGGGGAAGCAGTCGACTCTGAGCACCGCACCGCTCTCCGTCCCCCGTTCCGAAGCCTTTAAAAAGGCTCCTTCGCGGGTCGGGGGGGCACAAATGGTGCCCGCCGAGTCACCAGGACCACAGGCTTCAGCGCCTGTGGTTTCTGAGGGTCCCCGCGTCGCCGCGGCAGAACCCAACCCCTACTAAGCCGATTCCCTCCGGAGCTCGGAGAGAATCCGCCATTAGATGATGGCGCTAACCCGGAAGTCCCCAAAAAGAAACCTAACTATTTCTTCTGGGGTGTTGCTTTTGCAGAAAATGGTTTCAGAAAGTGATCTCTTAGGTTTCTATTTAAGGAGCACATTTATTATTATTATTATTATTATTATTATTATTATTATTATTATTATTATTATTTTATTTATACCCCACCCTTTCCGGTTCAAACAACCAGGCTCAGAGAGGCTAACAACAAATTTAAAACACTTAAGTGATGCAACAAAAACAGCAAAAAATACAATATAAAAAGTGAATAACAATAAATTCAGAATTCAATAATCAATTTAGGGGGAAAATCCATCCAATAAACATTAGATGATCAACAGGGCTAGCTGGCTAAATTTGTCCTATTTGGGCGAGCGAGGAGACCGGGGGGGTGGGGAATTTCCATCTCAAGAAATCTCTTCCACCAACCTCTATCTTCCTTCTGCAGCGGCATTTCTTAAATGTGACTACTGTTATGAAAGGAATACCTCATGTGAAAAGAGCAGCCATCAATCCTGCAATGATACTCAAATCTGTTCCTCTGGTGTTCTGAGTAACAACATAGGTGAGCTGAATCTTCTCACTTACTCTTGGTCACCCCAAGAAATGACTTTCTTGTGTAAATTAGCATTATTTAGTATTTATTTATTACCTTTATAGCCCACAATTTCTCCAAGGAAATGGTTCTTCTTTTATGCATTTAACCATGTCAGGTTTATTATGCTGAGAGGCAGGGACTCCCCAAGGTCACCCAGTGAGCTTCATGGCTGAGTGGGGATTTGAACCCTGGCATCTCAGATTCCAGTCCAACACTCAGCACCCATACTCAGTCACATAAGGCGGAAAGGCATTCCCTTTTTCCTTTCCATCACATGCATCACATCAGAGAGATCCCGGCATGCAACAGTCTGGGGTTGACTATCCTTTGGCCCTTTAGACATTTCTGGACTACTGCTCCCATCCACCTCAGCCAACATGGTAAATGGCTAGAGATGATGCAAGCTGTCATTCAGTAAATTCTTTAGGGCCACAAATTAGCCATTGCTGTCATAACTAGCAGTCCACACTACACCAGAAACAGTGAACTCTGGTTTGGTTTTGGTTTGCTTTCAATCATAAGGCAAACTATTCAGTTATTACAATTTCAATGCATGCATCATTTTGGGCACCAACAAGTTCTTTCTCTCTTTGCTGTTACACCAGCTGTTCCAGATGAGATATTATAATGGAAAAATGGTTTCTAGCAACCCTATCTCTCCTTCTTGCATTACTTGAACTAACATCCTGTGAAAGAAGAGGTGTGATGTGATGTCATGCTCAGAGACCCCTGTCGCTTTCAAATTTTTGAGGGTGGTTGGAAACTCAGAGTGCAATGACACTAAGACTAAGTCACGCATCTTCATTGTCTGTGAATTTTGGAGCGATTCATGGGATTGCTGGCTCAAGAGCAGCCAGATCATCTTTTTATCCTGAGCATCCTGTGATTTAAGCACACAACAATGGGCTATATGGCCCCTTGCCTCACAATGATTCCTGGAACATTGGTCATCCTAGCTTCCAGCTTCCAGATCTCTCTATGTAGTTAAAGAGAACTATCATTAAAATTAAATATATTTGGAGGGGAGGGAATTAACCATTTTTTATTTTTTATTTTGCTTATCTTGTGATTTATTTCCTTTTCTTCTTTTCAGTTCCAAAGTATAAAGTGTCAACTTTCCGGGGATGTGTGTCTCCCCGAGCTTGCCACTCAGGTGATTACAGCTTCAGTGCAGCTCAAGGTAAATTCCTCCAGCTGAAGAAGGTCTGCTGCCAAACAGATGAGTGCAATAAGGAACCTGTCCACCGTGAGTATCTGCATCTCTGAAGGTCAAGGGCTTATAAAAACAGTTTGTTTTTCTGGCAGAACATGCTGGGACATAGTTCTGCCACATTTTGGGGGGGAGAATGCAGGAGACCTTGGGGATCCCATCAGACCACCTCCTTTCTTAAGCTGATCAAATTCTTCCCAAGCTTGGGAAAGCAGGCATGAGTCTGAGACAGGATCTTGGAACCCTGCTGCCTCCAACCCAAATCCAGGTGAGCTTTGGGAAGGTGGTGGGAGCACTCTCAGACCCTGTCAGAGCATCATGCCTCCTGACCAAAGTTGAGCAAATGCTTCCTGCTCTTGGGGAAGGAGGCACTAGGCTATGACAGGAGCCAGGAACCCTATTGCCTCCTACCAAAAGCCCGCCATCTCTAGCAGAGGGAGCTTGGTGTCAGAGTACTTGGACCAGTAAGCCGACGACAGGGGTTTCCCCGTGGGGTTGATAATCAGTTTGCCACCCTTGAAGTGGCAACGTAATTGTGCCAACTGCCTCTCTAGTCTGATTCACTTGGAGTAAATTCTCAGTGGATATATCTAGAAGTGTTAGAAATCCTTTGGCATATCACTTTATTTTTTTAATTAAATTTATACAATCCTGGATTGTAAAAAAAAAAAATAAAAAAATTCCAAAAAGTTAAAATTACAATAGAATAAAAGCATATTAAAACTTGCATCTACTGCCTAAACATATGGATAGGCTAGTCTCAATGTTTATAGCAGGCGCCAAACACAATTCCAGCCCCCTTTTTCTGAAAAAAAACACCACTGTATGAAGCAATTATATAAGTGCCTAATAGTTGCAAGAAAAGTACATTGGTACCTCGAGTTAAGTACTTAATTCGTTCTGGAGGTCCGTTCTTAACATGAAACTGTTCTTAACCTGAAGCACCACTTTAGCTAATGGGGCCTCCTGCTGCCACCACACAGCCGGCGCACGATTTCTGTTCTCATCCTGAAGCAAAGTTCTTAACCCGAGGTACTATTTCTGGGTTAGTGGAGTCTGTAACCTGAAGCATATGTAACATGAAGCCTATGTAACCTGAGGCACCACTGTATAGAAATCTGTCTTTTGGTCCATTCAGATGCAGGATGCAAGGGTCCAAGACGTACTGGTGGTTCATCCTTGAATCTGTAATGGGTGGAGTAGATGATCACCTCCTTACATACATCTGTCACATTTCAAACAAGCAGCTGGTGGGGCTGAAGGAAGAGAAGTAGAAATCCAGAAAATCTGGGAATCACTCTCCCCCATGTGCATTCTGGGCCTGCCCACTCCTTGCTTGCACATCGACACACACACACAAATACACACAGAGAGAGAGAGAGAGAGAGAGAGAGGGAGAGAGAGAGAGATTACCTCCAAGAGAATGCAGCTGTCTGTACATTCAGATACAAAGAGTTAGAATCAGAAAGCAGAGAGCTTGCCTGATATACTGCTACCAGTTGAGAACTCCAGAAAATCCACAAAACAATCGTGTGCATGACAAAAGGTGAAACACAACAATATTTTTTATAAATGCTCAGCAGATATGTCTGTTCTTCAAAGTTGATGGGAAATGAGGGTTAGGGCTGCCTGGGAGTGGCCCTAGCCAACAGAATGTCTGGGGCAGGTTACACAGGGGAGGATTCTCTGGGATGCTCAATCTCTGTGATCATGGGTAGGAGGAGGAGTTACTCTAAGGCCAGACCATGTCACTACTGAGGAGGCAGGTTTAATCATTATTTGAGGACTACCTCTGCCTCCGGGTCTGGTCTTGACCGGAAGGATATTGGAATAAGCAAGGGAGACCCACATGACCTGAAGGTGCTGCTGTGCAATGCCATGTCAATGATTCATAACACCACTGCCATCCATAACTTGATCATGGATGGGGGACTTGACCTGGAAGCTGGGCAATAGGGGCAGTACAGGATTCCCTGCTGCACCAAGGATTCCCTGGCAAGCTACTTCAGGTCATAGTGGACGTGCTCATAGTGGAGACACCTAGTTTGGTTGTCCTAGGGGATTTTAACATCCATGCTGACACGACCTTATAAGGGGCCACTCCGGACTTTGTGGAAAGCATGGCCTCCATGGGGGTGTCCCTGAATAAATCTGGCCCAACTCATAGTTATAGATGTGCCTTAGACCTGGTGTTAACCTCTATGAATGTGGGTGATTTGACACTAAGTAAAAGCGAAACAAGATCTCCTGCAATTATCTCCTGCAATCATTTTCCAAAGATTTTTGCAGATAAATTTGCTCGGATTCAGAAAGAGGTAGACTCCAACCATGTGAGTAGGGCTGGGGCGCGAGAGTGCAGGAGTCCTGTTTAGTCTAGTTGCATGGGATAAATTCCAATCTGTTACCTCCGAGGATGTGGACTGGATGCTTGGACGAGTGAAACCAACTACCTGTCTAATTAAAAAAGAGCTGGGAAGGGCTGGGCGACGGGCTCTGCAGGGTGGTGAATGCTTCCCTCTGTGAGGGAGTCTTCCCAGCCCCACTGAAAGAGGCAGTCATTAGACCGCTTCTTAAAAACACATCTCTGGACCCAGCTGATATGGCCAACTATTGCCCAGTCTCAAATCTTCTTGGGCAAGGTGATTGAGCGGGTGATTGCTGAACAACTCCATGCACGCCCGAAGGATGCACACCATTTGGATCTCTTCCAACCAGGATTCAGGCCTCATCATGGGACGGTAACTGCCTTGGTCAAGCTGGTCTATGATCTCCGACGGGCTAGGGACAAGGGTGTTTCCTAGTTCTGCTGGATCTCTTAGCGGCTTTTGACACCACTGACCATAATATCCTTCTGGACCATGTAGAGGGGCTCTCACTTGTGGGGTGCCTCAGGGTTCTGTCCTCTCCCCCATGCTTATATTATCTATATGAAGCCGCTGGGAGAGATCATCAGGGAGTTTGGGCTGGGTGTTCATCAGTATGCAGATGATACCCAGCTCTACCTCACTCTTAAAATTTGATCAGGTGAAGGTCCTTTGTGAGGGCCTGGAGGTGGTTGGAGGATAGATGATGGCTAATAGATTGAGATTGAATCCTGACAAGACGAAACTACTGTTTTGGGAAAACAGGGGGCAGGCGGGTGTGGGGTCCAGAATGGGGTAATAGTGGCCCTGAAGGACCAGGTGCTCAGCCTGGGAGTCATTTTGGACTCCCAGCTGTCCATGGAGGCACAGGTCAAATCTGGTGTGCAGGCTGAGACCCTACCTGCTCACAGAATGTCTTGCCAGAGTGGTGCATGCTCCAGTTATCTCCCACTTAGATTACTGCAACACGATCTATGTGGTCCTTACCCGGAAACTGCAACTAATACAGAATGTGGCAGCTAGACTGGTGAATGGGAGTGGCTACCGAGAACATATAACACTTGAAAGACCTACATTGGCTCCCAGTATGTTTCCAAAAACAATTCAAACTGTTGGTGCTGACCTTTAAAGTCCTAAACGGCCTCAGCCCAGTATACCTGAAGTAGTGTCTCCACCTCCATCCTTCAGCCTGGACATTGAGGTTCAGCGTCGATGGCCTTCTGACGGTTCCCTCACTGTGAGAAGAAAGGTTAAAGTAAACCAGAGAGATGGCCTTCTTGGTAATGGCGCCCTGTGGAATGCCCTCCCATAAGATGTGAAGTTTTATTCTGTTTTTAATGTTCTTTTGAAAGCCACCCAGAGTGGCTGGGGAAACCCAGCCAGATGAGCGGGATAGAAATAAATAATAATTATTATTAATATCATTATCATCATCATCATCATCATTAATGCAGGACATAATGTGGAGGTAGCCTGTCCAGCTTGTGTCAGCAGCTACTAGAAGGCATGAAAGAAATCAAAATAAAAGTACAATAAACAGAATGGGGAATGAGGTGTATCCATATGCTGACTGTAGGTTTTTATTATGGTAGTTGCTCCACGTGAAGATCTTTCCCCCAATGGTCTACAGTGCCCAGCCTGCTTCAAGATCACCAAAGATAATGACCCAAAGAATAAAAGTTGCCCACGTGAGGGGTATGTCAGCTGCCTTGCCAATGAGACCAAGTGCATTTACTATTATAGCATTTTTGCAAGTGAGTAATATTGCCTGCTCCTGTCTCTTTCTCATTTCCAGAAAAACAATGACTGATATTTGTGTATAGCTTTGATTTCTTTCTCTGAGGGAAAGGGCAATGCTCTAGTCCTGTTTTGGATTCCAAACTATCCCCACATGAAGAGCATAACAACAAGAGTGGACAGGCTCACTCATGTGCAAGGTTTTACCTTGTGTGAGACTGGGGGGCCTACAAAGCACAGCAGACTCCTTACAGCACACCTTTGTCCTCTAATCTACAAGGAGGAGCAGAGTAGAGGGATACAGAGGAGGGTGCACGGCCAGCCAGCACATAACAGCTTCTCCTCACAGCAGTATGCACTATTTGGTGCTGGTCCAGAAGGACAGAACCACAATCTTTGGCCAAAAATTCAAAAGTAAAGGAGTCTGGGAGAAAGAAGGGTCCTACCATGTACACTTCTGTTCATATTTCCTAGGAAATAAGTTGCGCTGTATTAATTGAATCTTACTGCATCACAAGTGTGCAAAAGAACTGCTGCCTTAGTCTAGCAAAACACATGGGGTGGGAGACCAGGATATTTTTTGAGCCAGAACTCAGTTCTAGCAACTCTCAGGTGTGTGCCACTGCTGTTGTAAGAGAATAAGGGAGGCACTCATGTTGAGTTCCGGCACCTCTTTTTCTAGAAAAATAGCACTGTGGCATAGGGTAACTTCCTGTTCAGAATGCATCACCATGGTGTTAGCCAGGAAACCCAAATTCAAATCTAGTGATACTCGGCTGTCAGATTGGTTGGTGAGTGTGTATTGTCAGTGTGTTGGTTGAGCTTTAATAATCACAGTCCTCCCTATCTCCAAAGCGCTAATAAAGAACTCATGCAAAGGTTATACTTTGTGTTACACAGGTCCTCATTCATTACAAAAGCTCACATTCAAAGGCTGTGCAACTGAAGACTTGTGTGCCCTTGATGGGAAAAACATAACACACCGTGATTTTGCACTGTTTCAAATTGATGCACAATGCTGGGATTCTGATATATCCACAAAGAAAATCGACCTTGAGGGGTAGATACAAGACAGCAAAGCTCTCCTCCTTGTTTATTCCACCATTCATGGTGGCTGCAGAAGAAACTGGGAGCCTAGTGGTGAGAAGAGGTGCTCAGGCCTCATGGGTTTTCTTTTTCACAATTGGTAAAATTCATCATAAAAAAAAATAAACTCATCTGGCACATTGAATCTGTATTCTGTATCTCTATGTTTTATATATGCAGAATGTGTAGAATGCTGAGAAAGGCGTTTGAAGTAAAATATGAGAATTTGCATGTTATTTTGTTCAGCCCCATTTGCATGCCAATGCCCTGTGACCCTTACGGACAATATTTACACAATATTTTGGTTTATGCGTTAAAATAGGCCACAGTATATTGTTTACAGATGCGGGTGGTTTGGCTTAGGCATTGGGTGAAGCCAGCATATCTTGACTCGCGCCCATCTGTAGGGTAAACCACCAGTAGGGGAAGCCCTATGACATACATCAAATAGGGACCCTCTGAGGGCTCTCCATTGGGGCAGTGACATTCCAACAGCCCACGTCCAGGGATTGGACAGAATCCACACCCCCAGATCCCTTTAATAGGATACCATTAGTGAGGAGGGACAGGCGAAAGCTACACCCTCCCATCCATCCAAACAAAGCCTTACCCAATGCATAACCTTACAAAGTTGTGTTGATTGCTTCAAGGTAGGCAAAAAACAAATGGCTGGTGCCACCCAGTTGATCTACTTTCCGTTGATCTTCTTTCCTGACCCAAATAAATTATTTCATTTTCCTTTTTACACAAAAATTATAAAAGAAGCCAACTATTTTTTTATTAATAATAAATGGCAATGGCAATCCAGATATTAAACAAAATGCAGACAAACATCTATTGAAAGTGATACTACATTGGCAAGCTCACCACAAGCAAGAATACTAGGGTGGGGGGAATATCACAAGGGAGTACAAACAACAAACAACAGAAGGGGAGGTCCATTGTCAAGGATGTAATCAAAGAAATAACATTACCTACACCTTATCTCATAATAAAAGAAACAGAATTAATTTAAATAAAAATTAAAACAAAGAAAGAGAAAAGAAAACATCAAGGGAAAAACAAAAGGAAAAAGAAAAGAAAATGAAAGGAAAAAGTGAAGTCAGCAATATATTTTCTCTAATCAAACATAACAACTTTACCTCCAATAACTCTCACAACCATTTCTCCATATTCAACAATAATAAATCTTTTAATCTTTATCCACAGTTGTTTCTCTGTTGTGATAAAATATAAAAATAATATCCCATAGTTCTTTTTTTGTTGTTATTGTTTAGTCGTTTAGTCGTGTCCGACTCTTCGTGACCCCATGGACCAGAGCACGCCAGGCACCTCTGTCCTCATAGTTCTTTACTTATTATGTATTCATTAATTCACACCCACTTTTGACCCTTCTATTCCCATTTCATTCTCCATCTCATCAATCAAACCTCTAATTATTTTTATTTGCTCATAAAGCAATTGTGGAAGAATGCCAGCAGTGAATGGAATGTCATACAATGTATTTGGCATACTGAATATTCTTGATCTTAGTTACAATTCATTCTCCCTCTTAATATCTTCACAGTCTCCACCTTAATAATTTCAATATCACATTTCTATCTTCATTACTCCTCAACATTATCTCTTATCATACCACATTCTTTTCTCACAGAGGAAATGTGTACTGTAGAATAAAAATTACTTTCATTTGAGAAGGGACACTTTGTCCCTGCTGCCGGGATGATGCGAAGCCCAATGAGCCTCAGTTCTCCTTCCTTCCTGCCCACCCAAACCCCAACCCAGTAGAGTGACTCCAGCTTCCCTGGCGAATGGGTCGCTCGCTTGCCAACTGTGGCTTTCCTTGAGTCCCATGCTGAGTTTCCATAGGCACCCATACTGGAGAGAGGCTTGGAGTTTGAGGAGCGGAGTGTGTGTGTTGGGGGGGAGCAAGAGGGAGAGAGCAGCACACATGCAATGTCCAGCGGCACTTCTGAGCAAGGCCCAGCCAGCCTGATGGGTACAAAGCTGCTGCTTGGTTGTGTTGTGGTTGCTGCAGATCTCCAATCCTTTAAAAGACCGGAAGCAGGGGCGCTGGTGGGTGACTTATGATTCTTTCCGACCCCTTGCCTTCCAAAGCTAGCAGCCTCCTTGCCTTATTTAAGCAACTTCTCCTGTGGTGTTGGGGAAGGAGAAGGAGGAGATGGGAGTGGCCATTAAATAAAGTATACTAGAGGTTTCTTTCCAGTACACCCATATCAAACTTCAAAGTAGGAACCTCATTCTCCACAGTCTCTCCAACATAATGGTGAGCTTGACGGATTTATCTCTGCAAGGCGTGTGGGGGTCCACACCACCAAAAGGTAATTTTAAGGAAAATTTCCTGGAGGTGAGAAGAAATTTGTTTTTAGAGATGGATTACACCATATAGATTTCCATGCTTTTTCTCTTTTGAGGTTCCTATGTCAGTCCCCCATCTCTTCCGTGTTGCCCACAAATTTGTCTAATATCATACCATATATCACCGAAACGGCCTCTTTCCTGTCATGGCTGTGTCTGTTACATAGCGATTCAAAAGCTGTCAAGGGTCTCAAGCCTTCACTACTGCAACATTTCCTATTTTCACTCCCTTCACAGAGGCACATAGTTGGATAGCTAAGATCTTTATTGGCACAGCAAAAAGCAGTGGTGACAGAGGGAATCCTTGGCAGGTGCCCCTGTTGAGGTTTCTTGGAGCATCATCATATCCATTTACCATGATTATATCTCAAGATTTTGAGTAAATTTGTTAAATTGTGTGCAGAATTTTTTCTCCAAAATCTAATTTAGAAAGTAAGAGTTTCAAATGGGTCCCCTCAACTCTGTCAAACACTTTACTCTGGAGTGTTTCGTAGCTGCAGGTCATAGAACTCTTATAGAGTCTGCTGTATTTCTTGAGGGTATGAATCCTGTTTGATCTGTGGTGATGTATTGACCTATGAAAACATTTAATTTCTTAACCATCACAGCTGTGAATAGTTTTGCATTCATGTTTATTAAAGCAATCGTTCTATATGAATCAGTTTGGTGGAGTCTTTCATTTATAACCATTTTTATTAATTTTTCATTTTATACATCTCAAAATAAACATGTTACATAATACCATGTAGCATATGATTTCCCTGATTTCCCTTTCATGGTTCATTTTACTTATCTATCGTAAAATTACTTTCCCCCAAAACCCAGAGTTCTTTTTGTTGGGGATAATCCAAACTGAAATTCCCAGGTGCCCCACTCACCTGGGGAAAGGATGACCAGGAGGAGGGATGTGCCCAGGTGTGCCTTCATAGCACTGTAATAAGCAAGAGCCAGGAAGAGCTGGACCACCACAGGCAACTGACACAGAAAAGAGTCCATTCAGACGAATTTAAAGGAGAAGGAAAGGGCCCTGAGGGCAACCCTTGGGAAACCTGGTTTCTTGGGATGTGGGAAATAGTGTTAGGATTTTTATCCACCCAAGCTGCTCAGTAGTAGCTGTCTGGTTGCTTATATCATGTGAGTGTCTGAGAGTGTGAGACAGGAAGTCTCAGTACTGTTGGAGTTTTGCTGGAGAGTTTAGTTTCACTTCTGTGTGTTATGCTGTTCTGTACTGCTGCTGAGAGATCACAGACATGCTGATGGATTCTATGTATATAGACTGTTAATAAAGTAGTTAAAAGACACCTGCTTCTTGGGAGAAAAGCAATGACAAACCTAGACAGCATCTTAAAAAGCAGAGACATCACCTTGGCAACAAAGGTCTGCATAGTTAAACCTATGGTTTTCCCAATAGTGATGTATGGAAGTGAGAGATGGACCATAAAGAAGGCTGATCACCGAAGAATTGATGCTTTTGAATTATGGTGCTGGAGGAGACTCTTGAGAGTGTCATGGACTGCAAGAAGATCGAACGTATCCATTCTTAAGGAAATCAGCCCCGAGTGCTCACTGGAAGGACAGATCGTGAAGCTGAGGCTCCAATACTTTGGCCACCTCATGAGAAGAGAAGACTCCCTGGAAAAGACCGTGATGCTGGGAAAGATGGAGGGCACAAGGAGAAGGGGACGACAGAGGACAAGATGGTTGGCTAGTGTTCTCGAAGCTACCAGAATGAGTTTGACCAAACTGCGGGAGGCAGTGAAAGACAGGAGTGCCTGGCGTGCTCTGGTTCATGGGGTCACAAAGAGTCAGACACGACTAAACGACTAAACAACAACAACTACAAGGTAGTTTTAGAGCTACAGATTGACTCTTTCTTCTGCTATGAGATGCCAGAAGACGAGTGTGCTCCTCTCAGGAGGGAGGGGTCGCTTAGCACCGATCTCTCTGGACTGAGGAAGATTTCCAGGAAAGGGTGACCACCGGAGAGACACCCCAGTGTTTTGGGAAGGTGGTGGCCATCCCGGGCATTTTCCCAACAAGTAGTTAATTAAAAGGAGCCTCAGGGCAGCGCCTGGGCAGAACTGGTTTGATAGGCTGGAGGAAGGGTTACACATGGAGACTTGCTCTCATCATTCCCATCATAATATATCTAATTTTATGTTGATTTGATTATATTATTATTTATACCTCACCCATTTGGCTGGGTTTCCAGTATTTTATTTTGAGGAGTGGAATTGCATGTGTCTATTTGAAGTTTTTTTTTATTAGAATGAGGTCAAATGAGAGAAGACCTACTGCAGAATTAGTAGTCTGCTGGTCCTTGATTAGGTCTTAAATGTACAATGAAGAAAGTCCTTCATATACAAATAAAGGAATCTAAATGGTATGCACTAAGGTCATCTAAACCATACAGAGCAATCTTGATTTATAGGACTACATTTGTAGTCTGCACAGATGCGGACTGAGCTGTTGAGCTGGATGGGTGTGACGATTGGCATTGCACACCCATGCAGACTCCCCATATGAAATCACAATCTTCTCAGAACTGCTGGAGGGGCTTTGGGAAAAGAGAAACCTTTTTCCACCTATACTAGGACTGCCCACGCTTATTCAAATTCTGTACAATGGTTTGTTAAAAAAATGCAAAAAACCCAATAACCCCCACACCAAAATATTAAAAGATCCCATTCCACCTTCAACACAACTTTTAAAAACACAGTTATGGCGTGACTGTTTGAAAGGTTTCCGCTCTCTTGAATTCTTGGCATTGATTCTGTTGTCTGCTGGAACCCCAGTTGCCCCCATATAGAAGATTTCACAGAATTTGAGAGTTTGGGTTTCTTTTGAAAGACTGGCTGCTTCTTGAGAACACAGACATTTTGGATCTTGAAGGTTTCAACAATGTTTTTGGGTGGCATGCATATTTGTGGTACGACAAGGTGAAAGCACACAAAGCTTTTAAAAATCATATTGTCAGGAGAGCACTGTTTAATGTTTGGACTAGATATAAAGATTTATTGGAAAATAAAACTCCAAGGTGGTTGTCACCAATGGAGGCTAAGGCTCAGAGAAAACTTAACATGGAGGCTAAATGGCCAAAATATTGGGAAATCTTGGAACTAGAAGGGGACAGATTGAAATTGCAGAGTTTTGAGAAATTGAAAGATAAAGTGCGAGATTGGCTTCATTATTACCAAATAATGGAGGTTTATAATTTGGACAAGAAAGTTGGTTTCCAGGTGGAAAAATCAAAACTGGAAACAGAATTGCTAGAATCCAAAACTAAGACCTTGTCAAAAATGTATAATTTGCTGCTGAAATGGAATACTCAGGATGAGACGGTTAAATCTGTAATGATTAAATGGGCACAAGACGTTGGACATAATATTATGTTTGCTGACTGGGAACAGTTGTGGACCACCGGGATTAAATTCACGGCATGCAATGCCTTAAGAGAGAATATTATGAAAATGATATATAGGTGGTACATGACCCCAGTCAAGCTTGCAAAAATCTATCATTTGCCCGATAATAAATGTTGGAAATGTAAAGAGACTGAAGGTACATTCTTTCACCTTTGGTGGACGTGCCCAAAGATTAAGGCTTTCTGGGAAATGATATATAATGAACTGAAAAAGGTATTTAAATATACCTTCTTGAAGAAACCAGAGGCCTTTCTCTTGGGCATGGTCGGCCAAGTGGTGCCAAAGAAGGACAGAACTTTTTTTATGTATGCTACAACAGCAGCAAGGATACTCATCGCAAAGTATTGGAAGACGCAAGATCTACCCACTCTGGAAGAATGGCAGATGAAAATGATCAACTGTATGGGACTGGCAGAATTGACGAGCAGAATCCGTGACCAGGGAGAAGAGTCGGCTGAAGAAGATTGGAAAAAATTTAAGGACTATTTACAGAAACATTGTAAAATTTAAGAAAGTTAGATGGTGTTGGATTGAAATTGAGAGGTTTCTAGCTGCAATAATATATAAGAACATAGATGGGGAAAAGAAAGGGTTTGAAAAATAAGGTAATGTTATAAGCTGTAATGCTTTAAATGAAGGATTTGCTGAACAAATAATCTTAATTGGGATACAAGAAGGAGAAGTATGAGGAGGTCTGAGAAATTTGTTATTTAAAAGTATGGTTTATGAATTTAAAAAAAGAGAGAGAGAGTTTGGGTTTCTTCTAAAACTATGTGGAGGTCAACATTGGTTGAAAATCATGAATTACTTGTTGCCAAAGGCTTGGAAGACCCTGAAAATTTATGTGCTGTTGGGTGGGATTTTATCATATATATACAGCAAATACAGGTACCCAGGACTCCCTCTACAGTGGTACCTCGGGTTAAGTATTTAATACGTTCCGGAGGTCCGTACTTAACCTGAAACCTAAAGCACCACTTTAGCTAATGGGGCCTCCTGCTGCTGCCCCGCCGCCGGAGCACGATTTCTGTTGTCATCCTGAAGCAAAGTTCTTAACCTGAAGCATTATTTCTGGGTTAGCAGAATCTGTAACCTGAAGCGTATGTAACCTGAAGCGTATGTAACCCGAGGTACCACAGATGGATGGAGAGATGGGCAGTAAGTAAAATGATGGCAGAATTGGTTTGACAACATTTAGGAATAGTTACTAGAATAGTAGTTGCAGTTTGATGCTGAAATAGTTCTCCTTGGGAGCTCTGGCCTTTTCCAAAACATGTTGTGTGCTTCTACCTCTCTTTCCTATCAGGATAAGAAATCCTGCCTGGATGCTTTGTTTGGAGAGGTTCCCAGTGAGCGCTGATGTCACCAAAGTTTAGTTAGAGAGACGTGGAACATTTGAATGCTGTTGGCACTGAATATGGGATTTCAAGCACGTGCAAATAACAAGCTTGGTTCAATTGGAACAAGGAGAAATAATATTCCAGAAGGCAATTATAAAAGCTCCCTCTAATGACTCTGACTCCATTGCCCAATATTCAGTGCATACTGCTGGGTCCCTGGCACAGTTCACTATCCCTGAGCTATGTCCAGCTTTGCTACCTAGGTAGTCACCTGTACCAGATCGTGGTTACTTTGATTTGGGGCCTGGAAGATCAGAAAAAAGTATATGCTTCTTTGAATCAAGTTGGACCCCATACCGAGTTACAGGAAACATAGGGGCACTGCGTCAGCATCAATATGTTGCTCTATCTATCAATGTCTTAGCAACTTCTCATAGTTCCTTGGACATCAAGTTAATACATAGGTGGTGTAAAATAGCAGAGCAATTGTACAAATTACTTTTGGATAGCGCCAATGTTTAGGACAGATTTTAGTTAGAGGCAGAGATGCCATCACTTGTGGTGGGACTGTCCAAGAATAGAAGTTAATGGGTGGGTAGAAATACATTCAGAAATTTCTCTTATTACATGTGAAAAATTAAACCCTGTCAAGTTATAAATTGCAGGAAAGTTATCAAGAGCTTGATGATGTTACATACTTGTTTGACAGTGTTTTGGTTGGGTGCACACATTTGGCACCACATCTGAAACGGGAAACAGTGACATAAAATCTATGTGGGACTGTCCAAGAATAGAAGTTTATGGGTGGGTGGATATAAAATCAGAAATTTCTCATATTATATGGGAAAAATTAAACCCTGACATAAAATCTATGTTGCACATACTCATAGTCTAAGCAGATGGTTTTGAATTACCGGGGTGAGCTCCTGTTGCTCAGTCCCTGCTCCTGCCAACCTAGCAGTTCAAAAGCAGTAGATAAATAGGTACCGCTCTGGCGGGAAGGTAAACGGCATTTCCGTGCGCTGCTCTGGTTCACCGGAAGCGGTTTAGTCATGCTGGCCACATGACCCGGAAGCTGAACGCCAGCTCCCTCGGCTAATAAAGCGAGATGAGCACCGCAACCCTTGAGTCAGTCACGACTGGACCTAATGGTCAGGGGTCGCTTTACCTTTACTATTCCAATGGCAAATTTTATGTGGATGTAGCCCTGCCCATCGGCTGCTGTATCTCATGTGCAGCTTCTGAATGTATCATTTTGTTTTTTGACTGGACCATAAGGAATAGAGTTTGGTGACATCAGATTTTCAACATCGTGATGTATCACCAGCCACACATTAGGATCTGGAGATACATCACAGTTTTAAACGCCAAGCTGCATTTGACCCAGCCTCGCAAGCAACCTGGCTGAAACTGCCCCCACTCTCACTGAGGAAGTGGACGTGGCTTCACCCCAGCACCTCACTGAGTCAAGAATGACACAGCTTTTTTGCGCTGCTGAGCTGCAGGGTGCAAAGGCTCCCACCCCCAGCTGAGCAAGCCGCAATGTCCCTCTGGCTTGCACGCCAGCTGGAAGGACAAAGGAGCTCCTGCCACCCCCCCAGTTGAGCTGAAATATACTCGGAGTCCTGTAGTGATTTCATGCTCTTTATTGCAGCTCGTAAAACAGTGATTGAATTGCCCCCCAGACCTCAGGCTATTAGATACATTATTTACACAATGAGTCCTGTCTGATTAGCTGATTCTGCTTCCCTCCTGGAGCCTGATTGGTCTTTTCCTGCGAGCCAGTCAGTTGTTGCATTGTAGGATCCTACTTGCCTGTTGTTCAAATGCAGCGAGGCGGTACTCCCAGTCCCCTTGGTGGACCAGTGTATACTGGTAGCTGGTGAGGAAAATCGACCACCTGAGGACGCGGGGTGACAGTACCTGAGGGTTCTGCTTCTTGGGGGCACATAGTCCAAGCAGTGGCTTGTGGTCTGTCACGACAGTAAAGGGGCGCCATATTGGTGTTTTGCAACTTTCTGACCTGTTGCAGGACCTTAGCCATACCTTAGCAGAGTATATGCAGTGTTCATGAAAGCAATCGGTTGCAGGCAGGACGGACGAAACAGGAACCAGTCACTTGTTACTTATAGGTGTTTAATATATACATTGGACTTCAAGTTACTGTTCACAGGAACAGAACAGAACATGGATCTTTAACTAGCTCTCTCACCACACGACTCTTACATTAACACTCAACGCTCTACGCTCTACTAACACATTCCATTCAGAAGGCCATAAATCATTATTCCCGTGAGAGAGCTTGACCAATCCTGGAGCTGTCTCCAGGCCTCTATATCTCCAGGCAGATTTTACTCCTTTACATTACCTTGGCTGTCGGCCAACTCCTAACTGACTCTGTGTGAAGCTGCACGTATTCAAAATCCCAGCATGCCCATACAAGAAATCGTGAAATTTCTTTACTCCCTTCACGATTGCCAGGCTCTCTTTGTCTATATGCGAATAATTCCTCTGGAGTGGAGAGGGTCTGGGAAAAGTAAGCTACTGGCACCTCTCTTTCATCCAGAAGTTGCAACCTCTCGTCAAAGTGCTCCAGGATTGAGTTCAAGACAAGTTGATCTTTGACTGCTTGAAACACAGCCTCCTGGCTCTGCCCCCACAAGCAAGGGGCCTGCTTGTCAAGCAATCTCTGTAGCGGCTTCACTACCGCTGCTTTGTGGGGTAAGAAGGCATGGTCAAAGTTCAATAGTCCCAAGAAGGCCTGGAGTTCCACCTTACACTTAGTTGCCGGGGTGTCACAAATAGCTTGCACCTTGTCCCCAGTTGGGTGGACTCTATCTGTGTCCACCATAAATTCTAGAAAATCCACCTGTTGCACTCCTAGCAGACTCTTGCCCCGAACTTTCCCGGCGTGGCCCCGGTGACCAACACATCATAGAAGAAGGGGGGGATGGCGGGAATTCCTTTAAGGAGAGAGTCCAGTCAATTTTGGAATATGGCTGACACCACGCTGACACAAAATTTCAGACGCTTGACACAGAACACTCCCCTGTGAATTACCATCGTCTGTGCCTCGGCAGTGCCCTAGTCCACTGGCAACTGCTGATAGACCTGCACCAGGTCCAGCTTGCCAAAAACCTTAGACCCCACCAGGGTGGCGAGAACATTGATGACCAATGGCATCGGGTATGTATGAGCCGTAAGGGCCTTGTTTATGGTACATTTGTAGTCTGCGCAGATGTGGACTGAGCCATTGAGCTTGACAGGTGTGACGATTGGCATTTACCAGGGGGTGTTAGGCACCGACTCACTCACTCCTTGTTCCACGAGCTGGTCTAATTCATCATTGATGCAGAGTTTAAGGGTGAACAGGACCCGGCAGGCCTTGAACCTGATGTGACGTACAGCAGGGTCTAGTTGTAGGCCAATGGGGGACCAGTATATCATCCCAGTACTCCGCCAAAAACCTCTGGAAACTCTTTGCAGATGGCGTCCACATCCACGTGAGAGCTGATGCGGTTCACCCCAGTGATGGCTAGCCCCAGCGGCCCAAACCACGCCAACCCCAGTAAGCTAACGTAGGGCTCCTTGACAACGATCAAGTCTAGTCACCGCTTCTGCCCTCAATATTGGACATTGAAGGTTCCCACCCCCATCGTGGGGACCTTTGCGTTTTTGGAAGTACTGGGGGGGGGGGTGAATGGGTCAGGCCTAAGCACTGGGAAACAATTTCCTTAATGTCTGTGCCGAGATTATGGACAGGGTTGAGTCTGTATCAAGCTCCATGCGGCACGGGGCTCCCTCTATCTGTACCTCAATGTAATTTTTTTCTGCATTAGAAAGAGGCAACTGGTATACCTGAAAGTCTGTGATCTCCGTTGAGTTGCCCTGGCGTATCGGACCACAGGGCCTGGGACTCTTGGTCAGCCATCTGGTTTGAAATGTCGGGCGGGGCAGGGCATGGCACACCCGGGCGATGTGTCCCACTTTTCTGCATTGTTGGCATTCTGAGTAGCGGAAATGGCAAGTCCTCCGCTCGCTGCTCTCCCCACAGCTTGCAAAGTTCCCCTCTTCTGGATGAGGCTGTCTTGGTGGGCATGCAGCTTGTGAGTGCTGCTGCACTTGGTGCACATCCTCCTGGTTGGATTCTGAGTCGTCAAAGAGGTCCTCGTGGTGGACCCTCAGTTGGGATGACATGTTTGACTTGAATCCTTGTGCTGACCTCTCAGCAGCTTCAGTTGTAAGAGCCTCCTCTAGGGTGACCTGGAACTTCAGGTCCTTCTTAGCGTAGAGGCGCTGCTGCAGCTTCTCATCCATCAGGCCACCCACAAAGTGGTCTTGGCTCAGGTCTTTGAAGTTGCCGATCCGGGCAGCCTGGCAGAGGGAGGTCACAAAACTGGTTATGGTTTCTCCGGGGGCCTGCCGCTTTGCATAGAAGGCGTTGTGACACGCTACCACCGAGGGCTGTGGTGAGAATTGCCCCTTCAGCTGTTCCTTTATCATGTCGTAGGGAACGGTTGCAATATTTGCGAGGAGGGCTCGGGACATCTCGAATGTTTCTTCTCCACAGACACTGAAGAAGGTGGCCCTCTTCTTGGCTGCATCAGTGATGTCCTTTGCCTCCAGGAGGAACTGGAAGCAGGTGGCCTATTCTTCCCAGTCTCCTGAGTATGGGCTGAACGGCATGAAGCTGTTGTCTGTCGCCATTCTGGGTCCTGGAGCTGTAGCCTGAATGCATGGTGCAATGCTGTGCTGCCTGTGGCGGCTGTGTGCGGTGTGTGGCAGACAGATCAGCAGGATCCCATCCTTGTCACCAGTGAAATACACTTGGAGTCTAGTAGTGATTTCATGCTCTTTATTGCAGCTTGTAAAACAGTGATTGAATTGCCCCCCAAACCTCAGGCTCTTATATACATTAATTACACAATGAGTCCCATCTGATTGGCTGATTCTGCTTCCCTCCTTGAGCCCGATTGATCTTTTCCTGCAAGCCAGTCAGTTGTTGCATTCTAGGATCCTACTTGCCTATTGTTCTGGGATCCAAGCTTAGTACATAACATGAGCATTAAACTGCTCCTGCCCCCCAGGTAAGCAAGCCCTGATGCCTCTTTGGCTCACAAATGAGACACTGGGTTCTGCATAGCTGGGAGGCAGGAACAGTTTAACAGAGCCCCCACCCTGCCTCAGGCTCACATGAGTCGAAGACAGGGTGGAGGCTTTTCAAAACTGTATGAAATTTATGAATTAAATAACAAATAAATAAAACCTCATTGATGGGTATCTGGGATGGACCAAGGGAAAGTGGAACAGATAAGAAGCTTCTTTGGTTTTTCATAACTGTGCTTCAGAAAAATATAACTGCAAATTTTGTGGGAGTGATTAAATAGGTTTGGTTTAACTATTCTAGTATCTGGGTAGCTGACACTGTTTTTTTCTTCTTTTCTTTTAGAACTCATACTTACTTTTTTCTGCATAAGTGTAACACAGAGGAATAGTGAATTATCATTTGTTATGGCATGATAGGATGTGCTATTCTCAAGACCTCTATGTGGTATTTTATTTAGGTTTGTATTTCTTACCTTAGTAGTAGCAGTTTGTGCCTGTTGCCGTGAAAGCAACCAAGCACCTTGGGGCATCTTAAGCAGGAGAAGCTGAAAAGAGAGACCCAATCTCAAAATGCTGAAAAATGTTGACCCAAGACAGTTCAGCCTACAGCTCAGCCTAAAAAACTTCTCTATGCACAAATTAAGCTGTTATAAAGTGCACTTGGCCTCAGAGGTATGGGTACAATTAAGTTTCTGCACCGTGCACTTTGTAGTTATTAAATACATATATTCAGTGTTGTAACCAGATCATTTGTCTTTCAGAAAAGTAATTTTGACAGATAGTACACGTCTTTCATATTCAACTTGGCATCAGGGCCACTTGAGCTACGGGGCAATACGTAGGAACAATTGCATCAGTAGAGCATAGGAAGGTATCCAAATGAAGGCTTGAATTTCTCAGAAATCTCACATATAACATGGGAATTCAAAGATCGTTCATACAATTGGATGCACATTCCATGTAGATTTTCTGGACCCCTCTTCCACTCACTCCCAGCATTCATTTCGCAGCAATGAATGTCAGTAAACACATTCACAGCCCTCCTGAAGATCAGTGCGTAACTCAAATCATCTTCTTGTACCAGCTCTTGACTTCTCTGGGACTTAATTTGTATCCCCACATTTGGGCTACTTAATTGCATGCACAATGTTTTCCTTACTATCAGAACGGCCATTCAGTGTGTCAATGCATGTCTAAGTTGTGCACAGTCATTTCCAGACTTGTGGTTGGCCCTTCTGGTTGATTTTCCCAGGGCCTCTTATTACTTGTCTATTTTCCTTGGGTTGTTATATTTTAAGAAATATAACCTTCTTACCACATAATTAATGGATACATCATATAAGACAGTGGAGGATAAGTTTTTAAATAATTAAAATGATAATCAGAGAAAAACCAGGTGACATAACAGGTTTATCATATTGTTGAAAGACTGTCATAGACAAGTCTATTGACCCAACATGTTGGAGGAATATTCAAACTAAATTATCTTGGAAGATGGTCACAGTCCAAATTCAAGAATTTGCACGCAAAAGCATTTCTGAGAAAAAATAATAGCTTCTGCATGCTGCTGACATAACCTGGACTTAAGCAGCTGAATGTCATCCCATAAATGTTTTCCAAGTCTGAAAAGCTTCTCTGTCACTGCAGTAGATCTGTAGAAAGATGTCCTGCAACTACAAAAGGGCTTCCAATCTTCAAGTAACATTGAACTCTCTGTATGCTCTCTTTCATGAATGAACATAGTCTAGGCTAAAACTGAGCTCTTTACCCTTTAACAGTTGTGCAAAGCTGGGCATTTCCAGAGGTTTACCTTTCATAACAACCCACCCTATTCCCCTGGGACAGCCAGAAATCTGCATATGTTTGCAAGAAGCATGCTGTCATGTCCATAAATACACAAATGAGACCAGCAACAAAACATTGGCAGTGCTGCTCTTCCTCAGGAAGGCCATTCTCTCCCTCTCCCACTGCCCACTTTACATCTTTCTAGTTCAACTGACACACAATATTCTGGGGCTACTGACATGCTCAGTCCTCATTGGGCTCTTTGGAGTTTGGGTGTTATTGTTTTCTTTGCTCTTTCTTCTCCTTTGTTTTGTTTGCTTAAGATCTTTTGTAGTGCTGCACAGCAGTTAATGTGACATAGAACAGTGTGGGGCATATCATCTGCTTTTATGTCATCTGCAACTGCACCACAGCCTAGGACATAAGTTCAATCAGATTGCAGGTGACAGTTTTGAATTTGCATTGTTCTCTATAGGCAAGGGGACATGGTTGTTGGACGTCTACAGCCATTTTAGAGTGGCAGCAAAGTGTTACAATCACAAGCCTTGTTATTTCATTTTTTGTAATTTCATTTTAAGGCGTTTTTCTCACATGCTTGTGTTGTTGATCTGTGCCTTCAAACATTTATCAATAACTCCACATTCCACCCCTGTAGAACCATGTACGTTTTATGTGCCTATAAAAAAGCCAACATTAGAGAATCCCCAACAGATGACAGTGCAGCCTGTTTTTGAATAGCTCCAGATTAAGGACATATGGATGAGTTTCACACTGAAGACTGGATTCGAAGAAGCTGTAAGGCATTAGCTTGGTTCCATTCAAAACAGTGTGGCTAAGGGCAGCCACCACCAAATTATTATAATACTGTGTCCCTGGCACCCATCAGTACCCCTGAACTATGTCCCGCTTTACCACATGAGCATTTGCCTGAGCTGCTCCTATAGGCTTTAGCTACATTTTGATCTGGGCCCTTGAAGACCAGAACTTTGCCATGGAACTAATTTTGTTTTCCCAATAAAGTTGGACCCCACACCAAGTGAGAGCAAAGATGGAGGCACTGGTTCATAGTCAACATATCTCTTAATCCCTCAATAAACTACTTCCCATGGACCTTGGATATTCAGGTAATGTGTAGGAGGCAAAGCACACCGGCGAACTTCTCCCCCATTAATTTTGGAATAGTGTCAATGTGGTGGAGGTATTCCAGTTATAGAGAGACATACCACCATTTGAGATGGGGATGCCACAGAATACATTTTTTGGTTTTGTGTGAAGAATATATTCAATAATTTTAATATTCTGTGGCAGTGTTTCTCAACCTGTGGGTCCCCAGATGTTGTTGGACTACAACTCCCATCATTCATAGCCAGCATGATCTGTGGTCAGCGATGATGGGAGTTGTAGTCCAATGACATCTGGGGATCCACAGGTTGAGAATCGCAGTCTATGGAACAAATTGATTTTACCCCACAGTTGTGTTTCCTTTCATATTTGAAATGGTTTAAGAAGTCTCTTAAGAAAACAGATCACTTTCTATACTTGCATGATGCATCAAGATTACTGGTTGTCCAAATGTGGAGGAAATTGCATGTTTGAGGAAGAGACCAAATGTATGAAAATGTATGAATATTGAATATAACTGAGAAAATAAACCATAATGTAACAGTGTTGAAAAGAAAGAAACAACGGATGCATTTTATGCCATCCTTTGGCCATTTACTTCGTATCCTAGCGAAAAGCATCTAAGCAATGTGCTATCAGCAGAATCATCACAAATCTGGATGTCGTCACCTGTTTGATGCTTTAGTTGGAGATGGGCACACTCTGGATGGATGCTTCCATACAAGGCTGATGAAATAAGATAGAAGAATTTTGTTGAAAATTTAAAAGAAGAACAAATGTTTGAAAAATATGGATACTTATGTGGTAGCTGGAGAGATTGCAGAAAGGATGGTGTATTCTGCATTTGTGTAGCTGCTTAGTGTTGTTGTTTCTTTGTTATACATTTATAAAAGCCAATAAAATATACATTGTTAAAAATGGTTCAGGTATCAGAAAATAAAGAAGGTTTCCAGTTAATAGAGAAATATAATGCATATAGATGATGTTGTTACTAAAGATGGGTAGTGAAGCGGATGTAAACATCTAGCTTTATTCAGTTAAAGGCAACGTGGCTAAAGGCAAGCAGATCAGATGACTCAAAGTATCTTCACTCTTTGCCAGCAATGTGATGCAATTGGAACAAGGAGGAATGATATGGCAGAACCCTGGTACCTGTCTATAACCCTGAGCAGTGCCTAGTATTACCACCTCATCAGAGCTTTTTTCTGGGGCCTGGAAGATGATAAAAAATAATATGCTCTTTCCAACCACGTTAGAAACTACGTAAAACAAAAGCAAAGACAAAGGCAATGGCTCATGGTAAATGCACCTAATTTCCAATAGAAACCCATCATCCTTTTTAAAAAAAGAACACCAATAAAATGAAAGACCTTTAGGAGTCCTGCTGCATGAAACAATAATGTCTGAAAGCAGCGGCGTAGCGTGGGTTGTCAGCACCCGGGGCAAGGCAAGTAATTTGCGCCCCCTAACCCGTGGATTGCGCCCCTAACCGCACACCTGGCACCCCCCCTCCAAAGTGGGTGGCGACCCGGCGGTTCGGATCACATTTGCACAGCCAGCACTGCAGTGAGAGAGAGTGAGTGAGCCAGGTAGGGGCAGAGAGCTGCGAGTGCGAGCGCCCCCCCAGATGTTGTGCCTGGTACGGCCGCCCCCCTGCAACCCCCACGCTACGCCACTGTCTGAAAGGAGCAGATTGTATGTTTCTATACCCATTGCATTAGGAGAATAGAAATGGGGCAAGATAAAAAAAAAGGGGGGATTTCGGTAGGGCATCTTTTTAATTTATAATTTAGGAACCATGAATTTCATCAGAGGAAACAAACTGTATGTGGAAAATGTAGTCTAAGGTTTCTAATTCTGATATTACTGGGGAAGCCTACCTTGCGAGGAGTAAAGTAGGCCTTAAGTTGGCCTTCTATCCACCTCCTGAAGGAACTGCACACCAAAATAAATTTAATTAAGAAACCACAGGAGCCCACTTATCTTCCCTTTTTCCCTATGGGAGGATTACTACTTCCCTGACAGGAGAATCAGTCTTCCTTGTTGAAGCTGCCAGTACTTTCAGGCACTATGAAGCCATGATGGGTTAAGGGTTTTCTTAGATGCTGAAGGCTGAGGGCTACTCTTCTCATCTGAGGGCTACTCCCTTGCTTACAGTCTTACCAAGTCATACCAAGAACTATCTGATATCCAGACCTATCTCTTTCTCAGAAGACGAATCCTTTGGAGGAGGATATTTGGGGGGGGGGGGTTCTATACAGGTTGCATCTTGGTTTTGCCCTTGCCTTTGTAATCCCTCGATTCTTTCTTTGGTGCCATTACAATTTAAATTGTACGTTAATAATAAAGAAAAAAAATGCTTAGAGGTTTCTGGCAAGAACTAATGAAATAAAAAATAAACAAGCCAATTTCAACACCAAGCTTTGAATTTCACTATGTCCCTCTGCGTCATCTTGGCAAACACACAGCCCCCACTCCCAGACCTCACGGAACCATTTGTTCCCAGGTGTTGCCCACAGCATGAATCCTTGGCCTATAAATATCTCCAAGTAAAAGCTCTCCCTGTATCAGTTCTCTTGCCTGGTCCATCTCTGAGTTTCCTGATCTTTCAAAAATGATGAAAACACTTCTGAGCCTCCTCTTGGCCCTGCCTTCTTCAGGTAAGTAGGAAACAATAGAATGGGGTTCCTTTTGTCATCTTTTGATGACTCCAGAAATGTTTGTTGCTTGGGCGGGAATGTGAGAGAAGACAGGATATAAGCATAATAGAGAGTAAGGACTGCTGGCTTACCAAGGAGAGTAAACTCAAGAGTTTAAGCACTTAAGCCTTGATGACCAAGTATAGTTAGTTGCAAACATGTATTTCTGTGACAGAGGAATCTGATTAACCATACTAATAAGTGAAGGCTACAGTTTCCAGGATACTTAGGAAAACCGTTCTATCTAGAATATATTATTATTTATTCATTAATATATGTATTGCTTCATTCCCAAATGGCTTCTGTCCTATTTAGAAAAAAACAGCAACAAAAGAAATCTGCATCTTTTTTCAAATCCAGAATGATTAAAATATACATCATAGTTAAAATATCCATATATACCACCCTGATTAAAAGGTAGTTCTCTCTCTCTCTCTCTCTCTCGCTCTCTGTGTGCGTGTGTGTGTGTGTGTCTGTGTGTGTTTGGGTGTGTATATATACATTCACACCAACCATTACCTGCTTCTCTAATATCGTTGCCCTTAGTAAGTGTTCTCTAAGCCAGGCTCCCTTTGAAGACAAGAGTCAGGTAATGGGGAAATTGTGTGTGAGTGAGAAAATCTCAAGTACTGAAGCAGCAGTGAGCATTTCACGTATAGTTCCTAACTATATTGCACTAGCCAAAGGCCATGATAAACTTGTAGGAATGGTATTAATAATATAATACAGAGCAGACATCCATAATATAAGCCAACATCCATAATGTATGGGAGAGACGATACCAGTGAAACCAACAAGCTTAATTTTACCTTGATTTCTCATTAAACCTTACAATCACCAAAACAACTTATAGCAATCTTATCTAATTCCTTTTCCTATTAATTTTTTCAGTCGGTGCATAGAGGGGCATTCTAAAAAGCCATTATTGCCTTACAAAAGAAACCAAACTATTTCTTCTCGGTTGTTGCTTTTGCAAACAAAGGTTTCAGAAAGTGATCTCTCAGGTTTCTACTTAAGGAGCACACTAATAATAATAATAATAATAATAATAATAATAATAATAATAATAATTTTATTTATACCCCACCCTTCCCGGTTCAAACAACGAGACTCAGGGAGGCTAACAACAAATTTAAAACACTTAATTGATCCAACAAAAACAGCATAAAATACCGTATAAAACGTGAATAACAATAAATTCAGAATTCAAAAATCAATTTAGTGGGAAAATCCATCCAATAAACATTAGATGATCACCAGGGCCAGCTCGCTAAATTAGTCCTATTTGGGCCAGGGAGGAGACAGGGGGGAATTAGCTGTGGGATCCCAGAGCGGGTAATCTTCATAAAAAGGGGAGGGGGAGGGAAGGAAGGGGAATAAAAGATCAGACTAAGTTCAAATTGAAAGCCAGGCGGAATAGCTCTGTCTTACAGGCCCTGTGGAAGGAAGTTAAATCCTGCAGGGCCCTGGTCTCATGGGACAAAGCATTCCACCAGGTCGGAGCCATCACTGAGAAGGCCCTGGTCCAGGTGGAGGATAATCTGACTTCCTTAGGGCCCAGGATCTCTAAACTATGATTATTCATGGACCTTAAGGTCCTCTGCAGGGCATACCAGGAGATGGTATGAGTCATCAATTCCACCTGCGGTGAATCAGAAATGGAAAGCCTCTGCACACAGGACCTTGTTATAGCAGACATCCAAGGCTGTCCTGTTCACTTGGAAATGGAGCTCAACAAAGACATTTTTTAAGGAGATTGGCAAACCTTTGATGTGATAAATATCTTTAGAAAGCTTTGTTCTCAGGAGTGGATACCAAGGGAAAAACTTGGCATTTCTAAGTAGTTGCAGGTCCCTTAGCTAACATTTATTCAAAGTCAAAGGCCATAACAAACTTGTAGCAATAGTATACAAAAATAACACAGAACAAACAAATCTATACCAACACCCATAATGTAAGAGAGAGAAGATACCAGAGACACCAACAAACTTAATTCTAGCTTGATTTCAGATTAAACCTAACAATCACCAAAACCAACTTGGCCCCCAATTCCATATAGTACAGCACAGGAAAATTTTGCATTGGCATAGAATCAATTTAAAAGACACACACACACACACACACACACACTTTAACTGAGCACATTTCGCTCTTGCCCTAATTGTTTGCCACCTAGATTCTGTAGAAATAAAAGCTGTTGGTATTACTGGTGGTAGGGTGTATAGTTTCAAAATCATTTTTATTCTGCACAGTTTCAAAAACTTTAAGGAAGTTTGACTCAGACCCCCAGATTTCAGTGCCATAGAGCATTTCAGTAAGCACTTTGCTACAAAGTATCTTTAGGACAGCTTCATTCAGCTGCCCTCCCTTATTGTAATAGAATTTCATTAATGTGCCTTTGGTTTTTGGTGCTTTGACTTTCACTGCCTCAATATGACTCTTCCCAGAGAGGGTTTCACTAACGAATACACCTAAGTATATAAATGAGCAGGTTTCTTCTGTAGTTTCTTGCTTTAAACACCTTTTTTTTTTTACTTTTGACTGTGTTCTCCTTTCACACCATGAAGCAGGGTAGTTCAGAGTATTAAATCATTGGCTTGCATCAAGATTGAGATATTTCTGTTCCTTTTCCTATTTCTTTTTTCCAACCGGTGCATAGAGGGGTACACTAAGAAGCCATTCTATGGAAGGAAAGGAAGGAGGGGTTCGACAACAGATTCGGATGGCATGCCTATCTATGGTATGAAAAAAGGAAAGTTCATAAAGGTTTTGAGAACCACATCTTCCGAGGTCCCCTAATTCAAATATGGGAGAGGTATAAAAACCTATTAGAACCTAGAATTCCACACTGGTTATCTCCTTTAGAAGTTATGGCGGTAAAGAAATTAAATATGAGAGGCAGATGGATAAGATACAGCCAATTATTATTTATGGAAGGAGGAAAATGGAAAGTGAAACCATATGAGCAGGTTAAAGAATATGTATATGACTGGCTACATTATTTCCAAATCAATGAAATGTTTAGAAAAGAGTGTAAAGAATATGGGTATGCGGACAAAGACTCTAAATTTCAGAGGGAAATTATAGATAATGATGGAAAAACCTTATCCAAAATGTACAAGTTGTTACTAGAATGGAATTTAAAAGATGAAGAGGTAAAGTCGGTAATGACACACTGGGCCAGAGATATCGGATATAATATACAATTTGAGGACTGGGAAAAGTTATGGAAAGAGGGGCTAAACTTCACCGCATGTATGCAATTGAAAGAAAACGTTATGAAAATGTTCTTTAGATGGTACATGACACCTACAAAATTATCAAAAATGTACAAGACAAGCAATAAGTGTTGGAAGTGTAAAGATAGAGAGGGCTCTTTCTACCATATGTGGTGGGAATGCAGAAAAGTGAAAGACTTCTGGGAAAAAATATATAATGAACTTAAGAAGATTCTAAAATACACATTTAAAAAGAAACCAGAAGTTTTCTTATTAGGAATATTAGGAAATGAGATAAAAAGAAAAGATCATAAGTTTTTTCAATATGCGGTGACGGCGGCAAGAGTGTTAATAGCTCAGAAGTGGAAGCAACAGGAATTACCGACTGTAGAAGAATGGAGAACAAAACTGTTAGATTATGCTGAGTTGGACAAATTGACAGGAAAGATCAGATATTTAAGAGACCAAAAATTCATCGAGGACTGGGGGAAATTCACGGAATATCTGGAATGTATAAGTAATGGTCAGATTACGCTAAGGGGATTTAAAGAAGCACTGTGAAAAATTAAGGAATATTGGCTAAAGAGAACAAATAGAAAGATATAAAGAATGTCAATACAAAACTAAGAAATGCGTAACATTTTTGATAGCTACGAATGATTTACGGAACAACTGAAGGAAGTCTAGAACAAGAGTAAGATGTGAAATAATTGATGTGAATTAATGTATTTATTGTTTTCGATGTAAATTAATAAAAATTATTTCAAAAAAAAAAGAAGAGATATTTCTGTTCCTTTTCTTTTTTCCAACTGGTGCATAGAGGGATACTCTAAGGAGCCATTCTATGGAAGGGAAAGTTGCAGTAGCTAAATATGGCACCCAATAATTAATATGAACATTACAGCTAACACACATCTACCCTTTTGTATGACACCTGCTTAAGAAGAAGGACACCTTCTCCCACATTATAGTTCTTTACCATCTCAAGAAATCTCTTCCACCAACCTCTTTCTCCTTTCTACAGCGGCATTTATTTCATGTGACTACTGTTATGAAAGGAGTACCTCATGTGAAAAGAGCAGCCGTCAACCCTGCAATAATACTCAAATCTGTTCCTCTAGTGCTGTGAGTAGCAACATAGGTGAGCTGAATCTTCTCACTTACTCTTGGTCACCCCAAGGAATGACTTTCTTGTGTAAACTAGCATTATTTAGTATTTATTTATTGCCTTTATAGCCCACAATTTCTCCAAGGAAATGGTTCTTCTTTTATGCATTTAACCATGTCAGATTTATTATGCTAAGAGGCAGGGACTCCCCAAGGTCGCCCAGTGAGCTTCTTGGCTGAGTGGGGATTTGAACCCTGGCATATAAGATTCCAGTCCAACACTCAGCACCCATACTCAGCAACATAATCTTACTCTAGCATTTCTTTTCTCTTTCCATCACATGCAGGCTTCATCAGAGAGATCCTGGCATGCATCAGCCTGCGGTTGACTAACCTTTGGCCCTTTAGACATTTCTGGACTACCGCTCCCATCCCCCTCAGCCAGCACGGTCAATGGCTAGAGATGATGCAAGCTGTAGTCCAGTAAATTCTGTAGGGCCACAATATTCAAAATAAAATAAAATACAAATTCATACAGTCAACCTCCCAGGGAAGGGAGAATGAAGCGTTATTTGTTCAGTCATGGGTATGTTGATCTTTGATTTATATGACTACTGAAAACAACTTTGCCACGGCCACTGTGATTTCATTGGACTTGTCATCCAGAAGCTATTTGATATAGTAGGCTTCAGGATGACCCGGCTGATTTACCAAAAGTGAAAATCAATAGTTCCCTAGCTTGATCATATTGTCCACAATGCAATAAAATATGCCTCATACAGTCAACGTCCTGATAGCACACAGAGATCCTATTTTGGTAAGGGGTACCGCTCAGTCTGCCATTTAACACTTCTGATGGGAATACGTTTAATCTGGCTTTGATGAAAAGACACCGATATGTTGGTACAGACAAATTTCTGAGATATGCAGGTATCTGAAACTCGAACCCATAGTGAATTCCTACCGCTAATGGGCCACAGATAACATGAGATTGAGATCGGAGATCACTATGTGAATGTCCCAGAGCCTTTGCCTCAGAGATTCAAGGGCGGTATCATAGCCCAGATGGAATAGAAGAGAAGGTGGCATACCAATCGAAGTAGCTTTTCTAACCATAATTTTCATCCATGAGCTGGTAAACTCCTTGTTGTTTAGGTATGGAAGTAACCCCTGCCCTAGGCCAAAGACTGAGATCTTGAGCCAGTATCTTAGGGCAGCCCACCATGCTTTAGTTGATAAAGGACATTCACCTTTTTCTGAACATAGTATTGCATTTGGAACCCAGATAGGAACTTGTTGGTGGGACCGGACAAACTTTGCCTGGAAGCCATCGAACCTGGAAAATGAGCCATTGAACCAGACTTTTAAGGCGTAGAGGAGTTGAGAGACAGAATTTGCATTAAACACCTTAATGGCTGATGGAACATAATGACCTCCCCTTGTATAAAAGAATCGAAGTTTAGCCAGTTTGTTTACCTCCGCCTTTTGATAGGCGGTCTGCCAATGATGTTTCCAGGACTTGGAATGATGGAATAGAAGCCCTAGGTACTGGAAGAATTTGGTCTGCTCTAGTTTGTGACCATCCAGAACCCATTTACTCAGGGAGAATCTCTTCTCAAACACCAGGACTTGATTTTTCATAATTGATGGATAATCCATTACCAGAGGAGTAGTCTGAGAATTTCCTTAGTTGGTAAGTCAGTCCCTGTCTGGTTCGGGAGAGGATGGCTGCGTCATCCGCATACAACAAGAGAGGGGTCTTTCTCGTCCCTGTTTTTGGAAGATGGCCAGCAGGGTCCATCAAGCTTCCCTCTAAATCATTCAGAAACAAACTGAGCAAAGTAGGTGCCAAAATGCATCCCTGTCTCATTCCCCTGTCCATCACAATATAGTCCGAGAGCTGGCCCTGCAACCCACACCTAACCTGCAAATTGCTTCCACAGTACAGGGCTTTAATAAGATATAGGAGACATTTATCCTTCAGTACTAGATGTAATTTGGACCATAGTTGGAATCTAGGGATGGAATCAAAGGCAGATTTCAGGTCCATAAAGGCCACAAAGTGTTTTCCATGTAGGGGCCTGGTGTACTTCTCGGCTAGGAGGGACAGCATTAGATAGTGGTCTGATGTTGAGTGGTTCTTGCGGAAAGCTGCCTGAGCTTCAGATAGTATATTCTAGACATTTAGAAAAGTTGTCAGTTTGTTACAGAGAAAGCGGGCATACAGCTTTCCTATAATTGAAAGCAGACTGATTGGCCTATAATTAGAAGGCACATTTGACTGGCCTCTCTTAAAGATTGGGACTACTATTGCATGTTTCCAGCTAGACGGTACTTTGCCTGAGTTATTTACTATCGCAAAAAGTGCCACCAGAAGAATTAGCCACATATTAGTCACAGCTGCATTAACTAGTAGTCCACACTACACCAGAAGCAGTGTACTCTGCTTTGGTTTTGGTTTGCCTTCCATCATAAGGCAAGGTATTTAGTTAAATATTATTACAAATTCAATGCAGGCATCATTTTGGGCAACTACAAGTTCTTTTTCTCTTTGCTGTTACGTCAGCTGTTCCAGATGAGATATTATAATGGGCATATGGTTTTCTAGCAACCCTATCTCTCCTTCTTGCATTACTTGAACTAACATCCTGTGAAAGAAGAGGTGTGTTATAATGTCATGCTCAGAGACCCCCCGTCGCCTTCAAATTCTTGCAGGGTGGTGAGAACTCAGAGTGCAATGACACTAAGACTAAGTCATGAATCTTTACTGGCTCTGAATTTTGGAGCAATTCATGGGATTGCTGGCTCAAGAGCAGCCACATCATCCTTTTATCCTGAGCATCCTGTGATTTCAGCACACAATGATTCCTGGAACATTGGTCATTCTAGGTTTCAACTTCCAGTTTTCTCTTCGTCTGCATGCATCAAGTGATTTCCCCTAATACAAAGGAACTCTGCTGGTTGTTTGAACTCATATAGCTGAGTGGCAGTCAACTAAATCCTACTCAGAGTAAACAATTGAAATACTGCCCACTGTTTCTATGCTTGTTTTTTCTTAATATTTGCATATATGTATGCACTGTTTGGTTGGAGAATTATGGATTTTGAAGGATAATTGTGTTTTGGTTCATTTCTTGGTTCAAGAACTGTGCATTATACAGTTTCTCACAGAAGAAAAAAATGTAGTTAAAGGGAAGGATCTTTAAAAATAAATATATTTGGAGGGAATTAACCAGATTTTTTTGCAGATCTTGTGATTTATTTCCTTTTGTTCTTTTCAGTTCCAAATTTTAAAGTGTCAACTTTCCGGGGATGTGTGCATCCCCAAGCTTGCCACTCAGGTGATTACAGCTTCAATGCAGCTCAAGGTAAATTCCTCCAGCTGAAGATGGTCTGCTGCCAAACAGATGAGTGCAATAAGGAACCTGTCCACCGTGAGTATCTGCATCACTGAAGGTCAAGGGCTTATAAAAACAGTGTTTTTTTTTCTGGCGGAACATGCTGGGACATAGTTCTGCCACATTTTGGGGGGAAGGATGCAGGAGGCCTTGGGGACCCCATCAGACCACCTCCTTTCTTAAGCTGATCAAATTCTTCCCAAGCTTCGGAAAGCAGGCATGAGTCTGAAACAGGATCTTGGAACCCTGTTGCCTCCAACCCAAATCCAGGTGAGCTTTGGGGAGGTGGTGGGAGCACTCTCAGACCCTGTCAGAGCATCATACCTCCTGACCAAAGTTGAGCAAATGCTTCCCGGGCTTGGGGAAGGAGGCACTAGGCTATGACAGGAGCCAGGAACCCAACTGCCTCCTACCCAAAGCCCCCCCATCTCCAGCAGAGGGGGCTCGGTGTCAGAGCACTTGGGCCAGTAAGCCAATGAGAGGGGTTTCCCCGCGGGGTTGATAATCAGTTTGCCACCCTTGAAGTGGCAACGTAATTGTGCCAACTGCCTCTCTAGGCCGATTCACTTGGAATAAATTCTCAGTAGACATATGTAGAAGTGTTAGAAATCCTTTGGCTTATCACTTTATTTTTTTTTTATTAAATTCATACAATCCTGGATTGTAAAATAAAAATAAAAATTAGAATTCCAAAAAGTTAAAATTACAATAGAATAAAAGCATATTTAAACTGTCACATTTCAAACAAGCTGTTGGTGGGGCTGAAGGAAGAGAAGTAGACATCTGGAAAATCTGGGAATCACTCTCCCCCATGTGGATTCTGGGCCTGCCCACTCCTTGCTTACACACAGACACACAGACACACACACACACACAGAGAGAGAGAGAGAGAGAGAGAGAGATTACCTCCAAGAGAATGCAACTGTCCGTACATTCAGATACAGACAGATAGAATCAGAGAGCAGAGAGCTTGCCTGATACACTGCTACCAAGTGAGAACTCCAGAAAATCCACAAAACAATAGTGTGCATGACAAAAGGTGAAGCACAACAATATTTTTTATAAATGCTCAGCAGGTATGTCTGTTCTTCAAAGTTGATGGCAAATGAGGGTTAGGGATGCCTGGGAGTGGGCACTAGCCAACAGAATGTCTGGGGCAGGTTACACAGGGGAGGATTATCTGGGATGCCCAATCTCTGTGATCACGGGTAGAAGGAGGAGTTACTCTAAAGGCCAGACCATGTCAATACCAAAAAGGCAGGTTTTGTCGTTGTTTGAAGACTACCCCTGCCTCCGGGTGTGGTCTTGACCGGAAGGATATTGGAATCAGCAAGGGAGACCCACATGACCTGAAGGTGCTGCTGTGCAATGCCAGGTCAATAGTCCGTAACACCACTGCCATCTATCGGGGACTTGACCTGGCATGTGTGACAGAGACAGAGAGCAACCCAGGTCATGTGGGCGGGGAGAGGGGGTTGCAGTGATTTTTAGGAAGTCATTAGCTTGGACCAGGCGTCCTATTGGGAAGACTCAGTTTCCCCAATGTTCTGGAAGTTGGGCAATAGGGGCAGGACAGGATTCCTTTTGGTGTACCAACCTCCCTGCTGCACGAAGGATTCCCTGGCCGAGCTGCTTCAGGTCATGGTGGATGTGCTCCTGGAGACACCTAGTTTGGTTGTACTAGGGGATTTTAACATCCATGCAGACACGACCTTATAAGGGTCCGCTTGGGACTTTGTGGAAAGCATGGCCTCCATGGGGATGTCCCTGAATAAGTCTGGCCCAACTCTTAGTCATAGACATGCCTTAGACCTGGTGTTTACTTCTATGAATGTGGGAGATTTGACACTAAGTAAAAGTGAAACTAAAGAAGTGCCATGGTCAGATCACTTCCTGGTGCAGCTGGACTTCTCCATGACCTTTCCCCTCTGGAGGGAGATGGGACCGATTTGGATGATCTGCCCTCACCACTTAATGGATCCTAATGGTTTCCAGGGAATGGTAGGGGATTTTTTCCCCCAAGTTGATGGCTCTTCAGCTGATTCCCTGGTGCCCCACTGGAATGCAGAGTTAACAAGGGTTACAGCTCAACGGGTTATAGCTCAACGTGGAGCCTATCAAGTGGTGATATCAACGGTGAAGGGGACCTTCTTCACTGCCTCTATTGCATCTCCAGAAAACAGCAGCAGAAGTCTCTTTCAGGTGGTTCGGAATCGTACAGAACCACCTGCGCCATCGGGGCCTGATAATAATAATAATAATAATAATAATAATAATAATAATAATAATAATAAATTTGTGAACAGGATGCTTGGACAAGTGAAACCAACCACCTGTGTCCTTGAACCTTGCCTATCCTGGCTCATAAGAACAAGCCTGGAAGGCTGGGTGATGGGCTCTGCAGGGTGGTGAATGCTCTGTGAGGGAGTCTTCCCAGCCCCGCTGAAAGAGGCGCTCATTAAACCGCTTCTTAAAAAAAATCTCTGGACCCAGCTGATATGGCCAACTATTGCCCAGTCTCAAATCTTCCATTCTTGGGCAAGGTGATTGAGCAGGTGGTTGCTGAACAACTCCAAGCACACCTGGAGGATGTGGACTAGTTGGATCCCTTCCAATCAGGATTCAGGCCTCATCATGGGATGGAATCCGCCTTGGGCGTGCTGGTTGATGATCTCCGGCGGGCTAGGGATAAGGATGGAAGCTGTTTCCTAGTTCTGCTGGATCTCTTAGTGGTCTTTGACCATAACATTCTTCTGAACCATATAGAGGGGCTCTCATTTGTGCAGTGCTTTAGGGTTCTGTCATCTCTCCCACGCTTATATTATCTATATGAAGCCACTATGAGAGATCATCAGAGGGGGTTGGGCTGGGTGTTCAACAGTATGCAGATGATACCCAGCTCTACCTCTCTCTTAAAATCTGACCAGGTGAAGGTCCTGTGTGAGTGCCTGGAGGTGGTTGGAGGATAGATGATGTCTAATAGATTGAGGTTGAATCCTGACAAGACAGAAGTACTGTTTTGGGGGAACAGGGGGCAGGCGGGTGTGGGGGACTCCCTGGTCCTGAATGGGGTAACTGTGCCCCTGACAGACCAGGTGCGCAGCCTGGGAGTCATTTTGGACTCTCAGCTGTCCATGGAGGCACAGGTCAAATCTGGTATGCAGGCTGCCCGCAGACTGTCTCGCCAGAGTGGTCCATGCTCTAGTTATCTCCCGCTTAGATTACTGCAACATGCTGTATGTGGTCCTACCCAGAAACTGCAACTGATCCAGAATGCAGCAGCTAGACTGGAAGTGGCCACCGAGAACATATAAAACCAGTATTGAAAGACCTACATTGGCTCCCAGTATGTTTCCAAAAACAATTCAAAGTATTGGTGCTGACCTTTAAGTCCTAAACGGCCTTGGCCCAGTATACCTGAAGTAGTGTCTCCACCTCCATCCTTCAGCCCAGCGTTGATGGCCTTCTGACGGTTCCCTCACTATGAGAAGTAAGGTCACAGGGAACCAGACAGAGGGCCTTCTTGGTAATGGCACCCTGCGGAATGCCCTCCCATAAGATGTCAAGGAAATAAACAACTATTCTACATTTAGAATAGGCAGCCCTATTTTTGGAAGTTTTTAATGTTTGAAGTTTTATTCTGTTTTTAATGTTCTGTTGAAAGCCACCCAGATTGACTGGGGAAACCGAGCCAGATAGGCGGGATAGAAATAAAATATTATCATTAAAAATATCATCATTATCACCATCATCATTAATGCAGGACACAATGTGGAGGTAGCATGTCAGGCTAGTGTCAGCAGCTACTAAAAGGCAAGAAACAAATCAAAATAAAAGTACAATAAAGAGAATGGGGAATGAGGTGTATCCATATGCTGACTGTAGGTTTTTATTTTGGTAGTTCCACCACGTGAGGATCTTTCCCCCAATGGTCTACAGTGCCCAGCCTGCTTCAAGATCACCGATGATAAAAAACAAATGAATAAAAATTGCCCACATGAGGGGTATGTCAGCTGCCTTGCCAATGAGACCAAGTGCATTTTCTATAATAGTGGTACTTCCATTATAACAGATTTACCAAGTGAGTAATATCGCCTGCTTCTGTCTCTTTCGCATTTCCAGAAAAGCAATGACTGATATTTGTGCATAGCTTTGATTTTTTTCTATGAGGGAAAGGGCAATGCTCTAGTCTTGTTTTGGATTCCAAACTATCGCCACATGAAGTGCATAACAACAAGAGGGGACAGGCTCACTCATGTGCAAGGTTTTACCTTGTGTAAGACTGGGGGGCCTACAAAGCACAGCAGACACCTTACAGCACACCTTTGTCCTTTAATCCACAAGGAGGAGCAGAGGAGAGGGATACAGGGGAGGGTGCAGGACCAGCCAGCACATCACAGCTTCTCACAGCAGTATGTACCATTTGGTGCTGGTCCAGGAGGCCTGGACCACACACTTTGGCCAAACATTCAAAAATAAAGGAGGCTGGGGAAAAGAAGGGTACTAATAATGGACCTCTGTTCATATTTCCTAAGAAATAAGTTGCACTGTGTTGATTGAATCTTACTGCATCACAAGTGTGCAAAAGAACTGCTGCCTTAGTCTAGCAAAATACATGGGGTGGGAGACCGGGACTTTTTTTCAGCCAGAATTCAGTTCTAGCAACTCTCAGGTGGTTGCCATCGCCATTCTAAGAGAACAAGACAGGCACTCATGTTGAGTTCCAGCACCTCTTTTTCTAGAAAAATAGCACTGTGGCAGAGGGTAACTTCCTGTTCACAATGCATCACCATGGTGTTAGCCAGGAAACCCAAATTCAAAGCTAGTGATACTTGGCTGTCAGATTAATCATAGAGTGTGTTGGTTGAGCTTTAATAACCACAGTCATCCCTTTCCCCAAAGCCCCAATAAAGAACTCATGCAAAGGTTATTCTTTGTGTTACACAGAACGTCGTCATTTAATTCAAAGGCTCACATTCAAAGGTTGTGCAACTGAAGACTTGTGTGCCCTTGATGGAAAACACTTAGGACACCGCAACTTTCAACTGTATAACATTGAAGCAAAATGCTGGAATGCTGAGATTTCCTCAGAGAAAATCCACCTTGAAGGGTAGATACAAGACAGCAAAGCTCTCCTCCTTGTTAATTCCACCATTCATGGTAGCTGCAGAAGAAATTGGGACCCTAGTGGTGAGAGGAGGAGCTCAGGCCTCATGGGTTTTCTTTTTCATAATTGGTGAAATTCATCATAAAAAATAAACTCATCTGGCACATTGAATCTGTATTCTGTATCTATATGTTTTATATATGCAGAATGTGTAGAATGATGAGAAAGCACATTTGAAGTAAAATATGAGAATTTGTATGTTATTTTGTTTGGCCCCACTTGCATGCCAATGCCCTGTGACCCTTACGGACAATATTTACACAATATTTTGGTTTATGCCTTAAAATAGGCCAAAGTTTTAATGTTTACAGATGCGGGTGGTTTGGCTTAGGCATTGTGTGAAGCCAGCATATCTTGATTCGCACCCATCTGCAGGGTAAATCACTAATAGGGGGAGCCCTATGGACTTACATCAATTAGGGACCCTCTGAGGGCTCCCCGTTGGGGCAGTGACATTCCAACAGCCCATGTCCAGGCATTGGACAGAATCCGCACCCCCAGATCCCTTTAATAGGATATCCTTAGTGAGGAGGGGCAGGCGAAGGCTACACCCTCCCATCCATCCAAACAAAGCCTTACCCAATGCATAACCTTACAAAGTTGTGTTGATTGCTTCCAGGTAGGCAAAAAACAAATGGATGGTGCCATCCAGCTGATCTTCTTTCCATTGATCTTCTTTCCTGACCCAAACAAATTATTTCATTTTCCTTTTTACACAAAAATTATAAAAGAAGCCAACTATTTTTTATTAATAATAAATGGAAATGGCAATCCAGATATTAAAGAAAATGCAGACAAGCATCTATTGAAAGTGATACTACATTGGCAAGCTCACCACAAGCAAGAATACTTGGGTGGGGGTCATAGCACAAGGGAGAACAAACAACAACAAACAACACAGGGGGAGGTCCATTGTCAAGGATGTAATCAAAGAAATAACATTACCTACACCATATCTCATAATAAAAGAAAATGAATTAATTTAAATAAAAACAAAAATAAAGAAAGAGAAAAGAAAACATCAAGCGTAAAAGAAAAAGAAAAAGAAAAGAAGAGGAAAAAAAGAGAAGAGAAAAGAGAGAAATTAAAGGAACTTCTGATTTTATGTCTGTCAGATGAAATTATCCACTGTTCTACTTCCTATGAGGTAATATTTTCCCAGTCTCCTAACCCAAATAGATCAATTCATTTTCCTTTTTCCACAAAAGTCCCAAAATGATTTCATCATCATCATCATCATCATCATCATCATTATTATTAATAGTCAGCAATATATTTTCTCTAATCAAGCATAACAACTTTACCTCCAGTAACTCTCACAACCATTTCTCTATATTCATTAATAATAAATCTTTTATCTTTATCCACAGTTGTTTCTCCACTATGATAATATATAAAAATAATATCCCATAGTTCTTTACTTATTATGTACTCATTAATTCACACCCACTTCTGTCCCTTCCATTCCCATTTCCTGTTATATTTGCCATGGATTTCCAACTTGATTTGGATTTTTTTTCAAAAAAAATCTCATTTATGCTTTCATCTTTTTTCTAAGAAAAGTGTCACAGGTTTGATAGCTATTTCCGCTAAAATCACTCCAAGTTGTATGCAGAGTCCTTTCTCACTCTCCCTGCCAGCTCAGGATGTCTCTTCACCTCTCTATTCATGACTTCATTCCATTCCTCCAACATCAAAACTCCACCATATGACAATTTCCACCCCCCACCCCCTCTCCTGCTCTGGCAAGGCTTCATCCATTTTGTTCTCCAAAATCTCTGTGTGCTCTGTGTAATTCCACTTTCCATTTAATCTGTCTCTGGTCCCCTTTCATTCTCCATCTCATCAATCAAACCTCTAATTATTTTTGTTTGCTCATAAAGCAATTGCGGAAGGATGCCAACAGTGAATGGAATGTCAAACAATGTATTTGGCATACTGAATATTCTTGATCTTAGTTACAATTCACTCTCCCTCTTAATATCTTCACAGTCTCCACCTTAATGATTTCAATATCACATTTCTATCTTCATAACTTCTCAACTTTATATCTTATCATACCACATTCTTTTCTCACAGAGGAAATGTGTACTGAAGAATAAAAATTATTTTCATTTGAGAAGCGGTGCTTTGACCCTGCTGCCTGCACACCACAAAGCCCAATGAGCCTCAGTTCTCCTTCCTGCCCGCCCAAACGCCAACCCAGCAGAGCGACTCCAGCTTCTCTGGTGAACGGGTTGCTCGCTTGCCAGCCATGGGTTTCCTTGTGACCCACGCTGAGTCCCCTTTCCATACACACCATACACACCCATACTGGAGAGAAGCTTGGAGTTTGGGGAGCGGAGTGTGTGTGTTGGGGGGGGAGCAAGAGGGAGAGAGCAGCACACATGCAATGTCCATGCAATGTCCAGCGGCACTTCTGAGCAAGGCTCAGCCAGCCTGATGGGTAAAAAGCTGCTGCTTGGTTGTGTTGTGCTTGCTGCAGATTTCCATTGCTTTAAAAGGCCGGGAGTGGGGGCGCTGGTGGGTGACTCACAATTCTTTCCCACCCCTTGCCTTCCAAAGCTAGCAGCCTCTTTGCCTTATTTAAGCAACTTCTCCTGTGGTGTTGGGGAAGGAGAAGGAGGAGATGGTAGTGGCCATCAAATACAGTATACTAGAGGTTTCTTTCCAGTACACCCATATCAAACTTCAAAGTAGGAACCTCATTCTCCACAGTCTCTCCAACATAATGGTGAGCTTGACGGATTTATCTTTGCAAGGCGTGTGGGGATCCACACCACCAAAAAGTAATTTTAAGGAAAATTTCCTGGAGGTGAGAAGAAATTTGTTTTTAGAGATGGATTACGCCATATAGATTTCCATGCTTTTTCACTTTGAGGTTCCTAAGTCAGTCCCCCATCTCTTCCGTGTTGCCCACAAAGCTGTCTAATATCATACCATATATCAGTGAAACTGCCTCTTTCCTGTCATGGCTGTGTCTGTTACATAGCGATTCAAAAGCTGTCAAGGGTCTCAAGCCTTCACCATTGCATTCCAGAGACTTTGCAAAAGTGCATTGTTGATACAGTTGTAACCAGGATCATTTAATGGCTTTTGTCTTTCCCTCATGTCCTCTTTTGAGATTGCTTTACCACCTACAAACAAATCTCTAATCCTATTTTTTCTCCAAATTCTAATTTAGAAAGTTAGAGTTTCAAATAGGTCTACTCAACTCTGTGAAACACTTTACCCTGGAGTGTTTCGTAGCTGCAGGTCATAGAACTCTTATAGAGTCTGCTGTATTTCTTGAGGGTATGAATCCTGTTTGATCTGTGGTGATGTATTGACCTATGAAAACATTTAATTTCTTAACCATCACAGCTGTGAATAGTTTTGCATTCATGTTTATATGAATCAGTATGGTGGAGTATTTCATTTATAACCATTTTTATTAATTTTTCAGTTTATACTTCTCAAAATAAACATGTTACATAATACCATGTAACATATGACTTCCCTGCTTTCCCTTTCATGGTTCCTTTTTCTTATCTATCGTAGAATTACTTTCCCCCAAAACCCAGAGTCCTTTTTGTTGGGGATAATCCAAACTGAAATTCCCAGGTGCCAGAAAAGCTTATTTATGTATGCAAAAAATGTGCCCTGTGTTTCGTTAGCCCGAAAATGGAAAGTTAGTGAGGTTCCAACTAAAGAGGATTGGCAACTTAAGTTGACAGAATATACACAACTTGCAGATTTAACATATAGAACAAGAGAGCAAGAAGAACACACATTTAAAGAAGATTGAATAAATGGAGAATAACTCCGTAGCTGAAAATACTGGCAGCATTTATAAAAAATTAACAGAGTAAATAATTGATGGTGGATGTAAAAGTGGAAAATTGATTTGAATGGTTACAGTAAGAGAAGTCATTGGATATTTTAAAGTTTTATAAAGTTTATTTGAAATTGTAAAACAGAAAATGTAATAAAAACTATTACAAAAAATGTAGGTCTATTGACTCCAAATGTAATTTCATTGTAATGTTTCTGTGCCGGCCCCCGGGGGGTCCACACGCTTCCTCTGGGCGGCTCTGTTTTCCCGGGGGTCCTCCGATTTCAGCAGAACGTAAACACAGCGGAACAGAAGCAGGGTTGCCGTGTTCATGCAATAAATCAGGCTTAACGCAGGCTTTCCTCTTATCTTACTTTAAGTCTTTATTCCCGTAGCAAAAACAACAGTCATCACTCTCCTGGTGACAGAGCACACGTGGTCGCTCCTCTCTCGCAACGGAGCAAACACACACTGAGTGAGACACAGTAAAACACTCCCCTCAGTATTCTAAACCACGCCTCAGAATGTGAGACGTCACTCAGAACCTCTTAACCCTGTGAGTTCTTAGCCTCTCTCCACAGTTTCCAATATTCTTAACTGGCTGAATGAGGGACATTTCAAATTAACCATATATAATTATTAAATTAGATAAACTAGGAGAAGAGCCGCTACTCTTTGAAACGACAGTGCTGGGGATTTGTTTTTCTTGAAGCATTTTTTAATGCAACTGCTGTATTTAAACTTGTAAAATACATTAATTTAAAATACTGCAGAACTTCCTTCAGGTCCAATCTGTAAATCAAAACTTTTCTGAAACATGAAAAACCAATACAGTTGTACCTCGGGTTACATACGCTTCAGTTTACAGACTCCGCTAATCCAGAAATAGTACCTCGGGTTAAGAACTTTGCTTCAGGATGAAAACAGAATTCATGCTTCGGGGGGGGGGGGGCGCAAGCAGCAGGAGGCCCCATTAGCTAAAGTGGTGCTTCAGGTTAAATGCAGATTAGACAAATTAAAGGGGAATAACGATATCAATTACTACTTTGATGACTATATTCTACGTTCATAACTGAAAGTAGTATGATTCCAAATGGTAGTTTCAGGTTAACACAGGAGTGGAAAGTGCTGTTGCTTATGTGCTTCCCATAGTCAACTAGTTGGCCATTGTGAGAACAAAATCCTGGAGTCCATTCGGATGAATTTAAAGGATAAGGAAAGGGCCCTGAGGGCAACCCTTGGGAAACCTGGTTTCTTGGAATGTGGAAAGTAGTGTTAGGATTTTTATCCACCCAAGCTGCTCAGTAGTAGTTCTCTGGTTGCTTATATCATGTGAGTGTCTGAGAGTGTGAGACAGGAAGTCTCAGTAGTGTTGGAGTTTTCCTGGAGAGTTTAGTTTCACTTCTGTGTGTTATGCTGTTCTGTACTACTGCCGAGAGAGCACAGACATGCTGATGGATTCTATGTATATAGACTGTTAATAAAGTTAAAAGACACCTGCTTCTTGGGAGAAAAGCAATGACAAACCTAGACAGCATCTTAAAAAGCAGAGACATCACCTTGGCAACAAAGGTCTGCATAGTTAAACCTATGGTTTTCCCAGTATTGATGTATGGAAGTGAGAGCTGGACCATAAAGAAGGCTGATCACCGAAGAATTGATGCTTTTGAATTATGGTGCTGGAGGAGACTCTTGAGAGTCCCATGGACTGCAAGAAGATCAAACCTATCCATTCTGAAGGAAATCAGCCCTGAGTGCTCACTGGAAGGACAGATCCTGAAGCTGAGACTCCAATACTTTGGCCACCTCATGAGAAGAAAAGACTCCCTGAAAAAGACCCTGATGCTGGGAAAGATGGAGGACACAAGGAGAAGGGGACGGCAGTTGGATAGTGTTCTCGAAGCTACCAGCATGAGTTTTACCAAACTGCGGGAGGCAGTGAAAGACAGGAGTGCCTGGCATGCTCTGGTCCATGGGGTCACGAAGAGTTGGACACGACTAAACGACTAAACAACAACAACAACAACAAGGTAGTTTTAGAGCTACTGATTGACTCTTCTGCTATGAGATGCCAGAAGATGAGTGTGCTCCTCTCAGGAGGGAGGGGTCGCTTATCACCGGTCTCTCTGGACTGAGGAAGATTTATAGCCAGAGGGTGAGCACTGGAGAGGCACCCTGGTGTCTTGGGAAGGTGGTGCCTTCCCGGGCATTTTCCCAACAAGTAGTGACTATTTGTCCTAGAACATGTGATCCCAGATTACAAAGTTTGTTAATGAATTGCAATGAAATTACTTTCTGTAGATTTATTAGGTTTTCCAGACACAATTTCCAATTAAAAGGAGCCTCAGGGCAGCACCTGGGCAGAACTGGTTTGCGAGGCTGAAGGAAGGGATACACATGGAGACTTGCTCTCATCATTCCCATCATAATATATCTAATTTTATGTTGATTTGATTATATTGTTATTTATACCTCGCCCATCTGGCTGGGTTACCAGTATTTTATTTTGAGGGGTGGAATTGCATGTGTCTGTTTGAAGTTTTTTATTATAATGAGGTCAAATGAGAGAAGACCTACTGCAGAATTAGGAGGCTCCTGTTCCTTGATTAGGTCTTAAATGTACACGGAAGAAAGTCCTTCATATACAAATGAAGGATTCTAAATAGTATGCACTAAGGTCATCTAAACCATACAGAGCAATCTTGATTTATAGGACTACATTTGTAGTCTGCACAGATGTGGACTCAGCCATTGAGCTGGATGGGTGTGACGATTGGGGTTTCCCAGGGGGTGTTAGGCACTGGCTCAAGCACTCCTTGCTCCACGAGCCGGTCTAATTCCTTGTCGATGCAGAGTTTAAGGGCGAAGGGGACCCAGCAGGCCTTGAACCTTATTGGTCGTGCGGTGAGGTCTAGTTGTAGGCCAATAGGTGGGGGCAGTATATCATCTCAATGACCCATCAAAAACCTCTGGAAACTCTTTGCAGATAGCGTCCATGTCCAGGTGGGAGCTGGTGTAGTTCACCCGGGTGATGGCTAGCCCCAGTGTATGCACTAAGGTCATCTAAACCATACAGAGCAATCTTGATATATAGGAGTGAACATTCTAAAAAAATCCTACCAAGATGGCATTGCACACCCATGCAGACTCCCCATATGAAATCACAATCTTCTCAGAACTGCTGGAGGGGCTTTGGGAAAAGAGAAACCTTTTTCCACCTATACTGGGACTGCCCACGCTTATTCAAATTCTGTACAATGGTTTGTAAAACAATGCAAAAAAACCAACAACCCCCACACCAAAATATTAAAAGATCCCATTCCACCTTCAACACAACTTTTAAGAACACAGTTATGGCGTGACTGTTTGAAAGGTTTCCACTCTCTTGAATTCTTGGCATTGATTCTGTTGTCTGCTGGAACCCCAGTTGCCCCCATATAGAAGATTTCACAGAATTTGAGAGTTTGGGTTTCTTCTAAAACTATGTGGAGGTCAACATTGGTTGAAAATCATGAATTACTTGTTGCCAAAGGCTTGGAAGACCCTGAAAATTTCTGTGCTGTTGGGTGGGATTTTATCTTATGTACAGCAAATACAGGTACCCAGGACTCCCTCTACAGTGGTACCTTGGGTTAAGTACTTCATTCGTTCCGGAGGTCCGTACTTAACCTGAAACTGTTCTTAACCTAAAGCACCACTTTAGCTAATGGTGCCTCCTGCTGCTGCCCCGCTGCTGGAGCACGATTTCTGTTGTCATTCTGAAGCAAAGTTCTTAACCTGAAGCACTATTTCTGGGTTAGCAGAGTCTGTAACCTGAAGCGTATGTAACCTGAAGCATATGTAACCCGAGGTACCACTGTATATGTGAAATTTGGCTTTTGTATTGTTCTTAAGTACTTTTCCAAGTAAATATTACATCTCTCCTGGATATACTGCAATGCTATTTTGTATATATTTTGGTTTTTCATATTGATTTGTTTGATTTTATTTTAGTTCAATAAAATAAAAATAAACTTGAGGAGATAAGTATGTGTGCTAGCTTGAGCTCCTTGGAGAAAAATGTGAATATGAGGTTTTAGTGGAGGGGTAGGGCCTCTGGGGGGGGGGATAGTTTTTCTTAGGTAGTTTGTTGACCTTTGGTCCTCACCCAGCACTCAACTCTCCCCTGTGGGTCATAGAAGCTGTCTGCCTTTGACAGCTGCCACATCCTGGCAACAGCTTGAACTGGCTGGCTAAGCCAAGTGAGGGTAGCTGATGGGTCCCAAACCTTCAGTGAGTTTGGACTTTCCTTACATGTGATAACAGTCTCCATCTGTTTGAGTGGGCAAAACCCATCATGGGTCCAGCAGGCATGAAAGTGATTCCTGAACATGTTGTAGAAGAAAGTGAGGGACTCATGGCTCTGAGAAGGTAGCTGATCCAGAAGAATGAATACTCTGATCCTAAACCTACTCTGTCTTGTGGAATATATTTATTGGGGGGGTGGCTAAGAAATAAACCGTACACAAATCCAGAGTGGAGTCCATAAGCAGTTGGATGGCATAAGGAAGTCCTTATGGCAACTCCTACCGCCAAGCTGGTGCCAGATGTCTTGCTCTGCTTTCTTTTGGACCATTTCAGTGAGTCTAAGAGAGGAGTCTTGTCATTCAGGCAGCCCAGGACGTCCATACTCACTCCCATGTTTGCACCCTGGGGAAGTAATTTTGGTAATGCTAATGCAGCAGTCCAGGTGCACTCAATTGTCTCTTGAGACAGACAGATGCCAATCATCATCATCATCAGTGCTCTCTCTTTTTAAGAAAAATAGGTGCCAGTAGTCACCATGAAGTGCCACACTTTTAACATTCGGGGGGAGGTGCTGATACTGTGTACCCTTGAGTATCCCTCCCCAAATCCAGAAGAAAAAGAAGAAGAAGAAGAAGAAGAAGAAGAAGAAGAAGAAGAAGAAGAAGAAGAAGAAGAAGAAGAAGAAGAAAGTTTTTTTGTCACTCTTAATCTACAGATCATCTCTGGACACTTGGGAGTATATACCATGCAAATATCTCACATAGGCGCCATATGCCCAATTGTCAAAAATGTATAAATTGTTGTTAGAATGGCATACAAAAGATGAAGAGGTAAAATCAGTAATGATTCAATGGGCCGGGGATTTTGGGTACAATATACAATTTGACGAGTGGAATAAATTATGGAACGAAAGGATAAAATTTACAACCTGTACCTCACTAAAAGAAAATCTGATGAAGATGGTTTATAGATGGTATATCACTCCAGTAAAATTAGCAAAAATGTATAAAGTAAGTAACAAATGTTGGAAATGTAAAGAAAAAGAAGGAATATTTTACCATATGTTGTGGGAGTGTAATAAGGTTAAAGTATTCTGGGAACAGATATATAATGAGTTGAAAAAGATGTTGAAATATACATTTGTTAAAAAACCAGAGGCTTTTTTATTAGGAATGGTTGGAAATGAAATAAATAGAAAAGATCAGAAACTATTTTTATATGCAGTGACGGCAGCAAGGATACTACTGGCCCAAAAATGGAAGCAGGAGGAATTACCATCTATAGAAGAGTGGAGAATGAAATTAACAGACTACGCAGAACTAGGTAAATTAACAGGGAAAGTCCGAAACCAACGAGATCACAAGTTCACCGAGGACTGGAGTAAATTTGTGGATTATATGAAAAGCATATGTGATGAACAAATAACATTTGTGGGTTTACAGGAAGCTATGTGAAGAAATATGTATAGAAACATTGTAAAAAAGGGAAGAGGGGGAGTAGGTGGATTTTAAGATAAAAGGCAATGATAAATTTCGAGCTTGCAGAATAAAGACGAGAACACGGAGGATTCACAGATGAACTGATGGAGCTCAAAAATATGTATTTGTGATTGTATTGAAAATGTATGACTAAATTCTCTATTGGAAATTAATAGAAAAAATTAAAAAAATTGTTTCAGTTGTATATCAATATTAACTCAGTTGTGGGTTCAAAATTACATAGAAGATTAAATTACTCAAAGTATCATTTCATCTTCACAGTATCAGGGAGGGTGAGGGCATTGGAAGAAACAGGGAGACACTCAAAGTGGCATCCAACACTTTACAACAACAAAAACACGCATATCAGTGTTTGGTACCATCACATCAAATTGTGTGATGATAACTTTAGAAGTGTCTAAATCTGTGCATTTTGGAAATATTCAGTCTGCCATATTGACTCATAATGGCATCTGATGGTTTCCAAATGTACACCACAACACACTCCTCACTTCAGAAACCATCATGCCAAATTTTGCGATGAAGTAATCCGTGCAGTTTGGAAAAGCTTGGCATGACATTTTTATTCAAAATGGCGTCTGATGGTAACCAAACATGAAGTAAATCTGGCTTCTTCACCTTGAAAACTGTCATGCCAAGCTTGACTGGGGTCATGTACCACCTGTATATCATTTTCATAATATTCTCTCTTAAGGCATTACATGCCGTAAACTTCATACCTGTGATCCATAACTGTTCCCAGTCAGCCATCATAATGTTATGTCCAACATCTTGTGCCCATTTAATCCTAGCAGATTTCACCATTCCGTCCTGAGTATTCCATTTCAACAGCAAGTTATACATCTTTGACAAAATCTTGGTTTTGGGTTCTAACAGTTCTGTTTCTAATTTTGATTTTTCCACCTGGAAACCAATTTTCTTATCCGAATTGTATGCCTCCATTATCTGATAATAATGAAGCCAATCTCGCACTTTATTTTTTAATTTCTCAAAACTGCAATTTCAGTCTATCTCCCTCTTGTTCCAGAATTTCCCAATATTTCGGCCACTTGGCCTCCATATTGAGCTTTTTCTGTGCTTTTGCTTCCATCGATGACAACCACCTTGGGGTTTTATTTTCCAATAAATCCTTATATCTTAACCAGACATTAAGCAATGCTTTCCTGACAATATGATTCTTGAATGCTTTATGTGCTTTAACCTTATCATACCACAAATATGCATGCCATCCAAATACGTCATTAAAACCTTCTAAGTCCAAAATGTCTGTGTTTTCAAGAAGCAGCCATTCTTTCAGCCAGCAAAAAGTTACTGATTCATAATAAAGTTTAAAGTCTAAAGTCTGGCAGGGCAAATCCACCCCTTTCCTTTGCATCAGTTAATATCTTGAATTTTATTCTGGGCTTCTTGCCCTGCCAGACAAATCTAGAAATATCTTTCTCCACTTCTTGAAACAGTCCATCTTGTCCACAATTTGCAATGTTTGAAACAAAAACAACATTCTAGGCAATACATTCATTTTTATCGCAGCAATACGGCCTAGCAGTGAAAACTTCAAATTTGACCAAATTTCTAGGTCTTTTTTCACTTCCGTCCAACATTTTTCATAATTGTCTTTAAATAAGTTCCCATTTTTGGCTGTCATATTAATCCCCAAGTATTTCACTTTCTAAACCACTGTCAAACCTGTCTCATTCTGAAACCTCTCTCTCTCAATCGGTGTTAAATTTTTCTCTAAAACCTTAGTTTTTAACTTATTCAATTTAAAACCTGCCACCTGACCAAATTCTTGAATTAATTCTAAAACCCTTTTAGTACTAGATTCTGGCTCCTGTAACATCAATACTAAGTCATCGCAAATGCTCTCAATTTGTACTGTTTAGCTCCGACCTGTATACCTTTAACCAACTGGTCCCTTCTAATCATATTCAGCAAAACCTCCAGGACCGATATAAAAAGCAATGGGGAAATTGGGCAACCTTGTCTTGTCCCTTTTTCTATCTTAAATTCTTCCGTCACCACATTATTTACAATTAGTTTAGCCTTTTGTTCTGAATAAATTGCACTTATACCGTTTTCAAAACCTTGGCCTACCCCCATCCCCTGTAGGTTCTTCTTCATAAAACTCCAAGAGATATTATCAAAAGCTTTCTCCGCATCCACAAATATCAAAACTGCTTTAGTATTTATGTTCACTTCTAGTTTTTCCAAAATATCAATTATATTCCTCAGATTGTCAGACAAGTGTCTTCCTGGGAGAAAGCCCAGTTAAGCTTGCAAAAATCTATCATTTGCCCGATAATAAATGTTGGAAATGTAAAGAAACTGAAGGTACATTCTTTCACCTTTGGTGGACGTGCCCAAGGATTAAGGCTTTCTGGGAAATGGTCTATAACGAAATGAAAAAGGTCTTTAAATATACCTTTCTGAAGAAACCAGAGGCCTTTCTCCTGGTCATTGTAGGCCAATTGGTGCCAAAGAGGGACAGAACAGAACTTTCTTTATGTATGCCACAACAGCAGCAAGAATACTCATTGCAAAGTATTGGAAGACACAAGATCTTCCCACTCTGGAAGAATGGCAGATGAAGGTGATGGACTATATGGAACTGGCAGAAATGACCGGCAGAATCCGAGACCAGGGAGAAGAGTCGGTGGAAGAAGATTGGAAGAAATTCAAAGACTATTTACAGAAATATTGTAAAATTAATGAATGATAGAATGATGTTGGATAGAAATTAAGTGGTTTCCAGCTGTAATGCTATAAGGGAATATGAAAAATGGATTACTAATAGGTAAAAATTTAACGTTACAATATTTTAAGATTAAAGACTAGGATAAACAAAGAGGGTAAGGATTTGCTGAACCAACAAACCGAACTGGAATACAAAAAAGGGAGGCGTGAGGAGGTCTGGGAAACAACCTAATGAAAAATAAGTAATGGAAAGACTGAGTGGTTTTTATTTTTTTTTATTTTTTATTTTTTATTATGTAACATTTTGAAAATTTCAATAAATATCATATATATATATATATATATATATATATATATATATATATATATATAAACTGTCATGCCAAATTGACATCAGTGACTCAGGAAGAGTTTAAACGCATAGGGAACAGATGGATGGAGAGATGGGCAGTACTTTAATCAGTCCTGAACTACTTTCTGAAGAAGCAGGTGTTAGTAAAATGATGGCAGAATTGGTTTGACAACATTTAAGAATAGTTACTAGAATAGTAGTTGCAGTTTGACACTGAAATAGTTCTCCTTGGGAGCTCTGGCCTTTTCCAAAACATGTCGTGTGCTTCTACCTCTCTTTCCTATCAGGATAAGAAATCCTGCCTGGATGCTTTGTTTGGAGAGATTCCCAGTGAGCGCTGATGTCACCAAAGTTTAGTTAGAGAGACGTGGAACATTTGAATGCTGTTGGCACTGAATATGGGATTTCAAGCACGTGCAAATAACAAGCTTGGTTCAATTGGAACAAGGAAAAATAATATTCCAGAAGGCAATTATAAAAGCTCACTCTAATGACTCTGGCTCCATTGCCCAATATTCAGTACATACTGCTGTGTCCCTGGCACAGTTCAATATCCCTGAGCTATGTCCAGCTTTGCTACCTAGGTAGTCACCTGTACCGGACCTTAGTTACTTTGATCTGGGGCCTGGAAGATCAGAAAAAAGTATATGCTTCTTTGAACCAAGTTAGACCCATACCGAGTTAGAGGAAACATAGGGGCACTGCGTCAGCATCAATATGTTGCTCTATCTATCAATGTCTTAGCAACGTCCCATAGTTCCTTGGACATCAAGTTAATACATAGGTGGTGTAGAATAGCAGAGCAATTGTATAAATTACTTTTGGATAGCGCCAGTGTTTAGGAAAGGTTTTAGTTAGAGGCAGACATGCCATCACTTGTGGTGGGAATGTCCAAGAATAGAAGTTTATGGGTGGGTGGAAATACATTCAGAAATTTCTCTTATTATATGGGAAAAATTAAGCCCTGTCAAGTTTTTAATTTCAGGAAGGTTATCAAGAGCTTGATGATGTTACATACTTGTTTGACAGTGTTTTGGTTTGGTGCACACATTTGGCACCACATCTGAAATGGGAAAGAGTGACATAAAATCTATGTGGGACTGTCCAAGAATAGAAGTTTATGGGTGGGTGGATATAAAATCAGAAATTTCTCATATTATATGGGAAAAATTAAACCCTGACATAAAATCTATGTTGCACATACTCATAGTCTAAGTAGATGATTTTGAATTACCGGGCTGAGCTCCCGTTGCTCGATCCCTGCTCCTGCCAACCTAGCAGTTCAAAATCACATCAAAGTGCAAGTAGATAAATAAGGTACCACTCTGGCAGGAAGGTAAACGGCATTTCCGTGCGCTGCTCTGGTTCACCAGTAGCGGCTTAGTCATGTTGGCCACATGACCCGGAAGCTGTACGCCACCTCCCTCGGCCAATAAAGCGAGATGAGCGCCGCAACCCCTGAGTCAGTCACGGCTGGATCTAATGGTCAGGGGTCCCTTTACCTTTACTATTACAATGGCAAATTTTATGTGGATGGAGCCCTGCCCATCGGCTGCTCTATCTCATGTGCAGCTTCTGAATGTATCATTTTGTTTTTTGACTGGACCGTAAGGAATAGAGTTTGGTGACATCAGATTTTCAACATCGTGATGTATCACCAGCCACACATTAGGATCTGGAGATACATCACAGTTTTAAACACCAAGCTGCATTTGACCCAGCCTCACAAGGAGCCTGGCTGAAACTGCCCCCACTCTCACTGAGGAAGTGGAGGTGGCTTCACCCCAGCACCTCACTGAGTCAAGAATGACACAGCTTTTTTGCGCTGCTGAGCTGCAGGGTGCAAAGGCTCCCACCCCCAGCTGAGCAAGCCGCAATGTCCCTCTGGCTTGCACGCCAGCTGGAAGGACAAAGGAGCTCCTGCCCCCCCCCCCCCCGATGAGCTGAAATATACTCGGAGTCCTGTAGTGATTTCATGCTCTTTATTGCAGCTCGTAAAACAGTGATTGAATTGCCCCCCAAACCTCAGGCTATTAGATACATTATTTACACAATGAGTCCTGTCTGATTGGCTGATTCTGCTTCCCTCCTGGAACCTGATTGGTCTTTTCCTGCGAGCCAGTCAGTTGTTGCATTCTAGGATCCTACTTGCCTGTTGTTATAGGACCCAAGCTTAGTACATAAACCCCTCCTCTCTAATTTCCCATTGCTCCCAGAAGGTTAGCATTCCTAGTCGATGAAGTATGCTGGTCACGTTCGTATGCGTTGTGGTCTCGGGTGTCTCTCGGTAGGGGTTTCTGGTTCTGGCTCTTGCTTTGGGGCTGCCGGCTGTGATGGAGCCGTTGGGTCCAGTGTTGCTGGTCCACTCAGTCGTGGAACTGGTTCTTGTGGCTGCTCAGCCTCAGGGGTCACTTCTGGACTTCCTAGTTCTGCATCCCTTACCCGCTTCTCCTGCTCTATGGGGCTCACCCTTCTGCTATCCCCTTGGGATTCCTCTGTCCAGCCCTCCTCGCTGTTTTCCCCACTGGGAATCACCACCATAGTTGAGCGCAATGGCAGTCAAATGCAGCGAGGCGCTACTCCCAGTCCCCTTGGTGGACCAGTGTATACTGGTAGCTGGTGAGGAAAATCGACCACCTGAGGACGCGGGGTGACAGTACCTGAGGGGTCTGCTTCTTGGGGGCACATAGTCCAAGCAGTGGCTTGTGGTCTGTCACGACAGTAAAGGGGCACCATATTGGTGTTTTGCAACTTTCTGACCTGTTGCAGGACCTTAGCCAGACCTTAGCAGAGTATATGCAGTGTTCATGAAAGCAATCGGTTGCAGGCAGGACGGACGAAACAGGAACCAGTCACTTGTTACTTATAGGTGTTTAATATATACATTGGACTTCAAGTTACTATTCACAGGAACAGAACAGAACATGGATCTTTAACTAGCTCTCTCACCACACGACTCTTACATTAACACTCAACGCTCTACGCTCTACTAACACATTCCAGTCAGAAGGCCATAAATCATTATTCCCGTGAGAGAGCTTGACCAATCCTGGAGCTGTCTCCAGGCCTCTATATCTCCAGGCAGATTTTACTCCTTTACATTGCCTTGGCTGTCGGCCAACTCCTAACTGACTCTGTGTGAAACTGCACGTATTCAAAATCCCAACATGCCCATACAAGAAATCGTGAAATTTCTTTACTCCCTTCATGATTGCCAGGCCCTCTTTGTCTATTTGCGATTAATTCCTCTGGAGTGGAGAGGGTCTGGGAAAAGTAAGCTACTGGCCCCTCTCTTTCATCCAGAAGTTGCAACCTCTCATCGAAGTGCTCCAGGACTGAGTTCGAGACAAGCAGATCTTTGACTGCTTGAAACACAGCCTCCTGGCACTAACCCCACAAGCAAGGGGCCACTTGTCAAGCAGTCTGTGTAGTGGCTCCACTACCACTCCTTGTGGGGTAAGAAGGCATGGTAAAAGTTCAATTGTTCCAAGAAGGCCTGGAGTTCCACCTTACACTTAGTTGCCGGGGTGTCGCAAATAGCCTGCACCTTGTCCCCAGTTGGATGGACTCTATCTGTGTCCACCATAAATTCTAGTAAATCCACCTGTTGCACTCCTAGCAGACACTTGCCCAGCTTCACCTTGAGGCCGGCAGTCTGGAAACGGTGCAGGACGGTGCAGAGTCAGTCCCCGAACTCCCCCGGCGTGGCCCCGGTAACCAACACATCATAGAAGAAGGGGGTGATGCCAGGAATTCCTTTGAGGAGAGAGTCCATTCAATTTTGGAATATGGCTGGCACCACGCTGACACAAAATTGCAGACGTTTGACACAGAATACGCCCCTGTGCATTACAATCGTCTGTGCCTCAGCGGTCCTCTGGCAACTGCTGATAGGCAGTAGTCTGCGCAGATGTGGACTGAGCCATTGGGCTTGACGGGTGTGACGACTGGTGTTTACCAGGGGGCATTAGGCACCGGCTCAAGGACTCCTTGCTCCACTAGCCGATCTAAATAATCATTGATGCATAGTTTAAGGGTGAACAGGCCTTGAACTTGATGGGTCGTACGCCAGGGTCCAGTTGTAGGCCAACGGGGGGCCAGTATATTATCCCAGTGCTCCGCCGAAAACCTCTGGAAACTCTTTGCAGATGGTGTCCACGTCCACATGGGAGCTGGTGCGGTTCACCCCAGTGATGGCTAGCCCCTGCAGCCCAAACCACGCCAACCCCAGTAAGCTAATGTGCTTGACCACGATCAAGTCCAATCACCGCTTCTGCCCTCAGTGTTGTACATTGAAGGTTCCTACCCCCATAGAGTGAAGCAGTTCACCCCTAGAGTGAAGCGGCTTCCAGTTCTAGGGCAACCTGGAACTTCAGGTCCTTCTTGGAGTAGAGGCACCGCTGCAGCTTCTTGTCCCTCAGGCCATCCAACGAAGTGGTATTGGATCAGGTTCTCCAGCTCTTTGAAGTTGCCGAGCCAGGAAGCCTGGCGGAGGGAGGTCACATACCTAGTTATGGTTTCTCCGGGGACCTGCCGCTTTGCGTAGAAGGTGTTGTGACACGCTACTACCGAGGGCTGTGGCGAGAAGTGCCCCTTCAGCCATTCCATTATCGTGTTGTAGGGAATGGTTGCTATATTTGTGGGAGTTGGGAGGGCTCGGGCAATCTCGAATGTTTCTTCTCCACAGATGCTGAAGAAGGTTGCACTCTTCTTGGCTGCGTCGGTAATGTCCTTTGCCTCCAGGAGGAACTGGAAGCGGGTGGTGTATTTTTCCCTCCTGAGGCTGGGCTGAACGGCATGAAGCTGTTGTCTGTCACCATTCTGGGTCCGTGGGTCCTGGAGCTGTAGCCTGGATGCATGGTGCGATGCTGTGCTGCCTGTGGTGGCTGTGTGCGGTGCATGGCAGACAGCTCAGCAGGATCCCATCCTTGTCACTAGTGAAATATATCTGTAGTCCTGTAGTGATTTCATGCTCTTTATTGCAACTTGTAAAACACTGATTGAATTGCTATCCAAACCTCAGACTATTATATACATTATTTACACAATGAGTCTCATCTGATTGGCTTATTGTGCTTCCCTCCTGGAGCCCGATTGATCTTTTCCTGCAAGCCAATCAGTTGTTGCATTCTAGGATCCTACTTGCCTATTGTTCTAGGATCCAAGCTTAGTACATAACATGAGTATTAAACTGCTCCTGCCCCCCAGGTAAGCAAGCCCTGATGCCTCTCTGGCTCACGAATGAGGCAATGGGTTCTGCGTAGCTGGGAGGCAGGAACAGTTTAATAGAACCCCCACCCTGCCTCAGGCTCCCATGAGCCGAAGACAGGGTGGAGGCTTTTCAAAACTGTATGAAATTTATGAATTAAATAACAAATAAATAAAACTGCATTGATGGGTATCTGGGATGGACGAAGGGAAAGTGGAACAGATAAGGAGCTTCTTTGGTTTTTCATAAGTGTGCTTCAGAAAAATATAACTGCCAATTTTGTGGGAGTGATTAAATAGGTTTGGTTTAACTATTCTAGTATCTGGGTAGCTGACACTGTTTTTTTCTTCTCTTTTCTTTTGGAAATCATACTTAATTTTTTCTACATATGTGTAACACAGAGGAATAGTGAATCATTATTTGTTATGGCATGATAGGATGTGCTATTTTCAAGATCTCTATGTGGTATTGTATTTAGGTTTGTATTTCTTACTTTGGTAGTAGCAGTTTGTGCCTGTTGCCATGAAAGCAACCAAGCACCTTGGGGCATCTTAAGCACGAGAAGCTGAAAAGAGAGACCCAATCTCAAAATGCTGAAAAATGTTGACCCAAGACAGTTCAGCCTAAAGTTCAGCCTAAAAAACTTCTCTATGCACAAATTAAGCTGTTATAAAGTGCACTTGGCCTCAGAGGTATGGGTACAATTAAGTTTCTGCACCGTGCACTTTGTAGTTATTAAATACATATATTCAGTGTTGTAACAAGATCATTTGTCTTTCAGAAACACAAAGTAATTTTGACAGATAGTACACGTCTTTCATATTCAACTTGGCATCAGGGCCACTTGAGCTTCGGGGCAATACGTAGGAACAATTGCATCAGTAGAGCATAGGAAGGTATCCAAATGAAGGCTTGAATTGCTCAGAAACCTCACATATAACATGGGAAGTCAAAGATCCTTCAGACAATTGGATGGACATTCCATGTAGATTATCTGGACCCCTCTTCCAGTCACTCCCAGCATTCATTTCGCAGCAATGAATGTCACTATACACATTCATAGCCCTCCTGAAGATCAGTGCATAACTCAAACCATCTTCTTGTACCAGCTCTTGGCTTCTCTGGGACTTAACTTGTATCCCCACATTTGGGCTACTCTGCATGCACAATGTTTTCCTTACTATCAGAAGGGCCATTCAGTGTGTCAATGCATGTCTAAGTTGTGCACAGTCATTTCCAGACTTGTGGTTGGCACTTCTGAATGATTTTCCCAGGGCCTCTTATGACTTGTGTATTTGCCTTGGGTTGTTATATTTTAAGAAATATAACCTTACCACACAATTAATGGATGCATCATATAAGACAGTGGAGGATAAGTTTTTAAATAATTAAAATGATAATCAGAGAAAAACCAGGGGACATAACAGGGTTATCAGATTGCTGAGAGACTGTCATAGACAAGTCTATTGACCCAACAGGTTGGAGGAATATTTAAACTAAACTATCTATGAAGATGGTCTCAGTCCAAATTCAAGAATCTGCATTCAAAAGCATTTCTGAGAAAAAACAACAGCTTTGCATGCAGAAGACACCAGATATGAATCCCCAAACCTCTGTACAGTATAGGGCTGGGAATGTCCCATTTCAGAAACATTCCAGTTCCAAAAATATACCGCAACCACTGAAGGTATCCAGCCCCTCACATCTAACCACCTAGCATAGGTAATGGAACAGAGAGACTGTAAGCCAACAAAAAAAGTTTGGTTGGCTAGCGAGATTCATATGGGGGTAAGCAGCCTCTGACATCAACTGGAAGTCATCCCCTCAATATTTTCACAGGCTGAAAAGCTTCTCTGCCACTGCAGTAGATCCGTAGAAAGATGTCCTGTGACTACAAAAGGGCTTCCAATCTTCAAGTAACATTGAACTCTCTGTATGTCATGTGCAACTGCACCACAACCCAGGGCATTTCTTCAATCAGTTTTGAAATTGCAGGGTTCTCTTTAGGCAAGGGGACATGGTTGTTGCACATCTACAGCCTTTTTAGAGTGGCAGCAAAGTGTTGCAATCACAACCCTTGTTATTTCATTTTCATAATTTCATTTTAAGGTGCTTTTCTCACATGCTTGTGTTGTTGGTCTTTGCCTTCTAACATTTATCAATAACTCCACATTCCACCCCTGTAGAACCATGTATGTTTTGTGTGTGTGATGGGGTTCTGGGAGGTTGTCTAGTCTAACATCCTATCCAAGGCAGAAAAGCCAACATTAGAGCATCCCCAACAGATCACTGTGCTGCCTGTTCTTGAATAGCTCCAGATTTTGGGCAAATGGATGAGATTCATACTGAAGATGGGGTTCGAAGCAGCTGTAAGGCATTAGCTTGGTTCCATTCAAAACAGTCTGGCTAAGGGCAGCCGCCACCAAATTAGTATGATTTTATAATCTCACCAAACAGATCAAGTGTCACAAATAATCCTCTCTGTTTCACAACGATCGTATGCAATTAGAACAAGGAGGGTCAAAGTTCCAGAAAATGATTTCATCAGGCCTCAGTAATGACTTTGGAGTCATTGTCCAATATTCATGACACAACACTGTGTCCCTGGCACCCTCCAGTACCCCTGAACTATATCCAGCTTTACCACATGAGCACTTAACTTGAGCTGTGCTTTTAGGCTTTAGCTAGAATTTGATCTGGGCCCTTGAAGACCAGAACTTTGCCCTGGGAACTAACTTTGTACTCCCAAGAAAGTTGGACCCCACACCAAGTGAGAGCAGAGATGGAGCCACTGGTTCATAGTCAACATATCTCTGAATCCCTCAATAAACTAGTTCTCATGGACCTTGGATATTCAGGTAATGTGTAGGAGGCAAAGCACACCAGTGAACTTCTCCCACATTAATTTTGAATAGTGTCAATGTGGTGGAGTCATTCCAGTTATAGAGAGACATACCACCATTTGAGATGGGGATGCCACAGAATACATTTTTTGGCTTTGTGTGGAAAATATATTCAATAATTTTAATATTCTGTGGCAATGTTTCTCAACCTGTGGGTCCCCAGATGTTGTTGGACTACAACCCCCATCATTCATAGCCAGCATGATCTGTGGTCAGCGATGATGGGAGTTGTAGTCCAATGACATCTGGGGACCCACAGGTTGAGAATCGCAGTCTATGGAACAAATTGATTTTACCCCACAGTTGTGTTTCCTTTCATATTTGATATGGTTTAAGAAGTCTCTTAAGAGAACAGATCACTTTCTATACTTGCATGATGCATCAAAATTATTGGTTGTCCAAATGTGGAGGAAATTGCATGTTTGGGGAAGAGACCAAAGGTATGAAAATGTTATATTGAGTATAACTTAAAAAAAACACCATAATGTAACAGTGTTGAAAAGAAAGAAACAACGGATGCATTTTATGCCATCCTTTGGCTATTGACTTCATATCCTAGCTAAAAGCATCTAAGCAATGTGCTATCAGCAGAATCCCCACAAATCTGAATGTCGTCAGCTGCTTGATGCTTTAGTTGAAGATGATCACACTTTGGATGGATGCTTCCATACAAGGCTGATGAAATAACGTAGAAGAATTTTGTTGAAAATCTGAAAGAAGAACAAATGTTTGAAAACTATGGATACTTATGTGGTAGCTGGAGAGAATGCAGAAAGGGTGTCGTATTCTATTTTGTGCAGCTCCTTGGTGTTTTGTTTTTTGTTTGTTATACATTTATAAAAGCCAATAAAATATACATTGCTAAAAATGGTTCAGGTATCAGAAAATAAAGGTTTCCAGTTAATAGAGAAATATAATGCATATAGATGACGTTGTTACTGAAGATGGGTAGTGAAGCGGGTGTAAGCATCTAGCTTTATTCAGTTAAAGACAACGTGGCTAAAGGCAAGCAGATCAGATGACTCAAAGTATCTTCACTCTTTGCCAGCAATGTGATGCAATTGGAACAAGGGGGAATGAAATTTCAGAACCCTGGTACCTGTCTATAACCCTGAGCAATGCCTTGTATTACCACCTAAGCAGCGCTTTTTTCTGGGGCCTGGAAGATGATAAAAAAATATATGCTCTTTACAAGTAAGTTAGACACCACATAAAACAGAAGCAAAGGCAAAGGCAATGGCTCGTGGTAAATGCACCCTGTTTTCCAATAAAAACCCATCATCCTTTTTTTAAAAAAAATACCAATAAAATGAAAGACTTTTAGGAGTCCTGCTGCATGAAACAATAATATCTGAAAGATTGTATGTTTCTATACCCATTGCATTAGGAGAATAGAAATGGTGCAAGATAAAAAAGGTCAAAGGACTGAGAGCCTAAATTTAGGGAGGGAGGAAGGGAGGGAATACTGCGTGAGCGGGAACCAGAAAAAAGGGGGGAGTTCCTGTCCGCTTAAATAGAGCACCCCACGCCCCTTGGCCGGCTGGATAGGTTGGCCTGGGGCGTGACATGGAGGGGATTCCCTATGACGTGAGGGCTAGCCACACCCCCATCCATGGGGTGGACTCGTGTCCAGCCCGCATCTCCATTTCCCCGGGGAAGGGAAATGGCTTTGTCCTTTACTTCCACATACATATCTTTAATTTCTACCTCAACCTTACATCCCTATACCCCATTTGATTGCTTCACTGCCATTGGCTCATCCCACTGCTGGGCTGCACTAATGGCCTTTGAGTTAATCTGAAGCTGAACCAACAATGTCTTCCTCCACTGCTGCTTTGCACATTGCCCAGTACCTCCCACTTGACTGGTTCAATGTGATGAAGAGTGATTGAGAGTATAGCCTTGTATGATTGAGAGTATATGGAACAATCACCTTCTAAATCCAGCCCATGGAGGGTCTGGGAATCAGCATGTTTTTACATGAGTAGAATGTGTCCTTTTATTTAAAATGCTTCTCTGGGTTATTTGTGGGGCATAGGAATTTGTTCATTTCCCCCCCTCTCCAAAATATAGTCTGGCCCCCCACAAGGTCTGACCCCTGTCTTAGTTATTGATACTAGCTCTAGAGCCCACTTATCATCCCTTTTTCCCTATGGGGGGAGGATGACCACTTCCGTGACAGGAGCATCAGTCTTCCTTGTTGAAGCCGCCAGTACCTTCAGGCACTATGAAGCCATGATGGGTTAAGGGTTTTCTTAGATGCCGAAGGCTGAGGGCTACTCCTCTCAGCTGAGGGCTACTCCCTTGCTTACAGTCTTACCAAGTCTTACCAAGAACTATCTGATATCCAGACCTTCCTCCTTCTCAGAAGAGGAATCCTTTGGAGGAGGATATTTTGGGGGGTTTCTATGCAGGTTGCATCTTGGTTTTGCCCTTGACTTTGTAGTCCCTCAATTATTTCTTTGGTGCCATTACAATTTAAATTGTAGGTAATGATAAAGGGGGAAAAAATGCTTAGAGGTTTCTGGCAAGAGCTAATGAAATGAAAAATTAACAATTATGCCAATTTCAACACCGAGCCTTGAATTTCACTAAGTCCCTCTGTGTCATCTTTGCAAACACACAGCCCCCACTCCCAGATGTCACGGAACCATTTGTTCCCAGGTGTTGCCCACAGCATGAATCCTTGCCATATAAATATCTCCAAGTAAAAGCTCTCCCTGTATCAGTTCTCTTGCCTGGTCCATCTCTGAGTTTCCTGATATTTCAAAAATGATGAAAACACTTCTGAGCACATGCTTCCTCTTGGGCCTGCTTTCTCCAGGTGAGTAGGAACCAGTGCAATGGGATTCTTTTTATCATCTTTAGATGACTGCAAAAATTTTTGCTCCTTGGGCAGGAACGTGAGTGAGGACAGGATAGCAGCATAATAGAGAGTCAGGACTGCTGGCTTACCAAGGAGAGTAAACTCAAGAGTTTAAGCACTTAAACCCTGATGACCATGTATAGTCAGTTGCAAACATGTATTTCTGTGACGGAGGAATCTGATTAACTGTACAAAGAAGTGAAGGCTACAGTTTCCAGGATACTTAGGACAGCCATTCTATCTAGAATATATTATCATTTATTCATTAATATATGTATTGCTTCATTCCCAAATGGCTTCTGTGCTATTTAGAAAATAACAAAAGAAATCTGCATCTTTTTTAAAATCCAGAATGATTAAAATATACATCATAGTTATAATATCCATATATACCACCCTGATTAAAAGGTAATTCTCTCTCTCTCTCTTTCTGTGTGTGTGAGTGTGTGTGTTTGGGTGTCTATATATACATTCACACCAACCATTACCTGCTTCTCTGATATCGTTGCCTTTAGTAAGTGTTCTCTAAGCCAGGCTCCCTTCGAAGACAAGAGTCAGGTAATGGGGAAATGGTGTGTGAATGAGAAAATCTCAAGTACAGAAGCAGCAATGAACATTTCATTTACAGTTGATAACTTTATTGCACTAGCCAAAGGCCAAGACAAACTTGTAGGACAAACTTACCTTCTCCTCCTGCGATGAGGCTACATTTTAATTTTTTAATGTTTCAATATTTTAATGTTGTATTTTAATTTTGTTTTTAAGTTGTAATCATTCAACTTGTTTTTATTATTGCTTGTAAGCCGCTCTGAGCCCGGCCTTGGCTGGGGAGGGCGGGGTATAAATTATTATTATTATTATTATTATTATTATTATTATTATTATTATTATTATTATTATTATATAAGGGCATTCTAAAAAGCCATTATTGTCTTACAAAAGAAACCTAACTATTTCTTTCTTTCTTTTTTTTATAAATATTTATTGAAATTTTCAAAAAATACAGAAAAAACAAAAAAACAATTAAAAACACATAAAATTTACATTCCTTACTATCAATAACCAATTTCCTTGACTTCCCCACACCTCTCCTTCTTGTATTCCAGTTCCAATTTTTAGCTCAGCAAGTTCTTGTCCCCAAACTTTACCTTATTTTCTTTAATTCATTTTAGTTAACCAATTTTAACTTATAAACCTCAGTCTTTATACATCAGTACTTATTCTTAAAAATCTTTTTCTAAGGTCGACCCCAATTCCCTTCCACGAATTCCCCATTTTTATATTAGTAGCAAAACAAAATTAAAAGAAACAGAATATAATTGTACACCCTTTGAATTCCCAAAGCCCCACCCCCCCTTTCCCAGTTTCGAACCCCAGCAAATGTCCATCAGTCTATCTGCTGTCAGCCTGGCGACCTCACGTCCGAGGCTCTTAATTCTCTCTCAATTCCTCTCTGCCGGTTTTTTTGATAGTCCTTTATATTGAACACCAAATCTCGAAGAAGCTCTGTCCCAATAAGGTCCATGTTTCTTCCAGCCAGGCCTCCATATTTAAAAGTGGAGCCAAAATCTTGTTTCTTACTTCTCTTAAGTCCAAATGTCCCAAAAGCTCCAGTTTCCACTTTAGCCAGGTTTGTAATCCATAGGTCTTCAGATCTCCACATAAGGAGATCTCTCCATTCTCCATTCTTCAATTCAAACCAAATTTTCATCATCCTGATCTTATTTTCCTTTGTATCCATCTTAACCGGCCTCTGGCTCTCCTTAATCATCTGTGGCATTATAGCTCCTTCTTCCTTTTCCTTCAACTCATCATGTATCTCTTTCCTCACATTCTCAAATTTCTCATATTTCTTTTCTTGTTCAGCTGCAGAGATTTTTAGTTCAGCTGCAAAACCTTTTTGTTCAGCTGCAAAGACTTGAGTCAAGTCCCTTCCAGGCTCAGTAGTTTTATTTACTGCTCCATTCAATATTGTAACATTTGTAGCCAAAACATCACTTTGTTCTTGTAACTTTCCCAAGAGAAAAAAAGTCCTCTCCAGTTCAGCCAGTGTTTTTCCACTTACAGCCATTCTTGTAATGTCCTGAACCCCCTCTAGAGGAGTTCTGGTTTCTTAGTATCTTCCAGTTCCAACCCAAAAGTCAAATTAGCCTTTTCTTCTTTATTTTTAACAATTTATTACCAAATTGTAACAAATATAACCAGCAAAGACAACAGAAACAAAGTTCTCCTTTTTCCCCAACTTTGACAGCTAGTTTGACAGCTGTCAAAGTCTTCTATATCTCTTCAGCAGGCTCTCTCACCGATCGCTCCCGGGTCTTGGGGGAGGGGTGACAATTCCGCTCTCATTATTAGCTCTTATCCTCCAGCACAATCACTTATATTGCCAAAACGTGGAGTTAATTGCTTTTATCCACAAAAGAGAAAGGTGTTCTCTCAACCTTAGTTATAAAATCCTTCCTTTAAGATGTTTACAAGGCGGGTAGGCGGACTTCCTCTTTGCACCTTACCCGGTCGTGCCTAATTCCCAAGAAAAATTTCCCTTTTATGTCCAATTTCCGTATTACTCACGGGTTGTTACTTTTAGTCCAAATGTTCAGAGAAAGAAGTCAGCGCTCTCCGTCCATGGCATGCGGCTTCACTCAGTAGGGGAAGCAGTCGACTCTGAGCACCGCACCGCTCTCCGTCCCCCGTTCCGAAGCCTTTAAAAAGGCTCCTTCGCGGGTCGGGGGGGCACAAATGGTGCCCGCCGAGTCACCAGGACCACAGGCTTCAGCGCCTGTGGTTTCTGAGGGTCCCCGCGTCGCCGCGGCAGAACCCGACCCCTACTAAGCCGATTCCCTCCGGAGCTCGGAGAGAATCCGCCATTAGATGATGGCGCTAACCCGGAAGTCCCCAAAAAGAAACCTAACTATTTCTTCTGGGGTGTTGCTTTTGCAGAAAATGGTTTCAGAAAGTGATCTCTTAGGTTTCTATTTAAGGAGCACATTAATTATTATTATTATTATTATTATTATTATTATTATTATTATTATTATTATTATTATTTTATTTATACCCCGCCCTTTCCGGTTCAAACAACCAGGCTCAGAGAGGCTAACAACAAATTTAAAACACTTAAGTGATGCAACAAAAACAGCAAAAAATACAATATAAAAAGTGAATAACAATAAATTCAGAATTCAATAATCAATTTAGGGGGAAAATCCATCCAATAAACATTAGATGATCAACAGGGCTAGCTGGCTAAATTTGTCCTATTTGGGCGAGCGAGGAGACCGGGGGGGTGGGGAATTTCCATCTCAAGAAATATCTTCCACCAACCTCTATCTTCCTTCTGCAGCGGCATTTCTTAAATGTGACTACTGTTATGAAAGGAATACCTCATGTGAAAAGAGCAGCCATCAATCCTGCAATGATACTCAAATCTGTTCCTCTGGTGTTCTGAGTAACAACATAGGTGAGCTGAATCTTCTCACTTACTCTTGGTCACCCCAAGAAATGACTTTCTTGTGTAAATTAGCATTATTTAGTATTTATTTATTACCTTTATAGCCCACAATTTCTCCAAGGAAATGGTTCTTCTTTTATGCATTTAACCATGTCAGGTTTATTATGCTGAGAGGCAGGGACTCCCCAAGGTCACCCAGTGAGCTTCATGGCTGAGTGGGGATTTGAACCCTGGCATCTCAGATTCCAGTCCAACACTCAGCACCCATACTCAGCCACATAAGGCGGAAAGGCATTCCCTTTTTCCTTTCCATCACATGCATCACATCAGAGAGATCCTGGCATGCATCAGCCTGGGGTTGACTATCCTTTGGCCCTTTAGACATTTCTGGACTACTGCTCCCATCCACCTCAGCCAACATGGTAAATGGCTAGAGATGATGCAAGCTGTCATTCAGTAAATTCTTTAGGGCCACAAATTAGCCATTGCTGTCATAACTAGCAGTCCACACTACACCAGAAACAGTGAACTCTGGTTTGGTTTTGGTTTGCTTTCAATCATAAGGCAAACTATTCAGTTATTACAATTTCAATGCATGCATCATTTTGGGCACCAACAAGTTCTTTCTCTCTTTGCTGTTACACCAGCTGTTCCAGATGAGATATTATAATGGAAAAATGGTTTCTAGCAACCCTATCTCTCCTTCTTGCATTACTTGAACTAACATCCTGTGAAAGAAGAGGTGTGATGTGATGTCATGCTCAGAGACCCCTGTCGCTTTCAAATTTTTGAGGGTGGTTGGAAACTCAGAGTGCAATGACACTAAGACTAAGTCACGCATCTTCATTGTCTGTGAATTTTGGAGCGATTCATGGGATTGCTGGCTCAAGAGCAGCCAGATCATCTTTTTATCCTGAGCATCCTGTGATTTAAGCACACAACAATGGGCTATATGGCCCCTTGCCTCACAATGATTCCTGGAACATTGGTCATCCTAGCTTCCAGCTTCCAGATCTCTCTATGTAGTTAAAGAGAACTATCATTAAAATTAAATATATTTGGAGGGGAGGGAATTAACCATTTTTTATTTTTTATTTTGCTTATCTTGTGATTTATTTCCTTTTCTTCTTTTCAGTTCCAAAGTATAAAGTGGCAACTTTCCGGGGATGTTTGTCTGCCCGTAATTGCCACTCAGGTGATTTCAGCTTCAGTGCAGCTCAAGGTAAATTCCTCCAGCTGAAGAAGGTCTGCTGCCAAACAGATGAGTGCAATAAGGAACCTGTCCACCGTGAGTATCTGCATCTCTGAAGGTCAAGGGCTTATAAAAACAGTTTGTTTTTCTGGCAGAACATGCTGGGACATAGTTCTGCCACATTTTGGGGGGAAGAATGCAGGAGGCCTTGGGGATCCCATCAGACCACCTCCTTTCTTAAGCTGATCAAATTCTTCCCAAGCTTGGGAAAGCAGGCATGAGTCTGAGACAGGATCTTGGAACCCTGCTGCCTTCAACCCAAATCCAGGTGAGCTTTGGGGACGTAGTGGGAGCACTCTCAGACCCTGTCAGAGCATCATGCCTCCTGACCAAAGTTGAGCAAATGCTTCCCGGGCTTGGGGAAGGAGGCACTAGGCTATGACGGGAGCCAGGAACCCTACTGCCTCCTACCCAAAGCCCCCCACCTCCAGCAGAGGGGGCTCGGTGTCAGAGCCAATGACAGGGGTTTCCCCGTGGGGTTGATAATCAGTTTGCCACCTTGAAGTGGGCAACGTAATTGTGCCAACTGCCTCTCTAGGCTGATTCACTTGGAGTAAATTCTCAGTGGATATATCTAGAAGTGTTAGAAATCCTTTGGCATATCACTTTATTTTTTTAATTAAATTTATACAATCCTGGATTGTAAAAAAAAATAAAAAAATTCCAAAAAGTTAAAATTACAATAGAATAAAAGCATATTAAAACTTGCATCTACTGCCTAAACATATGGATAGGCTAGTCTCAATGTTTATAGCAGGCGCCAAACACAATTCCAGCCCCCTTTTTCTGAAAAAAACACCACTGTATGAAGCAATTATATAAGTGCCTAATAGTTGCAAGAAAAGTACATTGGTACCTCGAGTTAAGTACTTAATTCGTTCTGGAGGTCCGTTCTTAAGCTGAAACTGTTCTTAACCTGAAGCACCACTTTAGCTAATGGGGCCTCCTGCTGCCACCGCACAGCCGGCGCACGATTTCTGTTCTCATCCTGAAGCAAAGTTCTTAACCCGAGGTACTATTTCTGGGTTAGTGGAGTCTGTAACCTGAAGCATATGTAACATGAAGCCTATGTAACCTGAGGCACCACTGTATAGAAATCTGTCTTTTGGTCCATTCAGATGCAGGATGCAAGGGTCCAAGACGTACTGGTGGTTCATCCTTGAATCTGTAATGGGTGGAGTAGATGATCACCTCCTTACATACATCTGTCACATTTCAAACAAGCAGCTGGTGGGGCTGAAGGAAGAGAAGTAGAAATCCAGAAAATCTGGAAATCACTCTCCCCCATGTGGATTCTGGTCCTGCCCACTCTTTGCTTCCACATAGACACACACACACAAATACACACACACACACACAGAGAGAGAGAGAGAGAGGGAGAGAGGGAGAGAGAGAGAGATTACCTCCAAGAGAATGCAGCTGTCTGTACATTCAGATACAAAGAGTTAGAATCAGAAAGCAGAGAGCTTGCCTGATATACTGCTACCAGTTGAGAACTCCAGAAAATCCACAAAACAATCGTGTGCATGACAAAAGGTGAAACACAACAATATTTTTTATAAATGCTCAGCAGATATGTCTGTTCTTCAAAGTTGATGGGAAATGAGGGTTAGGGCTGCCTGGGAGTGGCCCTAGCCAACAGAATGTCTGGGGCAGGTTACACAGGGGAGGATTCTCTGGGATGCCCAATCTCTGTGATCACGGGTAGAAGGAGGAGTTACTCTAAAGGCCAGACCATGTCAATACCAAAAAGGCAGGTTTTGTCATTGTTTGAAGACTACCCCTGCCTCCGGGTGTGGTCTTGACCGGAAGGATATTGGAATCAGCAAGGGAGACCCACATGACGTGAAGGTGCTGCTGTGCAATGCCATGTCAATGATTCATAACACCACTGCCATCCATAACTTGATCATGGATGGGGGACTTGACCTGGCATGTGTGACAGAGACTTGGTTGGATGAAGCAGATGGGCCTGTGCTTGCTGATGCTTGTCTACCAGGTTTCCCTTAGGCACAGCTACCCAGGTCATGTGGGCGGGCAGAGGGGGTTGCAGTGATTTTTAGGATGTCACTAGCTTGGACCAGGCATCCTATTGGGAAGACCCAGTTTTATGAGTGCATGTTCTGGAAGCTGGGCAATAGGGGCAGTACAGGATTCCCTGCTGCACCAAGGATTCCCTGGCAAGCTACTTCAGGTCATAGTGGACGTGCTCATAGTGGAGACACCTAGTTTGGTTGTCCTAGGGGATTTTAACATCCATGCTGACACGACCTTATAAGGGGCCACTCCGGACTTTGTGGAAAGCATGGCCTCCATGGGGGTGTCCCTGAATAAATCTGGCCCAACTCATAGTTATAGATGTGCCTTAGACCTGGTGTTAACCTCTATGAATGTGGGTGATTTGACACTAAGTAAAAGCGAAACAAGATCTCCTGCAATTATCTCCTGCAATCATTTTCCAAAGATTTTTGCAGATAAATTTGCTCGGATTCAGAAAGAGGTAGACTCCAACCATGTGAGTAGGGCTGGGGCGCGAGAGTGCAGGAGTCCTGTTTAGTCTAGTTGCATGGGATAAATTCCAATCTGTTACCTCCGAGGATGTGGACTGGATGCTTGGACGAGTGAAACCAACTACCTGTCTAATTAAAAAAGAGCTGGGAAGGGCTGGGCGACGGGCTCTGCAGGGTGGTGAATGCTTCCCTCTGTGAGGGAGTCTTCCCAGCCCCACTGAAAGAGGCAGTCATTAGACCGCTTCTTAAAAACACATCTCTGGACCCAGCTGATATGGCCAACTATTGCCCAGTCTCAAATCTTCTTGGGCAAGGTGATTGAGCGGGTGATTGCTGAACAACTCCATGCACGCCCGAAGGATGCACACCATTTGGATCTCTTCCAACCAGGATTCAGGCCTCATCATGGGACGGTAACTGCCTTGGTCACGCTGGTCTATGATCTCCGACGGGCTAGGGACAAGGGTGTTTCCTAGTTCTGCTGGATCTCTTAGCGGCTTTTGACACCACTGACCATAATATCCTTCTGGACCATGTAGAGGGGCTCTCACTTGTGGGGTGCCTCAGGGTTCTGTCCTCTCCCCCATGCTTATATTATCTATATGAAGCCGCTGGGAGAGATCATCAGGGAGTTTGGGCTGGGTGTTCATCAGTATGCAGATGATACCCAGCTCTACCTCACTCTTAAAATTTGATCAGGTGAAGGTCCTTTGTGAGGGCCTGGAGGTGGTTGGAGGATAGATGATGGCTAATAGATTGAGATTGAATCCTGACAAGACAAAACTACTGTTTTGGGAAAACAGGGGGCAGGCGGGTGTGGGGTCCAGAATGGGGTAATAGTGGCCCTGAAGGACCAGGTGCTCAGCCTGGGAGTCATTTTGGACTCCCAGCTGTCCATGGAGGCACAGGTCAAATCTGGTGTGCAGGCTGAGACCCTACCTGCTCACAGAATGTCTTGCCAGAGTGGTGCATGCTCCAGTTATCTCCCACTTAGATTACTGCAACACGATCTATGTGGTCCTTACCCGGAAACTGCAACTAATACAGAATGTGGCAGCTAGACTGGTGAATGGGAGTGGCTACCGAGAACATATAACACTTGAAAGACCTACATTGGCTCCCAGTATGTTTCCAAAAACAATTCAAACTGTTGGTGCTGACCTTTAAAGTCCTAAACGGCCTCAGCCCAGTATACCTGAAGTAGTGTCTCCACCTCCATCCTTCAGCCTGGACATTGAGGTTCAGCGTCGATGGCCTTCTGACGGTTCCCTCACTGTGAGAAGAAAGGTTAAAGTAAACCAGAGAGATGGCCTTCTTGGTAATGGCGCCCTGTGGAATGCCCTCCCATAAGATGTGAAGTTTTATTCTGTTTTTAATGTTCTTTTGAAAGCCACCCAGAGTGGCTGGGGAAACCCAGCCAGATGAGCGGGATAGAAATAAATAATAATTATTATTAATATCATTATCATCATCATCATCATCATCATTAATGCAGGACATAATGTGGAGGTAGCCTGTCCAGCTTGTGTCAGCAGCTACTAGAAGGCATGAAAGAAATCAAAATAAAAGTACAATAAACAGAATGGGGAATGAGGTGTATCCATATGCTGACTGTAGGTTTTTATTATGGTAGTTGCTCCACGTGAAGATCTTTCCCCCAATGGTCTACAGTGCCCAGCCTGCTTCAAGATCACCAAAGATAATGACCCAAAGAATAAAAGTTGCCCACGTGAGGGGTATGTCAGCTGCCTTGCCAATGAGACCAAGTGCATTTACTATTATAGCATTTTTGCAAGTGAGTAATATTGCCTGCTCCTGTCTCTTTCTCATTTCCAGAAAAGCAATGACTGATATTTGTGTATAGCTTTGATTTCTTTCTCTGAGGGAAAGGGCAATGCTCTAGTCCTGTTTTGGATTCCAAACTATCCCCACATGAAGAGCATAACAACAAGAGGGGACAGGCTCACTCATGTGCAAGGTTTTACCTTGTGTGAGACTGGGGGGCCTACAAAGCACAGCGGACTCCTTACAGCACACCTTTGTCCTCTAATCTACAAGGAGGAGCAGAGTAGAGGGATACAGAGGAGGGTGCAGGGCCAGCCAGCACATCACAGCTTCTCCTCACAGCAGTATGCACTATTTGGTGCTGGTCCAGAAGGACAGAACCACAATCTTTGGCCAAAAATTCAAAAGTAAAGGAGTCTGGGAGAAAGAAGGGTCCTACCATGTACACTTCTGTTCATATTTCCTAGGAAATAAGTTGCGCTGTATTAATTGAATCTTACTGCATCACAAGTGTGCAAAAGAACTGCTGCCTTAGTCTAGCAAAACACATGGGGTGGGAGACCAGGATATTTTTTGAGCCAGAACTCAGTTCTAGCAACTCTCAGGTGTGTGCCACTGCTGTTGTAAGAGAACAAGGGAGGCACTCATGTTGAGTTCCGGCACCTCTTTTTCTAGAAAAATAGCACTGTGGCATAGGGTAACTTCCTGTTCAGAATGCATCACCATGGTGTTAGCCAGGAAACCCAAATTCAAATCTAGTGATACTCGGCTGTCAGATTGGTTGGTGAGTGTGTATTGTCAGTGTGTTGGTTGAGCTTTAATAACCACAGTCCTCCCTATCTCCAAAGCGCTAATAAAGAACTCATGCAAAGGTTATACTTTGTGTTACACAGGTCCTCATTCATTACAAAAGCTCACATTCAAAGGCTGTGCAACTGAAGACTTGTGTGCCCTTGATGGGAAAAACATAACACACCGTGATTTTGCACTGTTTCAAATTGATGCACAATGCTGGGATTCTGATATATCCACAAAGAAAATCGACCTTGAGGGGTAGATACAAGACAGCAAAGCTCTCCTCCTTGTTTATTCCACCATTCATGGTGGCTGCAGAAGAAACTGGGAGCCTAGTGGTGAGAAGAGGTGCTCAGGCCTCATGGGTTTTCTTTTTCACAATTGGTAAAATTCATCATAAAAAAAATAAACTCATCTGGCACATTGAATCTGTATTCTGTATCTCTATGTTTTATATATGCAGAATGTGTAGAATGCTGAGAAAGGCGTTTGAAGTAAAATATGAGAATTTGCATGTTATTTTGTTCAGCCCCATTTGCATGCCAATGCCCTGTGACCCTTACGGACAATATTTACACAATATTTTGGTTTATGCGTTAAAATAGGCCACAGTATATTGTTTACAGATGCGGGTGGTTTGGCTTAGGCATTGGGTGAAGCCAGCATATCTTGACTCGCGCCCATCTGTAGGGTAAACCACCAGTAGGGGAAGCCCTATGACATACATCAAATAGGGACCCTCTGAGGGCTCTCCATTGGGGCAGTGACATTCCAACAGCCCACGTCCAGGGATTGGACAGAATCCACACCCCCAGATCCCTTTAATAGGATACCATTAGTGAGGAGGGACAGGCGAAAGCTACACCCTCCCATCCATCCAAACAAAGCCTTACCCAATGCATAACCTTACAAAGTTGTGTTGATTGCTTCAAGGTAGGCAAAAAACAAATGGCTGGTGCCACCCAGTTGATCTACTTTCCGTTGATCTTCTTTCCTGACCCAAATAAATTATTTCATTTTCCTTTTTACACAAAAATTATAAAAGAAGCCAACTATTTTTTTATTAATAATAAATGGCAATGGCAATCCAGATATTAAACAAAATGCAGACAAACATCTATTGAAAGTGATACTACATTGGCAAGCTCACCACAAGCAAGAATACTAGGGTGGGGGAATATCACAAGGGAGTACAAACAACAAACAACAGAAGGGGAGGTCCATTGTCAAGGATGTAATCAAAGAAATAACATTACCTACACCTTATCTCATAATAAAAGAAACAGAATTAATTTAAATAAAAATTAAAACAAAGAAAGAGAAAAGAAAACATCAAGGGAAAAACAAAAGGAAAAAGAAAAGAAAATGAAAGGAAAAAGTGAAGTCAGCAATATATTTTCTCTAATCAAACATAACAACTTTACCTCCAATAACTCTCACAACCATTTCTCCATATTCAACAATAATAAATCTTTTAATCTTTATCCACAGTTGTTTCTCTGTTGTGATAAAATATAAAAATAATATCCCATAGTTCTTTTTTTGTTGTTATTGTTTAGTCGTTTAGTCGTGTCCGACTCTTCGTGACCCCATGGACCAGAGCACGCCAGGCACCTCTGTCCTCATAGTTCTTTACTTATTATGTATTCATTAATTCACACCCACTTTTGACCCTTCTATTCCCATTTCATTCTCCATCTCATCAATCAAACCTCTAATTATTTTTATTTGCTCATAAAGCAATTGTGGAAGAATGCCAGCAGTGAATGGAATGTCATACAATGTATTTGGCATACTGAATATTCTTGATCTTAGTTACAATTCATTCTCCCTCTTAATATCTTCACAGTCTCCACCTTAATAATTTCAATATCACATTTCTATCTTCATTACTCCTCAACATTATCTCTTATCATACCACATTCTTTTCTCACAGAGGAAATGTGTACTGTAGAATAAAAATTACTTTCATTTGAGAAGGGACACTTTGTCCCTGCTGCCGGGATGATGCGAAGCCCAATGAGCCTCAGTTCTCCTTCCTTCCTGCCCACCCAAACCCCAACCCAGTAGAGTGACTCCAGCTTCCCTGGCGAATGGGTCGCTCGCTTGCCAACTGTGGCTTTCCTTGAGTCCCATGCTGAGTTTCCATAGGCACCCATACTGGAGAGAGGCTTGGAGTTTGAGGAGCGGAGTGTGTGTGTTGGGGGGGAGCAAGAGGGAGAGAGCAGCACACATGCAATGTCCAGCGGCACTTCTGAGCAAGGCCCAGCCAGCCTGATGGGTACAAAGCTGCTGCTTGGTTGTGTTGTGGTTGCTGCAGATCTCCAATCCTTTAAAAGACCGGAAGCAGGGGCGCTGGTGGGTGACTTATGATTCTTTCCGACCCCTTGCCTTCCAAAGCTAGCAGCCTCCTTGCCTTATTTAAGCAACTTCTCCTGTGGTGTTGGGGAAGGAGAAGGAGGAGATGGGAGTGGCCATTAAATAAAGTATACTAGAGGTTTCTTTCCAGTACACCCATATCAAACTTCAAAGTAGGAACCTCATTCTCCACAGTCTCTCCAACATAATGGTGAGCTTGACGGATTTATCTCTGCAAGGCGTGTGGGGGTCCACACCACCAAAAGGTAATTTTAAGGAAAATTTCCTGGAGGTGAGAAGAAATTTGTTTTTAGAGATGGATTACGCCATATAGATTTCCATGCTTTTTCTCTTTTGAGGTTCCTATGTCAGTCCCCCATCTCTTCCGTGTTGCCCACAAATTTGTCTAATATCATACCATATATCACCGAAACGGCCTCTTTCCTGTCATGGCTGTGTCTGTTACATAGCGATTCAAAAGCTGTCAAGGGTCTCAAGCCTTCACTACTGCAACATTTCCTATTTTCACTCCCTTCACAGAGGCACATAGTTGGATAGCTAAGATCTTTATTGGCACAGCAAAAAGCAGTGGTGACAGAGGGAATCCTTGGCAGGTGCCCCTGTTGAGGTTTCTTGGAGCATCATCATATCCATTTACCATGATTATATCTCAAGATTTTGAGTAAATTTGTTAAATTGTGTGCAGAATTTTTTCTCCAAAATCTAATTTAGAAAGTAAGAGTTTCAAATGGGTCCCCTCAACTCTGTCAAACACTTTACCCTGGAGTGTTTCGTAGCTGCAGGTCATAGAACTCTTATAGAGTCTGCTGTATTTCTTGAGGGTATGAATCCTTTTTGATCTGTGGTGATGTATTGACCTATGAAGACTTTTAATTTCTTAACCATCACAGCTGTGAATAGTTTTGCATTCATGTTTATTAAAGCAATCGTTCTATATGAATCAGTTTGGTGGAGTCTTTCATTTATAACCATTTTTATTAATTTTTCATTTTATACATCTCAAAATAAACATGTTACATAATACCATGTAGCATATGATTTCCCTGATTTCCCTTTCATGGTTCATTTTACTTATCTATCGTAAAATTACTTTCCCCCAAAACCCAGAGTTCTTTTTGTTGGGGATAATCCAAACTGAAATTCCCAGGTGCCCCACTCACCTGGGGAAAGGATGACCAGGAGGAGGGATGTGCCCAGGTGTGCCTTCATAGACCTGTAATAAGCAAGAGCCAGGAAGAGCTGGACCACCACAGGCAACTGACACAGAAAAGAGTCCATTCAGATGAATTTAAAGGAGAAGGAAAGGGCCCTGAGGGCAACCCTTGGGAAACCTGGTTTCTTGGGATGTGGGAAATAGTGTTAGGATTTTTATCCACCCAAGCTGCTCAGTAGTAGCTGTCTGGTTGCTTATATCATGTGAGTGTCTGAGAGTGTGAGACAGGAAGTCTCAGTACTGTTGGAGTTTTGCTGGAGAGTTTAGTTTCACTTCTGTGTGTTATGCTGTTCTGTACTGCTGCTGAGAGATCACAGACATGCTGATGGATTCTATGTATATAGACTGTTAATAAAGTAGTTAAAAGACACCTGCTTCTTGGGAGAAAAGCAATGACAAACCTAGACAGCATCTTAAAAAGCAGAGACATCACCTTGCCAACAAAGGTCTGCATAGTTAAACCTATGGTTTTCCCAGTATTGATGTATGGAAGTGAGAGATGGACCATAAAGAAGGCTGATCACCGAAGAATTGATGCTTTTGAATTATGGTGCTGGAGGAGACTCTTGAGAGTCCCATGGACTGCAAGCAGATCGAACGTATCCATTCTGAAGGAAATCAGCCCTGAGTGCTCACTGGAAGGACAGATCGTGAAGCTGAGGCTACAAAACTTTGGCCACCTCATGAGAAGAGAAGACTCCCTGGAAAAGACCGTGATGCTGGGAAAGATGGAGGGCACAAGGAGAAGGGGACGACAGAGGACAAGATGGTTGGCTAGTGTTCTCGAAGCTACCAGAATGAGTTTGACCAAACTGCGGGAGGCAGTGAAAGACAGGAGTGCCTGGCGTGCTCTGGTTCATGGGGTCACAAAGAGTCAGACACGACTAAATGACTAAACAACAACAACTACAAGGTAGTTTTAGAGCTACAGATTGACTCTTTCTTCTGCTATGAGATGCCAGAAGACGAGTGTGCTCCTCTCAGGAGGGAGGGGTCGCTTAGCACCAATCTCTCTGGACTGAGGAAGATTTCCAGGAAAGGGTGACCACCGGAGAGACACCCCAGTGTTTTGGGAAGGTGGTGGCCATCCCGGGCATTTTCCCAACAAGTAGTGACTATTTGTCCTAGAACATGTGATCCCAGATTACAAAGTTTGTTAATGAATTGCAATGAAATTACTTTCTGTAGATTTATTAGGTTTTCCAGACACAATTTCCAATTAAAAGGCGCCTCAGGGCAGCCCCTGGGCAGAACTGGTTTGATAGGCTGGAGGAAGGGATACACATGGAGACTTGCTCTCATCATTCCCATCATAATATATCTAATTTTATGTTGATTTGATTATATTATTATTTATACCTCACCCATTTGGCTGGGTTTCCAGTATTTTATTTTGAGGGGTGGAATTGCATGTGTCTATTTGAAGTTTTTTTATTAGAATGAGGTCAAATGAGAGAAGACCTACTGCAGAATTAGTAGTCTGCTGGTCCTTGATTAGGTCTTAAATGTACAAGGAAGAAAGTCCTTCATATACAAATAAAGGAATCTAAATGGTATGCACTAAGGTCATCTAAACCATACAGAGCAATCTTGATTTATAGGACTACATTTGTAGTCTGCACAGATGCGGACTGAGCTGTTGAGCTGGATGGGTGTGACGATTGGGTTTGAGCTGGATGGGTGTGACGATTGGCATTGCACACCCATGCAGACTCCCCATATGAAATCACAATCTTCTCAGAACTGTTGGAGGGGCTTTGGGAAAAGAGAAACCTTTTTCCACCTATACTGGGACTGCCCACACTTATTCAAATTCTGTACAATGGTTTGTAAAAAAATGCAAAAAACCCAATAACCCCCACACCAAAATATTAAAAGATCCCATTCCACCTTCAACACAACTTTTAAAAACACAGTTATGGCATGACTGTTTGAAAGGTTTCCGCTCTCTTGAATTCTTGGCATTGATTCTGTTGTCTGCTGGAACCCCAGTTGCCCCCATATAGAAGATTTCACAGAATTTGAGAGTTTGGGTTTCTTCTAAAACTATGTGGAGGTCAACATTGGTTGAAAATCATGAATTACTTGTTGCCAAAGGCTTGGAAGACCCTGAAAATTTATGTGCTGTTGGGTGGGATTTTATCATATATATATACAGCAAATACAGGTACCCAGGACTCCCTCTACAGTGGTACCTCGGGTTAAGTATTTAATACGTTCCGGAGGTCCGTACTTAACCTGAAACCTAAAGCACCACTTTAGCTAATGGGGCCTCCTGCTGCTGCCCCGCCGCCGGAGCACGATTTCTGTTGTCATCCTGAAGCAAAGTTCTTAACCTGAAGCATTATTTCTGGGTTAGCAGAATCTGTAACCTGAAGCATATGTAACCTGAAGCGTATGTAACCCGAGGTACCACAGATGGATGGAGAGATGGGCAGTAAGTAAAATGATGGCAGAATTGGTTTGACAACATTTAGGAATAGTTACTAGAATAGTAGTTGCAGTTTGATGCTGAAATAGTTCTCTTTGGGAGCTCTGGCCTTTTCCAAAACATGTTGTGTGCTTCTACCTCTCTTTCCTATCAGGATAAGAAATCCTGCCTGGATGCTTTGTTTGGAGAGATTCCCAGTGAGTCGCAGATGTCACCAAAATTCAGTTAGAGAGACGTGGAACATATGAATGCTGTTGGCACTGAATATGGGATTTCAAGCACGTGCAAATAACAAGCTTGGTTCAATTGGAACAAGGAGAAATAATATTCCAGAAGGCAATTATAAAAGCTCCCTCTAATGACTCTGACTCCATTGCCCAATATTCAGTGCATACTGCTGTGTCCCTGGCACAGTTCACTATCCCTGAGCTATGTCCAGCTTTGCTACCTAGGTAGTCACCTGTACCAGATCGTGGTTACTTTGATTTGGGGCCTGGAAGATCAGAAAAAAAGTATATGCTTCTTTGAATCAAGTTGGACCCCATACCGAGTTACAGGAAACATAGGGGCACTGCGTCAGCATCAATATGTTGCTCTATCTATCAATGTCTTAGCAACTTCTCATAGTTCCTTGGACATCAAGTTAATACATAGGTGGTGTAAAATAGCAGAGCAATTGTACAAATTACTTTTGGATAGTGCCAATGTTTAGGACCGATTTTAGTTAGAGGCAGAGATGCCATCACTTGTGGTGGGACTGTCCAAGAATAGAAGTTAATGGGTGGGTAGAAATACATTCAGAAATTTCTCTTATTACATGTGAAAAATTAAACCCTGTCAAGTTATAAATTGCAGGAAAGTTATCAAGAGCTTGATGATGTTACATACTTGTTTGACAGTGTTTTGGTTGGGTGCACACATTTGGCACCACATCTGAAACGGGAAACAGTGACATAAAATCTATGTGGGACTGTCCAAGAATAGAAGTTTATGGGTGGGTGGATTCAGAAATTTCTCATATTATATGGGAAAAATTAAACCCTGACATAAAATCTATGTTGCACATACTCATAGTCTAAGCAGATGATTTTGAATTACTGGGGTGAGCTCCCGTTGCTCAGTCCCTGCTCCTGCCAACCTAGCAGTTCAAAAGCAGTAGATAAATAGGTACCGCTCTGGCGGGAAGGTAAACAGCATTTCCGTGCACTGCTCTGGTTCACCGGAAGCGGTTTAGTCACGCTGGCCACATGACCCGGAAGCTGAACGCCAGCTCCCTCGGCTAATAAAGCGAGATGAGCGCCGCAACCCTTGAGTCAGTCACGACTGGACCTAAGGGTCAGGGGTCGCTTTACCTTTACTATTACAATGGCAAATTTTATGTGGATGGAGCCCTGCCCATCGGCTGCTCTATCTCATGTGCAGCTTCTGAATGTATCATTTTGTTTTTTGACTGGACCGTAAGGAATAGAGTTTGGTGACATCAGATTTTCAACATCGTGATGTATCACCAGCCACACATTAGGATCTGGAGATACATCACAGTTTTAAACACCAAGCTGCATTTGACCCAGCCTCGCAAGCAGCCTGGCTGAAACTGCCCCCACTCTCACTGAGGAAGTGGAGGTGGCTTCACCCCAGCACCTCACTGAGTCAAGAATGACACAGCTTTTTTGCGCTGCTGAGCTGCAGGGTGCAAAGGCTCCCACGCCCAGCTGAGCAAGCCGCAATGTCCCTCTGGCTTGCACGCCAGCTGGAAGGACAAAGGAGCTCCTGCCCCCCAGATGAGCTGAAATATACTCGGAGTCCTGTAGTGATTTCATGCTCTTTATTGCAGCTCGTAAAACAGTGATTGAATTGCCCCCCAAACCTCAGGCTATTAGATACATTATTTACACAATGAGTCCTGTCTGATTGGCTGATTCTGCTTCCCTCCTGGAGCCTGATTGGTCTTTTCCTGCAAGCCAGTCAGTTGTTGCATTGTAGGATCCTACTTGCCTGTTGTTCAAATGTAGCGAGGCGGTACTCCCAGTCCCCTTGGTGGACCAGTGTATACTGGTAGCTGGTGAGGAAAATCGACCACCTGAGGACGCGGGGTGACAGTACCTGAGGGGTCTGCTTCTTGGGGGCACATAGTCCAAGCAGTGGCTTGTGGTCTGTCACGACAGTAAAGGGGCGCCATATTGGTGTTTTGCAACTTTCTGACCTGTTGCAGGACCTTAGCCATACCTTAGCAGAGTATATGCAGTGTTCATGAAAGCAATCGGTTGCAGGCAGGACGGACGAAACAGGAAACAGTCACTTGTTACTTATAGGTGTTTAATATATACATTGGACTTCAAGTTACTATTCACAGGAACAGAACAGAACATGGATCTTTAACTAGCTCTCTCACCACACGACTCTTACATTAACACTCAACGCTCTACGCCCTACTAACACATTCCAGTCAGAAGGCCATAAATCATTATTCCCGTGAGAGAGCTTGACCAATCCTGGAGCTGTCTCCAGGCCTCTATATCGCCAGGCAGATTTTACTCCTTTACATTGTCTTGGCTGTCAGTCAACTCCTAACTGACTCTGTGTGAAGCTGCACGTATTCAAAATCCCAACATGCCCATACAAGAAATCGTGAAATTTCTTTACTCCCTTCACGATTGCCAGGCTCTCTTTGTCTATATGTGAATAATTCCTCTGGAGTGGAGAAGGTCTGGGAAAAGTAAGCTACTGGCACCTCTCTTTCAACCAGAAGTTGCAACCTCTCGTCAAAGTGCTCCAGGATTCAGTTCGAGACGAGTTGATCTTTGACTGCTTGAAACACAGCCTCCTGGCTCTGCCCCCACAAGCAAGGGGCCTGCTTGTCAAACAATCTCTGTAATAATAATAATAATAATAATTTATTATTTATACCCCGCCCATCTGGCTGAGTTTCCCCAGCCACTCTGGGTGGCTCCCAATCAGTGTTAAAAACAGTACAGCATTACATATTAAAAACTTCCCTGAACAGGGCTGCCTTAAGATGTCTTCTGAATGTCAAGTAATTATTTATCTCTTTGACATCTGATGGGAGGGCATTCCACAGGGCGGGCGCCACTACCGAGAAGGCCCTCTGTCTGGTTCCCTGTAGCCTCACTTCTCGCAATGAGGGAACCGCAAGAAGGCCCTCGGAGCTGGATCTCAGTGTCCGGGCTGAACGATGGGGGTGGAGACGCTCCTTCAGGTATACAGGACCGAGGCCGTTTAGGGCTTTAAAGGTCAGCACCAACACTTTGAATCGTGCTCGGAAACGTACTGGGAGCCAATGCAGATCTCTCAGAACCGGTGCTATGTGGTCCCGGTGGCCACTCCCAGTCACCAGTCTAGCTGCCTCATTCTGGATTAATTGCAGTTTCCGGGTCACCTTCAAAGGTAGCCCCACGTAGAGCGCGTTGCAGTAGTCCAAGCGTGAGATAACCAGAGCATCACCACTCTAGCAAGACAGTTCGTGGGCAGGTAGGGTCTTAGCCTGCGTACCAGGTGGAGCTGGTAGACAGCTGCCCTGGACACAGAGTTAACATGCGCCTCCATGGACAGCTGTGAGTCCAAAATGACTCCCAGGCTGCGCACCTGGTCCTTCAGGGGCACAGTTACCCCATTCAAGACCAGGGAATCCCCCACACCAACCCTCTGCCTGTCCCCCCAAAACAGCACTTCTGTCTTGTCAGGATTCAACCTCAATCTGTTAGCCACCATCCATCCTCCAACTGCCTCCAGGCACTCACACAGGACCTTCACTGCCTTCACTGGTTCTGATTTAAAGGAGAAGTAGAGCTGGGTGTCATCTGCATACTGATGAACACCCAGTCCAAACCCCCTGATGATCTCTCCCAGCGGCTTCATATAGATATTAAAAAGCATGGGGGAGAGGACAGAACCCTGAGGCACCCCACAAGTGAGAGCCCAGGGGTCTGAACACTCATCCCCCACCACCACTTTCTGGACACGGCCCAGGAAGAAGGAGCGGAACCACTGTATGACAGTGCCCCCAGCTCCCAACCCCTCTAGACGGTCCAGAAGGATGTTATGGTCGATGGTGTCAAAGGCCGCTGAGAGATCCAGCAGAACTAGGAAACAGCTCTCACCTTTGTCCCTAGCCCGCCGGAGATCATCAACCAGCGCGACCAAGGCAGTTTCAGTCCCATGGTGAGGCCTGAATCCCGATTGGAAGGGATCCAAATGGTCCGTTTCCTCCAGGCGTCCTTGGAGTTGTTCAGCAACCACCCGCTCAATCACCTTGCCCAAGAATGGCAGATTTGAGACTGGGCGATAGTTGGCCAAATTGGCCGGGTCTAAAGATGTTTTTTTAAGAAGCGGTTTAATGACCGCCTCTTTCAGCGGGTCTGGGAAAGCTCCCTCACAGAGAAAAGCATTCACCACCCCGCAGAGCCCATCGCCCAGCCCTTCCCGGCTTGCTTTTATCAGCCAGGATGGGCAAGGATCAAGGAGACAGGTGGTCGGTTTCACTTGTCCAAGCAGCCTGTCCACATCCTTGGAGGTAACAGATTGGAATTGATCCCATGTAACAGGACCAGACAGAACTCTAGCACTCTCCTGCCCTGGCCCTGCTCCCATGGTGGAGTCTACCTCCTTCTGAATCTGAGCGATTTTATCTTCACTACCGCTGCTTTGTGGGGTAAGAAGGCATGGTCAAAGTTCAATAGTCCCAAGAAGGCCTGGAGTTCCACCTTACACTTAGTTGTCGGGGTGTCACAAATAGCCTGCACCTTGTCCCCAGTTGGGTGGACTCTATCTGTGTCCAGAAAATCCACCTGTTGCACTCCTAGCAGACTCTTGCCCCGCTTCACCTTGATGCCGGCAGTCTGAAAACGGTGCAGGACGGTGCAGAGTCAGTCCCCGAACTTTCCCAGCGTGGCCCCGGTGACAAACACATCATAGAAGAAGGGGGGGATGGCGGGAATTCCTTTGAGGAGTGAGTCCAGTCAATTTTGGAATATGGCTGACACCACGCTGACACAAAATTTCAGACGCTTGACACAGAACACTCCCCTGTGAATTACCATTGTCTGTGCCTCGGCAGTGCCCTAGTCCACTGGCAACTGCTGATAGACCTGCACCACGTCCAGCTTGCCAAAAATCTTAGACCCCGCCAGGGTGGCGAGGACATGGATGACCACTGGCACCGGGTATGTATGAGCCGTAAGGGCCTTGTTTATGGTACATTTGTAGTCTGCGCAGATGTGGACTGAGCCATTGAGCTTGACAGGTGTGACGATTGGCATTTACCAGGGGGTGTTAGGCACCGACTCACTCACTCCTTGCTCCACGAGCTGGTCTAATTCATCATTGATGCAGAGTTTAAGGGTGAACAGGACCCGGCAGGCCTTGAACCTGATGTGACATACAGCAGGGTCTAGTTGTAGGCCAATGGGGGACCAGTATATCATCCCAGTACTCCACCAAAAACCTCTGGAAACTCTTTGCAGATGGCGTCCACATCCACGTGAGATCTGGTGCGGTTCACCCCAGTGATGGCTAGCCCCAGCGGCCCAAACCACACCAACCCCAGTAAGCTAACGTAGGGCTCCTTGACCACGATCAAGTCTAGTCACCGCTTCTGCCCTCAATATTGGACATTGAAGGTTCCCACCCCCATCGTGGGGACCTTTGCGTTTTTGGAAGTACTGGGGGGGGGGGGTGAATGGGTCAGGCCTAAGCACTGGGAAACAATTTCCTTAATGTCTGTGCCGAGATTATGGACAGGGTTGAGTCTGTATCAAGCTCCATGCGGCACGGGGCTCCCTCTATCTGTACCTCGATGTAATTTTTTTCTGCATTTGAAAGAGGCAACTGGTATACCTGCAAGTCTGTGATCTCCGTTGAGTTGCCCTGGCGTATCGGACCACAGGGCCTGGGACTCTTGGTCAGCCATCTGGTTTGAAATGTCGGGCGGGGGGGGGGGCATGGCACACCCGGGTGATGTGTCCAACTTTTCTGCATTGTCGGCATTCTGAGTAGCGGAAATGGCAAGTCCTCCACTCGCTGCTCTCCCCACAGCTTGCAAAGTTCCCCTCTTCTGGATGAGGCTGTCTTGGTGGGCATGCAGCTTGTGAGTGCTGCTGCACTTGGTGCACATCCTCCTGGTTGGATTCTGAGTCGTCAAAGAGGTCCTCGTGGTGGACCCTCAGTTGGGATGACATGTTTGACTTGAATCCTTGCGCTGACCTCTCAGCAGCTTCAGTTGTAAGAGCCTACTCTAGGGTGACCTGGAACTTCAGGTCCTTCTTAGCGTAGAGGCGCTGCTGCAGCTTCTCATCCATCAGGCCACCCACAAAGTGGTCTTGGCTCAGGTCTTTGAAGTTGCCAATCCGGGCAGCCTGGCAGAGGGAGGTCACAAAACTGGTTATGGTTTCTCCGGGGGCCTGCCGCTTTGCATAGAAGGCGTTGTGACACGCTACCACCGAGGGCTGTGGTGAGAAGTGCCCCTTCAGCCATTCCATTATCGTGTCGTAGGGAACGGTTGCAATATTTGCGAGGAGGGCTCAGGACATCTCGAATGTTTCTTCTCCACAGACGCTGAAGAAGGTGGCCCTCTTATTGGCTTCATCGGTGATGTCCTTTGCCTCCAGGAGGAACTGGAAGCGGGTGGCCTATTCTTCCCAGTCTCCTGAGTATGGGCTGAACGGCATGAAGCTGTTGTCTGTCGCCATTCTGGGTCCTGGAGCTGTAGCCTGAATGCGTGGTGCAATGCTGTGCTGCCTGTGGCGGCTGTGTGCGGTGTGTGGCAGACAGATCAGCAGGATCCCATCCTTGTCACCAGTGAAATATACTTGGAGTCTAGTAGTGATTTCATGCTCTTTATTGCAGCTTGTAAAACAGTGATTGAATTGCCCCCCAAACCTCAGGCTCTTATATACATTAATTACACAATGAGTCCCATCTGATTGGCTGATTCTGCTTCCCTCCTGGAGCCCGATTGATCTTTTCCTGCAAACCAATCAGTTGTTGCATTCTAGGATCCTACTTGCCTATTATTCTAGGATCCAAACTTAGTACATAACATGAGCATTATACTGCTCCTGCCCCCGAGGTAAGCAAGCCCTGACGCCTCTCTGCCTCACGAATGAGGCACTGGGATCTGTATACAGTAACTGGGAGTCAGGAACAGTTTAACAGAACCCCCACCCTGTCTCAGACTCACATGAGCCGAAGACGGGGTGGAGGCTTTTCAAAACTGTATGAAATTTATGAATTAAATAACAAATATATAAAACCGCATTGATGGGTATCTGGAATGGACCAAGGGAAAATGGAACAGATAAGGAGCTTCTTTGGTTTTTCATAACTGTGTTTCAGAAAAATATAACTGCAAATTTTGTGGGAGTGATTAAATAGGTTTGGTTTAACTATTCTAGCATCTGGGTAGCTGACACTGTTTTTTTCTTCTTTTCTTTTAGAACTCATACTTAATTTTTTCTGCATAAGTGTAACACAGAGGAATAGTGAATTATCATTTGTTATGGCATGATAGGATGTGCTATTCTCAAGACCTCTATGTGGTATTTTATTTAGGTTTGTATTTCTTACCTTAGTAGTAGCAGTTTGTGCCTGTTGACGTGAAAGCAACCAAGCACCTTGGGGCATCTTAAGCAGGAGAAGCTGAAAAGAGAGACCCAATCTCAAAATGTGAAAAAATGTTGACCCAAGACAGTTCAGCCTACAGCTCAGCCTAAAAAACTTCTATATGCACAAATTAAGCTGTTATAAAGTGCATTTAGCCTCAGAGGTATGTGTTCAATTGAGTTTCTGCACCATGCACATTGTAGTTATTAAATACATATATTGAGTGTTGTAACCAGATCATTTGTCTTTCAGAAACACAAAGTAATTTTGACAGATAGTACACGTCTTTCAGATTCAACTTGGCATCAGGGCCACTTGAGCTTCGGAGCAATACATAGGAACAACTGCATCAGTAGAGCATAGGAAGGGATCCAAATGAAGGCTTGAATTTCTCAGAAATCTCACATATAACATGGGAATTCAAAGATCGTTCATACAATTGGATGCACATTCCATGTAGATTTTCTGGACCCCTCTTCCACTCACTCCCAGCATTCATTTTGCAGCAATGAATATCAGTAAACACATTCACAGCCCTCCTGAAGATCAGTGCATAACTCAAATCATCTTCTCCTTTGTTTTGTTTGCTTAAGATCTTTTGTAGTGCTGCACAGCAGTTAATGTGACATAGAACAGTGTGGGGCATATCATCTGCTTTTATGTCATCTGCAACTGCACCACAGCCTAGGACATAAATTCAATCAGATTGCAGGTGACAGTTTTGAATTTGCATTGTTCTCTATAGGCAAGGGGACATGGTTGTTGGACGTCTACAGCCATTTTAGAGTGGCAGCAAAGTGTTACAATCACAAGCCTTGTTATTTCATTTTTGTAATTTCATTTTAAGGCGTTTTTCTCACATGCTTGTGTTGTTCATCTGTGCCTTCAAACATTTATCAATAACTCCACATTCCACCCCTGTAGAACCATGTACGTTTTATGTGCCTATAAAAAAGCCAACATTAGAGAATCCCCAACAGATGACAGTGCAGCCTGTTTTTGAATAGCTCCAGATTAAGGACATATGGATGAGTTTCACACTGAAGACTGGATTCGAAGCAGCTGTAAGGCATTAGCTTGGTTCCATTCAAAACAGTGTGGCTAAGGGCAGCCACCACCAAATTATTATAATACTGTGTCCCTGGCACCCATCAGTACCCCTGAACTATGTCCACCTTTACCACATGAGCATTTGCCTGAGCTGCTCCTATAGGCTTTAGCTACATTTTCATCTGGGCCCTTGAAGACCAGAACTTTGCCATGGAACTAATTTTGTTTTCCCAATAAAGTTGGACCCCACACCAAGTGAGAGCAAAGATGGAGGCACTGGTTCATAGTCAACATATCTCTTAATCCCTCAATAAACTACTTCCCATGGACCTTGGATATTCAGGGAATGCATAGGTGGCAAAGCACACCGGTGAACTTCTCCCCCATTAATTTTGGAATAGTGTCAATGTGGTGGAGGTATTCCAGTTATAGAGAGACATACCACCATTTGAGATGGGGATGCCACACAATACATTTTTTGGTTTTGTGTGAAGAATATATTCAATAATTTTAATATTCTGTGGCAGTGTTTCTCAACCTGTGGATCCCCAGATGTTGTTGGACTACAACTCCCATCATTCATAGCCAGCATGATCTGTGGTCAGCGATGATGGGAGTTGTAGTCCAACGACATCTGGGGACCCACAGGTTGAGAACCGCAGTCTATGGAACAAATTGATTTTACCCCACAGTTGTGTTTCCTTTCATATTTGAAATGGTTTAAGAAGTCTCTTAAGAAAACAGATCACTTTCTATACTTGCATGATGCATCAAGATTACTGGTTGTCCAAATGTGGAGGAAATTGCATGTTTGGGGAAGAGACCAAATGTATGAAAATGTATGAATATTGAATATAACTGAGAAAATAAACCATAATGTAACAGCTCTGAAAAGAAAGAAACAACAGATGCATTTTATGCCATCCTTTGGCCATTTACTTCGTATCCTAGCTAAAAGCACCTAAGCAATGTGCTATCAGCAGAATCATTACAAATCTGGATGTCGTCACCTGTTTGATGCTTTAGTTGGAGATGGGCACACTCTGGATGGATGCTTCCATACAAGGCTGATGAAATAACATAGAAGAATTTTGTTGAAAATTTAAAAGAAGAACAAATGTTTGAAAACTATGGATACTTATGTGGTAGCTGGAGAGAATGCAGAAAGGGTGTCGTATTCTGCTTTTGTGTAGCTGCTTAGTGTTGTTGTTTCTTTGTTATACATTTATAAAAGCCAATAAAATAGACATTGTTAAAAATGGTTCAGGTATCAGAAAATAAAAAAGGTTTCCAGTTAATAGAGAAATATAATGCATAAAGATGATGTTGTTACTAAAGATGGGTAGTGAAGAGGATGTAAACATCTAGCTTTATTCAGTTAAAGGCAACGTGGCTAAAGGCAAGCAGATCAGATGACTCAAAGTATCTTCACTCTTTGCCAGCAATGTGATGCAATTGGAAAAAGGAGGAATGAAATGGCAGAACCCTGGTACCTGTCTATAACCCTGAGCAGTGCCTAGTATTACCACCTCAGCAGTGCTCTTTTCTGGGGCCTGGAAGATGATAAATAATATGTGCTTTTCCAATCAAGTTAGACACCACATAAAACAAAAGCAAAGGCAAAGGCAAAGGCAATGGCTCATGGTAAATGCACCCTGTTTTCCAATAAAAACCCATCATCCTTTTTTAAAAAACACCAATAAAATGAAAGACTTTTAGGAGTCCTGCTGCATGAAACAATAATGTCTGAAAGAAGCAGATTGTATATTTCTATACCCATTGCATTAGGAGAATAGAAATGGGGCAAGATAAAAAAAGGGGAGGGGGATTTCGGTAGGGCATCTTTTTAATTTATAACATGGGAAGCATGAATTTCATCAGGGGAGACAAATTGTATGTGGAAAATGTAGTCTAAGGTTTCTAATTCTGATGTTACTGGGGAAGCCTACCTTGCGAGGAGTAAAGTAGGCTTTAAGTTGGCCTTCTATCCTCCTCCTGAAGGAACTGCACACCAAAATAAATGTAATTAAGAAACTACAGGCATTTGAAGATTTTAAATAGCGCTTGTAGGGAAACATTTCCACAGACTCACAGACTCGTAAGAAAGCCACAGACTCTCGCTCCCCAACAATGGAAGTAGAAGAACCAACTCCTGGGTGAGCTTTGGCTGCAAATCGGAGGGGCAGGTGATGGCCACTATCTCCTCTCACCTCCAACCAAATACTCCAGTGCCTAACCCCCCAATCTTACAAAGTTGTGACAATTGCTACGAGGCAGGCAAAAAAGCAAGTACCTGGTGCCAATTTGCCAAGTGGAAAAAAATCCTACCAGGCCTCTTCAACAGGCGACTAACTGAGGTCCATAGCAAGGTCAAAGGATTAAGAGCTAATCTTAGGGAGGGAGGGAGGGAGGGAGAACTGCATGAGCGGGAACCAGAAAAAAGTGGGGTGTCTCTACCCGCGGGCTGCTTAAATAGAGCACACAACTCCCCCTGGCCGGCTGGATTGGTTGGCCTGGGGCGTGACATGGAGGGGACTCCCTATGACGTGAGGGCTAGCCACACCCCCACCCATGGGGTGGATTTGTGTCAAGCCCGCATCTCCATTTCCCCGGGGAAGGGAAATGGCTTTGTCCTTTACTTCCACATACATATTTTTACTTTCTACCTCAACCTTACATCCCTATACCCCATTTGATTGCTTCACTGCCATTGGCTCATCCCACTACTGGGCTGCACTAAGAGCCTTTGAGTTAATTTGAAGCTGAAACCAACAATGTCTTCCTCAACTGCTGCCTTTAACATTGCCCAGTACCTTCCACTTGACTGATTCAATGTGATGAAGAGTGATTGAGAACATAGCCTTGTTTGTGTAGTTTGTCGAGACTGCTCGCTCCATGCTGTGTGTGTTTTTGATTCTAACCAGGTACACTTCTTAGTCCATGGGCAGGCAAACAAACGCCCGGGGGCTGGATCCAGCACAATCACCTTCTAAATCCGGCCCATGGACGGTCTGGGAATCAGCGTGTAGAATGTGTCCTTTTATTTAAAATGCATCTCTGGGTTATTTGTGAGGCATAGGAATTTGTTTATTTTTTTCCCTCTCCAAAATATAGACTGGCCCCCCACAACATCTGACCCCTGTCTTAGTCATTGACACCAACTCTAGAGCCCACTTATCTTCCCTTTTTCCCTATGGGAGGATTACCACTTCCCTGACAGGAGAATCAGTCGTTCTTGCTGAAGTCGCCAGCACCTTCAGGCACTATGATGCTGAAGGCTGAGGGCTACTCTTCTCAGCTGAGGGCTACTCCCTTGCTTACAGTCTTACCAAGAACTATCTGATATCCAGACCTATCTCTTTCTCAGAAGAGGAATCCTTTGGAGGAGGATATTTGGGGGGTTTCTTTGCAGGTTGCATCTTGGTTTTGCCCTTGCCTTTGTAGTCCCTCGATTCTTTCTTTGGTGCCATTAACATTTAAATTGTACGTTAATGATAAAGAAAAAAAATGCTTAGAGGTTTCTGGCAAGAGCTAATGAAATGAGAAAAAAAAAAACACAATTAAGCCAATTTCAACACTGAGCTTTGAATTTCGCTATGTCCCTCTACGTCTTCTTGGCAAACACACAGCACCCACTCCCAGACCTCACGGAACCATTTGTTCCCAGGTAATGCCCACATCATGAATCCTTGGCCTTTAAATATCTCCAAGTAAAAGCTCTCCCTGTATCAGTTCTCTTGCCTGGTCCATCTCTGATTTTCCTGATCTTTCAAAAATGATGAAAACACTTCTGAGCCTCCTCTTAGCCCTGCCTTATTCAGGTAAGTAGGAACCAATAGAATGGGGTTCCTTTTGTGATCTTTTGATGACTCCAGAAATGTTTGCTGCTTGGGTGGGAATGTGAGAGAAGACAGGATATCAGCATAATAGAGAATAAGGACTGCTGGCTTATCAAGGAGAGTAAACTCAAGAGTTTAAGCAATTAAGCCTTGATGACCAAGTATAGTTAGTTGCAAACATGTATTTCTGTGACAGAGGAATCTGATTAACCATACTAATAAGTGAAGGTTACAGTTTACAGGATACTTAGGAAAACCGTTCTATCTAGAATATATTATTATTTATTCATTAATATATGTATTGCTTCATTCCCAAATGGCTTCTGTCCTATTTAGAAAACAACAGCAACAAAAGAAATCTGCATCTTTTTTAAAAATCCAGAATGATTAAAATATACATCATAGTTAAAATATCCATATATACCACCCTGATTAAAAGGTAATTCTCTCTCTCTCTCTCTCTCTCTGTGTGTGTGTGTGTCTTTGTGTTTGGGTGTGTATATATATACATTCACACCAAGCATTACCTGCTTCTCTAATATCGTTGCCCTTAGTAAGTGTTCTCTAAGCCAGGCTCCCTTCGAAGACAAGAGTCAGGTAATGGGTGTGAGTGAGAAAATCTCAAGTACTGGAGCAGCAATAAGCATTTCACGTATAGTTCCTAACTTTATTGCACTAGCCAAAGGCCAAGACAAACTGGTAGGAATGGTATTAATAAAATAATACAGAGCAGACATCCATAATATAAGACAACATCCATAATGTATGGGAGAGAAGATCCCAGAGAAACCAACAAGCTTAATTTTACCTTGATTTCACATTAAACCTTACAATCACCAAAACAACTTAAAGCAATCTTATCTAATTCCTTTTCCTATTAATTTTTTCAGTCGGTGCATAGAGGGGCATTCTAAAAAGCCATTATTGTCTTACAAAAGAAGCCAAACTATTTCTGCTCGGGTGTTGCTTTCACAAACAAAGATTTCAGAAAATGATCTCTTAGGTTTCTATTTAAGGAGCACATTAATAATAATAATAATAATAATAATAATAATTTTATTTATACGCAGCCCTTCCCAGTTCCAAAAAACGGGCTCAGAGTGGCTAACAACAAATTTAAAACACTTAATTGATGCAACCAAAACAGGATAAAATACAGTATAAAACATGAATAACAATAAATTCAGAATTCAAAAATCAATTTAGGGGGAAAATCCATCCAATAAACATTAGATGAGAACCAGGCTAGCTTAGTCCTATTTGGGCCAGCGAGGAGACAGGGGGGAATTAGCTGTGGGATCCCAGAATTAGCTGATAATTAGATAATTAGCTGATAATCTTCATAAAAAGGGGAGGGGGAGGGAAGGAAGGGGAATAAAAGATCAGACTAAGTTTAAATTGAAAGCCAGGCGGAATAGCTCTGTCTTACAGGCCCTGCAGAAGGAAGTTAAATCCTGCAGGGCCCAGGTCTCATGGGACAGAGCATTTCACCAGGTCAGAGCCATCATTGAGAAGGCCCTGGTGGAGGATAATCTGACGTCCTTAGGGCCCGGGACCTCTGAACTATGATTATTCGTGGACCTCTGCAGGGCACACCAGGAGATGGTATGAGTCATCAATTCCACCTGAGGTGAATCAGAAATGCAAAGCCTCTGCATACAGGACCTTGTTATAGCAGGCATCCAAGGCTGTCCTGGGTTTCACTTGGAAATGGAGCTCAACAAAGACATTTTTAAAGGAGATTGGCAAACCTTTGATGTGATAACTATCTCTATAAAACTTTGTTCTCAGGAGTGGATACCAAGGGGAAGTCTTGGCATTTCTAAGTAGTTGCAGGTCCCTTGGCCAGCACTTACCGTATTCAAAGTCAAAGGCCATAAGAAACTAATACAAATAGTATACCAAAATATCACAGAACAAACATCCCTAATCTAAACCAACACCCATGATGTAAGAGAGAGAAGATACCAGAGAAACCAACAAACTTAATTCTAGCTTGATTTCAGATTAAACCTAACAATCACCAAAACCAACGTGGCCCCCAATTCCATATAGTACAGCACAGGAAAATGTTGCATTGGCATAGAAGCAATTTAAAACACACACACACACACACACTTTAACTGAGCTCATTTCACTCTTGCCTTAATTGTTGGCCACCTAGATTCTGTAGAAATAAAAGCTGTTGATATTACTGGTGGTAGAGTGTATAGTTTCAAAATCATTTTTATTCTGCACAGTTTCAAAAACTTTAAGGGAGTTTGACTCAGGCCCCAAGATTTCAGTGCCATAGAGCATTTCACTTTGCTACAAAGTATCTTTAGGACAGCTTCATTCAGCTGCTCTCCCTTATTGTAATAGAATTTCATTTATGCTCCTTTGGTTTTTGGTGCTTTGACTTCAATATGACTCTTCCCAGAGAGGGTTTCCACTAACGAATACACCTAGGTATATTAATGAGCAGCTTTCTCTTCCACCAACCTCTATCTTCTTTCTGCAGCGGCATATCTTAAATGTGACTACTGTTATGAAACGAGTACCTCATGTGAAGAGAGCACCCGTCGATCCTGCAATAATACTCAAATCTGTTCCTCTATTGCTGTGAGTAGCAACATAGGTGAGCTGAATCTTCTCACTTACTCTTGGTCACCCCAAGGAATGACTTTCTTGTGTAAATTAGCATTATTTAGTATTTATTTACTGCCTTTATAGCCCACAATTTCTCCAAGGAAATGGTTCTTGTTTTATGCATTTAACCATGTCAGGTTTATTATGCTGAGAGGCAGGGACTCCCCAAGGTCACCCAGTGAGTTTCATGGCTGAGTGGGGATTTGAACCCTGGCATCTCAGATTCCACTCCAACACTCAGCACCCATACTCAGTCACATAATCTTACTCTAGCATTTCTTTTCTCTTTCCCCCACATGCAGGCTTCATCAGAGAGATCCTGGCATGCATCAGCCTGGGGTTGGCTAACCTTTGGCCCTTTAGACATTTCTGGACTACCGCTCCCATCCCCCTCAGCCAGCATGGTCAATGGCTAGAGATGATGCAAGCTGTAGTCCAGTAAATTCTGTAGGGCCACAAAATTCAAAATAAAATAAAATACAATTTCATACAGATAACCCCCCAGGGAAGGGAGAATGAAGCGTTATTTGTTCAGTCATTGGTATGTTGATCTTTGATTTCTACTGACATCTTTTCTACTGAAAACAACTTTGCCACAGCCACTGTGATTTCATTGGACTTGTCATCCAGAAGCTATTTGATATAGTAGGCTGCACGATGACCCGGCTGATTTACCAAAAGTGAAAATCAGTTGTTCCCTAGCTTGATCATATTGTCCGCAATGCAATAAAATATGCCTCATGCAGTTAACATCCTGATAGCACACAGAGATCCTATTTTGGTAAGGGGTACCGCTCAGTCTGCCGTTTAACACTTCTGATGGGAATACATTTAATCTGGCTTTGGTGAAAAGACACAGATATCTTGGTACAGACAAATTTCTGAGATATGCAGGTATCTGAAACTCGAACCCATAGTGAATTCCTACCGCTAATGGGTCACAGATAGCATGAGATTGAGATCGGAGATCACTATGTGAATGTCCCAGAGCCTTTGCCTCAGAGATTCAAGGGTGGTATCATAGCCCAGATGGAATAGGAGAGAAGGTGGCATATCAATCGAAGTAGCTTTTCTAACCATAATTTTCATCCATGAGCTGGTAAACTCCTTGTTGTTTAGGTATGGAAGTAACCCCTGCCCTAGGCCAAAGACTGATATCTTGAGCCAGTATCTCAGGGCAGCCCACCATGCTTTAGTTGATAAAGGACATTCACCTGTTTCTGAACATAGTATTGCATTTGGAACCCAGTTTGGAACTTGTAGGAGGGACCGTAGAAACTTTGCCTGGAAGCCACTAAACCTGGAAAATGAGCCATTGAACCAGACTTTTGAGGCGCAGAGGAGTTGAGAGACAGAATTTGCATTAAATACCTTAATGGCTGATGGAACATAATGACCTCCCCTTGTATAAAATAATTGAAGTTTAGCCAGTTTCCTTACCTCCGCCTTTTAATAGGCGGTCTGCCAATGATGTTTCCAGGACTTGGAATGATGGAATAGAAGCCCTAGGTACTGGCAGAATTTGGTCTGCTCGAGTTTGTGACCATTCAGAACCCATTTACTCAGGGAGAATCTCTTCTCAAACACCAGGACTTGATTTTTCATAATTGATGGATAACCCATTACCAGAGCAGTAGTCTGAGAATTTCCTTAGTTGGTAGTTCAGGCCAGGTCTGGTTCGGGAGAGGATGGCCGTGTCATCTGCATACAACAAGAGAGGGGTCTTATTCGTCCCTCTTTTTGGAAGATGGCCATCAGTGTCCATCAAGCTTGCCTCTAAATCATTCAGAAACAAACTGAACAAAGTAGGTGCCAAAATGCATCCCTGTCTCACTCCTCTGTCCATCACAATATAGTCCGAGAGCTGGCCCTGCAACCCACACCTAACCTGCAAATTGCTTCCACAGTACAGGGCTTTAATAAGATATAGGAGACGTTTATCCTTCAGTACTAGATGTAATTTGGACCATAGTTGGAATCTGGGGATGGAATCAAAGGCAGATTTCAGGTCCATAAAGGCCACAAAGTGTTTTCCCTGTAGGGGCCTGGTGTACTTCTCAGCTAGGAGAGACAGCATTAGACAGTAGTCTGATGTTGAGTGGTTCTTGCAGAAAGCTGCCTGAGCTTCAGATAGTATATTATAGTCATTTAGAAAAGTTGTCAGTTTGTTACAGAGAAAGCGGGCATACAGCTTTCCTATAATTGAAAGCAGACGGATTGGCCTATAATTAGAAGGCACATTTGACTGGCCTCTCTTAAAGATTGGGACTACTATTGCATGTTTCCAGCTAGACGGTACTTTGCCTGAGTTATTTACTATCGTAAAAAGTGCCACCAGAAGAATTAGCTACAAATTAGCCACCGCTGCATTAACTAGTAGTCCACACTACACCGGAAGCAGTGAACTCTGGTTTGGTTTTGGTTTGCCTTCCATCATAAGGCAAGGTATTCAGTTAAATATTATTACAAATTCAATGCAGGCGTCATTTTGGGCACCTACAAGTTCTTTTTCTCTTTGCTGTTACATCAGCTGTTCCAGATGAGATATTATAATGGAAAAAATGGTTTTCTAGCAACCCTATCTCTCCTTCTTGCATTACTTGAACTAACATCCTGTGAAAGAAGAGGTGTGTTATAATGTCATGCTCAGAGACCCCCTGGCGCCTTCAAATTCTTGCAGGGTGGTGAGAACTCAGAGTGCAATGACACTAAGACTAAGCCATGCATCTTTACTGGCTCTGAATTTTGGAGCAATTCATGGGATTGCTGGCTCAAGAGCAGCCACATCATCCTTTTATCCTGAACATCCTGTGATTTCAGCACACAATGATTCCTGGAACCTTGGTCAATCTAGGTTTCAGCTTCCAGTTCTCTCTTCCTCTGCATGCCCATCTGAGAAATCAAGTGATTTCCCCTAATACAAAGTAACTCTGTTGGTTGTTTGAACTCATATAGCTGAGTGGCATTCAACTAAATCCTACTCAGAGTAAACAACTGAAATACCACCCACTGTTTCTATGCTTGTTTTTTCTTAATATTTGCATATTTGTATGCACTGTTTGGTTGGAGAATTATGGATTTTGAAGGAGAATTGTGTTTTGCTTCATTTCTTGGTTCAAGAACTGTGCATTATGTAGTTTCTCACTGAAAAAAAAATGTAGCTAAAAGGATGTCTCATTAAAAATAAATATATTTGGAGGGGATTAACCAGAATTTTTTGTAGATCTTGTGATGTATTTCCTTTTGTTCTTTTCAGTTCCAAAGTATAAAGTGTCAACTTTCCGGGGATGTGTGTCTCCCCAAGGTTGCCACTCAGGTGATTACAGCTTCAGTGCAGCTCAAGGTAAATTCCTCCAGCTGAAGATGGACTGCTGCGAAACAGATGAGTGCAATAAGGAACCTGTCCACCGTGAGTATCTGCATCTCTGAAGGTCAAGGGCTTATAAAAACAGTGTTTCTTTCTGGTGGAACATGCTGGGACATAGTTCTGCCACATTTGGGGGGGGGGAGGATGCAGGAGGCCTTGGGGACCCCATCAGACCACCTCCTTTCTTAAGCTGATCAAATTCTTCCCAAGCTTGGGAAAGCATGCATGAGTCTGAGACAGGATCTTGGAACCCTGCTGCCTTCAACCCAAATCCAGGTGAGCTTTGGGGAGGTGGTGGGAGCACTCTCAGACCCTGTCAGAGCATCATGCCTCCTGACCAAAGTTGAGCAAATGCTTCCCGGGCTTGGGGAAGGAGGCACTAGGCTATGACAGGAGCCAGGAACCCTACTGCCTCCTACCCAAAGCCCCCCATCTCCACAAGAGGGGGCTCGGTGTCAGAGCACTTGGGCCCGTAAGCCAATGACAGGGGTTTCCCCGCGGGGTTGATAATCAGTTTGCCACCTTGAAGTGGGCAACGTAATTGTGCCAACTGCCTCTCAAGGCCGATTCACTTGGAATAAATTCTCAGTAGACATATGTAGAAGTGTTAGAAATCCTTTGGCATATCACTTTATGTTTTTAATTAAATTTATACAATCCTGGATTGGAAAAAAAATAGAATTCCAAAAAGTAAAAATTACAATAGAATAAAAGCATATTAAAACTGTCACATTTCAAACAAGCTGTTGCTGGGGCTGAAGGAAGAGAAGTAGAAATCCGGCAAATCTGGGAATCACTCTCCCCCATGTGGATTCTGGACCTGCCCACTCCTTGCTTACACACACACACACACAGAGAGAGAGAGAGAGAGAGAGAGAGAGAGAGAGAGAGATTACCTCCAAGAGAATGCAGCTGTCTGTACATTCAGATACAGAGAGTTAGAATCAGAAAGCAGAGAGCTTGCCTGATACACTGCCACCAAGTGAGAACTCCAGAAAATCCACAAAACAATAGTGTGCATGACAAAAGGTGAAACACAACAATATTTTTTATAAATGCTCAGCAGATATGTCTGTTCTTCAAAGTTGATGGCAAATGAGGGTTAGGGCTGCCTGGGAGTGGGCCCTAGCCAACAGAATGTCTGGGGCAGGTTACACAGGGGAGGATTCTCTGGCATGCCCAATCTCTGTGATCATGCTATGAGGAGGAGTTACGCTAAAGGCCAGACAATGTCAATACCAAAAAGGCAGGTTTTGTTGTTGTTTGAAGACTACCCCTGCCTCCGGGTCTGGTCTTGACCAGAAGTATATTGGAATCAGCAAGGGAGACCCACATGACCTGAAGGTGCTGCTGTGCAATGCCAGGTCAATAATCCGTAACACCACTGCCATCTATGGATGGGGGACTTGACCTGGCATGTGTGACAGAGACAGAGAGCAACCCAGGTCATGTGGGTGGGGAGAGGGGGTTGCAGTGATTTTTAGGAAGTCATTAGCTTGGACCAGGCATCCTATTGGGAAGACCCAGTTTTCCCAATGTTCTGGAAGCTGGGTAATAGGGGCAGGACAGGATTCCTTTTGGTGCACCAACCTCCCTGCTGTAGCAAGGATTCCCTGGCCGAGCTACTTCAGGTCATGTTGGATGTGCTCCTCGAGACACCTAGTTTGGTTGTCCTAGGGGATTTTAACATCCATGCCGACACAACCTTATAAGGGTCCGCTTGGGACTTTGTGGAAAGCATGGCCTCCATGGGGATGTCCCTGAATAAGTCTGGCCCAACTCATAGTCATAGACATGCCTTAGACCTGGTGTTTACATCTATGAACGTGGGTGATTTGACACTAAGTAAAAGTGAAACTAAAGAAGTGCCATGGTCAGATCACTTCCTGGTGCAGCTGGACTTCTCCGTGACTCTTCCCCTCTGGAGGGAGATGGGACCGATTCGGATGGTCTGCCCTCACCACTTAATGGATCCTAATGGTTTCCAGGGAATGGTAGGGGATGTTTTCTCCCAAGTTGATGGCTCTTCAGCTGATTCCTTGGTGCCCCACTGGAATGCAGAGTTAACAAGGGTTACAGCTGAACGGGTTACAGCTGAACGTCAAGCCTATCAAGTGGTGATATCAATGGCAAAGAGGACCTTTTTCACCGCCTCTATTGCATCTGCAGAAAACAGCAGCAGGAGACTCTTTCAGGTGGTTCGGAATCTTAAAGAATCACCTGCGCCATCGGGGCCTGATAATAATAATAATAATAATAATAATAATAATAATAATAATAATAATAAAATTTTATTTAGAGCCCGCCCTCCCCAGCCAAAGCCGGTCTCAAAGTGGCTAACAACAATAAAAGTAACACAACATTCTAAAATCAATTCATTTTAACCTCAGTTCAAAATCAAATTAATGGCAACCATTGGGCTAGAGTTCTGTGAGGATTACCAAAGGAGGAGGTCAGACTGTGCCTTGGCTAAAGGCCTGGTGGAACAGCTCTGTCTTGCAGGCCCTGCGGAAAGAGGTCAAGTCCCAGATCGGGGCCACAGCTGAAAAAGCCCTGGCTCTGGCTGAGACCAGCCTAACCTCCCTGTGGCCCTGGACCTTGAAGATGTTTTTGTTTGAAGACCGGAAGGTCCTCCATGGGACATACCAGGAGAGGTGGTCCCGTAGGCCCCCAAGATCTCCTGCAAGGATTTTGCAAAGTTTTTTGCAGATAAAGTCACTTGGATTCAGAAAGAGGTAGACTCCAACCGTGTGAGTAGGGTGAGTTGCATGGGATAAATTCCAATCTGTTACCACCGAGTATGTGGACAGGATGCTTGGACGAGTGAAACCAACCACCTGTCACCTTGAACCTTGCCCATCCTCGCTCATAAAAACAAGCCTGGAAGGGCTGGGTGATGGGCTCTGCAGGGTGGTGAATGCTCTGTGAGGGAGTCTTCCCAGCCCCGCTGAAACAGGCGGTCATTAAACCGCTTCTTAAAAAAACATCTCTGGACCCAGCCAATATGGCCAACTATTGCCCATTCTCAAATCTTCCATTCTTGGGCAAGGTGATTGAGCGGGTAGTTGCTGAACAACTCCAAGCACGCCTGGAGGATGTGGACTATTTGGATCCCTTCCAATCAGGATTCAGGCCTCATCATGGGAAGGAAACCGTCTTGGTCAAGCTGGTCTATGATCTCCGACGGGCTAGGGATAAGGATGAAAGCTGTTTCCTAGTTCTGCTGGATCTCTTAGTGGCCTTTGACCATAACATCCTTCTGAACCATATAGAGGGGCTCTCATTTGTGCAGTGCTTCAGGGTTCTGTCCTCTCTCCCACGCTTATATTATCTATATGAAGCCACTGTGAGAGATCATCAGGGGGGTTGGTCTGGGTGTTCATCAGTATGCAGATGATACCCAGCTCTACCTCTCTTTTCAAATCTGACCAGGTGAAGATCCTGTGTGAGTGCCTGGAGGTGGTTGCAGGATAGATGATGTCTAATAGATTGAGGTTGAATCCTGACAAGACAGAAGTACTGTTTTGGGGGAACAGGGGGCAGGCGGGTGTGGGGACTCCCTGGTCCTGAATGGGGTAACTGTGCCCCTGACAGACTAGGTGCGCAGCCTGGGAGTCATTTTGGACTCTCAGCTGTCCATGGAGGCACAGGTCATATCTGGTATGCAGGCTGCCTGCAGACTGTCTCGCCAGAGTGGTGCATGCTCTAGTTATCTCCCGCTTAGGTTACTGCAACATGCTGTATGTGGTCCTACCCAGAAACTGCAACTGATCCAGAATGCGGCAGCTAGACTGGTGACTGGGAGTGGCCACCGAGAACATATAACACTGGTATTGAAAGACCTACATCTCAGTATGTTTCCAAAAACAATTCAAAGTGTTGGTGCTGACCTTTAAAGTCCTAAATGGCCTCAGCCCAGTATACCTGAAGTAGTGTCTCCACCTCCATCCTTCAGCCCAGGGTCGATGGCCTTCTGACGGTTCCCTCACTATGAGAAGTAAGGTCACAGGGAACCAGGCCTTCTTGGTAATGGCGCCCTGCGGAATGCCCTCCCATCAGATGTCAAGGAAATAGACAACTATGTGACATTGAGAAGACATCTGAAGGCAGCCCTATTTTTGGAAGTTTTTAATGTTTGAAGTTTTATTCTGTTTTTAATGTTCTGTTGAAAGCCACCCAGAGTGACTGGGGAAACCAAGCCAGATAGGCGGGATAGAAATAAAATATTATTATTAAAAATATCATCGTTATCACCATCATCATTAATGCAGGACACAATGTGGAGGTAGCATGTCAGGCATGTCAGAATGGTAGGATGTCAGGCATGTCAGAATGGGGAATAAGGTGTATCCATATGGTGACTGCAGGTTTTTATTTTGGTAGTTCCACCACGTGAGGATCTTTCCCCCAATGGTCGACAGTGCCCAGCCTGCTTCAACATCATCAATTCTAAAAAAAAGGATAAAAGTTGCCCACCTGAGGGGTTTGTCAGCTGCCTTGCCAATGAGACCAAGTGCATTTACTATAATAGTGCTATTTCCATTATAACAGGTTTACCAAGTGAGTAATATTGCCTGCTTCTGTCTCTTTCGCATTTCCAGAAAAGCAATGACTGATATTTGTGTATAGCTTTGATTTATTTCTCTGAGGGAAAGGGCAATGCTCTAGTCCTGTTTTGGATTCCAAACTATTGCCACATGAAGTGCATAACAACAAGAGGGGACAGGCTCACTCATGTGCAAGGTTTTACCTTGTGTAAGACTGGGGGGCCTACAAAGCACAGCAGACTCCTTACAGCACACCTTTGTCCTCTAATCCACAAGGAGGAGCAGAGGAGAGGGATACAGGGGAGGGTGCAGGACCAGCCAGCACATCACAGCTTCACCTCACAGCAGTATGTACCATTTGGTGCTGGTCCAGGAGGCCTGGACCACACACTTTGGCCAAACATTCAAAAGTAAAGGAGGGTGGGGAAAAGAAGGGTACTAATAGTGCACCTCTGTTCATATTTCCTAAGATATAAGTTGCACTGTGTTAAATGAATCTTACTGCATCACAAGTGTGCAAAAGAACTGCTGCCTTAGTCTAGCAAAATACATGGGGTGGGAGACCGGGACTTTTTTTCAGCCAGAATTCAGTTCTAGCAACTCTCAGGTGGGCCCCATCGCCATTCTAAGAGAACAAGGGAGGCACTCATGTTGAGTTCCAGCACCTCTTTTTCTAGGAACTGTGGCAGAGGGTAACGTCATGTTCACAATGCATCACCATGGTGTTAGCCAGGTAACCCAAATTCAAAGCTAGTGATACTTGGCTGTCAGATTAATCATAGAGTGTGTTGGTTGAGCTTTAATAACCACAGTCATCCCTTTCCCCAAAGCCCCAATAAAGAACTCATGCAAAGGTTATTCTTTGTGTTACACAGATCGTCTTCATTTAATTCAAAGGCTCAAATTCAAAGGTTGTGCAACTGAAGACTTGTGTGCCCTTGATGGAAAATACTTAGGACACCGTGACCTTCAACTGCTTCAAATTGAAGCAAAATGCTGGAATGCTGAGATACCCACAAAGAAAATTGACCTTGAAGGGTAGATACAAGACAGCAAAGCTCTCCTCCTTGTTAATTCCAACAATCATGGTAGCTGCAGAAGAAACTGGGAGCCTAGTGGTGAGAGGAGGAGCTCAGGTCTCGTGGGTTTTCTTTTTCATAATTCGTGAAATTCATCACAAAAAAATAAACTCAACTGGCACATTGAATCTGTATTCTGTATCTCTATGTTTTATATATGCAGAATGTGTAGGATGATGAGAAAGCACTTTTGAAGTAAAATATGAGAATTTGTATGTTATTTTGTTCAGCCCCACTTGCCTGCCAATGCCCTGTGACCCTTACGGACAATATTTTCACAATATTTTGATTTATGCGTTAAAATAGGCCACAGCTTTATTGTTTACAGATGCGGGTGGTTTGGCTTAGGCTTTGGGTGAAGCCAGCATATCTTGACTCGCACCCATCTGCAGGGTAAACCACCAATAGGGGGAGCCCTATGACTTACATCAAATAGGGACCTTCTGAGGGCTCTCCATTGGGGCAGTGACATTCCAACAGCCCACGTCCAGGCATTGGACAGAATCCACACACCCAGATCCCTTTAATAGGATACCATTAGTGAGGAGGGGCAGGCGAAGGCTACACCCTCCCATCCATCCAAACAAAGCCTTACCCAATGCATAACCTTACAAAGTTGTGTTGATTGCTTCAAGGTAGGCAAAAAACAAATGGTTGGTGCCACCCAGCTGATCTTCTTTCCGTTGATCTTCTTTCCTGACTCAAACAAATTATTTCATTTTCCATTTTTATACAAAAGTTATAAAAGAAGCCAACTATTTTTTATTATTAATAAATGGCAATGGCAATCCAGATATTAAATAAAATGCAGACAAGCATCTATTGAAAGTGATACTACATTTACAAGCTAACCACAAGCAAGAATACTAGGGTGGGGGTCATAGCACAAGGGAGAAGAAACAACAACAAACAACACAGGGGGAGGTGCATTGTCAATAATGTAATCAAAGAAATAACTTTACCTACACCTTATCCCATAATAAAAGAAAAGGAATTAATTCAAATAAAAACAAAAACAAAGAAAGAGAAAGAGAAAAGAAAACATCAAGGGGAAAACAAAAAGGAAAATCAAAGGAAAGGAAAAAGAGAAATCAGCAATATATTTTCTCTAATCAAACATAACAACTTTACCTCCAATAACTTTCACAACCATTTCTCCATATTCAACGATAATAAATCTTTTAATATTTGTCCACAATTGTTTCTCCATTGTGATAAAATATAAAAATCATATCCCATAGTTCTTTACTTATTATGTATTCATTAATTCACACCCACTTTTTACCCTTCTATTCCCATTTCATTCTCCATCTCATCAATCAAACCTCTAATTATTTTTATTTGCTCATAAAGCAATTGCGGAAGGATGCCAACAGTGAATGGAATGTCAAACAATGTATTTGGCATACAAAATATTCTTGATCTTAGTTACAATTCATTCTCCCTCTTAATATCTTCAGAGTCTCCACCTTAATAATTTCAGTATCACATTTCTATCTTCATTACTTCTCAACTTTATCTCTTATCATACCACATTCTTTTCTCACAGAGGAAATGTGTACTGTAGAATAAAAATTACTTTCATTTCAGAAGTGACACTTTGACCCTGCTGCCTTCACACTGCGAAGCCCAATGAGCCTCAGTTCTCCTTCCTTCCTGCCCACCAAAAACCCAACCCAGTAGAGCGACTCCAGCTTCCCTGGCTAACGGGTGGCTCGCTTGCCAGGCCTGGCTTTCCTTGAGTCCTATGCTGAGTTTCCATAGGCACCCATACTGGAGAGAGACTTGGAGTTTAGGGAGCAGAGTGTGTGTGTTGGGGAGGAGCAAGAGGGAGAGAGCAGCACGCATGCAATAGCCAGCGGCACTTCTGAGCAAGGCCCAGGCAGCCTGATGGGTAAAAAGCTGCTGCTTGGTTGTGTTGTGGTTGCAGCAGATCTCAAATCCTTTAACAGACCGGGAGCAGGGGCGCTGGTGGGTGACTTATGATTCTTTCCCACCCCTTGCCTTCCAAAGCTAGCAGCCTCTTCGCCTATTTAAACAATATTTCCTGTGGTGTTGGGGAAGGAGAAGGAAGAGATGGTAGTGGCCATCAAATACAGTATAGTAGAGGTTTCTTTCTAGTACACCCATATCAAACTTCAGTGTAGGAACCTCATTCTCCACAGCCTTTCCAACATAATGGTGAGCTTGAAGGATTTATCTTTGCAAGGCTTGTGGTGGTCCAATGCCACCAAAAGGTGACTTTAAGGGATGACACCCAGGGCGACCCACACCGGCCTCACCCCCCATCCTCAGCCAGTGGGAGGAGGGGGAGATGGTAGTGGCAGCCACAGGGATTTGAAGGAGGGATGGACTTGCTCAGTTTAACTTTGAGATGTACCGTATTTACTCAACTCTAATGTGTCATCGAATACGGTATACTAGAGGATTCTTTCCATTATTGGGCAATAATTAGTCCAGCTGCTGTGAACAGGAAGAAAATTTGTTCTTTAGATGTAAGGTTGGAATTTGGAGTCAAATCTTATTATCATAAAGCAAGTGCCAAATTAGGAGGGTAACTCTGAAAATCAGATGAAAAACTTTGTGCCAAAAGGTGTGGCTTACAGTACACCCCACAACAAAGGTGAAAGTAGGATCCTCATTCTCCACAGTCTTTACAACATAATGGTGAGCTTGATGGATTTATCTTTGCAAGGCGTGTGGGGGTCCACACCACCAAAAAGTAATTTTAAGGAAAATTTCCTGGAGGTGAGAAGAAACAGTGGTACCTTGCAAGACGAATGCCTCGCAAGACGAAAAACTCGCAAGACGAAAGAGTTTTCTGTTTTTTTGAGTCGTTCCGCAAGACAAATTTCCCTATGGGCTTGCTTCGCAAGACGAAGGCGGGCGGCAGGGAGAAGAGCGCTTCTCCCCGCTGCCTGCCCTGCAAGCTCCGGGGACAGTGGGAAGGCGCGCTGACAGTGGGAAGGCGACCTGATCTGAAGGCGGGCGGTGGGGAGAAGAGCGCTTCTCCCCACTGCCTGCCCCGCAAGCTCCGGGGACAGTGGGGAGGCGCAGCGCGCCTTCCCGCTGTCCCCGGACCTGATCTGAAGGCGGGCGGTGGGGAGAAGAGCGCTTCTCCCCACTGCCTGCCCCGCAAGCTCCGGGGACAGCTGGGAGGCGCAGCGCGCCTTCCCGCTGTCCCCGGACCTGATCTGAAGGCGGGCAGCGGGGAGAAGAGCCCTTGGTGTGGGGTCTAATTGGTTAAAAATGAGTATGTACTTTTTCAGATCTTCCAAACCCCGGATCAAAGGACTCAAGGCATGGCACAGGTGACTACTTGGATAGCAAAGCTGGAAATAGCTCAGTGATATTGAATGGTGCCAGGGACACAGTGATATGCACTGAATTTTGGACAGTGGAGCCAGAGTCATTAGAGTGAGGTATTATAATTGCTTTCTGGGGCATTGTTTCTCCTTGTTCCAATTGCATTGGATTGTTTGGAAGGAGAGAAGAAGGCTAGAATTCTTAAAAGCATCTTCACATGGAACATTACAAGATTGATATAAGAATTTCACATTGTGGATATTGCTAACATAAGAACTGAATAGATTGTATTTCCTGGTCAATCTGCTGGACTCTAATTTCTTGTAATACATTTGATTTATATGATAAGTTGGTCTACAGAACCACATATTTTAATATGACGTTGAATTGTATTTTAAAAAGAATTTTAAAAGAATTAAAAATAATAATAATATAATTACATACAGCCTGTCACATTGTGTATGTTGTTCAGTCTATATACACCCAACACAGCACAACAAGACATGCCCTGGAAGACGCTAACAGATTTAGAACAATTTTAAAAGAAGACAAACTACAATAGGTGGAGACTTCAATAACTGCAAAGATAAAACAAAAGACCAAATTAGGCACCAATTGGTGAACAAAATCTGCAACCCAAACTTGGCAGAAATATTAACTGAATGGGACCAGGTGAACATCTTGTGGGAAGATGCAGGCATTTACACTCTCCATGGCAAACTTCTCAGAGGGAAAGCAATCTCCAAAGAGGAAGTGCAAGGTAAATTAAAAGGCATTCAGACTGCAGTGGTACCTTGTCTAGCATCCGCCTCGTCGAGCGCCCATTCCATCGAATGTCTGCAGCAAACCCAGAAGTACCAGAACGAGTTACTTCCGGGTTCACCGCTCACACATGTGCAGAAGCACAAACCGCTCCATGCATGTGCAGATGCGGCACTTTGTCCAGCATTCTTTTCAGCCAGTGACTGGTGCTCCGGAACGGATCCCAGCTGCAAAACGAGGTACTACTGTACCTGGTTTCAAGTAGCTCAGGCACATTCTTTTGCACTTTCACTGGAGCAGAGAGGAGAGGACCTACATACACTTACCTTCTTTGAATCCTTATGCAGCAGTCTAGCATATGACCTGAAGGGTGCCACTTCCCTAATACGCAGCAATCTAGTAGATCATGAAGCGGGGAATGCAAGAGGCCTTCAAACTGTATGGGAATCAGAATTAGGCCACACAACTGAATAGCACAAATGAGAGGGTACCTGGACCACTCTCCTCCTTAAATGACTTCTGCTCACTTACACTCAAGGTCATCTTCCACTGGCACTGGATGCCAGTCTGGTTGGCAAAAGTTAACCCCCCCTTTCCCCTTCATGTTGGAACAGCTGTGGAAAGCTTGGTTCATTTATCCACGTGTGGTGGTCATGCCCCTATGTTAATTTTTTTTTGGAATAGAGTATTCTCATTTTATCTGCAATTAAAAGCCAACCACTTTCTCCAAAATCTGTCTTAGAGAAATGTGACATATGGATAAGGATGGCACTGAAGATGGGATTTGAAGGAGGCCCAAATGAAAAGCTTGGATCAGTTTAAAACAGTCTCACCAGACACATCAGATGACTCAAAGGAGCCTGTCTCCTTCCCAACAATCTGATGCAATTGGAAGAAGCAGAAACCATGTTCCAGATTCTAATAGTGATGTTAATAGCTCTCAGTAATGACTTTGGCAACATTGTCCAATATTCTATGCATGTCACAATGTCCCTAGCACCATCCAGGTAGCTTGGCTACTTAAGAAAGAACAAGCCAGAAATGCTGATAAATATAGACCCAAAATCGATCCTGGGTACTATGGGAGGGATCGTCTCAACTCCCATGTTCTTGCTGGGAAGTAGGGGAGGCCATCCTAGGATTTGTGTACATAGTTTTCAGTTTATGGTGCTTGATATTCAGTACAGCAGACCAATTGAGTTTCTTGAAAAACACCATCATTAATAGAGCTGACCTAGTAATTAATTCACATATCTACCAACATTATTACAATTTCTCAAAGCAAAACTATAACGCTTCTCTCTTTCAACATTAGAGGGCTGGGATCCGCAATCAAAAGAGCCTGAGTGGAGGCAGTCCTGCAGAGGGAACATCCAGACCAGTGGTATTTTTCTGGGAAAACAGGTGCCAGAATGCACCATGAACACCTCCCTCATTCTCTTAGAATGGCATTGGCACCCACCTGAGAGGTGGCAGAACTCAGTTATGGTGAGTTCCAGCTGAAAAAAGCCCTGATTGAGACATTGTTCTGCAGGAGACACATCAATGCAAGAACCAAAAGGCTGCCTTACTCGAAGGAGTGTGGGGGAAAGTTTGGCAGTACCAACAGGCAGATACCTTCTTTGTTTTTGGTGTCACAGACAGTCATCCAATCACCACCACCTGTCTATATGCATCCAACTCAGCACAACAAGACATGGTCTCAAAGATGCTAACAGGCTTAGAACAATTTTAAAAGAAGACAAACTACAATAGGTGGAGACTTCAATAACTGCAGAGATAAAACCAAGGACCAAACTAGGCACCAACTTGTGAACAAAATCTGCAATGCAAACTTGGCAGAAATATTAACTGAATGGGACCTGGTGAACATCTTGCAGGAAGATGCAGGCATTTACACACTCCATGATTCACTTCCCAGAAGGAAAGCAATAACCAAAGAGGAACTGCAAGGTAAATTAAAAGGCATTCTTACCACCTGGTTTCAAGTAGCTCAGGCACATTCTTTTGCAGTTTTTTTGGAACAGAGAGAAGAGGACCTACATACACATAGCTTGTTTGAATACTTATGCAGCAGTCTAGCATATGACCTGAAGGATGTGGCTTCCCTAAAACACAGCAATCTTGTAGATCAGGAAGCAGGGAATGCAAGAGGCCTTGAAATTGTATGGGAATCAGAATTAGAATTGTATGGGAATCAGAATTAGGCCACACAACTGAATAGCACAAAGTGGAGGGAGCTGCACCACTCCCCTCCTTACATGATCTCTGCTCACTTACAGGAAACCACACTCAAGGTCATCTTCCACTGACACTGGATTCTAGTCTGGTTGGCAAAAGTTAACCCGCCCTTTCCCCTTCATGATGGAACAGCTGTGGAAAGCTTGGTTCATTTATCCATGTGTGGTGGTCATGACCCTATGTTAAAAATATTTGGAATAGTCTATTCTTCATTTCATCTGCAATTAAAAGCCAACCACTTTCTCCAAATCCTGTCTTAGAGAGAACTGACGTATGGATAAGGATGGCACTGAAGATGGGATTTGAAGGAGGAGTAAATAAAAAGCTTGGTTCAATTCAATACAGTCTTACCAAACAGATCAGATGACTCAAAGTATCCTGTCTCCTTCCCAACAATCTGATGCATTTGGAACAAGGAAAAAATAATGTTCATGAGTCTAATAATGATTTTAATAGCTCTCAGTAATATCTTTGGCTCCATTATCCAATATTCAGTGCATATCACAATGTCCCTAGCACTGAGCTCTATCTAGCTTGGCTACTTAAGCAGTCACCTGTTCCATACCTTGAGTCTTTAGCTATCCTTTGATTTGGGGCATGAAAGATTTTTTTTTTTTCCAAATGCGTCTGTGAACCAAGTTAGAGCCCACACTGAGTTATAGGAAAGGCAGCAGTAGTGGTTCATAGTCAGTATATTGCTTTATCCATCAAGGAACCAGTAACTTCCCATAGTCCCTTGAACATTTAGGTAACACACAGAGGGCATGGAGTTGCAGAGCAATTGTCCATATTGCTTCTGAATAGAAGCAATGTGTTGCAGAGCTTTTAGTTGGAGGGAGTCATGCCGTCACTTGTGATGGGGTTGTCCAAGAATAGAACTTTTGGAGTGGGTGGAAATACATTTAGAAAGGTATTCTGTTGTGTATACAATGTTGCATGGGAATAATAAACCCCCATCAATTTGTTAGTTTTACAAAAGTTGTTGTAGGATTATCCAGACCTAGATGGCATTACATACAATTTGAAAGGTTGTGGGATCCTGTGTCATATATACACATATCAGTCTGAGAGTTTCTCAGTTTAGTGGAAACTTAAAATCAGTGGAATGGATGGAGCTCTGAGGAGATTTCACCCCTCCCATATCCAAGAATCTCCTGATGATCTCTGCTGATTCTCCAGAGAGGAGGGGGCGGTTTCTGCTCTCTACTTATTCCGCTCCAGCACCACATCAAAGTGTCAGTCAGTGTGTCGGAGAGAGAGAGAGAGACTGAGTGTTAGAGAGAGATTGTGTGTATAGATAACGTTGCTGCTAAGAGCAGCTGCAGACACTCAGTGAAGTTCAGCATTTTTGTTTAGACCTCATTTAGCTCTGTGTATAGTTGTGTATAATAGTTGTAGATAGAATAAAGAAGATATTCTACAGAGCTTCTCTCCGAGTCGTTTATACTCTGCTATACTCTGCTGTGCGACGACTGTCTTCTTGTTGGAGTGAATCCGGTGCTCACAACTCTAAGCTGTGAATCCACAGCACTTTGACCTGTTCTTGTGCAGGAGGTGGCCTAGCCGAGTCGGGGCTGAAGTGGATGAGTCCAGTTGGTGGCACTGGCTCAAGGGCGATGCTGACAAGCTCATTACTTTTAAAAAGATTGCTAAGGAAGTTGGTGAGGGTAGAGTACTGGGTCCATTCATCACTCCTCACATGCCTTCCCCCTGGTCACATCCCTGCTGTTTGTGGTCCTGAAAACAGCACAGAGCAAATTTTGATTAATGCATCTTCTATCCTTCCCAAAATGTGGGTGAGTCAAAAAGTGCACCTGTGCTTAGTGCACTGTGTGTCCTTTGACAGTGCAGTGGAGTTGCTGCCCAGGTGTGGCACAGGAACCCAGATGGGCAAGATTGTTGTAGAACAATTTAAGGGCCGTTTTTCCACTGTTAGTTGGAGTACTATTAAGTGGCTGAATTTTGGGAAATAGTCTTTCAGTAAATTAATTCAGTTGCTACGCAGGATCACTTACTAGTCCCTTCTCTAGCACTGAGATCAGTCAGGAGGACTCACTGTACTCTGCTCAGCACCTGCTAAAAACATGCTTGCTTAGACAAGCCTACTCAGATGCTTAGAGAGTTTTTGCCATTTTAATCTGTTTTAGTATTTTAACTCTGGTATATTCTGATTTTTTCTCAAATTTATCTGCTTGTAACGGCTGCTGCTTCTTTTTCACAATCAAGCCGTGTATAAGTCTTAGGAAATAAATAATATATAAATAAAACAGCATTGCTGGGTATCTGGGATGGATCCAGGGGGAAATGGAGCAGATAAAGGGTTTGTTTGGTTTTTCTTAGCTTGACCTTAGAAAAACATTACTACAAATTTTGTGGGACTAAGTAAAGAAGCTTGGTTTAACTATGCTAGTATCTGGGTAGCTGACAAAGTTTTTAATTCTCAGTTTTTTTCAAACTTATACCGAATATTTCCCTACATAAGTGTAACACAGAGGAACAGTGAATTGTCATATGTTAAGATATGGTAGGATGTGCTATTGTCAAGTACTCTCTTATTTAGGTTTGTATTATTGAGTATTTCTTGCCAGAATAGTAGCAGTGTGGTTCTGTTGAACTGAAACTAACGAAACAAATTGTGTTATCTTAAGCACTAGCAGCTGAATAAAGAAAAAGCCAAAAATGCTGATAAATATTGACCAAACATGGTCTAACTGAAAGAACTTCTAAATGCATAAATCAAGCTGTTACAAAAGTGCATTTAGCCTCAGTGGTATAGCCTACAATTAAGCTCCTGAATTTTGAACAGCATGGTTATTAAATACATATATACAGTGTTGTAATAAGATAATTTATTTTTCAGAAACAGAAAGTAATTTTGACAGATAATATTTTGGGCATTAAATCCTGTCGTCCAGTCAGCGCTTCCCCTGTGCAGCTCTGCTTGGGGGCTGACCTGGGCAGGAAAACAGAGTTGCAGCAATCCTGCCATCCGTGTGAGATAGAGGGATAAATCAAGTCCAGAGACAGTTTGTTGCTATCTCTAAAAGCATTTATTTACAAGCCATAAATCAGTCTCATTCCATCGGAGCTTTCCGGCATCTCTCCGTGCTAAAAGCACACGCAGTCTCTCTGCAGCGTCTCTCAGTCAAAAGTGAAACCAACTTTCACAGACAAAGACAGACAAAGCCTGTGACGGCCCTGCGTCAGGCCACTCCCCAGATACAGGACACCAAGGAGTTTTAACCCTGTAAACTCCAAACTCCACACCCCCTCTTGTCCTGCATCTGGGGAAATAAGAAACAATGCTCACCCCAAACACAGACCTTCACAGAACTCCTCATGCTTCTGGAAGGTTAACGGTTTTGTGAAACCATCAGCGAGGTTCTTTGTTGAGGGACAGTATCTTAGAGCAACTAGCCCCTCACGAACGCTCTGACACACATTCTGAAAATGTATGTCCAGATGTTTGGTCCTGGCCTTGAATTGCCCCGTCTTGGCCAATTTGAGACACGGTTGATTGTCTTCGTGCACCACGATGGGAAGACAATGTTCCCCACAGAGTTCCTGGACCAAACACGCATAGAACTCCAGCTCTCTGCAAACCTCAGATAGCGCACTGAACTCAGCTTCAGTAGATGAAAGCGCTATGAGACTTTGCTTCCGGGACCTCCACCCAACTACTGAGTTCCCAAACTTCACCACTAGGCCTGACACTGATTTGTGGTCCTCAAGGTTAGCCCAATCTGAATCCACCCAGGCGGTCAGCTTGACACCACCTTCAGCTGACATCTTGAGGCAAAAGTCTTTGGTATCTTGCAGGTAACGTAGCACCCGTTTAATACCATTCCAGGCTTGCACACTAGGACTCGAAGCCTCTCTACTGAGCAGATTGACAGCAAACGCTATGTCTGGTCTGCTCCACTGTGACAGATACAGCAGACTACCCAGAGCTGACTGAAAGAGTTCAGTATTTTCGAACACAACGCGTTCTACTTGCTGACATTCTTTCACGTATCCAACTTCCATGGGTGTTCTGCAACCTGCACACTCAGACATCCTGAACTTCTCGAGCAACTGCTCAATTTTACCTTTCTGGCTGAGCAAAAAGCTTCCATCTCTTGTTCTCGTGATCTCTACGCCTAGATACGACTTGACATCTCCAAGCTGCTTGAGCTTGAACCGCTTTCCAAGCTCCCTAGCAAACTTCTCCACTTGTTTACCTGTCTGTGCCATGATCAAGATATCATCAACAAAAATCTGAGCAGCTTGCTGCATCTTACCTGAACCTTTAAGGTAAAGACAGCTGTCCGCAATACTTCTCCTGAAACCTAGCTCTTCTAAGGCTTCATTCAGACACATGTTCCAATTCTGGCAGATTGGCGTAATCCATAGATGGATTTGTGCAACCGCCACACGATGCCTGGCCCACTGACCTCAAACCCTGGAGGAGGAAGCATGTACAACTCCTCCTGGAGGTCTGAGTTCAGGTAGGCAACATCCACATCAAAATGGTTCACCTTCCAACCTCTCTGTGCAGCAACTGCTAAAAGCGTCCTCAGAGTCTCTGCTCTCGAGGTTGGCGAATAGACCTCCATGAAGTGGACACCCTTCTTCTGTGTGAATCCTCGGGCTACTAATCTAGCTTTATACTGTGGTTCTCCAGCTTCTGTGGGTTTAAGATGGTAAACCCACCTGCAACTCACAGCGTGCTTGCCAGCTGGCAATTGTGTGAGTGAGAACACACCAAGAGACTCCATTGAGTTCATCTCCTTCTGCATCGCCTCATGCCATTTGCTAGCTTCTTCCTGAGGCAACCTCTGAACATCCTCAAAGGATTCAGGTTCACATCTAGCCACACCTACCCAGACGCTAGTGGCTTCGTACCTTTCCGGTGGCTTTCCCTTGGTTGACCTTGCTGACCTCCTCAGCGTGAACTCTGGAACTGCGCCTGATTCACTTGGCCCAGCCACACCATCCCCTGTGTCAGAAACCTCCCCCTCTGACCTGCTGCGCCTTTTTGGCCTCACAGCTGGGTCTGCTGATGAGGATGGCTCACTCTTTGGCTCAGACTTGACAGAGACCTGTGGAGGGGTCTTGGGACTCCCTTTTGGAGAGGTTCGGAGCCTCTCCCTTGGAGACCCCGGTTCTGGACTCTGTGGCTGTGGACTGTGCACCTCAGCAACAGATTCAGCTTCGTCCTCCTCCTCTTCCTCATCTGAGTCAAACAGAACATCCGGGTTCCCGTGAAGACGTTTCCACCCACTCTGCTCGCAAAACTCAGCACTGCCGCTAATAAGCAGCTTAGACTGGTTGCCAGTAGGGTATGCGAAACGCCACGCCTTTGAGCCCGGCTCATAGCCTACAAAGATCATTTTCCTAGATCTTGGTTCGCCCTTTCTGCGAATGGCCTTTGGAATGAGGACCCAAGCCTCACAGCCAAACACACGCAAGAAATCCACTTTTGGTTTCTTCCCATGCAGCAGAAAGTACGGTGTGTCTCCCACACTTGAATTGAACACCCTGTTCTGAACAAAGCATGCCGTCTTATAACTCTCGGCCCAAAAGCGCTGTGGCAGACCCGAGTCTGCCAGCATAGCATTCGCTGCTTCCTGTAAGGTGCGATGTTTTCTCTCCGCAACCCTGTTCTGTTGCGGAGAGTAGGGGGGAGTCAATCGATGACTGATACCTTTCTGCCTGAAGAAAGATTGCAGCGCAGAACCTGTGAACTCCGCCCCCCGATCAGATTGAAAGGAAACCACCCTGGCGGAGAAACGCAGCTCTACCGCTGTGATCCAATCCCTGATCAGTGCAGCTGCCTCCCACTTGTGTTTAAGTGTAAACAGCCAGGTGTGTTTCGAAAAATCATCAATCAGAACCAAAACATGCTTCGAACCACTTAAAGAAGCTATCTGCATTGGACCCGATGCATGAACCTTTCTGACCTGGGGTATGTGCATGTCGTGACCTTCAACTGCTCACAAGCTTGACAATCTAAGTATTTATCACATGCCTTGAACCCACACCCAATGGTGTTCTCTGCGGCTTTCTTAACATATGACCACCCTGCATGTCCGAATCTGCGATGCCACAAATGTAAACAATCATGGTGTGGTGGTACATTTGCACACTGCACTTGTGCTTCTTCAGGGGACTCTGCAACAGTAGCATCAGTGACAGGCATCTGCACCAGAAAGAGCCTGTCCCCTCAACACTGTGGAGCTTCTTCCCATCCCTGTAGAAATAACACTGATACACTTAAAAGAGAGTGAGCAAGCTCGAGGACCACAAAAGCTTGCACCTCATGATCTATAAAGGGACAGTATAAAAAACCAGTCTCAGTTAACTGTCTCTTAGAACCATCTGCCATCATGACAAAACGTCCAGTTTTAACTGTCTTTCAATTTCTCAGGAGCCCACCAGATGGCACTAGACTGTGGGTAGCTCCTGTATCGATTACAAGAGATAAAGTGGCTCTCTGGCTGTTTTCCAAGGTTGCCATGGTGACGCTCGCACCCCCACCGGGGCCTCTGCCAGTGGTTGCTATGGTTGCAAGGCTCCTGCTGGTGTTCTCACGCTTCGCCGTCTGAGAACCGTTGCTTATCTGACTTAGCAGGTGGCTGACCTTGCATTCCAGAGCCTCTGCAGAACAATGCTCTTCGCTGTTGGGCTTCACCTCAGAGCACAAACAACTCTTGGAGACTTTGGCTTTCCCAGAGCTCTTGGATCGGCCTGCACCCCCACTCCTGGGTGCCCAGCTGCCCGAGGAACAGACTGCTACTGCCTTCCTCTTCCCAGCTGTCAGCCTCTCTCCTGGACCATCACACAGACGTGTCGAAGCATAGAAACAGCTTCCCAAAACAGTCCCAGCCCCCTCTGGGCTTGGTGCTCTCTCTGGGCATCCTCTAGCCCCCTCTGGTCTGGCTCCCACTGCGGCCTGACATGCCGTCTTCAGTGCCTGCCACGCGACCCAGGGCTTCCTCCCTTGAAGCTTTGGCAACAGCCAAGCATCAATGCTGGATCTTAAAATGGCTGGCACCCTTTGCTCTCTTTCTAGAGCAGCAGCCACGTCTGCTTCACAGGCTTCCACTGTGCCTGCAGACTTCTCAACCTCTGCAGCTGCAGCACTGGACTGGGCAAGAACTGAATCAGCCTGTGTACATTCCCAAAGCTGATTTTCTTCCAGTCAGTAGTACATGCGCTTACTCCAGTCTTCCCAATTGGCCCCATTCAGTCTTTCACCGGGGTAGCTCTCATGGCCTTGCTGTTGTTGAGCAGCCATCTTCCTCCCCCCGGGGCTTAAGCGTACTCACACGTTGCCAGCTAGCTGGTCCTCCGAAGCAGGCTCCCTCTTGGCTCCGCTCTCCACCAGCTTCTCCCACTGCCCTTCCTGGCAGGAGCTCAAAGCAGCTCAAAGCTGGCAGCCTTCCTCCCTCCTCACACTTGGCAGGAAACACGGAAGATCCATAACCTTTGGGAAATTAGATCCTGTCGTCCAGTCAGCACTTCCCCTGTGCAGCTCTGCTTGGGGGCTGACCTGGGCAGGAAAACAGAGTTGCAGCGGTCCTGCCATCCGTGTGAGATAGAGGGATAAATCAAGTCCAGAGACAGTTTGTTGCTATCTCTAAAAGCGTTTATTTACAAGCCATAAATCAGTCTCATTCCATCGGAGCTTTCCGGCATCTCTCCGTGCTAAAAGCACACGCAGTCTCTCTGCAGCGTCTCTCAGTCAAAAGTGAAACCAACTTTCACAGACAAAGACAGACAAAGCCTGTGATGGCCCTGCGTCAGACCACTCCCCAGATACAGGACACCAAGGAGTTTTAACCCTGTAAACTCCAAACTCCACATAATACACGTCTTCCATATCCAACTTGGCATCAGGGCCACACGAGCCTCAGGGTAATAGCTAGGAACAACTGCATCAGTGGAGCATAGGAAGAGATAACAATGGAGATGTGATTTTCTTAGAAACCTCACATTTAACAGGGGAATTCAAAGTTCATTCATACAATTGAATGGACATTCCATGAATATTTTCTGGACTCCTCTTCGACTCACTCCAAGCATTATTTTCACAGCAATGCATGTCAGTAAACACATTCACAGCCCACCTAAAGATCAGTGCGTAACTCAAACAATCTTCGTTTACCAGCTCCTTCCTTGTCTGGGAATTAACTTGTATCCCCACATTCAGGCTACTCTGCATGCCCAATGTTTTCCTTACTCTCAAAACAGCCGTTCAGTGTGTCCATGCATGTCTAAGTTGAGCACAGTCATTTTCACTCTTCTGGTTGGCACTTCCAACTGATTTTCCCAGGGCCTCTACTTACTTACCGTATTTTTTGCTCTATAACACGCACCTGACCATAACACGCACGTAGTTTTTAGAGGAGGAAAACAAGAAAAAAAATATTCTGAATCAAATGTTGTACTAAACTATTTAATAAACAACCGGTATATCAGAATCATATTACAACCATGTAAAGTGAACAGCAGTCAACAGTGGCATTAAGAACCATCATCACTGTCATTAACAAATGAAGAGAGAATTTTAGGTTCGAGTACTCTTCTAGTCTTCTGTGAACCCCAAGAACTCATCAGTGCCAGAGTCAGAATCTATGAAGTTCAGCTCCTCACAATCACTGGCATCACTTTCTTCGCCATCTTCATATAAAATCTCATCTTCTTTTGCATCCAAACCATTGCTAATGCCACATTTTTTGAATGACTGTGCAACGATTTCCTCCTTCACCGAGCGCCATGATGTTTTCACCCATTCACAAACTTGAGTGATAGTGGGCCTCTTCATTCGTCCTGTAGGTGTCAGATCATGATTACCAGCAGCCATCCATTTGTTCCACTCTTCTCGCATAAAGACCTTAAATGGCTTGTTGATGGAAACGTCGAGAGGTTGCAACTGGCTGGTAAGACCTCCAGGAATTACAGCTAGATGAGTCTTCGCTTCTTTAAAGCACTTTTTTGTAGTTTCGCTAATATGTGCTCTAAACTGGTCCAGTACTAATAAGGCAGGTTTTTTCAAAAGCCCTCCAGGACGTTTGGACCACACTTTTTCAACCCATACTCTCATTCCATTTTCGTCCATCCATCCTTTCTCATGAACATGTACAACAATTCCTCGTGGAATCACTTCTTTTGGAAATGTTTTCCTTTTGAAAATTAACATGGGTGGCAATTTGGTGCCGTCTGCACAGCAGGACAGCACAACCGTGTAATGGGTTTTCTCATGTCCGGAGGTTTTCACAGCAATAGTTTTGGCACCTTTCAGATCAACAGTCCTATTAGATGGCACATCAAAGGTTAGCGGGACCTCATCCATATTCCCAATCTGGCCAATTTCAAATCCATTTCTCTTCCTAGCATCAATTACAAATTTATGAAAAGACAGAATCTTAGATTCATATTCTTCTGGCATTTTTTGTGCAATTCTAGTTTTCGTGCGCATAGCAAGGCCACATTGCTTCATAAATCTGTAGCACCATGATGGTGAGCCAGTAAAATCATGAATGCCTTTCTCTAAAGCAATGCGTTTGGCTTCATATATTATCATTTTTGTGGAGACTGTGAAGCCATTATTGCGGTGACGTGTGATCCATTCTTTCATGGCCACGTCCAACTGTGGCCACTTTGCAACATGTCCACGAAAAGTGTGCTTATTTTTATCTGCTTTTTGCAGCTGATCCTCCTGTTTCCTCCAATCTCTTATCATTCTTTCTGTTGGAGGTGGCCCAAAATGTCTCTCTGCTGCTCTGTTTCCATGCTCCTTAGCATATTTTACTACCTCTAGTTTAAAAGGAATCTTATATGCTAGTCTTCTCTGCTTTATCATCCTTATCAGAACAGGGGAGGTTTTCTGCAAGAAAATACCGGTGCAGTTTTCTGCAAGAAAATGATGGAACTGTCAGTAATGTATGGTATCTCCAATACAGTAATGAAGGAAGGGGGGGGGAGCTCACATTTCTCCTAGGCAAAGCAGCCAACTCCTATAGGCCTAGGTGCCTCCCCCCCATTAATATTTGAGGGAGTCATCCTCCCCCCATGCCAATGGGCATTGCCATTCATATAAGGTACCAGTGTGCATGCACTTTGTCTTGAGATCATTGCACTCTGTGAGATGGGGCTTACCTGTACCTGCCTCCCCCCAATATTTTATTGAAGTTGGAAGAGGGAGGGAGAGCTCACATTTCTCCTAGGCAAAGCAGCCAACTCCTATAGGCCTAGGTGCCTCCCCCCCATTAATATTTGAGGGAGTCATCCTCCCCCCATGCCAATGGGCATTGCCATTCATATAAGGTACCAGTGTGCATGCACTTTGTCTTGAGATCATTGCACTCTGTGAGATGGGGCTTACCTGTACCTGCCTCCCCCCAATATTTTATTGAAGTTGGAAGAGGGAGGGAGAGCTCACATCTCTCCTAGGCAAAGCAGCCAACTCCTATGGGCCTAGGTGCCTTCACCCCCCCATTAAATATTTGGGGGAGTCATCCCCCACCCCCCATTGTGGTATGTGAGGTGGGGCTTACCTGGCTGCCCCCCAATATTGTTTGAAGTTGGAAGAGGAAGGGAGGGAGGGGAGGAAGAGAGAGAGAGGGGGAACTCACATTTGTGCAGCTGCCTTGCCTCCAACGGGAGCAAAAAGAGGAGGAGGAGACACAGGGACAGGAGCCTTGTAAGCCGCTTTGTTTGAATTTACCGGTGAGGTGCTGGGGGAGGGACGAAAGGGGATGCCCTCTTTGTTCCTCCTTCCGGCTCATTGTAAAGAAAGCAGAGCCGCTTACATGTGTGTAAGGGAGAACCATAGAGCAGGCAGACACTGAGAATCTGAATGCGCTCAGCTGTTGCCGGCTTCCCTCCCAGCGACGAGGAGAGGAGAGGCTGCAGAAAAGCCATAGAGTACGCAAGCCGGCAAGCAGGCAGACACGCTGCACTCAGCTGTTGCCGGCTTCCCTCCCAGCGACGAGGAGAGGAGAGGCTGCAGAAAAGCCATAGAGTACGCAAGCCGGCAAGCAGGCAGACACGCTGCACTCAGCTGTTGCCGGCTTCCTTCCCAGCGACGAGGAGAGGAGAGGCTGCAGAAAAGCCATAGAGTACACAAGCCGGCAAGCAGGCAGACACGCTGCACTCAGCTGTTGCCGGCTTCCCTCCCAGCGACGAGGAGAGGAGAGGCTGCAGAAAAGCCATAGAGTACGCAAGCCGGCAAGCAGGCAGACACGCTGCACTCAGCTGTTGCCGGCTTCCCTCCCAGCGACGAGGAGAGGAGAGGCTGCAGAAAAGCCATAGAGTACGCAAGCCGGCAAGCAGGCAGACACGCTGCACTCAGCTGTTGCCGGCTTCCCTCCCAGCGACGAGGAGAGGAGAGGCTGCAGAAAAGCCATAGAGTACACAAGCCGGCAAGCAGGCAGACACGCTGCACTCAGCTGTTGCCGGCTTCCCTCCCAGCGACGAGGAGAGGCTGCAGAAAAGCCATAGAGTACGCAAGCCGGCAAGCAGGCAGACACGCTGCACTCAGCTGTTGCCAGCTTCCCTCCCAGCGACCGAAAAGCCAGCAAGAGTGGCTCCTCCCGCCTGCATTCGCTCCATAACACGCACACACATTTCCCTTTATCTTTTAGGGGGGGAAAACTGCGTGTTATGGTCCGAAAAGTACAGTATGTATTTCCTGGGGTTGTTATATTTTAAGAATGCAACCTTCTTACAACATAATTAATGGATACATCATATAACCCAGTGGAAGACAAGTTTTTCAAATAATTAAAATGATAATCACTTCAGCAGCATGCTTACCCGGTTCCTGTTGTCCAACACCTGCTGCATTCCCTGGGTGAGGGTAAGGTCTTCGCTAAGCTGGACCTTGCCCAAGCCTATCAACAACTGCCTGTCGATGATGCCACTGCTGAAGCCCAGACAATCGTCACCCACCGAGGGGTATTCCATTGCCGCCGTTTACAGTTTGGGGTGAGTGTGGCTCCTGGCATCTTCCAAAGCCTTATGTAGCATCTGCTGCAAGGGCTTTTGGGTGTGGTGCCATATTTCAACGACGTCTTGGTGTCAGCAGACTCACACCAGCAGCTGTTCGAGCTCCTCCGCGCCATGCTGACCAGGTTCCAGGAGGCCGGGCTCAAGGTAAAGAGGGAGAAGTGCCTGATTGCCGTTCCACAGGTGGAGTTCCTCGGCTATCTTATCGATGCCTCTGGCCTTCACCTGACAACATCCAAGGTCTGCACTATCCAGCAGGCCCCCATCCCAAAGAACAAGACGGAGTTGCAGGCATTCCTGGAACTGCTGAACTTTTATAACATGTTCCTGCCCCACAAAGCGACGGTAGCCGAGCCTCTTCACCGACTCCTCAGCATGAAGACACCTTGGTCCTGGGGTCATCGGGAGACGGCGGCCTTTAACGCGGTCAAGGCTCTCCTTTCATTGGACAATGTGCTGGTACAGTACAGTGAAGCCAGGCTGCTGGTCCTTGCCTGTGACACCTCACCTTTTGGCATCGGCGCTGTCCTCAGCCACCATTTTCCAGACGAAAGATAAGCACCGCTCGCCTACTTTTCCAGGACGCTAACTCCAACTGAATGGAATTACAGCCAGCTCGACAAGGAAGCACTGGCACTTGTGGCTGGAGTGAAGAGGTTCCATGAATTGAGGCCTGCGCCACCAGCAGCTAAGGGACACGTCTGGGAGACACCCAAGACACCCTGGTTGAGGGTGCACATTAATCTGGCTGACCCCTTTCACAGCCGGACCTTTATGGTAGTGGTGAACACCTATTCCAAATGCCAAATGGCTGGAGGTGGCCCTGATGCCCTCCACCACCACCGTGGCCATCATCCGGGTGCTGCGAGGCCTCTTTGCGATGCATGGGTGTCCTGATGTCCTTGTATCCAACAACGGACTGCAGTTCACGTCAGGCACTTTTGAGCGGTACCTTTTGGGACTGGGCATCTGCCAAGCCCTAATGGCACAATTTCATCCATCCAGCAACAGGCAAGTGGAGAGAATGGTGTGCTCGGCAAAAGAGGCACTGGCACGCCTGGACCAGGGAGACTGGCACAAGCGGGTCACCGAATACCTGTTTGTGCAACACATCACCCCATATGCGGCCACAGGACGGAGTCCTGCTGAACTGCGTATGGGCCACTGCCTCAAATCTCCGCTCCACTGGCTGCACCCAGACTTTGCCGTGGCTGAACCCCCGGGCTGTGCCAACGCACCATGGTCATTTGTTCCAGGAAACTAGGTCTTTGCCTTGAACTTTGTGGGGGACATTCCTTGGGTGCCAGCCACAGTGGTGGGAGTCACTGGACCTCGCTCGTACCAGGTGGCACTCAAAAACGGACGTTTGTGGCGCCGGCACATAGACCAGCTTAGGCGCAGGGTTGGGGATTTGGACACTACTGTGGTGCCCCTACTGCGCTTGTGGCTCCGGAACAGACACTTACAGATGGCGAGGCTCCACGTATACCTCTCTCGCAAACTGTGGGCGTGGAGCTGAACCAAGCTGCTTCAGAGGGTCTGCCAGACTTCCCACAGACTCAGACCACTGCTGTGCCTGACATTCCACCAACTCCACTTGCAGAGGTTCCATCCACAGCAGCGGATCCAGGGGACTTGGTTTCAACGCCACCTAGGGTCGCGCCACAGCCTCAGCAAGAATTGGGCGGCCCCTCCAGACCGGGGTACTGGTCCCCGGCGGTCTGGCAGAGTTTCCAAGCGCCCAACTTATTTAAAAGACTATGTTGTTGGACATGTAACACTGTCGGTCTAATGGAAGTGGGTGAAATGTAATCAATATGCTTTTGTGCCTAATGGAACCATTACGTGTAGTGCTGTATATAAGGAAACCATTACGATTGTAACTAACGCCTTATCTTGGTGGGGAGGGGTGTTATGTACTGAAGTTGTCACCCTGGGCCAGCAGGGAGATACTGTAGATAGTTTTCACTCAGGTCCACATATGCAAATAAGGGATTGAAAGTGACATTCAGTGATTGGATAGTTACAGAAAGTGGTTACAGTTGCATTGTAGTGGAGCTCTATATAAGCAGGCTGGCTGAACCCCTCAGTTCAGTTCTGTTCTGGCCTGTGAATAAACAAGAGCTGTTTGAAGAATCGCTATGTCGTTTGATACGTTCACCCACAACTTAACAGGAGAGATTCATATGGGAGCAAGCAGCCTCTGACATAACCTGGACTTAAGCCACTGGACGTTTTCCCAGGCTGAAAAGCTTCATTGCCACGGCAGTAGATCCATAGAAAGATGTCTTGCAACTACAAAAGGGCTTCCAATCTTCAAATAACATTGAACATATGCATAACATAATCTAGGCTCAAACTGAACTCTTAAATGTTTAACAGTTGTGCATTTCCTGAGGTGTACCTTTCATGACAGGGACGCGGGTGGCGCTGTGGGTTAAACCAGAGAGCCTAGGACTTGCCGATCAGAAGGTCGGCGGTTCGAATCCCCATGGCAGGGTAAGCTCCCGTTGCTTGGTCCCTGCTTCTGCCAACCTAGCAGTTTGAAAGCACATCAAAGTGCAAGTAGATAAATAGGTACTGCTCTGGCGGGAAGGTAAACGACATTTCCGTGTGCTGCTCTGGTTCGCTAGAAGTGGCTTAGTCATGCTGGCCACATGATCAGGAAGCTGTATGCCGGCTCCCTCGGCCAATAAAGTGAGATGAGCACCACAACCCCAGAGTCAGCAACGACTGAACCTAATGATCAGGGGTTCCGTTACCTTTACCTTTACCTTTCATGACAACCCACCCTATTCCCCTGGGGCAGCCAGGAATCTGCATATGTTTGCAAGAAGCATGCTATCATTCCCCCCCCCCAAACTGCCCCACTTTACATCTTTCTAGTTCAACTGACACACAATATTCTGGGACTACTGACATGCTCAGTCCTCATTGGACTGCTTGGAGTTTGGGTGTTAAGGTGTTATTTTTTTCTCTGCTCTTTCTTCTCCTTTGTTTTGTCTGTTTAAGATGTTGTGCACAGCAGCTACTGGGACATGGAACAGTGAGGTGCATATCATCTGCCTTCATGTCATGTGCAACTGCTTCCCAACCCAGGACATTTGCTCAATCAATTTGCAGGTGACAGTTTTGTAATTGCAGAGTTTTCTTTAGGCAGGGGGTTGGGGTAGTTGCCCATCTACAGCCATTTAAGAGTGGCAGCAAAGTGTTGCAACCACCTTTGATTTCAACAACAAGCCTTATTATTTCATTTTTGTAATTTGATTTTCAGGCCTTTTTCTCACTTGCTTGTGTTGTTGGTCTTTGCCTTCAAACATCTATCAATAACTCTACATTCCACTCCCGTAGAACCATGTAAGTTTGATGTGTGGGATGGGTTTCTGGTAGGTTGGCTAGTCTAACACCCTATCCAGTGTAGAAAAGTCAACATTAGAGCATCCCTAACAGATGACAATGCAGCCTGTTCTTGAATAGCTCCAGATTTAGGGCATATGGATGAGATTCGTACTGAAGATGGGGTTCGAAGCAGCTGTAAGGCATTAGCTTGGTTCCATTCAAAACAGTGTGGCTAAGGGCAGCCACCACCAAATTATTATAATTATATAATCTGACCAAACAGATCAGATGTCACAAATTATCCTCTCTCTTTCACAACAATCTGCTGCAATTGCAACAAGGAGGGTTAAAGTTCCAGAAAATTATTTCATCAGGTCTCAGTAATGACTTTGGAGTTATTGTCCAATATTCATGGCACAACAGTGTGTCCCTGGCACCCATCAGTACCCCAGCTTTACCACATGAGCTGTGCTTTTAGGCTTTTGTTACATTTTGATCTGGGCCCTTGAAGACCAGAACTTTGCCTTGGGAACTAACTTTGCACTCCCAACAAAGTTGGACCCCACACCAATGAGTGCAAAGATGGAAGCACTGGTTCATAGTCAACATATCTCTTAATCCTCCAATAAACTAGTTCTCATGGACCTTGGATATTCAGGTAATGCATAGGTGGCAAAGCACACCAGTGAACTTCTCCCACATTAATTTTGGAATAGTGTCAATGTGGTGGAGGTATTCAAGTTATAGAGAGACATACCACCATTTGAGATGGAGATGCCACAGAATACATATTTTCAATATTCTATGAGAACAGATTGATTTTACCCCACGGTTTTGATTCCTTTCACTCTTTAAGGGGTTTACTTTCACTCTTTACATGGTTTAAAACGTCTCTTAAGGGAACAGATCACTTTCTATACTTGCATGTTGCATCGAGATTATTGGTTGTCCCAATGTGGTGGAAATTACATGTTTGGGGAAGAGACCAAAGTATGAAAATGTACGGATATTGAATCTAACTGAGAAAATAAACCGTAATGTAACAGTGCTGAGAAGAAATAAACAACGCATGCATTTTATGCCATCCTGTGGCCATTTACTTCGTATCCTGGCTAAAAGCATCTAAGCAATGTGTTGTCAGCAGAATCACCATAAATCTGGATGTCGTCACCTGCTTGATGCTTTAGCTGAAGATGACTACAGTCTGGATGGATGCTTTCATACAATGCTGATGAAATAACGTAGGAGAATTTTGTAGAAAATCTTAAAAAAGAACAACTGTTTGAAAAATATGGATACTTATGTGTTAGCTGGAGAGAATGCAGAAAGGGTGGCATGTTCTGATTTTGTGTAGCTGCTTAGTGTTGTTGTTGTTGTTGTTGTTGTTGTTGTTATACATTTTTGAAAGCCAATAAAATATACATTGGTAAAAATGGTTCAGGTATCAGAAAATATAAAAGGTTTCCAGTTAATAGAGAAATATAATGCATATAGATGAGGTTGTACTGAAGATGGGTAGTGAGGTGGGTGTAAACTTCTAGTTTTATTCAATTAAAGGCAACGTGGCTAAAGGCAAGCAGATCAGATGACTCCAAGTATCTTCACTCTTTGCCAGCAATGTGATGCAATTGGAACAAGGAGGAATGAAATTTCAGAACCCTGGCACCTGTCTATATCCCTGAGCAATGCCTAGTTTTACCACCTCAGCAGTGCTTTTTTCTGGGGCCTGGAAGATGATAAAAAATATATGCTCTTTCCAACCAAGTTAGACACCACATAAAACAAAAGCAAAGGCAAAAACAATGACTCATGGTAAATACACCCTGTTTTCCAATTAAAACCCATCATTCTTAAACAAAAAAACCAAAAAAAACCAACAACCAATAAAATGAAAGACTTTTAGGGGTCCTGCTCATGAAACAATAATGTCTGAAAGGAGCAGATTGTAGGTTTCTATACACGTTGCATTAGGAAAATGGAAAAGGGGCAAGACAAAAAATAAGGGGATTTCAGTATGGCATCTTTTAAAATTATAACTTAAGAAGCATGAATTTTATAGGGGGAAACAAATCATATGTGGAAAATGTACTCTAAGGTTTCTAATCCTGATGTGACTGTAAGTTGGTCTCATATCCATTTCCTGAAGGAACTGCAAACCACATTAAATTTTATTAAGAAACTACAGGCAGTTGAAGATTTTATATAGCACTGGTAGGGAAGCATTCCTACAGACTCCCAGGCTCGTAAGAAAGCCACAGACTGTGGCTCCCCAACCATGGAAGTAGAAGAACCAACTCCTGGGTGAGCTTTGGTTGTAAACCCAGCAAAGCAACCTTGGTCCCACTGTCCAGTATTCACCCAAAATATGCATGTGAGACCTAAAATGTACCCCTAAGCCCCATGAGGAACGAAGCACAGGCTGATCCCTAAAAAGTATCCTAAACCCAATAATTCCAGAGTGTGCCTAATGTTTTCTTCTCTCCAACTACCTCCCTTGCCCAGACTCAATGCAAGGTAGACATACCAATTTCTTTCCACTTTCTTCTTCCTATATCTCTCTATAATACAGTGGTACCTCAGGTTACATGCGCTTCTGGTTACATACGCTTCAGGTTACAGACTCCGCTAACCCAGAAATATTACCTTGGGTAATAAGCAAAAGAACTTTGTTTCAGGATGAGAAAAGAAATTGTGCAGGGGCAGCGCAGCGGCAGTAGGAGACCCCATTAACTAAAGTGGTGCTTCAGGTTAAGAACAGTTTCAGGTTAAGAACAGTTTCAGGTTAAGAACAGACCTCCAAAACGAATTATGTTCTTAACCCAATGTAACACTGTAAATGGTATCACAACATAGTGGAGGCCTCCTCATAAGGAAGATCATTGTCCTTTACTTCCACATACATATTTTTACTCTCTATCTCAACTTTACATCCCCACACCCCATTTGACTGCTCCACTGCCATTGGCTCATCCCTCTGCTGGGCTGCATTAATGACCTTTGAGCTAATCTGCAGCTGAACCAACAAGGGCTTCCTCAACTGCATCTTTGCACATTGCCCGGTACTTTCCACTTGACTGGTTCAGAGTGATGAAGAGTGATTGAGAGTATTGTCTTGTTTGTGTTGTTTGTGGAGACAGCTAGCTCCATGCTGTGTGAGGTTTCGAGTCATTGACTCGAAAGTCATTGACTGAGTCATTGACACCAGCAATTGAGCCCCAGACCTCAATGAACCATTTGTTCCCAGGTGTTGCCCACAGCATGAATCCTTGGCCTATAAATATCTGAAAGTAAAACCTCTTCCTGCATCAGTTCTCTTAGCTGGTCCATCTCTGAGTTTCCTGATCTTTCAAAAATGATGACAACACTTCTGAGCACATGCTTCCTCTTGGGCCTGCTTTCTCCAGTTGAGTAGGAACCAGTGCAATGGGATTCATTTTATCATCTTTGTTGTTGTTTAGTCGTTTAGTCGTGTCCGACTCTTCGTGACCCCATGGACAAGAGCACACCAGGCACTCCTGTCTTCCACTGCCTCCCGCAGTTTGGTCAAATTATCATCTTTAGATGACTGCAAAAATGTTTGCTCCTTGGGCAAGAAAGTGAGTGAGGACAGGATAGCAGCATAATAGAGAGTCAGGACTGCTGGCTTACCAAGGAGAGTAAACTCAAGTTTAAGCACTTAAGCCTTGGTGACCAAGTATAGTCAGTTGCAAACATGTATTTCTGTGATGGAGGAATCTGATTAACCATACTGAGCTCACTTGCCATCCCTTTTTCCCTAGGGGAGGGTGACCACTTCCATGGCAGGAGAATCAGTCTTACTGGTTGAAGCCTCCAGTACATCCATGCAATATGAAGCCATGATGGGTTAAGGGTTTTCTTAGATGTTGAAGGCTGAGGGCTACTCTTCTTAGCTGCGGATTACTTTCTTCCTTACAGTCTTACCAAGAACAATCTAATATCCAAACCTTCCTCCTTCTCAGAAGAGGAATCCTGTGGTGGGGGATACTGTATTTTTTTCTGTTTATAGGACACCCCCATGTATTAGATGACCCCTATTCCGTGTATAGGATGACCCCCAATTTCAAACTTTAAAAATATGAAGGAAAATATAGTCTTATACAAGGTAAAATACAGTATGTGAGTTTCTTTGCAGGTTGCATCTTGGTTTTGCCCTTGCCTTTGTAGTCTCTAGATTCTTTCTTTGGTAACATTACAATTTAAATCACACATTAATGCCATAGGAGGGAAATGCTGAAAAGTTTTTGGCAAGAGCTAATGAAATGAAAGAGAATTAATTAAGCCAATTCAACACTGAGCTTTAATTTTCACTATGTCCCTCTGTGTCTTCTTGGCAAACACACAGCCCCCACTCCCAGACCTTAGGGAATCATTTGTTCCTACATGTTGCCCACAGCGTGAATCCTTGGCCTATAAATATCTCCATGTAAGCCTCTACTTGCATCATTCCTCTTCCCTGGTCCATCTCTTTTGAGTCTCCCGATCTTTCAAAAATGATGAAAACACTTCTGAGCACATGCCTCCTCTTGGGCCTGCTTTCTCCAGGTGAGTAGCAATCAGTGCAATGGGATTCTTTAGATGCCTGCAAAAATGTTTGCTCCTTGGGTGGGAATGTGGGTGAGGACAGGATATCAATATAAAAGAGAGTAAGGACTGCTGGCTAACCAAAGGGAGTAAACTCAAGAGTTTAAACACTTAAGCCTTGGTGACCAAGTATAGTCAGTTGTAAACATTTATTTATGTGGCAGAGGAATCAGAATAATCATGCTAATAAGTGAAAGCTACAGTTTCCAAGATACTTAAGATAGCCATTCGATCTAGAATTTATTATTATTTATTCATTTATTCATTAATATATGTATTGCTTCATTCCCAAATGGCTTCTGTGCTATTTAGAAAACAGCAACAAAAGAAATCTGCATCTTTGTTAAAATCCAGAATGATTAAAATATACACCATAGTTAAAATAGCCAATAATAAACCCTTAACATAAAAACTACCCTGATTAAATGGTGTGTGAGTGAGAGATAGAATGGGAGAAAATCTCAAGTACTGGAGCAGCAATGAGCATTTCACATAAAGTTCATAACTTTATTTCTCTAGCCAAAGGCCATGACAATTCTAGCTTGATTTCACATTAAATCTTACAATCATCAAAACAAAATATAGTAATTTTATCTAATTTCCTTTCCTATTATTTTTTTCCAGCTGGTGCATAGAAGGGCACTCCAAGAAGCCAATATGGTCTCACAAAAGAAATCAAACTGAAAAAGACAGTTTCTAAAACTTTAATGGAGTTTGACTCTGCCCCCCCAGATTTCAGTGTCAAATAGCATTTCAGTAAGCACTATGCTACCAAGTATCTTTAGGGCAGGTTCATTTAGCTGCCCTCCCTTATTGTAATAGAATTTCATTAATGCTCCTTTGGTTTTCAGTGCTTTGACTTTCACGGCTCAATATTACTCTTCCCAGAGAATGTTTCACTAAAGAGTATACCAAGGGATATGGGTAGCACTGTGGTCTAAACCACTGAGCCTCTTGGGCTTGCTGATCAGAAGGTCGGTGGTTTGAATCCCTGTGACGGGATGAGCTCCCATTGCTCTCTCCCAGCTCCTGCCAACCTAGCATTTCGAAAGCACGCCAGTGCAAGTACAGTATATAAATAGGTACTGCTGCGGCAGGAAGGTAAACAGTGTTTCAGTGCACTCTGGCTTCTGTCATGGTGTTTTGTTGCACCAGAAGTGGTTTAGTCATGCTGGCCACATGATCCCGAAAGCTGTCTGTGGACAAACGCCGGTTCCCTCGTCCTAAAAGTGAGATGAGCGCCACAACTCCATAGTCACCTTTGACTGGACTCTCCCTTCCCTTCCCTTACCTTTAAACCCAGGTATATAAATGAGCAGGTTTCTTCTATAGCTTCTTGCTCTAAACATCATTTTTTTACTTTTGACTGTGGTCTTTGTTGTTTATAGATAGGCTTTCACACCATGACGCAGGGCAGTTCACAATATAGAATCATTGGCATGCATCAAGATTGAGATATTTCTGCTCCTTTTCCTTTTTTTCCCCCCAGCCGGTGCATAGAGGGGTACTCTAAGAAGCTACTTTATGGAAGGGAAGGTTGCATTGGCTAAATATGGCACCAAATAATTAATATGAACATTACAGCTAACACATATCTACCCTTTTGCATGACACCTCCTTAAGAAGAAGAACACATTGTACTACTTTACCATCTCAAGAAATCTCTTGCACCAACCTCTATCTCCTTTGTGCAGCAACATCTCTGACATGTACCCACTGTCATGAAAATAGTACCTCATGTGAAGCTCCAGGAAGTCATGGCTGCCGTGATGATCAAACCTGTTCCTCTGGTGCTCTGCATAACAACATAGGTGAGCTGAATCTTCTCACTTACTTTTGGTCACTTCAAGGAATGAGTTTATTGTGTAAATTAGCATTATTTATTAATTTCCTTTGTATCCCAACTTTTCTCCAAGGAGCACAAGGTGGCGAATATGGTTCTTCTCTTATGCATTTCACCTTGTGAGGGATATTAAGCTGAGAGGCAGGGACTGTTGGGATACTGCCAGGGAGATAAAGTCCATCATGACTCCACGTCGTCTCCGGACGTCCATCGATCTCCCGTAGATACGCAGTATCAGCAATTAGCAACACGAGCTCCAGAAATAGATTGCCACATTCCTGGGCTGATGCACGCTCTATCAGCAGAATTCACACAGCGAAAGATGCACAGCAGGAGAGCATATTTACAAGTTTATTCAGCGTTGGTCAGAACAAAGAAAAAACATGACTGCCTGCTTGCGTGTTCAGACACACAGAGAGAAACGAAAGCAAAGACACAACAGAAACATCCTGTGAACAGGAAATACGCAGGCTGTGACACAAACATCCTGCTCCCTTTTAAGGTGGAATGGAAATATCCTAACAGGGACTCCCCAAGGTCACTCAGTGAGCTTCATGGCTAAGTGGGGATTTGAACCCTGGCATGTCAGATTCTAGTCTAGTCCAACACTCAGCATCAATACTCAGCCACATAACCTTACTCCAGCCTTCCTTTTCTCTTTCCATCAAATGCAGGCTTCATCAGAGAGAACCTGGCATGCATCAGGCTGGGGTTTTGGCCCTTTAGAAATTTCTGGACTACTGCTCCCATCCACCTCAGCCAGCGTGGTCAATTGATAAAGATGGTGCAAGCTGTAGTTCAGTAAATTCTTTGCTTATTGTAACTCACTCTACGTGGGGCTGCCCTTGAGACTGACCCAGAAACTCCAGCGAGTGCAGAATGCAGCGGCGAGACTCCTTACGGGGTCCTCACCGCGGGATCACATTCACCCAGTGCTATACCAGCTGCACTAGCTCCTGGTGGAGTACAGGATCAGGTTTAAGGTGCTGGTTTTAACCTTTAAAGCCATATATGGCCTAGGACCCTCGTACCTATGGGACCACCTCTCCTGGTATGTCCCACGGAGGACCTTACAGTATTCAAATAAATTTTTTTGGGAGATTCCGGGCCACAGGGAGGTTAAACTGGCCTTGGCCAGAACCAGGGCTTTTTTAGCTGTGGCCCTGATCTGGTGGAACACTCTACCACAAGAAATTAGGAACTTGACATCTTTCCGCAGGCCTGCAAGACAGAGCTGTTCCACCAGGCCTTTGACCAAGGCACAGTCTGACACCCCCCCCCTTCTGTAATCTTCATAGAACTCTAACTCGATGGTTGCCATTAATTTGATTCTGAACTGATTCTAGAATGTATTTTAATTAATTGACTGTGCTATTTTATGTACACTGTGCTATTTTTACCTGTTGTTAGCCACTCTGAGCCCGACTTTGGCCAGGGAGGCTGCAATACGAAATTATTATTATTATTATTATTATTATTATTATTATTATTATTATTAGCCACAAATTAGCCATCACTGCATTTACTAGCAGTCCACACTACACCAGAAGCAGTGAACTCTGGTTTGGTTTTGGTTTGCCTTCCATCATAAGGCAAGGTATTAAGTTTAATATATTATTACAAATTCAATGCAAGGATCATTTTGGGCACCTACAAGTTATTTCTCTCTTTGCTCTCACGCCAGCTGTTCCAGATGAGATAATACAACGGGGGAAAGGTTTTCTAGCTACCCTATCTCTCCTTCTTGCATTACTCCTACTAACATCCTGTGAAAGAAGAGGTGTGATATGATATCATCCTCAGAGACCCCGCCGCCTTCAAATTTTTGCAGGGTGGTGGGACACTCACTGTTCAATGACACTAAGACTAAGCCATGCATCTTCACTGTCTGTGAATTTTGGAGCAATTCATGGGATTGTTGGCTCAAGAGCAGCCACATCTTCATTTTATCTTGAGCGTCTTGTGATTTAAGAATGCAATGAAGGGCCATATGGTCCTTTGGCTTCATAATAGTTCCTGGGACATTGGTCATTTCTAGGTTTCAGCTTTCAGTTCTCACCTTGCTTGCATGCCCATCTGAGAAATCAGGTGACTTTTTCATCTGCTACATCTTTCAACTAGAATCTTCCAGACAGACAGATCTATTCCAGTCTCTGCTAAGGGTAGGTGAATTTGTCAATTTTTGTTACTCTCACTTTCTCATTCTCCCCAAACTTCAATTTCTGCACAGTAAATAAGTAAATAAATAAATAACTCATTAAAATGTACCACCATTTAAGAGCAATTTTCTCCTCAAAAATATTTTCATGCAGTTGCAAACCATTTTGCCTAATACAAAGTAACTCTGTTGGTTGTTTTAACTCATGTAGCTGGGTGGCATTCAACTAAGTCAGGGGTCAGCAAGGCTTAAGAAACATAAGAGACTTGTGGATTTAGAAGGATAATCGTGTTTTGGTTCATTTTCTTGGTTCAAAAACTGTGCATTATGTAGTTTCTCACTGAAGAATAAAATGTAGTAAAAGGGAAGTATCATTGAAAATATATACATTTAGAGGGAATTAACCAGAGTTTTTGCAGATCTTGTGATTTATTTCCTTTTGTTCTTTTCAGTTCCAGAGTATGAAGTGTCAACTTTCCAGGGATGTATTTATTCCAATCTTTGCCACTCAGGTGATTACAGCTTCAGTGCATCTCAAGGTAAATTCCTCCAGCTGAAGGTCTACTGCTGCAAAACAAATGAGTGCAACAAGGAACCTGTCCACCGTGAGTATCTGCATCTCTGAAGGTTAAGGGCTTATAAAAACAGTGCTTTTTCTGGCAGAACATGATGGAACACAGTTCTGCCACCTTTTGGGGGGAAGGATGCAGGAGGGCTCTGGGACCCCATCAGATCACCTCCTTTCCTAAGCTGGGCAAATTCTCCCCATGCTTGGGATAGCAGGCATGAGTCTTAGACAGGATCCTGGAACCTGCTGCCTCCTTCCCAAATCCAGATGGGCTTTGGGAAGGTGGTGGGAGCACTCTTGGCCCCATAAGAGCACCACACCAACTTACCTAAGCTGAGCAATGCTTCCCAGACTTATGGAAGGAGGCACTAGGCTATGACAGTAGCCAGGAACCTTGCGTTCTCCTACCCAAAGCCACCCATCTCTGGTAGAGGGGGCTCGGTGTCAGAGTGCTCAGGCCAGTAAGTCAAGGACAGGGGCTTCCCTGTGGGGCTGGTAATCGGTTTGCCACCCTTGAGGCATTGTAAGTGTGCCAACTGCCTTTCAAGGCCCATTCACTTGGAGTATCTTCTGAGTAGACATTTGTAGAAGTATTAGAAATCCTTTGACACATCACTTTATTTAATTAAATTAAATACACTGCTTGATTGTAAAAAAATAAAAATAAAAATCCAAAAAAGTTAAAATAACAATAAAATAAAAGCATATTAAAACTTGCATCTATTGTATAAACATGGATAGGCTTGTCTCAATGTTTATAGCAGGCACTCACTTTTGTTTCTAGAAAAAAAGCACTGTATGAACCAATGATATACAGTGTGTCAATTAGTTACAAGAAAAGTATAGAATTCTGTCTTTTGGTCCATTCAGATGCAGGGTGCAAGGGACTAAGAAGTATCTATGGTTGATCCTTGAATCTGGAATGAGTGGAGTAGATGATCACTTCCTTACATACATCTATCACATTTCAAACAAGCAGTCAGTGGGGCTGAAGGAAGAGAAGTAGAAATATGGGAAACATGGGCATTGCTCTCCCCAGTGTGGATTCTGGGCCTGCCCACTACTTGCTTGTGTGCGCGCGTGCACACACACACACACACAGAGAGAGAGAGAGAGAGAGAGAGAGAGATTACATCCAAGAGAATGCAGCTGTCTGTACCTTCAGATACAGAGAGTTAGAATCAGAGAGCAGATAGCTAGCCTGATACATTTCTACCATGTGAGAACTCCAGAAAATACACAAAAAATAGTGTGCATGACAAAAGGTGAAAGACAAAAACATTTTTTATAGATGCTCAGCAGAGGTGCCTGTTCGGCAAAGTTGATGGCAAATGTAGGACACGATGTGGAGGTAGCATGTCCAGCTAGGGTCAGAAGTTACTAAAAGGCATGAAAAAAAATCAAAATAAAGGTACAATAAAGAGACTGGGGAATGAAGTGTATCCATATGCTGACTGTAGGTTTTTATTTTGGTAGTTACACCACGTGAAGATCTTTCCCCCAGTGGTCGACAGTGCCCAGCCTGCTTCAGAAAGACCGATTTTTCCGGCAAAACAGGATGCCCACGTGAGGGGACTGTCAGCTGCCTTGCCAATGAGACCAAGTGCATTAATTATTCTAGTAGGATGTTATGTGAGTAATATTGCCAATGGGGCAAGAAACTCAGCTCTTCTCTGTCTCTTTCTCACTTCAAGAAAAGTAATGACTGATATTATTTTGCATTTTATTTATGATAGGTGTGTATAGCTTTGATTTCTTTCTCTGAGGGAAAGGGCAATACTCTAGTCCTGTTCTGGATTCCATACTATCTGCATATGAATTGCATAAGAACTGGAGGGGACAGGCTCACTCAAGGGTAGGGTTTTACCTTGTGTGAGACTGGGAAGCCTACAAAAGTACAGCACACTCCTTACAGCACACCTTTGTCCTCAAATGCACAAGGTGCATCAGAGCAGAGGGGTACAAGGGAGGGTGCAGGACCGGCCAGCACATCACTGCTTCTCCTCACAACAGTATGCACCATTGGGTGCTGGTCCAGGAGTACCCATCCACCTTGGCCAAACATTCAAAAGTAAAGGAGGCTGGGAGAAAGGAGGGCACTACTAGTGCATCTCTCTTCATCTATCTTCATAAATAAGTTGCATTGTGTTTATTGAAACTTACAGCATCACAAGTGTGCAAAAGAACTGCAGCCTTAGTCTAGCAAAATACATGGGGTGGGAGACCAGGGCTTTTTTTCAGCCAAAACTCATTTCCAGCAACTCTCAGGTAGGCCCCATTGCCATTCTAAGAGAACAAGGGAGACACTCATGTTGAGCACCTCTTTTTCTAGAAAAATAGCACAATGGCAGAGGGTAACTTCCTGTTCACAATGCATCATCATGGTGTTAGCCAGGAAACTCAAATTCAAAGCAAATAATCAGCAGGCAATCCAGTTCTCTCCTTTCTTCTTTTACAGCACAGCATAGACTCAAGACAGACTGAAAAGGAAGGTCCCTGCCAAAAGTGGAGCTTGCAGGCTCTGTGTTTGGCAGGGATCAACTGTAATATTGAGAACTTGATCCCAATGCCAGCACAGCTTCCTGTTGGTGCCACTTAGCTGCAGAACATTGGAAGCAAACTTTGCTTTGAACAAGGGGTTCAGCTGATTAGCTGTGACTGCAAGCCCTCCTCTCAAGCAAATGATTCAGAGTAGTTTCCAAGATTCCCAGTTGTTCTGCTGCTGCAGTGAATTTACCTGCCACATATCTCATGTAATGCAGTGTTAGTGTAAGTCAAGTGGATGTTGCTTGGGTAGAATGGTCACATTAGGCCACCTGGTGGGTTTAATTTGGCTCACAAGGTAAGACTAGTGATAGTTGGCTGTCAGATTAATCCTACAGGGTTGTAAACATACTGAGCTTTAATAATCACAGTCATCCTTATCCCCAAGGCCCCAGAACTCATGCAAAGCTTCTCCTTTTTATTACACAGATCGTAATAAGACAGCTAATAGACTCCAATTCAAAGGCTGTGCAACTGAAGACTTGTGTGCCCTTGATGGAAAAAACTTTGAATATGGTCACCTGCTAGTCCAAGGAATTAAAGCAAAATGCTGGAATGCTACAATATCATCAAAGCAAATTGATCTTGAAGGGTAGATACAAGACAGCAAAGCTCTCCTCCTTGTTAATTCCACCATTCATGGTAGCTGCAGAAGAAATCGGGAGCCTAGTGGTGAGAGGAGGAGTTCAGGCCTCATGGGTTTTCTTTTTCAGAATTGGGGAAATTCATCATAAAAAAATAAACTCATCTGGCACATTGAATCTGTATTCTGTATCTCTTTGTTTTATATATGCAGAATGAGTAGAATGCTGAGAAAGGGCATTTGAAGTAAAAAATGAGAATTTATATGTTACTTTGTTCAGCCCCACTTGCATGCCAAGGCCTTGCGACCCTTACGGACAATATTTACACAGACACAATTATTTTGGTTTATGCGTTCAAATAGGCCACAGCTTTATTGTTTACAGATGCGGGTGGTTTAGCTTAGGCATTGTTTAGCTTAGGCCAGGCTATATCTTGATTCCCGCCAGTCTGCAGGGTAAACCACCAGTAGGGGGAGCCCTATGACTTACATAAAATAGGGACTCCCTTGTTAGGTTTCTGTGTGTTGCCACTGTGCAGTTGCTTGGAGTCACAGGACTCTGTTTACATTCCAGGGATTCCAGACTGTTGGAAGTCTCATGGAGGACAGGAGACAGATGTGATGTTTACTGGTTTCCTGTTCCTTTGTTTTTCAGTTGCTCTCTGCCTTCCACAGAGAGAGGATATAAATTCTTACTGTCTGCGTAGTTAGGAATAAAACTCTTAGCCATGTAGCTCATACTATCTCAGCTCCTTCCCTGCGTGCTGGATACTCTGCGTATTGGGAATGTGCCTGGAGCCTCATCAAAGGCTCAGGTCGTTAATTATCGTCAGAGGAGAGAATGAAGGCCTCGACCGGAGGAGTAGCTCGGTCGTAGCGGAGGCTACGATACCCCCGAGGGACAAATTTGACAGACACTGGGAGACAAATTGAAATAGGATTTGAATGGATTCACATAATCAGGGGTTCCTGGGTTTGAACCATGTCCTTGTAATGGGAGACGGTGACAGAAGCAAGTGGAGCCCTCTTCAAAGAGAAAATGAAAAAATCTCCTAACCAAATACAATGTGCTCAGTTAGACACGGGCACATTAAAATAATTCCTCATTTATCAACAAGTACTCTCATTATAAACCTCTGCTAATTGTAACTAGAGGTCTGAAGAGTTCATCAGAGTCATATTTTTACGCTGAGCCAAAGTGTCTGTCTGAGATGGATTTGGGGCTTGCCCAAAATAAAGTAGGTGGCTTGTGTCAAAACAGAGGTGGTGATTTGTTCTGCCCCATCTTGGTAATCCACATATTAAACACAGTACAGACAAGCATCTACTACAACTGATATTATACTTGCAAGCTTACCAACAAGCAGGAATGATAGGATGGGGTAATAACACAAGGGAGAGCAATCAGCAGCCTGGGGAGAAGCCAGAGGAAGAGTTTCATTGTAACTGGCAGGTCAAGGATGTAATGAAAGGAATAACTTTACCTTTACTTTCCCCTCTAAATTCACTCCAAATTTTACAGAGTCTTTTCTCTCCCCACTCTATCTCTGCCAGCTCAGGATATCTTCATCTCTCCATCCATTCTACACTGGCTCCCAGTACATTTCTGAGCACAATTCAAAGTGTTGGTGCTGACCTTTAAAGCCCTAAACGGCCTCGGTCCACTATACCTGAAGGAGCGTCTCCACCTCCACCGTTCTGCCCGGACACTGAGGTCCAGCGCCGAGGGCCTTCTGGCGGTTCCCTCACTGCGAGAAGCCAAGTTGCGTGGCGAGTTCCCTCCCCCCCCAGTGGAAATAAAGACACAAGACACCATGATTCAAGTTAATGGGCGAAATAGACCACAACTTTATTGATTACAGGAATGAGCGGTATTGGCTTAGGCATTGGTCCTATCGACTATCCGGCTTCAGCCCGATTGCATGAAGACTGGAAAGGGTTAACCACCAGAAGAGGGAAGACGGATATAATTTTTTTTATGTATGCTACAACAGCAGCAAGAATACTTATTACGAAGTACTGGAAGACACAAGAGCTACCCACTCTGGAAGAATGGCAGATGAAGGTGATTGACTATATGGGCCTGGCAGAAATGACGAGCAGAATCCGAAACCAGGGAAGAGAAGCAGCGGAAGAAGAATGGAAAAAATTTAAGGACTATTTAAAGAAATATTACAAAATTAATGAAAGTTAGAATGATGTTGGACTAGAAAATAAACGGTTACTATTAGTAACGGTTAAGACAAGGAGAATAAGGAAGATTAAATTAAATTAAAATAAGGGAAGATTTGCTGAATAATTGATTAGAAATTGGAATACAAAAAAGGGAGGCATGAGGAAGTCGGAGAAGAAAGGTATAAGAAATTAGGATATGAAATTGTACTTGTTTCTTTGTTTTTGTTTTTGTTTGTTTGTGTATTTGTTGTGTTTATTGTACTGTAATGTTTATGTTTTTGTGGTTATAAAAAATTCTTTAATAAAAATATTTTTTTTTAAAAAAAACCACCAGAAGAGGGAGTCCTGCTGATGCACGTCAACTAGGAGATCCCCCAGGGTCACCGCTCGGGGGCGTGCCTTAGGTCCATACCTCCATATGCTTCGGACAGGGCCACGCCCTCCAGAATCCTTTATTTGACTACCCTTCTATGTGGGGGAGGTGATGGTGCTTCCTTCCCCCCTCTCATTTGCTTAACAATGCTCCTTCCCAATGCCTAACCGCCAATGCCGCATACTTGTGACGGGTTGCTACTAGGTAGGTGAAAAAACCAAATGGCTGGAGCCAATTTGCCAAGTGGAAAAATTCCTACCAGGCCCCATGATGGCGACCAACCAAAGTCCATAGCAATGTCAGCGAGCCTGCCTAAAGGGTGGGAGGGATGGGAAACCGGAACAGCTGGAGCGGTGAAAAGAGGACGAGCCTCGGCCGCGCCAGCCCTAAACAGGGCGGGCCACGCCTCCTGAGCCAGCCAATTGGCTGGCAGGGGAGATGACGCGGCCGAGTATTCCCTTCAGTCTTGCGGGGGCTGTGAACCAGCCCCCGTGCATGTGAGAGTGGGGTGAAGCCTGCAACCCCACCTCCTCTCCAGCTCGGAAGTGGCTTTACAGGGAACCAGGCAGAGGGCCTTCTCGGTAGTGGCACCCCCCTGTGGAACGCCCTCCCACCAGATGTCAAAGAGAAAAATAACTACCAAACGTTTAGAAGGCATCTGAAGGCAGCCCTGTTTAGGGAAGCTTTTAATGTTTAATAAGTTATTGTATTTTAGTGTTTTATTGGACTGTGGCTCCCCACAGAGGCAGAGCAAGGTGGGTGTGGTGGAGTGTCCCACCCCAGGTGTCATCCCTGAGGGGAGGGTGACAAAATCCCACTCGGGCTCAATCACAGCAACGCTGGATTGCACCAGATGGCCTGGCCACCACGCCAGATCATAACCCCCAGCCTGACCACCGCACCAGATCACCTCCCCTCCAGCCGGGCGTGATCATCCTGCCTCCTGGGTCGGGAGTAGCAGGCAGGCGGCACACCGTTACCCTATTCTCCAGGCTGGAGGAGGCAGGCAGGCAGGGGAGAAGACTAGAAGGAGGCAGGTGAGCAAACAATGGAGGGGGCTGCGCGTGGGCACAGTGCACCCTGTGCTGTCCCTATGGGTGCCATGCACCCCATCCCATCCATCCCTATGGATGCCGTGTGCCCTGTACCGTCCATCCCAATGGATGGTTCGACCCACCCCTATGGGTGGTTCACCCTGCCTCTAGGCGCGCTGCCCCAGGTACCTAAGAGGCTTCCTCCATCACTGGCTCCCCAACAATGGAAGTAGAAGAACCAACTTCTGGGTCAGCTTTGGCTGTAAACCCAGCAAAGGCACTGTGGTCCCACTCCCCAGCATTCACCCAAAATATGGATGTGAGACCTCAAGTGTATCCCTAAGTCCCACCAGGCTGATCCCTGAAAGACATCCTAAACCCAATAATTCTGTAGTGTGTCTAAGGTTTTCTTCTCTCCAACTGCTTCCCTTGCCTACACTCAATGCAAGGTAGCTACACCAATTTCTGTCCACTTTCTTCTTCCTATATCTTGCTATAATAAATGGTATCACAACATAGTGGAGGCCTCTCATAAGGATGATCATTTGTCTTTTACTTCCACATACACACTTTTACTTTCTACCTCAACCTTACATCCCTACACTGCATTTGACAGCTGCACTGCCATTGGCTCATCCCACTGCTGGGCTGCACTAATGGCCTTTGAGTTAATCTGCAGCTGAACCTACAAGGGCTTCCTCAACTGCATCTTTGCACATTGACTGGTACCTTCGACTTGACTGTTCAGAGTGACGAAGAGTGATTGAGAGAATGATCCTGTTTGTGTTGTTTGTGGAGACAGCAGGCTCCATGCTGTGTGAGGTTTTGAGTCATTGACTCGAAAGTCATTGACTGAGTCATTGACACCAGCAATTGAGCCCCAGACCTCAATGAACCATTTGTTCCCAGGTGTTGCCCACAGCATGTACCCTTGGCCTATAAATATCTGAAAGTAAAACCTCTTCCTGCATCAGTTCTCTTAGCTGGTCCATCTCTGAGTTTCCTGATCTTTCAAAAATGATGACAACACTTCTGAGCACATGCTTCCTCTTGGGCCTGCTTTCTCCAGGTGAGTAGCAATCAGTGCAATGGGATTCATTTTATCATCTTTGTTGTTGTTTAGTCATTTAGTCGTGTCCGACTCTTCGTGACCCCATGGACAAGAGCACACCAGGCACTCCTGTCTTCCACTGCCTCCCGCAGTTTGGTCAAATTATCATCTTTAGATGACTGCAAAAATGTTTGCTCCTTGGGCAAGAAAGTGAGTGAGGACAGGATAGCAGCATAATAGAGGGTCAGGACTGCTGGCTTACCAAGGAGAGTAAACTCAAGTTTAAGCACTTAAGCCTTGGTGACCAAGTATAGTCAGTTGCAAACATGTATTTCTGTGATGGAGGAATCTGATTAACCATACTAATAAGTGAAGGCCACAGTTTTCAGGATACTTAGGATAGCCATTCAATCTAGAATATATTATTTATTCATTTTTATATATATATATATTGCTTCATTCCCAAATGGCTTCTGTGCTATTTAGAAAACAATAGCAACAAAAGAAATCTGCATCTTTTTTAATATCCAGAATGATTAAAATATACACTATAGTTAAAATAGCCAATAAAAAAACCTTAACATATAAACTACCCTGATTAAAAGGTAATCCCCCCTCTCTCTGTGTGTATACATTCACACCAACCATTACCTGCTTCTCTAACATCCTTGTCCTTAGTAAGTGTTCCCTAAGCCAGGCTCTCTTCCAAGACAAAAGTCAACTAATAGGGAAACGGTGTGTGAGTGAGAGATGGAGTGGGACGAAATCTCAAGTACTAGAGCAGCAATGAGCATTTCACGTATAGTTCATAACTTTATTGAATAAGCCAAAGGCCATGACAAACTTGTAGCAATGGTATTAATAAAAGAATACAGAGCAGACATCCATAATATAAGCTAACTCCCATGATGTAAGAGAGAGAAGATACCAGAGACACCAACAAACTAAATTCTAGCTTGATTTCAGATTAAACCTAACAATACCAAAACCAACTTGGCCCCCAATTCCATATAGTACAGCACAGGAAAATGTTGCATTGGCATAGAAGCAATTTAAACACACACACAACACCCCCCCACACACACACATACACAAACTTTAACTGAGCACATTCCACTCTTCTCTTAATTGTTGGCCACCTAGATTCTGTAGAAATAAAAGCTGTTGATATTACTGGTGGTGTGGTGTGTAGCTTCAAAATAATCTTTATTCTGAGCAGTTTTGAAAACTTTAATGGAGTTTGACTCAGACCCCCAGATTTCAGTGCCATAGAGCAGTTCAGTAAGCACTTTGCTACAAATTATCTTTAGGACAGCTTCATTCAGCTGCCCTCCCTTATTGTAATAGAATTTCATTAATGCTCCTTTGGTTTTTGGTGCTTTGACTTTCACTGCCTCAATATGACTCTTCCCATAGAGGGTTTCATTAACTAATACACATAGGTATATAAATGAGCAGATTTCCTGTGTACAGTGGTACCTCTGGTTAAGTACTTAATTCGTTCCGAAGGTCCGTTCTTAACCTGAAACTGTTCTTAACCTGAAGCACCACTTTAGCAAATGGGGTCTCCTGCTGCTGCCGCGCTGACGGAGCATGATTTCTGTTCTCATCCTGAAGCAAAATTCTTAACCTGAAGCTCTATTTCTGGGTTAGCGGAGTCTGTAACCTGAAGCGTATGTAACCTGAAGCGTATGTAACCTGAGGTACCACTGTAGTTTCTTGCTTTTAAACACCTGTGTTATTTATACATAGGCTTTCACACCATGAAGCAGGGCAATTCACAATATAGAACCATTGGCATGCATCAAGATTGAGATATTTCTGTTCCTTTTCCTATTTTTTTTCAGCTGGTGCATATAGGGGTACTCTAAGAAGCCACTCTATGGAAGGGAAGATTGCATTGGCTAAATATGACACCCAATAATTCATATGAACATTACAGCTAACACACACCTACCCTTTTGCATTCCACCTCCTTAGAAAGAAGGACACCTTTTTCCACATTATAGTACTTTACCATCTCAAGAAATCTCTTCCACCAACCTCTATCTCCTTTCTGCAGCGGCATTTCTTACATGTGACTACTGTCATGAAATGAGTACCTCATGTGAAAATACCGAGAGCAAAGCCTGCAATGATACTCACATCTGTTCCTCTGGTTCTCTGAGTAACAACATAGGTGAGCTGAATCTTCTCACTCTTGGTCATCCCAAGGAATGACTTTCTTGTGTAAATTACCATTATTTATTATTATTATTATGCCTTTATAGCCCATTATTTCTCCAAGGAGCACAAAGTGGCATATATGGTTCTTCTCTTATGCATTTAACCTTGTGAGGGATATTAAGCTGAGAGGCAGGGACTCCCCATGGTCACCCAGTGAGCTTCATGGTTGAGTGGGGATTTGAACCCTGGCATCTCAGATTCCAGTCCAACACTCAGCACCCATACTCAGTCACATAAGGCGGAAAGGCATTCCCTTTTCCTTTCCATCACATGCAGGCTTCATCAGAGACAACCTGGCATGCATCACCTTGGGGTTGGCTAACCTATGACCCTTTAGAAATTTCTGGACTACCACTCCCTAACACCTAAGCCAGCATAGTCAATGGCTAGAGATGATGCAAGCTGTAGTTCAGTAAATTCTTTAGGGCCACAAATTAGCCAACACTGTCTTAACTAGCAGTCCACACTACACCAGAAGCAGTGAACTCTGGTTTGGTTTTGGTTTGCCTTCCATCATAAGGCAAGGCATTCAGCTAAATATATTATTACAAATTCAGTGCAGGTGCCAAACCATTTTGGGCACCTGCAAGTTCTTTCTCTCTTTGCTGTTACGCCAGCTGTTCCAGATGAGATATTATAATGGAAAAATGGTTTTCTGGCAACCTTATCACTCCTTCTTGCATTACTCCAACTAACATCCTGTGAAGGAAAAGGTGTGACATATTGTCATGCTCAGAGCAGTGGGGGAGGAAGCCGCTCGGGCACCCGGAGCGGCAAACACGACGTGCACCTGGGGGCGAGGGGATCTGCCCACTAGGACGTGCCGATCGTCCCTGTGGTGCCATCAGCAACACCCGATCCTCCCGGGGAGCACACCCCTGTTGGTATGCCCCTGCCTCAGAGACGCCCTGTTGCCTTCAAATTCTTGCAGGGTGGTGGGAAACTCAGAGTGCAATGTCACTAAGACTAAGCCATGAAATTTTCACTGGCTGTGAATTTTGGAGCAATACATGGGATTGCTGGCTCAAGAGCAGCCACATCATCGTTTTCTCCTGAGCATCCTGTGATTTAAGCACACAACAATGGGCTATATGGCCCCTTGGCCTCACAATGATTCCTGGAACATTGGTCAGTCTAGGTTTCAGCTTCCAGTTCTCTCTTCGTCTGCATGCCCATCTGAGAAATCAGATGATTCCCTCTAATACTAAGTAACTCTGTTGGTTGTTTGAACTCATATAGCTGAGTGGCATTCAACTAAATCCTACTCAGAGTAAACAGTTGAAATCATTGAACCTATGACAGCTACAATCATTAACTATGTTGAGTCTCCCATGAATTCGACAATCGATAAATACCGCCCACTGTTTCTATGCTTGTTTTTTCCTTAATATTTGCATATTTGTATGCAGTGTTTGGTTGGAGAATTGTGGATTTTGAAGGATAATTGTGTTTTGGTTCATTTCTTGGTTGAAGAACTGTGCATTATGTAGTTTCTCACTGAAGAAAAAGAATGTAGTTAAAGGAAAGTATCAGTAAAAATAATTATATTTGGAGGGAATTAACCAAAATTTTTGCGAATCTTGTGATTTATTTCCTTTTGTTCTTTTCAGTTCCAAAGTATAAAGTGTCAACTTTCCGGGGATGTGTGCCTCCCCAAGCTTGCCACACAGGTGAATACAGCTTCAGTGCAGCTAAAGGTAAATTCCTCCAGCTGAAGCGCTCCTGCTGCCAAACAAAGGAGTGCAATAAGGAACCTGTCCACCGTGAGTATCTGCATCTTTGAAGGTCAAGGGCTTATAAAAACAGTGCTTTTTTTCTGGCGGAAAATGCTAGGACATAGTTCTGCCAACTTTTGGGGGGAAGGATGCAGGAGGCCTTGGGGACCCCATCAGACCACCTCCTTTCTTAAGCTGGGCACATTCTTCCCAAGCTTGGGAAAGCAGGCATGAGTCTGAGACAGGATCTTGGAACCCTGCTGCCTCCAACCCAAATCCAGGTGGGCTTTGGGAGGTGATGGGAGCACTCTTGGACCCTGTCAGAACATCATGCCTCCTGACCAAAGTTGAGCAAATGCTTCCTGGGCTTGGGGAAGGAGGCACTTGGCTATGACAGGAGCTGGGAACCCTGCTGCCTCCTACCCAAAGTCAGTATCTCCAGCAGAAGGGGCTCAGTGTCAGAGTGCTCGGGACAGTAAACCAAGGACAGGGGTTTCCCAACAGGGCCGGTAATCAGTTTGTCACCCTTGAAGTGGCCATCCTAAGTGTGCCAACTGCCTCTCAAGGCCCATTCACTTGGAATAAATTCTTGGCAGACATATGTAGAAGTGTTAGAAATCCTTTGGCACATCACTTTATTTTTTTAATTAAATTTATACACTGCTGGATTGTAAAACAATAAAAATAAAATTCCAAAAAGTTAAATTACAATAGAATAAAATCACATTAAAACTTGCATCGACTGTCTAAACATATGGCTAGGCTAGTCCCAATGTTTATGCCCTGAACACAGTTCCAGTCCTCCTTTTTCTAGAAAAAAGCACTGTATGAACAAAATATATGTGTCAATTAGTTACAAGAAAATTATAGAATTCTGTCTTTTGGTCCATTCAGATGCAGAGTGCAAGGGTGTAAGAGGTATCTATGGTTGATCCTTGAATCTGGAATGGGTGGAGAAGATGATCACCTCCTTACTTACATCTGTGACATTTCAAACAAGCAGTCGGTGGGGCTGAAGAAAGAGAAGTAGAAATATGGGAAATATGGGCATCTCTCTCCCCAGTGTGGATTCTGGGCTTGCCCACTACTTGCTTGCACACACACACAGAGAGAGAGAGAGATTACATCCAAGAGAATGCAGCTGTCTGTTTGTAGTTACTGTTGGGATACTGCCAGGGAGATAAAGTCCATCTGAGCCCCCAAGCTCGGTGCCGGACGATCCATCGACCTCCCGTAGTCACGCAGTACCAGCAATTTAGTGACACTAAGCCTCAGGCTTAGTGCACACTCTGACAGCAGAATTCACACAGCAAGAAGTTGCACAGCATGAGAGCAGAACATGCATATTTACAGTTTATTTGGCGTTGGTCAGAACAAAGAAGGCATGACCGTCTGCTCCGACTGCTCAGGCAAAACAGCCAGAAACGAAAGGAACTTACAACATAAACATCCTGTGAGACAGGAAATTACGCAGGCTGTTATACAAACATCCTGCTCCCTTTTAAGGTGGAACGGAAATATCCTAACATCCTCCCCCTTTCCGTGTAACCTGTAGTACCTGTGGTTCAACCCAATTGCAACCTTTGTGGGTAAACCTTAAGTTGTTCTCTGTTAACAACCTTAGACAACAGATCAGCAGGAATTTCATTTCCTGGCATGTAGGACACCTGAATGAGTCCTTTCTGAATACACTCTCTTGCACGATGTAGTTTAATCTGCAAGTACTTGGTGCTTTGCTTGCAACTCTCCGAGTTCAGCAAAGCCAAACAAGATCTATTGTCTTGATACACTTGTATAGGACATTTCACAGAAACCCCAATGTCCTTAAACAGTTGCATCAACCATTCACAATCCATGAGTGAAAATGACAGAGCATTGAGTTCTGCTTCACAGGAACTTAGGCTAACTGTTGTCTGCTTTTTGCACAACCAGTCAAACAGGCAGTGGTTGTACATGTAGCATACTCCAGAAGTGCTTGTACCATCCGTGGTGTCACTTCCAAAACTTGCATCTGCAAAGATTTCAAGACCTCCAGTCTTCTGACTGGTGAACCTCAGCCTGTAGTGCATAGTCCCTTTCAAATACCGGGCTATGCGCTTCAGAGCTTTCCAATCCTGAACAGTAGGATTGTTAGCATGTCTGCTAAGCAGGTTAGTGCTTACAGCAATGTCAGGTCTTGAACATCTAGCAATGAAATTCAACTTGCCTAGAATGCATCTGTACAGCGTTGTGTCAGAAAACGCTTCAGCAGTACTGTCTACCTGGTAACCTGTCACCATCGGTGTGTCTGCTGGGTTTGCATCAACCAAATTCAACCTGGTTAATACATCAGCAATTTTCTGTGTTTGGTGTACCAGAAAATTACCTGCTTGGTCCCTCTCCACCTGCAGAGAAAGATAGTTGGATACCTCACCAAGATCCTTCATGTCAAAGTGCTCCTTCAGCTGAGCTAGGGTGCTTTGGTAGAAAGCCTGATTCTTCCAAAACATCAGAAGATCATCAACAAAACATAAACAATACAGTTTGTTTTGCCCCTCCTCCTTGACAAACACGCATGGATCAGCTTTGCCCTGGTGAAAACCTAGAGAAAGCAACGTTTCAGTGAGTTTTGTGTTCCAACACCTGGCACTCTGCTTGAGACCATACAAGGATTTCCGCAGTTTACAGACCATTCCCTTCTGTATCTGCATCCCGTCAGGTGGAAGCATGTACAGCTCCTCCCCCAAAATCCCGTACAAAAAAGTTGTATTTATGTCATGATGGGAAACATGCAGTTTCTCCTCCGCAGCGATCTTGAGCATCAGCCGAATGCTCTCATATTTGACCGTGGGTGAGTAGGTCTTGTGGTAATCCTGCCCTGGTACCTGTGAAAAACCTCTGGCAACCAATCTGGCTTTGTGTCTGACAACCTTGCCATTCTGGTCTGTCTTGGCCTTGAAGACCCATTTGCTGCCAACCAGTCTCATCCCTGGGACTACCGGTACCAGCTCCCAAGTTTGGTTCCTGTTTAAGGAATCAACTTCAGCCTTCATGGCTTTAAGCCAAGGCTCAGCATCTTTAGAGGTTAACTCCTGGACCTCTTTGAAGCTTGAAGGTTCCCATACCTTCTCTGAGCTACTAAGAACAGCAGTTGCCGTCTTAGCAAACTCATCAGCAAATCTCTTTGGAGGTTTGCCTTTGGTCGCCCTTTCAGACCTGCGAACCAGACGCAAGTCTTCTGGACTCATCTCCTTCTTAGGAGAAAAGTGACCAATGGTGAACAGTGGTTCTTCCAGTTCATTGTCAGACGCACCAGATGGTCTGACTGAGGCCTTTGCGCTCTTGTAGTCTGCTGTGTCATCACTGTCACTGACACCAGCAGCAGCGCCGCCCACTGAACTGGAATCCGAACTCTGATCATCATCATCATCATCATCATCCTCAGTTTCCTCAGCTTTCTCAGCATGATCTGCTTTCTTCACATCACCTTCATCCTCCTCTGGGTAACTCTGGAAAATTCCCACATTTTCCCCCCACTTAGGATTGTACTCAACACTCCTTGTGAACTTTATGGATTTAGAGTTAGTCATCCATACCCTGTATGCACCTTTTTCGTACCCCATGAACAAACCATGTGCCCCACGCTTCCCAAGCTTGTTGCTTTGTGGGGTGTGCACCCACATGTCAGAACCAAAGATTCTCAAGTGCTTGGTGTTAGGTTTCTTACCAAACATCTTCTCATAGGGAGTGCAGCCTATAGGTGATGACAGTCTGCGATTAAAAGTGTAAACAAAATTCGAGAGAGCCTCCCCCCAAAACTTCTCAGGGAGGTTGGCATCATGCAACAAGGTTTTTATCCCTTGCAGCAACGTTTGATTTGCTCTCTCCGCAAGCCCATTCATCCATGGCGATCTAGGCATTGACAAATCATGCTGGATTCCCTTCTCAGTCAGGAAAGCTTCAAACTGCTGAGAAGTGAACTCCCCGCCCCGATCAGTAAACAGACAATACGTTTACCGTGAGCATTCTCCAACCAAGCACAGAATGCCTTGAACCTAGGAAATGCTTGCGATTTCTGCTCGAGCATAAACACATGAATGTACCTGGAAAAAGAATCAATTAGAACCATGAAGTACCTTGCTCTACCCAAAGAGGGTGCTAGAGGACCTACCAGGTCTGCATGAACTAGCTGGTAGGGTTTGGAAGCCTGCCTGCTAGACTCCTTGCCTTTTGGAGCAACCTTCACCTTGTTCTCTGCACAAGAGACACATTTCATGTGAAATTTACAAGGTTTGATGTCCAAACCTTCAACCAACTCAGGCATCTTGGCTAGCGCTTGCCAAGAGAGGTGACAAAACCTGCGATGTGCATCATGAATGCATCCTGCATGAAGAACCTTGTTAGTTTGTGCAACACAACAAGTATCAGCATTAGATATAACAGCATCGTCATCATAAGTTAGACAGAACAAACCATCCATCAACTTTGCATGCCGCATGTCCTCTTTGCCTTTTCTGATGACACAGACAGTCCTCTTGAAGGAAACCTCAAAACCACGCCCAGTCAGCTGTGGTACACTAATCAAATTGTCCGCAGCTCCTGGAACAAAAAGTACATTGCTAATGGTAGTATGCAGACTTTCAAGTTTCACAGTCCCAACTCCTGTAGCTTGCAAAGTCCTTCCATCAGCCAGCTGGACCTCTCCATCTTGAGGTGTGAAGGAGATAAACAGATGGCGGTCTTTGGTGAGATGGCGCGTGCAGCCTGAATCAATAACAAACCTGGCCTTGGCCTTGTTTCCCACCAGCGTGGGCTTTTGCAGCTTGCCTTTAGCCTTTGGTGAAGCTGAGCCAGCATACATAGCCTTGTTTTCCACTGGCGAGGGCTTTTGCAACTTGCCCCCCTGCTCCTGGCCATCAGACGTGCCTTTAGCCTTTGGTGGAGCTGTGCCAGCAAACATAGCCTTGTTTTCCACTGGCATGGGCTTTTGCAACTTGCCCCCCCCCCCCGCTCCTGGCCATCTGCAAGCATCTTGCTCTGTTTACATCTGGTCTTCCGGCCTCTGCAAAGGCTCTGACCTTGGTTCTCACGAGAAACAGAGCTCTCAGCTGCCGACTCCTTGGCTCCCCCTGGAGGCTGGAATGCTGCCTGGGATGACGTTATAGTCTGCTCCCCCTGCAGCTTGCAACCGGTGCCCTCAGCATCCCTGCATTCACTAGCATTCTGGGAAACAGCCAGAACCTCCGATGCATTCAAACACTGGGCTGGGATTATTGGCTGGTGGGCCTTTTTCAAAGCATCCCACATGTCACGTGCCGTGAGATTTCCAGCAAGCGTCTTTATTTCCTCCAGAGAGACGGATAAGACTATAACATCAACGGCCCTCAAATCCTGGGCCTGCCATTTCTCTGTCCGAGGAACTGGAGTGGCTTCTGAGACAGTATGCCAGACTCCAAACTGACGCAGCAAACTCTCACACGATTTTGCCCAGGTCTGATAATTGTGCCGATTTAACTTTGGGCACTCAGTGGCCTCCGAAGCTTGGAAAAACTCCATTCCAGCTTTTTACGTGAGCCGTTATGCCTCCAAAGACTTCTTATCTCGGCAGCTCATAAATCACGATGCCTCTGGCTCGGCTCCCAGGCCAATTAGCTTTGCCGGACATCAAAGACTTCTTCCGCGGCAAACAGAAAAGCCTCTGCTTTCGCTTTTCCAACATACCTTTCAGCAGTCTGTCGCTGTCTTACTCTCCTGCAAGTGCCGTGAATCTGGGCCCGAAACCTGTTGTTGGGATACTGCCAGGGAGATAAAGTCCATCTGAGCCCCCAAGCTCGGTGCCGGACGATCCATCGACCTCCCGTAGTCACGCAGTACCAGCAATTTAGCGACACTAAGCCTCAGGCTTAGTGCACACTCTGACAGCAGAATTCACACAGCAAGAAGTTGCACAGCATGAGAGCAGAACATGCATATTTACAGTTTATTTGGCGTTGGTCAGAACAAAGAAGGCATGACCGTCTGCTCCGACTGCTCAGGCAAAACAGCCAGAAACGAAAGGAGCTTACAACATAAACATCCTGTGAGACAGGAAATTACGCAGGCTGTTATACAAACATCCTGCTCCCTTTTAAGGTGGAACGGAAATATCCTAACACGTGAAGATCTTTCCCCCAATGGTCGACAGTGCCCAGCCTGCTTCAGCAAGACCCCTGCTTTAAGCAAAATATGTTGCCCAAGTCAGGGGAATGTCAGCTGCCTTGCCAATGAGCCCAAGTGCATTGACTAAGGGAGTTTTATTTCATGTGAGTAATATTGCCTGCCTCTCTCTCTTTCTCACTTCCAGAAAAGCAATATTTGTGTATAACTTTGATTTCTTTCTCTGAGGGAAAGGGCTATGCTCTAGTTCTGTTTGGGATTCCAAACTATCCCCACATGAATTGCATCAAAACAAGATGAGAAAGGTTCACTCATGTGCAAGGTTTTACCTTGTGTGAGACTGGGGAGCCTACAAAGTACAGCAGACTCCTTACAGCACACCTTTGTCCTCTAATGCACAAGGAGGAAGAGAGGAGAGGGATACAGGGGAGGGTGCAGGACCAGCCAGCACATCACAGCTTCTCCTCACAGCAGTATGCGCCATTGGGTGCTTGTCCAGGAGGACTGTATCTGGCCACACACTTTGGCCAAACATTCAGAAGTAAAAGAGGTTGGGAAAAAGAAAGGAACTAATAGTGCACCTCTGTTCATATTTCCTCAGAAATAAGTTGCATTGTGTTAATTGAATCTTACTGCATCACAAGAGTACAAAAGAACTGCTTCCTGAGTCAAGTAAAATACATAGGGTGGAAGACCAAACCTTTTTTTCCAGCCAGAACTCAGTTCTAGCAACTCTCAGGTGGGCGCCATTGCCATTCTAAGAGAACAAGGGAGGCACTCATGGTGAGTTCCGGTACCACTTTTTCTAGAAAAATAGCACTGTGGCAGAGGGTAACTTCCTGCTCACAATGCATATAATCAGCAGGCAATCCAGTTCTCTCCTTTCTTCTTCTGCAGCACAGCATAAACTGAAGCCAGGCTGAAAATGAAGGTCCCTGCCAAAAGTGGAGCTTGCGGGCTCTGTGTTTGGCAGGATCAATTGCTATTGATCCTAATGCCTGCACAGCTTCCTGTCAGTGCTACTCAGCTGCTGGCATCTGAAGCAAACTTTGCTTTGACCAAGGGTTTCAGCTGATTGGCTGTGATTGCAAGCCCTCCTCTCAAGCAAATGATTCAGAGTAGTTTCCAAGATTCCCAGTTGTTCTGCTGCAGCAGTGAAATTACCTGCCACATATATGATGTAATACAGGGTTAGTGTAAGTCAAGTGGGTGTTGCTTGGGTAAAATGGTCACATTAGGCCACCTGGTGGGCTTAATTTGGCTCACAAGCTAAGGTTCCCAAGGCATGCACTAGTGATAGTTGGCTGTCAGATTAATCATAGAGTGTGTTTGTTGTAAGCACACTGAGCTTTAATAACCACAGTCATCCTTATCCCGAAAGCCCCAATAAAGAACTCATGCAAAGCGTATCCTTTGTATCACACAGACCGTGAACGGAATATTAATCTCCTCAGATTCAAAGGCTGTGCAACTGAAGACTTCTGTGCCCTTGATGGAGAAGTCCTAGTATATGGTGACCTGAGTCTCTTTAACATTGCTACAAAATGCTCTGATGCTGCAATATCTTCAAAGCAAATTGACCTTGAAGGGTAGATACAAGACAGCAAAGCTCTCCTCTTTGTTGTTTCATGGTAGCTGCAGAAGAAAATGGGTTTTCTTTTTCACAATTGGGGAAATTCATCATAAAAAAATAAACTCATCTGGCACATTGAATCTGTATTCTATATCTCTTTGTTTTATATATGCAGAATGTGTAGAATGCTGAGAAAGGGCATTTGAAGCAAAACATGAGAATTTGCATGTTATTTTGTTCAGCCCCACTTGCATGCCAAGGTCTTGTGACCCTTACAGACAATATTTACACAGACACAATTATTTTGGATTATGCGTTCAAATAGGCCAGAGCTTTATTGTTTACAGATACGGGTGGTTTGGCTTAGGCATTGAGTAAAGCCAGGCTATATCTTGACTCCCGCCCATCTGCAGGGTAAACCACCAATAGGGGTTGCCCTATGACTTACATCAAATAGGGACCCCTGTGGGCTTCCCATTAGGGTTGTGACATTCCCTCAGCCCATGTCCAGGCATTGGACAGAATCCACACCCCCAGATCCTTTTAACAGGATACCCTTAGTGAGGAGGGGCAGGCGAAGGCTACAACCTCCACCCCATCCAAACAAAGCCTTACCCAAAGCTTAACCTTACAAAGTTTTGTCAATTGCTACCAGGTAGGCAAAAAAACACACAAATGGCTGGAGCCACCTAAATTACTGGCATATTCTTTCTATTAGGCAAACCGATCTATTTCCTGAGCCAAATAAATTATTTCATTTTCTTTTTTACACAAAAATTATAAAAGAAGCTATCTAATTTTTATTAATAATAAATTTCAATGACAATGCAGATATTAAAGAAAATACAGACAAGCATCTATTGAAAGTGATACTACATTGGCAAGCTCACCACAAGCAAGAATGCAATAGGGTAATAGCACAAGGAAGAACAAACAACACAGGGGGAGGTCCATTGTGATTGGCAGGTCAGGGATGTAATCAAAGAAATAACTTTACCTACACCTAATCTCATAACAAAAGAAAAGAAATTAAGTTAAATAAAAACAAAAACAAAGAAAGAGAAAAGAAAACATCAAGGAAAAAACAAAAAGAAGAAGAAAAGTAGAGGAAAAAAGAGAAGAGAAAAGAGAGAAAATAAAAGGACTTCCGATTTTAGGTCTGTCAGAAGAAATTATTCACTGTTCTACTTCCTGTGAGGTAATATTTTCCCAGTCTTCTGACCCAAATAGATCAATTCCTTTTCCTTTTCCCACAAAAGTCCCAAAAATGGTTTCAGTATTATTATTATTATTATTATTATTATTATTATTATTATTATTATTATTAGTCAGCAATATATTTTCTCTAATCAAACATAACAACTTTACCTCCAATAACTCTCACAACCATTTCTCCATATTCAACAATAATAAATCTTTTCATCTTTATCCACAGTTGTTTCTCCATTGTGATAAAAAATAAAAATAATATCCCGTAGTTCTTTGCTTATTATGTACTCATTAATTCACACCCACTTCTGTCTCTTTCATTCCCATTTCCTGTTGTAATTACCATGGATTTCCAACTTGCTTTTGAATTTTTTTTAAAAAAATCTCCCATTTATGCTTCCATCTGTTTTCTAAGAAAAGTGCCAGAGGTTTGACAGCTATTTCCTCTAAAATCACTCCAAGTTGCATGCAGAGTCCTTTCTCGTTCTCCCTGCCAGCTCAGGATGCATCTTCACCTCTCTATTCATGACTTCATTCCATTCCTCCAACATCAAAACTCCACCATTTGCCTGTCCCCGCCCCCATCTACACCTGTACTCTCCTGCTCTGGCCATGCTTCATCCATATTGTCCTCCAAAGTCTCTGTCTGCTCTTTCCATGTAATCTTTCTCTGACCCCCTTTCATTCTCCATCTCATCGATCAAACCTCTAATTATTTTTATTTGCTCATAAAGCAATTTGACCCTGCTGCCTGCATGCCACGAAGCCCAATGAGCCTCAGTTCTCCTGCCTGCCTGCCCAAACTCCAACCCAGTAGAGCGACTCCAGCTTCCCTGGCGAATGGGTCACTCGCTTGCCAGCCATGGGTTTCCTCGAGTCCCACACTGAGTCCTCTCTCTCTCTCAGTGTTTCCATACTGGAGGGAGGCTTGGGGTTTGGGGAGCGGAGTGTGTGTTGGGGGGGGCAAGAGGGAGAGAGCAGCACACATGCAATGTCCAGTGGCACTTCTGAGCAAGGCCCAGCCAGCCTGATGGGTAAAAATCTGCTGCTTGGTTGTGTTGTGGTTGCTGCAGAACTCCATTGCTTTCAAAGGCCAGGAGTGGGGGCGCTGGTGGGTGACTCACAATTCTTTCCCACCCCTTGCCTTCCAAACCTAGCAGCCACTTCGCCTTATTTAAGCAACTTTTCCTGTGGTGTTGGGGAAGGAGGAGGAGGTGGTAGTGGCCGTCGAAAACGGTATACTAGAGGTTTCTTTCCAGGACACCCATATCAAATTTCAAAGTAGGTACGTCATACTCCACAGCCTTTCCAACATAATGGTGAGCTTGAAGGATTTATCTTTGCAAGGCTTGTGGTGGTCCAATGCCACCAAAAGGTAACTTTAAGGGATGACACCCAGGGTGACCCACACTGACCTCAACCCCCATCCTCAGCCAGTGGGAAGAGGGGGAGATGGTAGTGGCGGCCACAGGGATTTGAAGGAGGGATGGACTTGCTCAGTTTAACTTTGAGATGTACCGTATTTACTCAATTCTAATGTGTCATCGAATACGGTATACTAGAGGATTCTCTCCATTATTGGGCAATAATTAGTCCAGCTGCTGTGAACAGGAAGAAAATTTGTTCTTTAGATTTAAGGTTGGAATTTGGGGTCAAATCCCATGATAATAAAGCAAGTGCCAAATTAGGATAGATATATTGTTTGGTAACTTTGGAGGTCAGATGAAAAACTTTGTGCCAAAAGGTGTGGACCGCAGTACACCCCACACCAAAGGTGAAAGTAGGAACCTCGTTCTCCACAGTCTTTCCAACCTAATCGTGAGCTTGATGGATTTATCTTTGCAAGGCATGTGGGGGTCCTCGCCACCAAAAGGTAATTTTAAGGGAAATTTCCTGGAGGCGAGGCAAAATTGTTTTTAGAGATGGGTTACGCCAAATAGATTTCCATGCTTTTTCACTTATTGAGGTTCTTATGTCTGTCTCCCATCTCTTCCGTGTTGCTCACAAAGCTGTCTAATATCATACCATATATCACCAAAACTGCCTCTTTCCTGTCATGGCTATGTCTGTTACATAGTGATTCAAAAGCTGTCAAGGGTCTCAAGCCCTCACCATTGCATTCCAGAGACTTTGCAAAAGTGCACTGTTGATACCAGGACCATTTAATGCCTTTTGCCTTTGCCGTCATGTCCTCTTTTGAGATTGCTTTACCTCCTACAAAGAGAACTTTAATCCTATAGAAACCACTTGTTTCAAGATCTACAAATGGGTTATACTGTATTTGTTTGCATATTTAAATAAGGAGTGATCTAGCAGGGGCATCAGTGATGAAGGCCTAGGAGCCAATATTGAGTTCCAATTCCACCACGCCATCAATGTTACTTTGCAAAATGGGTTGTCCACCTTTTCGTGTTCCATTTGAGGCAGCTTCAGGAAGGGCAGAGCACGTACTGATGGTCTTGTGTGGGTACTTTCTCTCTGTACCCATGCAATATCTACTTTGCCTTTAATGAGTAGCATCAATGATTCAATTTTGAAAGCTGCATAGTATAATTCAAGATTGGGTATTCCTAGCCCCTCTTTATTGCTATGTCTAAGTAAGATTTTTTTGACTGAGTCTGGGTCTTCTTCCTAATGAGATAAAGGAGAGTAATTTGTTTTGCCATTTTTTTAAAAGAATGTTGGTAAAACCTGAAACAGGAAAGAGAATTTTGTGGAATTGACATTTTTATAGCTGCAATATGACATAGCCAGCTAAGGCTTGTTTGTTTCCATTTTGACAGTTGTTTATTTGCCATTTTGAGCAAAGGTTTATAATTTCTTTGATTTCATTGATTAAGGTCAGCTGTGAAGATTACCCTGAGGTATTTAAACCCCCCATGGGCTATCTTTGACATTTCTGTCAGCTGCCTTTGAACTCTTGCTGTCAAATGAATTGGTAATATTTTTTTATTTTGCATAATTAATTTGCAGTCCTGTGATTCAATGGAAACTTCCTAAATGTTCTTTCAAAGATTAAGGCACAACAATTGGATCTTGCACAATCACCAATCCGCAAACAAAGTTACTTTATGTTCAACAGCTGTGAATAGTTTTGCATCCACATTTATTAAAGCAATCAGACTGTATGAATCAGGTTTGGTGAAGTCTTTTATTTGTAACCTTTTACATAATGCCATGTAACAATTGACTTCCCTGCTTTCCCTTTCATGGTTCACTTTACTCATCTATCATTCCTGCACATTTTACTATAGCCAATCTAATTGTTTCTCCATTTTACATCCTTCAAATATTTACACATACAATTTACAAAATAGTATGTAGAGTTACTATTCTGTATGTTGTATGTGTGTTATGTTACTTGTTGTCAGCGCTGCCCAAGGTCCCAGCTCACACAAGAACAACGCTGCTTCTTCCTCAAGTAAAAAGGTCTTTATTGAAGTTCAGTTTCATTTCCAGACGTGCAGCGCGCAACGCTACGTCTATGCCTCAGACCGTAGAAGTCCCATCTGAATCTCCTCCCCCCTGACACCAGCTTAAGATTCTAGCCTTACTCCACCTCTTCCTCTGTTCCTTCTTTCTCTGGGTCCTCCTGCTAGTCGGAGTTTCAGCCCTCCTAGATTCTTCTGACGCTGAGTCCCCCGACTCTCCTCCCCCCCTCCTTCGGGCTTTAGGACCTGGCTCCCAATCCGGGTCTTCTGCTGTCCCGCGCTCCTCCACATTTGAACTTGGCGCGCGCGCGCAGCCTCCCACTTTCCTTCTGACCGTTACACTTGTGTCACTGCTCCCTCTTTCGGGGAGGCTAGCTGGACCTGGCCTTCCCTCCGTTTCCCCACTCCCCGATGGGGGCGTGGTTACCCCTGACTCATCTTCTCTCCCCGCTGGAGGAGAAGCTGGTCCTGACTCATGTGACTCTTCCCCCCCACTGTGCTCTGGTGGGGGAACTGGTCCTGATCCTCCGCTACTCCCTTGGGAGTCCCCTCTGGTTCCTTGTTTATGGAGCGTCCCCCCTGGGACTCGCCTCGTCCTTATCATAGGTGCCCCCTCCTGGGAATCTTCTGATTCGCTGGAGAAGCTCATGGAATCTCTCGGGCCACTGTCATATTCCCCTACGCTCCCCTCTGATTCCTCTCCTCCGCTCTCTATTTGCTCTCTCCCCTGCTCTTCTGCTCCTGAGCCTCTGACATCCATCCCCCCTTCGAAGCCCCCCTTCCCCCCTCCCCCTCTTCGGGTGTGGGTTCCGGGTGCTCCAGCGCTGGGGGTGTGAGTGCTGGCTTCCGTTCTCTCCCCCTGGTGTGCAACCGGCCAGCGGGATCAGGCCCCCCCACGATGGGTTCGTCGACATCGACTTCCTCTGCTTCCATTTCTCTGCTGTCGTGCTCAAAACCAGGATCCTCCCCCCATACGTCCATGTCCTCCTCTCCACCCGGTCCCTCGGGTGAGGCTGTGTGCAAGGGCCCCCTCAGCAGTTCCCTGCTCCACCCCACTTCTGGTTGAGTGTCCCACCAATAGGAGCGGTCCGTGACAAACCCCGAGAGCGACCCCTCCTGGGAGCTCGTCCCAGGCGTCGGCTCCTCATCTGAGGAGAAACCCTGGAACGTGCTGGCTGACAGTGTGGGTGTGAAAAGCCAGTCGTCGAAATACTCCGCCGGCATGGGTCTGTGTGGGAAGAGCGAATGGAACTCGTCTTTGAGGTAGTGCTCCTCCACGGCATAGCACGGCACCCACTCGTTGGCGCTGGCTGGAGTACCCTCCCTGGCGAGGAGATATTCAACTCCCTCTTCCCCCCATCTGGAGTCCAAAATCTCCGTGACCTCGTTGAGTGGCGTTGCCCTCTGTGGTCCCTCCCCTGTTGGCGATGGGCTACGTGGGGCTGGTGCGGTCCCTGGCGCCTGAAACCTGTGGGGTGCCTTGTAAGGTGTGAGCACTGACCTGTGAAAGACTGGGTGCATTCTGGAGCCCTCCGGGAGTGTCAACCGGTAGGCCACTGGATTGATTTGTGCCGCGACCTGGTAAGGTCCCAGCTGCTTGTGTCCTAGCTTCTTCTTAGCTAGCGTTCTGGCCGGCACTGCCTGAGCTGCTAACCAGACCCAGTCCCCTACCTGTATGTCTTCCCCAACCCTCCTGTGCCTATCTGCCTGCATCTTGTAGGCATGTTTCGCGAGTTCCAAGTGCCTTCGGAGTTGCTCATGGACCTCCTGTAACTCTGCGGCTAAGTGCTCTGCCCCCCGTGGCTCCCCCTCTGCCTCGGTCTCCAACCCCGGGAAGGTTCTGGGGTGGCGCCCATTGTTGGCGAAGAACGGTGTCACCCCTGTAGACCCGTGCTTCGTGTTGTTGTAGGCAAACTCAGCTAGCGGTAGGTAGTCCACCCAGGTCGAGGGCTGTTGATTGGCGTAGCATCGCAGGTACTGCTGCATGATGGCGTTGACCCTCTCCGCTTGTCCGTTGGTCTGCGGGTGTCGTGCCGACGCTAAGTTGATCTTGACGTTCAGGATGCCCAGCAGCTTCTGCCAGAAGTTCGAGATGAATTGGCGGCCCCGGTCGGACAGGATGGACCGCGGCAAGCCATGAGCTTTGAACACGTGGTCTATGAACAGCTTGGCGGTCTGTTCCGCTGTGGCCACCTTCGCGCACGGAATGAAATGTGCCATCTTGGTGAAGAGGTCTACGACCACGAGTACCGCTGTTTTGCCGCGTGAACTGGGCAGATCTGTAACAAAGTCCAGGGCCACTTTCTCCCATGGTTCGAGTGGCGTCTGCAGCGGTTCCAGCAGACCCGCCGGCTTCCTGTGTACTGGCTTGGCCCTTTGGCAGGTGTCACACCTGGAAACGTAATCCGCAACTTCTCCCCTCACCTTGGGCCACCAAAAGTCCCTGGTGACTAATTCCGCCGTCTTGTCCTTGCCGAAGTGCCCAGCGCTGGGCGCGTCGTGCAGCTGCTGCAAGACTCTCGCGCGAAGGTCGTCTCCCGGTACGTAGAGAGCCCCTTTACGGAGGAGTAGTCCGTCGCGTATCTGGAACTCGTCGTCCCTCGCTGTGCCATTTCGCACCTCCTCCATCTTGGATTGCGCAAACGAATCCGCCTGTAGCGCGCGACGGACTGCGTCCAGGTCCACGGCGGCTGAAGCGCATGCCCACACCTCTGGTGCAAAAATGTGTTTGGCCGCTGCCGGTGCCGCTTCCTCGAGATACTGCGGCTTCCTGGATAGCGCATCCTCCATGACGTTGTTGTCTCCCGGGATGTATTCTATCCGGAAATCGAAATCTGCAAAGAACTCCGCCCAGCGGATGTGTCTCTGGTTCAGGAACTTCGTCGTGCGCCAGTACTCCAGGTTCTTATGGTCCGTGCGGACCTGCACTGTGTGTCTGGCTCCGACGAGGAAGTGCCGCCACGCCTTGAAGGCTGCATGAATGGCCAGCAACTCCCTGTCCCAGATGGTGTAGTTCTGCTCCGACGTGCTGAGCTTCCTGGAGTAGAATGCGCACGGTCTCCAGTCCCCTTGCGGATCTTGCTGCAACAGGACCGCCCCCACCGCTCTGTCCGAGGCGTCTGTTTCAACCCTCATCGGTTTGCTGGGGTTTACGTGTAGCAGCTGTTCTTCGGACGCGAAGAGACGCTTGAGCCTCCGAAAGGACTGCTCCGCCTGGTCCATCCAGGTGAACTTCTTCTTCTTGGAGCTGAGGGTGTCCGTGATGGCCGCCGTCTCCTTCGCGAACCCCTTGATGAACTTGCGATAAAAGTTGGCGAAACCGACGAACTTCTGGACCTCCTTCCGGTTGCGCGGGCTCTTCCAGTCCAACACTGAGCGGACCTTGGCGCTGTCCATGGCAAGTCCCTTGTCGGACAGCTTGTAGCCCAGGAAATCCACCTCTGTCGTGTCGAACTGGCACTTCTCCAGTTTGGCGTAAAGTCTGTGCTCCCGTAGTCTCTGCAGGACCTCCTTGACGTCCTCCTCGTGCGCCTCCTGCAATTCCAAAAAGATCAGGATGTCATCTAAGAAGCAGACGCACTTCTTGTAGAGGAGTCCCGCTAGCACGTGGTGCATGAAAGCTTGGAAACAATGGGAGCCATTTTGGAGACCAAACGGCATGACTCTGTATTCATAGGTTCCTAAAGGCGTAAACATGGCTGTCTTCCACTCGTCGCCCTCCCGCATGCGTATAAGGTTGTAGGCCCCTCGTAGATCCAACTTGGTGAAGATCCGTCCCTTCCTCACCGTTGCGAGCAGGTCGTCAATTTTGGGCATGGGGAATGCTGTGGGCTTTGTCCTGGAATTGATGATTCTATAATCCACTATGAGCCTCCGTTCGGGCGTGTCTCTCTTCTTCACGAAAAACACGGGACTGCCCCCCCACTGCTTTGGATTCCCGGATGAATCCCCGCTTCAAATTGCGATCTATGAACTCCCTGAGTTCTTGCATTTCGTCTTCAGACATGGAGTACAGTCTCCCAGTCGGCAGCGTCGCCCCCGGCAGGAGGTCAATCTTGCAGTCGTAGGGCCTGTGGGGAGGCAGCTTGTCCGCTTCCTTCTCGCAGAAGACTTCCAAAAAGGCCTTGTACTTGTTGGGTACCGCTTGCAACATGCCTAGGTGTAGCTGCGGTTCATCCTCTTGCCCCTCTTCTTCCTGGCAGGTCTGGATGCAGTGCGCTGCGCAGTAGGAAGAGCAGAAGGTCAATTGCCGCTGGTACCACGCTAATGCCGGGCTGTGCCTATCCAGCCAACTCATGCCCAACACTATGGGCGTGTCCGACAGGTGGGTGACGTTGAAACTGATGACTTCACGGTGGTTCCCAATTTCCATCACCAGAGGCAGTGTCTGCTGTACCACCTCTCCTCCCAGTATCTTCCTGCCATCTACCGTGACAACATTTAGGGGCATCGTGGCTGGCAGGAGTGCTATGCGATGCTGCTTGACGAAGTCCAACCCTACAAAGTCTGCATTGCTACCAGAGTCAATGGTAATAGGGACCTCCAGGGTGAGCCCATCGGGCAGCTGGAGTGATGCAGTGAGTTGCACCACTGGTTTGGGTGGGAGGGGGTCTGTGGGCTGCAAAATCTCTGGGGACTGCTTCACTGACTCGCCTGGTTGAGCCCCAGTGCCTCCGTTTCCAACCAGGCTCCTCCGTTTCCCTGGGGCTGCTCCTCCTGCTGAATTGCTCCTTTTACAGTTGCTGAGGCTGCAGTGTGCTTCTGGAGCCTCTGGGGACACTCTTTGGCCATGTGCAGTGCACTGTCGCAGATGTAACACTTCCTGCTCCCTCTAGGAGCCTTCGCCTTGACTGCTCCTGGTGTTTGGGCCCTGCTTGCTGTCTGAGCCCTGGCACCTCCGATCTCCATCGGCTCCTCTCCCCTCCCCAGCGGAGGCGTGGACTGAGCGCGCTCTGTCTCTCTGGGTAGGAAGGGAGTTGTTCTAACTGACGTGTTTGCTCTTCGCCCCTCCTCCCTGCTCCACGGGCGTTCTTCCAGGCGCACCCCAATTGCGAGCGCCCTTTGGACTACTTCTGTGGTGTTTTGGGGTCTCTCCCCCCTGGCCAGCTCATCTTTCACGGCTCCATTCAGCCCCTCCCAGAACAGATCCCTGACGGCAGCTGAGTCCTTCTGCCAGCCCAGCACATTTACTAACCCAAAAAAGCGGGAATGATACTGGCGCACCATCGCTTTTCCTTGCCGCAATCCATGCATTTCCCTTCTAGCCACATCCACATCCACCGTTGATTTAAAGCAAGCGTCCATTGCTTCAATAAAGGCGCTTGAATCTTTGAGGGCGGGGTCATTTTCGCGTAATAAGGTTCGCAGCCACGACTTAGCTTCCCCATGCAGATGAGTGATTATGAAACCCACTTTCTCCTCCTCTTCCCTAAAGTCTTTCCGAAGCAATTTGAGCGCGAAAACTACTTCTGCTCTGAAGTTAGGGTACTGCTGCAGGTTCCCGTCAAAGTGGGTTACAATACTGGCCCCCCTTTTCCCGAGGCCAACTCCCTCCGGCTTGGCTCCCAGCTGCCCCTCCTTTCCCCAACTGTCCCACCTGGCTTGCAGATCCTGGCAGAGCGCAGCTGTTTCTCCTTCCTTTTTCTTAGATGCAGCCAATTCTGCGTAGAGCGCTGAGACTGCCTCCTGCAGTTGCTTCACTTTCTCCTCTGTAGTCATCTTTGCCTATCTTCGTGAGCTTGCAGAGTTTGAGATGGGACTTACTGTCAGCGCTGCCCAAGGTCCCAGCTCACACAAGACCAACGCTGCTTCTTCCTCAAGTAAAAAGGTCTTTATTGAAGTTCAGTTTCATTTCCAGACGCGCAGCGCGCAACGCTACGTCTATGCCTCAGACCGTAGAAGTCCCATCTGAATCTCCTCCCCCCTGACACCAGCTTAAGATTCTAGCCTTACTCCACCTCTTCCTCTGTTCCTTCTTTCTCTGGGTCCTCCTGCTAGTCGGAGTTTCAGCCCTCCTAGATTCTTCTGACGCTGAGTCCCCCGACTCTCCTCCCCCCCTCCTTCGGGCTTTAGGACCTGGCTCCCAATCCGGGTCTTCTGCTGTCCCGCGCTCCTCCACATTTGAACTTGGCGCGCGCGCGCAGCCTCCCACTTTCCTTCTGACCGTTACACTTGTGTCACTGCTCCCTCTTTCGGGGAGGCTAGCTGGACCTGGCCTTCCCTCCGTTTCCCCACTCCCCGATGGGGGCGTGGTTACCCCTGACTCATCTTCTCTCCCCGCTGGAGGAGAAGCTGGTCCTGACTCATGTGACTCTTCCCCCCCACTGTGCTCTGGTGGGGGAACTGGTCCTGATCCTCCGCTACTCCCTTGGGAGTCCCCTCTGGTTCCTTGTTTATGGAGCGTCCCCCCTGGGACTCGCCTCGCCCTTATCATAGGCGCCCCCTCCTGGGAATCTTCTGATTCGCTGGAGAAGCTCATGGAATCTCTCGGGCCACTGTCATATTCCCCTACGCTCCCCTCTGATTCCTCTCCTCCGCTCTCTATTTGCTCTCTCCCCTGCTCTTCTGCTCCTGAGCCTCTGACACTTGTCTTTGTATAAAACTATATCATATCTTGTTCATTTACCGTATTTTTCGCTCTATAGGACGCACCAGACCACAAGACGCACCTAGTTTTTGGATGAGGAAAACAAGAAAAAAAATATTCTGAATCTCAGAAGCCAGAACAGCAAGAGGGATCGCTGCGCAGTGAAAGCAGCAATCCCTCTTGCTGTTCTGGCTTCTGGGATAGCTGTGCAGCCTGCATTCGCTACATAAGACGCACAATCATTTCCCCTTACTTTTTAGAAGGGAAAAAGTGAGTCTTATAGAGCAAAAAATACGGTATATTTATATAATCCAGAGTATGCATGCTTGGGCAAAACAATTTTCCTGCAATCCTTTTCTTATTTTCTGCATGTCTGAAACCTTCATACAAAGACACTGATGCTGCCGAGAAAGTATTTGGACAATTGCTCTGCCATTCAATTCCACCTATGTATTACCTTAATGTTCAAGAAACTATTGAATCAAGTTACTGGGTTCTTGGTTGTTAAAGTGATGTATTGACCATGAACCAGTACCCTTGCCTTTCCTCTAACTTGGTGTGGAGTCTAATTGGTTAAAAATGAGTATGTACTTTTTCAGATCTTCCAAGCCCCAGATCAAAGGACTCAAGGCATGGCACAGGTGACTACTTGGGTAGCAAAGCTGGAAATAGCTCAGTGATATTGAATGGTGCCAGGGGCACAGTGATATGCACTGAATTTTGGACAATGGAGCCAGAGTCATTAGAGTGAGGTATTATAATTGCTTTCTGGGACATTGTTTCTCCTTGTTCCAATTGCATTGGATTGTTTGGAAGGAGAGAGGAAGGCTAGAATTCTTAAAAGCATCTTCACATGGAACATTACAAGATTGATATAAGAATTTCACATTGTGGATATTGCTAACGTAAGAACTGAATAGATTGTATTTCCTGGTCAATCTGCTGGACTCTAATTTCTTGTAATATGTTTGATTTATATGATAAGTTGGTCTACAGAACCACATATTTTGATATGACGCTGAATATCATTAAAAAAAGGATTTTAAAAGAATTAATGATAATAATAATATAATTACATACAGCCTGTTACGTTGTATATGTTGATCAGTCTATATACACCCAACACAGCACAACAAGACATGCTCTGGAAGATGCTAACAGATTTAGAACAATTTTAAAAGAAGACAAACTACAATAGGTGAAGACTTCAATAACTGCAAACAAAGGAACAAATTGGGCACCAATCGGTGAACAAAATCTGCAACCCAATCTTGGCAGAAATATTAACTGAATGGGACCAGGTGAACATCTTGTGGGAAGATGCAGGCATTTACACTCTCCATGGCAAGCTTCTCAGAGGGAAAGCAATCTCCAAAGAGGAAGTGCAAGGTAAAGTAAAAGGCATTCAGACTGCAGTGGTACCTCGTCTAGCACCCGCCTCGTCGAGCGCCCATTCCATCGAATGCCTGCAGCAAACCCAGAAGTACCAGAACAAGTTACTTCCGGGTTCACCACTCGCACATGTGCAGAAGCACAAACTGCTCTGTGCGTGTGCAGATGCAGCGCTTTGTCCAGCATCCTTTTCAACCAGTGACCGGTGCTCCGGAATGGATCCTGGCTGCAAAACGAGGTACTACTGTACTGGGTTTCAAGTAGCTCAGGCACATTCTTTTGCACTTTCATTGGAGCAGAGAGGAGAGGACCTACATACACTTACCTTCTTTGAATCCTTATGCAGCAGTCTAGCATATGACCTGAAGGGTGCCACTTCCCTAATACACAGCAATCTAGTAAATCATGAAGCGGGGAATGCAAGAGGCCTTCAAACTGTATGGGAATCAGAATTAGGCCACACAACTGAAAAGCACAAATGAGAGGGTACCTGGACCACTCTCCTCCTTAAATGACCTCTGCTCACTTACACTCAAGTTCATCTTCCACTGGCACTGGATGCCAGTCTGGTTAGCAAAAGTTAACCCCCCCTTTCCCCTTCATGTTGGAACAGGTGTGGAAAGCTTGGTTCATTTATCCACGTGTGGTGGTCATGCCCCTATGTTAATTTTTTTTGGAATAGAGTATTCTCATTTTATCTGCAATTAAAAGCCAACCACTTTCTCCAAAATCTGTCTTAGAGAAATGTGACATATGGATAAGGATGGCACTGGAGATGGGATTTGAAGGAGGCCCAAATGAAAAGCTTGGATCAGTTTAAAACAGTCTCACCAGACACATCAGATGACTCAAAGGATCCTCTCTCCTTCCCAACAATCTGATGCAATTGGAAGAAGCAGAAACAATGTTCCAGATTCTAATAGTGATGTTAATAGCTCTCAGTAATGACTTTGGCAACATTGTCCAATATTCTATGCATGTCACAATGTCCCTAGCACCATCCAGGTAGCTTGGCTACTTAAGAAAGAACAAGCCAGAAATGCTGATATAGACCCAAAATGGTTTAGCTGAAAGAACTTCTAAATGCGTAAATCAAATTGTTAATAAGTGCATTTAGCCCCTATGTTAAAAATATTTGGAATAGTGTATTCTTCACTATTTTTTTTTTTTTTTTTTACCAATGCTTCTGTGAACCAAGTTAGAGCCCACACTGAGTTATAGGAAAGGCAGCAGTAGTGGTTCATAGTCAGTATATTGCTTTATCCATCAAGGAACTAGTAACTTCCCATAGTCCCTTTGACATTTAGGTAACACAGATATGAACCCCCAAACCTCTGTATAGGGCTGTAAATGTCCCATTTCAGAAACATTCCAGTTCCAAAATTATAGTGCAACCACTAAAGAGGTCTAGCCCCTCACATTCATGCTCCTAGATTAATGTATGGAACAGTCAGACAGTAAGCCATGCTGTCACATCTATAAATACACCAATGAGACCAGCAACAAAACATTGGCAGTGCTGCTCTTCCTCAGAAAGGGCGTTCTCCCCCCCCCACCCCACTTTTCATATTTCTAGTTCAGCTGACACGCAACATTCTGGGGCTACTGACATGCTCAGTCCTCATTGGGCTGTTTGGAATTTGCTGTTGTTGTTTTCTTTGCTCTTTCTTCGGCTTTTCATTGTTTGCTTAAGATGTTTTGTACTTCTGCACAGCAACTAATGGGACATGGAATACTGTAATTTCAGAGTTTTCCTTAGGCAGGGGGAAGTGGATGTTGCACATCTACAGCCATTTTAGTGTGACAGCAAAGTGTTGCACTTTGATATGGACACATCCCTAGCAGATATATCCAAGTGCATGTATTATATACCTCTACTTTCTCCAAAGTCTAAACTGTGAAGTTGAGATACACATATTGATTGACTTCATTTTAAAGCCTTTCTCTCATGCGCTTGAGTTGTGGGACTTTGCTTTAAAACATTTCTCAATAACTCCACATTCCACCACTGTAGGACCATGTAAGTTCTTAGAATACTGTGCTTAGAACACAGTAAAGTGGGTTTGGTGCCCTGGTTTGGCACAGGAACCCAGATGGTTGCAAAACAAATAAAAGATTAGAGAAACATATTTCCACTTTTAGTGGGAGTGCCATTAAGTGGTAGAATTATAAGAAAGAGCATTTCAGGAGATGAATTCAATTGCTACACAGGATCACTTGCCAATCCCTTCTCTAGCCTCAAGATCAGGCAGTCACCCTCACTGTACTCTTTTTGGCCCTTGCTAAAAACATTCCTGTTCAGACAAGCCTACTCAGATGCTTGCAAAAAAATTATGATCTCTTTCAGCATTTTATATACGTATGTTTTAGAGTATGATTGTGAATTCATTGCGATCTTATTGTTATCCTTTCTGCAAACCCCTTTGATGATTTTCACAGATAAGCAGTGCATACATTTAATGAAATAAATAAATTGTAAATAAAATAACAATGCTGGATATCTGGGATGGAATATAAAATAGAGAAAGAGCTGTAGTTAAGAAAAATGTGGGAGTGACTAACGAGGCTTGGTTTATCTGTGCAAGTATCTGGGTAACTGACAATGTTTTTCCGAAAATAAAATTAACTTTTTCTAATGTTTTTCTTACTATCAGAATGGCCATTCAGTGTGTCAATGAATGTCTAAGTTGCACAGTCATTTTCAAACTTCTGGCTGGCACTTCTGAATGATTTTCCCAGGGCCTCTCATTACTTGTGTATTTGCCTTGGGTTGTTATATTTTAAGAAATGTAAGCTTCTTACCACATAATTAATTGATACATCATATAACCCAGTGGAAGACAAGTTTTTCAAATAATTAAAATGATAATCAGAGAAGAACCAGGTGACATAACAGGGATATCATATTGTTGAGAGACTGTCATAGGCAAGTCTAGACTGTCATAGGCAAGTCTATTGACCCAACATATTGGAGGAATATTTAGACTAAACTATCTATGAAGATAAGGGACGCGGGTGGCGCTGTGGGTAAAAGCCTCAGCGCCTAGGGCTTGCCGATCGAAAGGTCGGCGGTTCGAATCCCCGCGGCGGGGTGCGCTCCCGTTGCTCGGTCCCAGCGCCTGCCAACCTAGCAGTTCGAAAGCACCCCCGGGTGCAAGTAGATAAATAGGGACCGCTTACCAGCGGGAAGGTAAACGGCGTTTCCGTGTGCTGCGCTGGCTCGCCAGATGCAGCTTTGTCACACTGGCCACGTGACCCGGAAGTGTCTGCGGACAGCGCTGGCCCCCGGCCTCTTAAGTGAGATGGGCGCACAACCCTAGAGTCTGTCAAGACTGGCCCGTGCGGGCAGGGGTACCTTTACCTTTACCTTTATCTATGAAGATGGTCTCAGCCCAAAATCAAGAATTTGCACTAAAAAGCATTTCTAAGAAAAATGATAGTTCAATGCTGCTTTGCATGCAGAAGACCCCAGATATGAATCCCCAAACCTGTGTATAGGGCTGTAAATGTCCCATTTCAGAAACATTCCAATTCCAAAATTATAGTGTAACCACTGAAGAGGTCCAGCCCCTCACATCCATGTTCCTGGATTAATTTATGGAACAGTCAGACAGTAAGCCATGCTGTCACTTCTATAAATACACCAATGAGACTAGCAACAAAACGTGGGCTGTGCTGCTCTTCCTCAGGAAGGGCGTTCTCCCCCCTCCCCCCACTACCCCACTTTACATCTTTCTAGTTCAACTAACACACAACATTCTGGGACTACTAACATGTTCAGTCCTCATTGCACTGCTTGGAGTGTGGGTGTTTAGGTGTTATTGTTTTCTCTGCTCTTTCTTCTCCTTTGTTTTGTCTGTTTAAGATGTTGTGCACAGCAGCTACTGGGACATGGAACAGTGAGGTGCATATCATCTGCCTTCATGTCATGTGCAAATGCTTCCCAACCCAGGACATTTGCTCAATCAATTTGCAGGTGACAGTTTCGTAATTACAGAGTTTACTTTAGGCAGGGGGATGGGGTAGTTACACGTCCACAGCCATTTAAGAGTGGCAGCAAAGTGTTGCAACCACCTTTGATTCGAACAACAAGCCTTTTTATTTCATTTTTGTAATTTCATTTAAAGGCCTATTTCTCACATGCATATATTGTTGGTCTTTGCCTTCAAACATCTATCAATAACTCCACATTCCACTCCCGTAGAACCATGTAAGTTTGGTGTGTGGGATGGGTTTCTGATAGGTTGGCTAGTCTAACACCCTATCCAATGCAGAAAAGCAAACATTAGAGAATATCCAACAGATCACTGTGAAGCCTATTCTTTAATAGCTCCAGATTTAGGACATATGGATGAGATTCATACTGAAGATGGGGTTCAAAGCAGCTGTAAGGCATTAGCTTGGTTCCATTCAAAACAGTGTGGCTAAGGGAAGCCATCACGAAATTATTATAATTATATAATCTGACCAAACAGATCAAGTGTCACAAATTATCCTCTCTCTTTCACAATGATCGTATGCAATTGGAACAAGGAGGGTCAAAGTTCTAGAAAATGATTTCATCAGGTCTCAGTAATAACTTTGGAGTCATTGTCCAATATTCATGGCACAACACTGTGTCCCTGGAACCCATCAGTACCCCTGAACTATGTCCAGCTTTACCACATGAGCACTTACCTGAGCTGTTCCTTTAGGCTTTAGCTACATTTTGATCTGGGCCCTTGGAGACCAGAACTTTGCCCTGGGAACTAACTTTGTACTCCCAACAAAGTTGGACCCCACACCAAGTGAGAGCAAAGATGGAGGTACTGGTTCATAGTCAACATATCTCTTAATCCCTCAATAAACTAGTTCCCATGGACCTTGGATATTCAGGTAATGCATAGGTGGCATAGAGACCAAAGGGGTAGAGACAAAAGTTATTAAAATGTATGAATCAGGCAGAGGGCCTTCTCGGTAATGGCACCTACCCTGTGGAATACCCTCCCATGAGATATCAAAGAAATAAACAACAATATGACATTTAGAAGACATCTGAAGGCAGTCCTGTTTAGGGAAGTTTTTAATGACAGATGTTTTAATGTATTTCTAACCTTCTGTTGGAAGCCACCCAGAGTGGCTGGGGAAACCCAGCTAAGATGGACGAGGTAGAAATATATTATTATTATTATTATTATTATTATTATTATTATTATTATTATTATTGGATATAATTGAAAAAAAACCCCATAATGTAACAGTGCTGAAAGGAAATAAACAATGAATGCATTAAATGCCATTCTCTGGCCATTTACTTGATATCAAAGTATCTAAGCAATGTGTTATCAGGAGAATCACCACAAATCTGGATGTTGCCACCTTCTTGATGCTTTAGTTGAAGATAACCACACTTTGGATTGATGCTTCCATACAAGAACATAGGAGTGTTTTGTAGTGACGGAAGTCCAGCCATCATTAAATGGTGCACAGCATAGAAAAAAGACACAGAGAGCCAGCAATATTTTCAGGACAGGATGAGCAGCTCCTTCGACCACTCTCCTCCGATTTTATTCTCCTTTGTTCCCCTCTCCCGCATGGCCATTTGCCAATGTCTCACGTTACCTCATCCGGTCATGGCTTTTACTACACCCATCACCATATAAGGTAATCACTGCCCCGAGGAAACACAACTCCATATAAGGTCAATGCATTCTATACATTGTAAGGCACAGAGTGCTGGTCAGCTGAGGTCAGGGGGCACCCTGCAGTATTACAAGCCTCTGCCATGGCTTTATGACTCCCACATGCCCTCTTTCTTTATTTTATTAATCAGAGTCATATATGTCATTACCAATACGGTTATATCGAGCGCGATAGGTGACTCTTGTGAGGCCGGAAGCAGGCTGCTGACGGGAGAACCATGCAGTACATATAGAGATTAAAGAAGGAATACATTGTATACAGCAACACAAAATAACGCAAATAACTACTATTAGGATCACTAAAATCAATAAATGTCGAAGCCAACTTCCATCCGGAAGCCAAGAATATAACCATGCCCATGGATCAACGGAAGGAGAGGGGGCAAACGGATTGTGGGCTACCATGGTTTCCATATGGTCGATCGTCGCAGATATGCTGACATTATTATCAGGAATAAACATACAACAATGAGAATGAACAAGAGCACAAACCCCTCCTTTTGAGGCTAAAATGACATCCAAAATACAACAATTCTGTAAGACCACCTCTCTCATTGCAGACACCTCCTGGTTGAGATTCTTCAAAGCTTTTGTGGTATCATTGAATAATCCTTCAGTCCAATTTGCTAGCCGATGGAGGTCCCTATAGTTCATTGCTGCGCCCACTGAGGGCAGCAAGGCCCGAGAGATCTGGGTACCGATATATTGATTTATGGGTGAATTAACCTCCCCACGATTTCGTAGTCTAAGAGAAGATGGTAACTTATCAACCTGATACAACAATGGAACCATGATACCCAAGGTACATGTGCCTGTGAGGTTTCGAGGAATGGCTTTGTATGCTTTTTCGCCACAAAGCAACCATAACTCTTTTTGGAGTAAATAGCTGATATTACTACTCTACCAATCAAAGGCTTCAGTAAATAAAGAACTGATATGAAATTGCTCATCTGCGGCATTTGCTAAGCCAGGGATAGAAGAATTCAGACTCCAATTTGCATGGTAGGTTTCTTGTCTAGTTTTTAGCCATGCACTGGTATCGCTCCTATAGCACTGAGATTGGTCACTGTATGTTCCTGTAAGAGAACAAGAGCTATTAAAAGTGAAATTCAATGTATATTGACAGTTTGGATATATGCCCCATGATTCTTTCCCCTCTTAAACTTTTTAAAAAATGGGGGCAGGCTCATGGAGGGTCAATTGTACTGGAGGCCAAAAAGATTGCTTAGGGGATATAACATTTGTAAATTGAAAGGATCCATTGACAGGCACACCATGAAGCATTATGCCTGAATGATGGGCAAAAGGGGGCATATGCATACACAAAGACTCTCCTCCCTGGAAGAGAGGGGAGTGGTTGTGGGCGGAACCCCTTGGCAGGCACCCAACCAGGTGCCTCAGAGGGGGCGTGTTCAGCAGCCTTTTGCTGCGGCGCCAGCCTCTCCCCGGCCTCATTCTTCGCCGCCATCTCATCGCGAGTCAGGATAGTCGTCCCGTCTGTCTGCCCAGCTACGACGACCACGTGGATCCAACTTTGAAGAGGACCCTTTAGCAGAGAAGTTTCCACCTTCTTTTCTGTTTGTCTGCTGCTGTCCTCTCTACTATTGTTTCATTTGTGTGGGATAGGTTTTCTGTTGCAGCCAGTTGCATTGCATGAGCCTCGCTTTCCTTGGCGTTCCTTTCTGCTCCGTTCCTTTCTGCCCCCGGCTGCTCCGCTGCTAAACAAGGCGTTTGAAGCAGCCTGACTTGTAAAACACCACTGTCTGTCTCTTTATACGTTCTACTTTCCCTGCTACTTAATTTGCCTTTGCCTTAATTGGAACCTAAAATAAGCGATTGGGTGTTTCTCCCTGCCTCCAATCCGGCGCCGGTGCTAACGAATTGATTTCCTAAAGCTCCTCTGACTTTAAATTGGACACGCTGCGTGTGTGTGTGCGTGGTGTGTGTGTCTTCAGCACCGCTGTGCTGCTTAGGGGAGGAATCTGGGGGACTTCCTGTGTGTCATTGGGTGCTCATAGCCGCGCTCTGGACGGTACTCTGCTAATTTGGGCTTAGAGTGCATATTACCCACGTGGTTAGTGTGTGTCTCCGGCAATTATTCCCTTTCCCAGTTTAACATTCGGGTCGCGTTGTCTCTTTAAATTGCTCCTTAAGCGGCTCGTTAAAGCACTGGTGTTGCATTGTGATTTTGTAGATGTGGGAAGGGTGAATATGATACCTCTGTATTAGCTACAAATTACGTGGCCCTGGTTGAGCGGATCGGTGAACTGCTTGCCTTCCCAGCCCCGGACCATCCTTAAGACGGTCGCTGTGTGTGTTCCGCTGGTGTCTGCGTGTTTGCTTTGAGTGTCTGCTGGCAAGAGGGTCGATCTTAACTCATCCTCCTCTACTGGTCTATTAGTGTTTTGAACACGTGGTCAGGGCGCTTTTGGGGGCAACTTTTCTCCTTTCTGCCTTAACAAATTTTATGCTGCGTTCATTATCCAGGACCAACACGTTGGTGTGATTTAGGAGATAGTTGAGGGCCGATTCTTTCCTTTGCGCAGCAGCCACCTTCTGCCTCCATTGCCTTTCTTTGGCCCTCTCCCCTCTCTCCCACGCCTCCGCCCTTTCAGGGGGCGGCTGCTCCTTCCAAACTTCCTTGCAGACTATTGCTATTGCCCCATTTTTGCTTCTTTATTGCTTTAGCTTTAATCCTTCCCTGTGCTCCGAGCTCCCTCACTCCACCCCCCTCTGCTTGGTTTAAAAGTGGGTATTTATTTCCGTGTCTGCCTGGTGATTCACTCAGTTGTTGCCATAGAAACGCTATCACTGTTGCCCCATAGTAAGAAAAGCTATTGTCACGCGGGATCAGGCAAGCGTCAGTACACCACCAAGGGGTGGGGGAGTGCCTCCTTCTTCCTAAAATGCAATTCAGCGGGGGTATGGGTCCTGTTATGTGGATATAAAAGATGGTTAAGTACAAAAAGAACCTGGTGGACTGCCGAAGGGATATCTGCTGTTGGTATGCTTCGGCCGCCAAGCTGCTTAAGCAATAGTGTTTTGAACGTCAGGTGTGCTCTTTCCACTATAGCTTGCCCTGTGGAGTTAAAGGGTATACCATGAGTTAATTTCACATTCCACAACATATAAAATTCTGAAAATGTTTTTGAAATATATGCTGGACCATTATCAGTTTTGATGCGCGCAGGTTTACCCATGACTGAGAAACAGCGAATAGTGTGCTGAATGACATGCCGAGCTGTTTCCCCCCTCATGGGCGTAGCCCATATGAATCCAGAGTGGATGTCCACCGTGAGGTGAACCTTGGAGAGTGGAGCCAACACAGGCGTGTGTGTGACATCCATCTGCCAACACGCCAATGCAGATGTGCCCCTAGGATTGACAGCATCAAAAGGAACGGCCAACTGAGATTTAGAACAAGAAGCACATTGGGAAACAATATCCCTTGCTTGGGCCAAAGGAATAGAAAACTGCTTTGCCAATGCTTTCGCAGGGAGGTGAAAGGTGTTATGACATAGTACAGGATCAGAAAAGAGAGAAAAGGCAGAAATGTCCCTCAACGCTGCATCTGCTCTTGCATTGCCCTCTGCTAAATACCCTGGGTGCGATGTGTGGGAGCGAAGATGTGCAACATAATAAGGGAACTCTCTGTGCTGAAGTAAGGCCTGCAGGGCAAGAAACAATGAAAACAAGTCAGAATCCAAGGAAGGAGTTATATAAGATATTGGTAAAACCGTAAAAATGTGATATACATACTGAGTATCCACAATAAGATTGAAAGGTTGATTAGGAAAGGATTGAAAGGCAAGAATCACAGCCGCTAGCTCAGCTCGCTGAGCAGAAGACTGTGGAGGGGTAAATAAACATTTCCATTTTCCTCCCTCCTCCCATGTCACTACCCCCCTACTTCTTGTTCCATCCGTGAAAAGGGTCAATGCAGAGGGGAGAGGTGTGAGAGATAAGGGGGTTGCCAAAACATAGGTGACCTGTTTCAGAAATGTCAAACGGTCATCCTTTGGAGGGTTAAAAATGATGACACCTATAAAATCAGCCAAAGCGATTTGCACGGCAGCATTAGTTATGAATAAGTGCTGCTGTTCAGTCTGTGAGAAAGGCAAATAAATTGATGCAGCATCATAACCGCTCAAGGCCATGGCACAAGAACGTCCTTTAATGACAATGTCTGATGTGGATTCAATTACTGAATAAATGTTTTTTTTGGAGGGGTATGTGGTAAATGTAACCATTCTATAATGCAGATAGTCTTCTTCTTGTCCGTCTGAGCATGTAAAATTCCTGTTGGCAACAATGGTGTAGCAAACACTGCCAGATGCAGCTCGTGTGCAGAGGCTTCTGTGATCCTGTCAACGAGAATACATCGCAGGTGCTGATTAACGGTTTGTAATGCAGTGATCATTGCCGAAGTGACCTGGATTACATCTGCTGGATCCTTGTGTCCTGCGAGCGCTGAAAACAATGGTGATAATGTGCTGGTAGGTAATGCAAGGAAAGAACGAGCCCAATTCAAATGCCCAAGAAGTTGTTGTAATTCCACAAGCTTCATGCTTGAAGGGATAGTCAATTGGGGAACAATAGGCAGCGCTGCTTGTGCAGAGACTTTATGTCCCAAGTAGGTGGCGGGCAACGTCAATTGAATTTTTTCAGGCGCTACGCAGAGTCCCGCTTCCGCTAATGTGGCAGAAAGTTCTTGAAAAATGCCAGGCGGGAGTTCCTTTGCAGCGATTAAAATGTCATCCATGTAATGATAACATATGACCTCTAGGTGGCGCATGCGGAAAGGTTTCAATGCTTCACCCACAAAATGTTGACAAAGTGTAGGGGAATTCCGCATGCCTTGAGGCAGGACAACCCACTGATATCGCTGGGTGGGCTGCGAATTGTTATATACTGGCAATGTAAAAGCAAACCGTTCCCTGTCTGCTGGAGCTAGTGGGATAGAAAAAAAACAGTCCTTTAAATCAATCACCGCCAACTGATATTCTCGTGAGAGCATATTTGGATTTGGCATGCCAGGTTGTAAAGTTCCCATTGGCTGTATTTGTTCATTATTTTTTCTCATATCCTGCAGAAGACGCCACTTCCCTGATTTCTTTTTAATAACGAAAATTGGGGAGTTCCAGGGAGATGTGGACGGTTCAATGTGGCCAAGGGTCAATTGTTTAGAAATAAGCTGGGCCGCCGCTGCTGATTTTTCTTTTGGTAGAGGCCACTGTTCTACCCATACTGGGGTAGTGGTGATCCATCATAACGGCAGTGCCGTGCGTGGAAGTGCAGGGGCGGCCCTTAGAATAAATTTGACTCCAATTTGGTGTCTGCAATAGCCAAAATATCGCGCCCCCATAAGGAGACTGGAATGTCCATTATTAACGCATAGAGGGTGATCTGAACCCCACTATCGCTTTGGATGAGTATTGAGTGGAGACTGTGCCGTGCCTGTGATTCACCTCCCACACCAATAACTTGTGTGGCTGGACAGGTGGGCCAACTGGATGGCCAAGCAGATTTTGCCACGACTGTTACATCCGCCCCTGTGTCCAGAACTCCCTCAATGCATCGACCTCCCACTGTCAGAGACACAGAAGGGCGCGAGGCTGTAATGTTCATGGCTGCTGCAATTAGGGGTGGTTGTTCGGATGGGGGGGAAATGATAATCTTCGCCACTGAAGTATTTGACTGTATTCTGCAAGGACGATCCGCATATAGCGTGATCTCAGGGAAATTCACATATGGTCCGTGTGTTAGCATCGGTACCGCATGAATTCCTGCTGCTTATGCAGATAATAGCGGCAATACCAGACAAGTGGCATGATTGTCTAACCCTGCTTCAGTGAGGACATGAGTCTTTAAAGGGCAGAAAGGCAAATGGAATTCCACGTCCTGAGTCAGGCGAAGCTGTGGTGCTGTTTCCCTGGACTCCAGGGGGTCCCCTATTGATTTGTCTGGGCCTGGGGAGGGCCTGGTTGCCGGTTTCCCTGCTGTTGTCCTTGCTGATTTCGGGCAGTGTACTGACCCTGCTGTTGGTTTTGGGGAAGCGATCTGCATTGATTGGCCCAATGAAAGCCTTTTTTGCAGATTGGACATTTGGTAGAAGGACACCTAGGCTGTTGCGTGGATCTACATTGCGCCTTAAAGTGTCCTGGTTTGCCACACTGGAAACATGTTTTATCGGTGGCTACAGGCTGGTTTTTATTTAACGCCGCCGCCAACAAATGAGCCTTATGGGTGGCTGTACCTACAGACTGACAAATGCGAAGCATGGCTGCTGTGTCTGTGGTAGGATTGTGTATTATCGGTCGCAATGCAAGTTTACAATCCTCATTGGCATTTTCAAAGGCCAATTGTTTGATAATTATTTGTTTGGCTTCAGGATTTTCAATTTGGCGACTCACTGCTGTAAACAGCCTGTCCATAAAGGAAGAATATGATTCTCTTGCCTCTTGCCTGATTGAACCCCACCTAGACTGAATACTGGGTTCCGGGATTTTTCTCATTGCTTGTTTAGCAGCAAGAGCGGTGTCCCTCAATAAGATTTGCAGCAGTGTGGCTTGCACTGAAGCCTGAACAAAGGGGCCACGCCCCATCATGGTGTCTAGGACGTCTGCGAGGGTAATATTTGGATTATTTCCCCTGATTTGTTGTAATAAAGCCGGAGCATATGCACGGCAGGCAGTTTCCCATTCGTGGGCAAACAATACACCCGCTGATGGAGGTAACACTGTATGGGCCAAAAGCTTGATGTCATCTGGAACCAAGAGCTGGGCTAATGTGGCTTCCAAAAGCGCCTGCGTATATGGGGCTTGGAGTCCATTTGTCCTTACTGACAATTGCAGCTCTTTCAAGATTTTAAAGTCAAAAGGTTGGTGTTGGGCTTGAGTTCCTACCGGAGCGCCAGCAGGGGGCACTATAATGGGAAATGCCACAGTATCCTGAATTAAGGAACAGGCAAGGACTGCACATTGAAAAGGGGTGGCTGGTTCTGTCAATGAGACAGTAGGATCATTGCCAGCCAGACCACGGTATTTTTGCAAGATTGGATCCTCTGGTGAGGAACTATAGTCCAGAGGCTTGGGGTCTGGTGGTGCTGGCAAGGTGAGTGCCGGAACAGACGGCATCACAGCAGGCTGGACTAAAGAAGCCGGAGGTGATGTTGGCAATACAGCCATGGAGATATTTTTTGGTGATAAAGAGCCCATGGCGTAACGAACCTTGCACCATGCATTTAGAATGCGAACACCAATGCTGGGGTGTCCATGAAAATGTGCTCCAATTTTGTCCCAATGTTTTAATTCCCAAGTTCCATCTTGAGGATACCAGGGGGAATGCTCATCGATGGCCAGAATAAGCTGTATCAAATCACCCTCAGGAACTTCCAATTTGTTGGAGGAGAGGAGAAATTTTAAATCTTTTAAACATTTCTGTTGGGGAATAGACAAAGAGCTGCCCATTTTTCTAAAATCAAGATAAAAAGGGATCGACTCACCGGGGATCCGAAGATGATTAGCGCTTGAAACCCTTGCCGGACGTGGTGAGTCGATGATGCCGTTGTGTGAATCGAAGAACCTCACACGGTTTTCTTTTAAAAGCCTCAGACATATTCTTTTAGTCTGCCTCACACGGGGCACCACTTGACGGAAGTCCAGCCGTCATTAAATGGTGCACAGCATAGAAAAAAGACACAGAGAGCCAGCAATATTTTCAGGATGGGATGAACAGCTCCTTCGACCACTCTCCTCCGATTTTATTCTCCTTTGTTCCCCTCTCCCGCATGGCCCTTTGCCAATGTCTCACGTTACCTCATCCGGTCATGGCTTTTACTACACCCATCACCATATAAGGTAATCACTGCCCAGAGGAAACACAACTCCATATAAGGTCAATACATTCTATACATTGTAAGGCACAGAGTGCTGGTCAGCCGAGGTCAGGGGGCACCCTGCAGTATTACAAGCCTCTGCCATGGCTCTATGACTCCCACATTGTAGAAAATCTAAAAGAAGAACAAATGTTTGAAAAATATGAATCGTTATGCGGTAGCTGGTGAGATTGCAGAAAGAATGGCATAGTTTGATCGTGTGTAGCTGTTTGGTATGTGGTGTATACACCCACACCCACCACATTCATTTAAGAAAACCAATAAAATATATATTGTTGAAAAATGGTTCAGGTTCCAGAAAACAAAGGTTTCCAGGAAATATAATGCATATAGATGGGGTTGTTACTGAAGATGGATAGAGAAACAGGTGTAAACAAGCTTGATCCAATTAAAGGCAATGTGGCTAAAAGCAAGCAGATCAGATGATTCAAAGTATCTTTACTCTTTCCCGACAATATGATGCAATTGGAACAAGTAGGAGTAAAACTGCAGAACCTGATTTCCTCAGCTTTTGGTAATCCCTTTGGAACCAATTTACAATATTCACTGAATATCACTCCTGAAGGAACTAAAAACCAAATTTAATTTAATTAAGAAACTACAGGCAGTTGAAGATTTTATATTGTTCTGGTAGAGAAGCATTCCCCCAGACTCCGATGCTCATAAGACAGCCACAGACTGTGGCTCCCCAACAACTGAGCTTTAATAACCACAGTAATCCCTGTCGCTAAGGACCCAATAAAGAACTCATGCAAAGTTTATTCTTTTTATTACACAAATCGTGCTCATAAATTTGAGACCCTCAAATTTAAAGGCTGTGCAACTGAAGACTGTTGTGCCCTTAACGGAAGAAGCTTAGAATATGGTGAGGTGACACTCCCTAGAATTAAAGCAAAATGCTCCAAATCTGCCCTTTCCTCAAATCATATTTGTTTATGCATGTGCATCTTTTACCACCAATACATTTTCCATTTTAGGCAGTCATTAAGGTGGCACTGTACAACTTGGGCTTGGATTTGGGACTCATTCTTTTCATATTGGTGAAGCATCTACCATGACTCACCTAGGTTTTTCTGATCAACACTTGAAGGTGGTGGGGCAGTAGCACTGAAGGCTATTTTAAATTTACTGTTGTCCCCTAGGGGGCAAGCTGGGACCTAATACTTGAAATGCATTATGTCTGGAGGGAGAGATACAGGGTCCTTATCTGTGGTCACAGCATGGTGTTTTGGGGCCTATCTGCGGGCTTCCAACTTTGACACACAACTGGGATTGAGCCAGTTGATTTCACTTGGGTGGCTGGGCCACAGCGGCATGCGTTATGACTGGTTTCCTCCCTTTGTTGATACCTGGGCAGCAATTATCTGGGTCTGCTGGGGTTATCTGGGGTTAAACTGTATAGGCCAGATGGAGTCCATTTGATGGATGTCAGCTAGGACATCTTCCTACCGACCTGTAGAGGGAGCTGCATGGGTGAGGAAAGGGGACTAAACAGAGATTTCTCCCTTTTCAGTGGTGGTTTACATGCAGGAAAAGAAATTGTTTGGTTTAGCCTGGTGAGCATATTTAGGCACTTTTCAGGTGATGGATTGTTTCCGAGGCTCACTTCTTGTCTCACATATCCCACCACATTGTACACCCCTTGGGTTGATTTTTATTTAAGGTCAAAATAAAAGTGGCTCAATTCAACTCCAGCTTATGGGTCTGCCATGTGTCTATTTTACAAGTTGAAGCCTCAAGTGCATCCATGCAATACAAAGCCAAGATTGGTTAAGAGTGCATCATAAATTAATTACATAGAAAATGATTTCTGAAAAGTATCTGGCACTCAAAAATGACTAATTCAGCCAATTTTGAAATGGAGCTTAGTATTTCATTATGTCCCTCCAGCACTCTTGGACTTCAGTGAAGCATTTGTTCCCAAGTGTTGCCCACAGCATGAATCCTTGGTCTATAAATAGCTCATTGTAAGCCTTTACCTGCAATTGTTCTCTTTCCTGGTCCATCTCTGCTCTGAATCTCCTCATTTTTTGAAAATGATGAAATCACTTCTGACCCCATGCCTCCTCTTGGCACTGCTTTCTTCAGGTAAGTAGGAACCAGTAGAATGGAAATCTTTTCATCTTTAGATGACACTGAAAAGACTTGCTCTTTGGGAGGGAAGGAGAGTGAGGAAAGGAGATCAGCATAATAGAGAACAAATTTTGCTGGGTTACTACGGAGAAGTAGGGGAGAGTCAGCTCAAGAATTTAGGCACTTAAGCCTCGACAGCCAAGTATAGCCTGCTCCAAACATGTATTGATGCAATGGAGGAATCTGATTAACCACACAGTTTCTGGGATACTTGGGTATAGCAAATCTACCTAGATTATACCATTATTAATTAATAAATTATTCATCTCTAAATTGCTTCAACATCATTTACGTACAAAAAACAACAACAAACAAATGAACAAATCTGCATTTTTGTTAAAATCCAGAATGATTAAGATATACACCATAGTTAAAATACGTCTCCGAGCACAATTCAGGTGTTGGTGCTGACCTTTAAAGCCCTAAATGGCATCTCCACCCCCATCATTCTGCCCGGACACTGAGGTCCAGTGCCGAGGGCCTTCTGGTGGTTCACCTGCTGCAAGAAGTCAAGTTACAGGGAACCAGGCAGAGGGTCTTCTCGGTAGTGGCACCCAACCTGTGGAATGCCCTCCCACTAGATGTCAAAGAAAAAACAACTACCAGACTTTTAGAAGACATCTGAAGGCAGCCCTGTTTAGGGAAGCTTTTAATGTTTAACAGACTATTGCATTTTAATATTTTGTTGGAATCCGCCCAGAGTGGCTGGGGAAACCCAGCCATATGGGCAGGGTATAAATAATATGTTGTTGTTGTTGCTGCTATAAAAACCTTTTAAAATATAACCCACCATGATTAAAAGGTTCAGTTTAACAATTCCCATTAAAAAGCTGAGCAGTTATGCTCCACCAGCTTTTTCTGCATCCAACCCCTTACATTCAATTGGGAATTTAAGTCTGATAAACTTTCACTCTTTTCCCCCAAAGCAGTCACAGAAGTGTAGCTGCTTGGAGGTGCAGAGAACTGTGGTTGAGAGTTCCACTTTCCCCCAGTTGCTTTTGACATTTGAGATATTTGCACATAAAGCTTCCCCATTTCATTAGCATTTCAAGAAATCTTCTGCACCCACCTTTGTCTCCTTTCTGCAGTGACTTCTCTGAGCTGTAGATTCTGTGATGTGATTTATACCACAACATGTAAAAGCGATTTGACCCGTATCTGTAAGTCTAATGAAACCTGTTTCTCTGGTGTTAGGCAAACCAATATGGGTGAGTTGAATCTTTTCATTTGCTCTTCGTCATCCCAAGGAATGACTTTTGTGTGCAAATTAACATTATTTATTATTTATGAATTGTATTTATATCCCACCTTTTCTCCATGGAGCACAAAGTGGTGTACATGGTTCTTCCCCTTTGCATGTAACCTTGTGAGTGGAAGTGTCCAAGGTCACTGAGTGAGCTTCATGGCTGAGTGGAGAGTTGAACCCTGGCAGCCTAGGTTCTAATCCAACACACAGCAGCTATCCTCTGTTTCATAAATTTATTCCATCATTGCTTCTGTCTTTGCATTTCATGTGTGCCATGATGCCATTCTGCCCAGAGACCCAGGTCCCCTTCAGTTTCTTACAATGGTTGTGAAACTCAGAGTGCAATGATACTAAGTCATGTATCTTCATAAATTGCATTTTGGAGGGACACATGGGATTATTGTCTTAAAAGCAGATCCAACTTCCTTTTATCTTGAGTATGCAGTGATTTTGGAACACAAAGAAAGGTTGTGTGTCCTCAGCTTCACAACGGCCCCTGGCATTTTGGCTATCTCTCATATTCAGCTTCCACTTATCTCATTGCCTGCAGGCCCTGGAATAAGGAACAATAACAAATAATACAAGATTGTGGGATGTGAGGGCGATCTGGCTGCGACATCTGTCACCCCATTGATCGCCAGGGTTGATTCGGCTGATCTGGCTGGCTAGGCGGGTGTCCCCTTCCTCCCTCACCGCTCCATGTGCATCCCTCCCAAAGCTGCGTGCTCGGTGGAAGAGGATGACCATCCCAGATAGAAGGAGTGTACCGTTCTTCGGTCAAGGGTATACGATAGCTGCGCTCCCCTGCTAGAACCTCCAAACAAGCTCAAGGTCCATTTGTAGGAGAACGTAGGGTAGTCAAGCTTCCAAGACTCCAGACACATCCAAGTAAGGTGCTGCATGTGGCAGTTTGCCATTCTTTTTTTAAAATAATAATAATAATAATAATAATACAAGATTGTGGTATAAAAGTTAGACATAATTTGTCACAATTTGTGAGTCTTAAGCAGTAACAAAGTACACAAAGGCTGACTTGGGACAACTGTGCATAAAGTGAGGTCAGTTTTTAGCATGCAGGGGTGATTGCCCTGGGCACAAAATTGTTAGGGGTGCAAAATTTCAACACTCAGTGAGCTTCCATTGCTTGGCTCCCTTGAAAACAGCTTTTCTATGTAAACCAGGAAGTGACCTTTGCAGACAATGGAATGACTTATCTCTGTGGCTGCAATCTCTTGGGTGATGTGGACACTGTTAGACATTCCGTCTGTATGGCCCCAGGTGCTTGCAACCCATGATATGCCACTGAGTCAGGGAAACCCTCTTCCGTCACCAGAATGCTGCAAATTCACTCTCATCTGATAAATGAGATGCCTTTTTCATCTGCTTTGTCTTTCAGCTAGAGCCTTCCAGACAGACAGATCTAATACACATAGGGGTGTATTATCTGATAGGGGTGGGTGAATTGGTCAATATTGTTTTCTCTCACCTTTCCATTCTTTTCCAAACTTACATTGAATTCTGCACAGTAGATAAATAAATAACATAAAATGTACCAGCATTTAAGAGCAATTATCTCCTAATACAGGGACGCGGGTGGCGCTGTGGGTAAAAGCCTCAGCGCCTAGGGCTTGCCGATCGAAAGGTCGGCGGTTCGAATCCCCGCGGCGGGGTGCGCTCCCGTTGCTCGGTCCCAGCGCCTGCCAACCTAGCAGTTCGAAAGCACCCCCGGGTGCAAGTAGATAAATAGGGACCGCTTACTGGCGGGAAGGTAAACGGCATTTCCGTGTGCGGCTCTGGCTCGCCAGAGCAGCGATGTCACGCTGGCCACGTAAAGGTAAAGGTACCCCTGCCCGTACGGGCCAGTCTTGACAGACTCTAGGGTTGTGCGCCCATCTCACTCAAGAGGCCGGGGGCCAGCGCTGTCCGGAGACACTTCCGGGTCACGTGGCCAGTGTGACAAAGCTGCATCTGGCAAGCCAGCGCAGCACACGGAAACGCCATTTACCTTCCCACTAGTAAGCGGTCCCTATTTATCTACTTGCACCCGGGGGTGCTTTCGAACTGCTAGGTTGGCAGGCGCTGGGACCGAGCAGCGGGAGCGCACCCCGCCACGGGGATTCGAACCGCGCTGAGGCTTTTACCCACAGCGCCACCCGCATTCTCCTGCAGATTTGATTAATATAAAGGTATTGGCAAACCATTTCTCTTAATTCCATTTTTTATCTAATATAGCTGGATTGCATTCAGTTAAGTCCTGCTCAACTGAAATTAATGACCCAAAGATAGCTACACTCACTAATCGCTGTGGGTCTATTGCGTATTGGACTAGCATGGAATGCCACCTGTTTCTATGCACATATTCTTCAATATTTGCATCTTTGTATGCACTGTTTGGTTGGAGTACTACTTAGCAATATCAGAAATAGTGGAATTTGAAGGAAAATTGAATTTTAGTTTATCTATTGCTTCAAGAACTTTGAATTGCTTTACGGTAAAGGTAAAGGTACCCCTGCCCGTACGGGCCACTCGTGTCCGACTCTAGGGTTGTGCGCCCATCTCACTTAAGATGCCGGGGGCCAGCGCTGTCCGGAGACACTTCCGGGTCATGTGGCCAGTGTGACAAAGCTGCATCTGGTGAGCCAGCGCAGCACATGGAAATGCCATTTACCTTCCTGCCAGTAAGCAGTCCCTATTTATGTACTTGCACCTGGGGGTGCTTTCGAACTGCTAGGTTGGCAGGTGCTGGGACTGAACAACGGGAGCGCACCCCACCGCGGGGATTCGAACCGCCGACCTTTCGATCGGCAAGTCCTAGGCACTTAAAAATAAATACATTTGGTAGGAATTAACCAGAATCTTTGCAGATCTTGTGATTTATTTCCTTTTGTTCTTTACAGATCCAAATCTTAAACTTAAATCTGCCATGGGTTGTGTTCTTTCTAAAATTTGCCACACAGGAGATTACAGCACCAGTTCAGCCTACGGTAAATTCCTCCAGATGAAGGTCTTTTGCTGCCATACCGATCAGTGCAATGAGGAAAATGTCCACTGTGAGTATAATTATCTTTGAAGTTTAAAGTCTTATAAAGCCATTACATGAAGTGCTACCTAGTTACAGGCAAAGTATAGCATTTATGTTATTCAGTCAATTCAGACACTGAGTGCAAGTGTTCTAAGGAGTATCTATAGTTGATTCTTAAATCTAAGATATATAGAGTACTGGTATATGATCTCCTCTTAGGAAGCAGAATACTTTAGTCCACCTTACTTACACTGGTCAAATTTCATGGGGGGAAGGGCTCTGGAGGAAGTGGAATAGAAAGAAATATGGGAACTGTTGGATTAGTTCTGCCCAATTTGGGTTCTGGGCCTGCCTACTCCTTGCTTGCATTGAGAGAGAGTGATTTGGGGACTTCTGGTCTTCTGCTGCTTGGAAATGGCAGCGCAGATCGGATTGCTCTGATTAAAGCAACCGGTCCAAAGCTGATAAGAGCAAGAGGGGAGAGTGCCTGGGCTAGGCATCCACCCAGAAAGCCTCACAAAGGTTTGTGAGGTGTCAAGAGGTCCGGCAGAACCTCCGTTCTCCAGCTTATCCCCCCGAAAACCAAGCTGAAAGGCGAGGGGGGGAGCGGTCAAGAGCGCTCCTGGCTAAATCATGGCTCTGCCAGCTGAAGTCACAGGTTGCCACCGAAAGCAGAAGATTTTGCTAGCAACATTTGGAGCTGAGTGAACAGTAAGCAACCAAAATTTCATTTTATTTAATTTCAAAAATTCAGCGAATCTTCAATTTTCTGGCAGACAGCCAACTGCAATGGAAAAATTTGTAAGTGGCTAAAGGAACAATATTGGATATAATCCTGGTGAGATCTTTATTCTTTTTATTTTTGGGGCAACTTAATAGCACTGACCTTGACTTTAAACTTGGAGTTTAAGAGTACTGACCCTGACTTTGAATTTTGAACATGCACCTGATTGGTCCCAAATCAGATGGATATATTTTATTTCAGAGTTTGATAAAGGAATATTAGTTCTCTGGTTTCTGTTTTGGATTTATAATACCTAGATCTTCACAATCTGACCCAAAGCTAAGCAGCTTAACACTCATCCAACTCGGGGAGGGGGGCACTTGAGAAGGGTGAGTGCCTGGAACTAGCTGGAGGGCATATATTGAAAGATGTAATAGGAAGATTGGTGAAGACCAGTGTAAGGAACCTTTCCACTAACTTGGATTTATAGCTACTTTGGATTTACAATTAATTACAATTATTTTGGATGAAATCGGATTTACAATTATTTGGGATTTACAATTACACATGTGTGGCAGGACTCAAGTGGAATTACAGAAAGACTGACCCTGACTGAAGGGAAAAGAAGAGGAGCAAGTATACAAACACAAAGAACCTTGTAACCCTTCTCTTCCTTTTTTCTTTTTTCTCCTTTTGGTTATATATATATATATATATATATATATATATATGGCCGTGAACAGATAATAACTATATTGCCTTTATTTTTCTTTATTTGTTCCTAACCCTTAAGGCTTAAATCTTTATAAACTTTAAAATACGTTGTTCATATTTCTTAACTGCATATTCTTTGTCTTTGTGAACTTTTTGCCATTTATGTTCCGACCCTGTTTGCTCTTGTTAGCAGGCTGAGAACTGAAGCAAAGTCTCAGAGGTGGCCTTGAACAACTGATAAGAGTGGTGTTGAGATTTTATTGCTTTGCCAGTGTTTTGAGAACAGACAGGAAACTGTAGGTAAATAAGGGATTGCAACTTCAACCAAATGCAAAGGCCTTACAGGCCAAAGGGATTCAGTCACGGAAGGCAGTATTGCATCAGAGGTGTCGTTCATTCTGGGAGATTTTAGAAAGGAAATGTTGGCACAAATACAATTACAATTTGATAATGTCAGGGAGGATATAAAGGGGGGAGGTGGGGAAAAAGTGGCAGACAAATTGGATGCCATGGAAATAATGGTAAAAAACCTGGAGACCAAAACTCAAAAAATGGGGGGGGGGGGAATCACTCAAGATGTGCAGGAAGGCCGATATGAGAGGTTTATCAGGTGGACAGGATCAATTTGAATTACAGCTTGCCCTCCATGAATGGATGGGGGAGAGTCAGGACTATCTGGAGGAATCAATAGAGTTGCTACCAAATTCACTCAAAGACAAAGAGCTAGAAAACAACCTGGAGACTGGTAACATTCACTTCTAAGAAAATTAAAGGTGCTATCCTTCAAAAAAGAAAAGAAAAGAAAAAGCTATGAAAACAGTCTCCAGGTTGACAGCAGTCTGGTGGCCATGTACAAGGAAATCCCCCCAATTATAAAACAAAGATGCCAGAGATTCCATTTCATAACAAATGGCCTGAATAAAGCCAACATAAGATTCAGATGGGAATTTCCAGAAGGAATTTTCTTTAAATATAAAGGCCAAAAAATATAGATTGGCAAATGAAGATCAAGTACATGAATTCTGACGGAAACCTGGCAGGGACTTTGAATTTGATAACCCCCACACAGGACAAGGCCCTTTGGGCTCAGCAGGAGGGACAGGTGAACCTGTAATGGGACTAGAAGGAGGGGCAAGGCAGAGATCCAACAGACGAAGCAACAGGAGGGGACATACGTAATTTAAATAATCAAGACAAAGGGGAAGTTTAAAGGTTCAAGGTCAAAACAAACAGAAAAACAAAATGGCAAACTTAAAGGTATTGAGTTGGAATGTAAACATCTTAAATAATAAAACAAAAATAAATTACATCATATAATTCTCAAGCAAAACTTAGCTATAGTCTGCCTCCAAGAAGCACATATAGCAAAAAAAACACCAAAATGTCCTTATTAATAAAAAGCTAGGTAAGGAATTTATAACAGCAGATAAATAAAAAAAAGTCAAAATCTAAGCCCAAACAAATGTTTAAGGATGGTCAAGGGAGAATCATAGTGGTACAGATCGTGGTGCATGGCAAAAAAAAAGTATATTAATAGATTTCCCTATTTCCCTAATGGAAAAAAAACCACAGAATTTTATAAGAAATTAGAGACTGATTTAATGGATTTTGCAAATCAAAAAATGATTTTGATGAGTGACCTGAATGGAGTCATGTCATTGGAAATGGATAGAACCATCAGAAAGAAGGACGCTAAAGAGGGCAGACTCCCAAAAACCTTCTGCAAGATGTTAGATAATTTAAATTTGATGGATATTTGGAGAAATAAACACCTATTAGAAAGGGAATTCACATTCAATTCAAATGTGTATAAAAGCAGCACAAGGATAAATACAAGCTGGGTGGCTAAAGAACTAGAATTGAAGGTAAGGAAAATACAAATAATGTCAAGAACAATATCAAATCATAACCCTGTATTTTTAGAAATGCAAAATGAAACTCAGTCCACTTTCAGATGGAGATTAAATTTATTAGAGGATCAATTTTTTTTTAGAAAAGGCACAAAAAATATTAGGAGATTATTTTGAATTAAACCTTAATACAGCGGTACCTCTGCTTAAGAATGTAATTCATTCTGGAGGTCCGTTCTTAACCTGAAACTGCTCTTAACCTGAAGCACCACTTTAGCTAATGGGGCCTCCCACTGCCGCTGTGCCACCACCACACAATTTCTGTTCTTATCCTAAAGCAAAGTTCTTAATCCGAGGTGCTATTTCTGGGTTAGTGGAGTCTGTAACCTGAAGCGTCTGTAACCTGAAGCGTCTGTAACCTGAGGTAACACTGTAAAGGCATGAAAACACAGGTAGAATGGGATGCAAGCAAAACTATCATGAGGGGACTATTTATTCAGCAAAATACGTATAGAAGAAAATTGAGAGAAAAAAAGAAAAGGGAAATATTAGAGGTACTGATGAAAAAAGAAAAGGAATTCATAGATAAACCAAATAAAGAGTCTACAAAGCAAGCAACAAAATTATTACAAACAAAATATTCAATGATTATTAATCAAGAAATAGAGTGGAAAATTAAAAGAATGAAACAAAAGCATTTTGAATATGCAAATAAACTAGGGAAATTATTAGCATGGCAGCTGAATAAAAATGAGCCAAAAAATATTAGAAATGAAATGAAAAAATCATAGGTAACCCGAAAGAAATCAGGAAGGCTTTTCTTAAATATTTCACATAATTATATAGGAAAGGATGTGAAAAGGGGAAAGAAATAGACGAATATCTGAAAGTCAGTGATTTGCCAAGGATAACAGAAGAAAAATTAGCAATCTTACATGCCCATATAACAACACAAGAAATATTAGATGTAATTAAGCAGACAAAAATAGGAAAATCGTCAGGACTAGATGGATTATCAGCAAAATATTATAAGAAATTGAATAGTCAACTGGTAAGACCATTACAGGATATCATGAATGAAATTTTAATTTCAGGGAAAGTCCCAGAGACATGGAAAGAGGAATATGTAGCTTAATTCCAAAACAAGAGGCTGATGCGTTATCAGTAAAAAAAATTATAGACCGATTTCATTATTAAATAATGATTATAAGTTATTATAAGTTATTTGCCAATAGAATGAAATCAGTAGATTATATACATCATGATAAGGCAGGTTTCCTTCCAGGAAGACAAATGAAGGATAATATAAGGAATATCATTGATATTATAGAATACCTGGAAGTGAGAAATGAAAAAAAAGCAGCATTGATGTTTATAGATGCTGAAAAAGCCTTTGACAATGCCTCTTGGGAATTTATGGGAAAAAAACTTTAAGAAATGAATTTTGGATATAAATTTAGAAAAGGAATTCAGGCCATATATTCAGACCAAAAAGCAAAATTAATTGGTAATTAGGTGGTAACAGAGGAATGTAGAATACAAAAAGGTACAAGACAAGGATGTCCATTGTCACCTTTATTATTTATTTTAGTCCTAGAAGTCCTAACAAGAAACATAAGGACAGATGAAAATATTAAAGGAATTAAAGTAGGGGGAAAGTCATATAAATCGAAAGCTTATCCAGATAACCTGGCAATTACTGTAGAATATCCCAAAGATTCCCTTCCAAAAGTAATAGAAAAAATTTAGGAGTTTAGGCAAGCAGCAGGATTTAAATTAAATAAAAGTAAGACCAAATTATTAGTTAAAAATTTAAGAGAAGCAGACATTGTTAGACTATATGGACTACAACATTATTATGATGGGAGATATGAATGGAGTGGTATCTACAAATATGGACAAGTCGCAGAAACAGGTTGTAACTAAAGATGGCAGACTACCAAAAACTTTTTTTGAATTGACTGACAATATGGACTTGATTGACATCTGGAGAACTAAGAACCCCCTTGGAAGAGAGGGAACATTCTTCTCTGAAGCCAAAATGACATGGACAAGAATTGACCAAATATGGATAACTAGAGGACTGGCACCTAAGACTCGAAAAGTGGAATTTGCCCAAAAACTTGCTCCGACCATAATGCGGTAAAGATGGAGATGAAACTAACACCAATCGGTTCCTTCAGATGGAGGATGAATGACACCTTATTTAGAGATCAAGAGGTTACCAAGAAGGCCCAAAACATCTTGAGAGACTATTTTGAGATAAATTTGAATACTACGGTTAAAAAAAGAGTAATCTGGGACGCAAGCAAAGCGGTCATGAGAGGGTTGCTGATTCAACAGAACGCAAAAAAGAAGAGAATTCAAAATGAGAAAAAAGATAAAATCCTGGAAAAAATAAAAGAAGGAGAGAAGAAATTAAGAGCGAAACCAAAGTCGCAAGAGATTCTGAGAGAAATAAAGTTATATCAAGTACAATATATGAAAATGATAAATCAGGAAGTAGAATGGAAAATTAAGCAGATGAGACAAAAGACATTTGAATCGGCTAATAAATGCGGGAAACTGCTAGCTTGGCAGATGAAAAAAAGACAAAAACTAAACACTATCACAAATCTGGATGTGGAAGGAAAGAACATACAGAATCCATTGGAGATCAGAAAGTGTTTCCAGAGATATTTTAAACAACTATATACACAAGGGCCACAAAGAAAGAGACTGAATTAGACCAATTTTTAAGAACAAATGGATTACAAAAAATCTCTCAAGAAAATAAGATAATGTTGAACCACAAAATTACAGAACAGGAGGTAGAAGGTGCCATTCAGAACATGCAGTTGGGTAAATCTCCAGGGCCGGATGGTCTAACCTCCAAATACTATAGATCTTTGAAAGATTGGTTAATTCAGCCACTAAAGGAGGTTTGTAATAAAATTTGGGAGGGGGAAAAGGCGCCAGAGTTGTGGAAGGAAGCTTACATTACACTTATACCAAAAACTGAGTCTGAAAAGACACAACTCAAGAACTACCGCCCCATATCCCTGCTTAATGTGGATTACAAATTTTTTGCTGATATTTTGGCTAACAGATAAAAAAAGGTATTAGTTGAAGAGATACATAAAGACCAAGCTGGCTTTCTCCCACGTAGACATTTGTCTGACAATACGAGGAATATAATTAATATTTTGGAGAAGCTGCAAGTGAACATCAATACCAAAGCAGTTTTAATTTTTATAGATGCGGAAAAAGCCTTTGATAATATTTCTTGGAATTTTATGAAGAAAAATCTTCAGGGAATGGGGGTAGGCCAAGTGTTTGAAAATGGTATAAGTGCAATTTACTCAGAACAAAAGGCTAAGTTAATAGTTAATAATGTGATGACAGAGGAATTTAAGATAGACAAAGGGACACGACAAGGCTGCCCAATTTCCCCATTACTTTTTATTTCGGTCCTGGAGGTTTTGCTGAATATGATTAGAAGGGACCGTCTGATTAAAGGGATTCAGGTCGGAGCTAAACAATACAAATTGAAAGCTTTTGCAGATGACCTAGTTTTGATGTTACAGGAGCCAGAATCTAGTATGAAAAGAGTATTAGAATTGATTCAAGAATTTGGTCATGTGGCAGGATTTAAGTTGAACAAGTCAAAAACTAAAGTGCTTGAGAAAAATTTTACACCAATTGAGAAAGAGAGGTTTCAGAAGGAGACAGGTTTAACATTAGTTAAGAAAGTAAAATATCTGGGGGTTAATATGACTGCTAAGAATTTAAATTTATTTAAAGATAACTATGAGAAATGTTGGACAGAAGTGAAAAAAGATTTGGAAATATGGTCAAATTTGAAGCTTTCCTTGTTGGGTCGAATTGCAGCTATAAAGATGAATGTATTGCCAAAAATGTTATTTTTGTTTCAGTCATTGCAAATTTTGGACAAGATGGACTGTTTCAAGAAGTGGCAGAAAGATATTTCTAGATTTGTCTGGCAGGGCAAGAAGCCCAGAATAAAATTTAAAATACTAACTGACGCAAAGGAAAGAGGTGGATTTGCCCTGCCAGACCTTAAACTTTACTATGAATCAGCAGCATTCTGCTGGTTGAAAGATTGGCTGCTTCTTGAGAACACAGACATTTTGGACTTAGAAGGTTTCAACAATGTTTTTGGGTGGCATGCATATTTGTGGTACGACAAGGTTAAAGCACATAAAGCATTTAAAAACCATATTGTCAGGAAAGCATTGTTTAATGTCTGGATAAGATATAAAGACCTATTGGAAATTAAAACCCCAAGGTGGTTGTCACCAATGGAAGCAAAGGCTCAGAAAAAGCTCAATATGGATGCCAATTGGCTGAAATATTGGGAAATTTTGGAACAAGATGGAAACAAATTGAAATTGCAGAGTTTTGAGAAATTAAAAGATAAAGTGCGAGACTGGCTACATTATTATCAAATAAGAGAGGCCTACAATTTGGATAAAAAAAATGGCTTCCAGGTGGAAAAATCAAAATTGGAAACAGAACTGTTAGATCCCAAAACTAAGATACTTTCAAGAATGTATAACTTGCTGTTAAAATGGAATACGCAGGATGAAACAGTTAAATCGGCTATGATTAAATGGGCACAAGATGTTGGACATAACATTATGTTTGCTGACTGGGAACAGTTGTGGACCACCGGTATGAAATTTACGGCATGTAATGCCTTAAGAGAGAATATTATGAAAATGATATATAGGTGGTACATGACACCAGTCAAGCTTGCAAAAATCTATCATTTGTCCGATAATAAATGTTGGAAACGTAAAGAAAATGAAGGTACATTCTTTCACCTTTGGTGGACGTGCCCAAAGATTAAGGCTTTCTGGGAGATGATCTATAATGAAATGAAAAAGGTATTTAAATATACCTTCCTGAAGAAACCAGAGGCCTTTCTCCTGGGCATAGTCGGCCAATTGGTGCCAAAGAAGGACAGAACTTTCTTTATGTACGCAACAACAGCAGCAAGAATACTTATTGCAAAGTATTGGAAGACACAAGATTTACCCACCCTGGAAGAGTGGCAGATGAAGGTGATGGACTATATGGAATTGGCGGAAATGACTGGCAGAATCCGAGACCTGGGAGAAGAGTTGGTGGAAGAAGATTGGAAGAAATTTAAATACTATCTGCAGAAACACTGTAAAATTAATGAATGTTAAAATGATGTTGGATTGAAAATAAGTGGTATTAGCAACAAAGTTAACAAGAATATGCAAAAATGAATTGATAACGGATGAAAACATAGAGTTATAAAATGTTAAGATATAGAGTTAAGGTAAATGAAAGAGGGTAAGGATTTGCTGACTTGATTATGTAAATGGGAATACAAAAAGGGGAGGTGTGAGGAGGTCAAAGAAACAAGCAAAGGAGTTTAAAGTTATGAAAAACGGATTTGTTTTTAACTTTTTCTTATTTTTTCTTTGTTTTTTGTATGTTGTTTTTTTTTATTCTTTTTTCATGTATTTTTTCATGTATTTTCTTTTTTCATGTGTTTTTGTATTCATGCTTTTGTAAAACTTTAATAAATATTTCTTAAAAAACAAAAACAAATTACAGATACAGAAACCCATAAAAAAGTTAAGTATTTAACATTTTGGCTCACAACTAGAAATATTAATATTTAGAAAGACAATTATGAAAAATGTTGGAATGAGATAATAAAGGAACCTAGAAATATGTGGAAGAATGAATCTCTGAATAATGGGAAGAATTGCAGCGATTAAAATGTGTGCAGTGCCAAAAATGTTGTTTTTATTTCAGGCAATACCGGTAATAAGTGATATGGTCTCCTTCAAGAAATAGGGAAAGGATATGTCTAAATTTATCTGGGAAGGGAAGAAACTGAGGATAAAATATAAAATATTGACAGATATTAACAGATATTAAGGATTCTCCCTTCCAGATTTTAAACTGTATTATGAGGCGAGCTGTATTACTTGGATTGGATTAAATCAGAAAATAAGGATTTATTAGATTTGGAAGGACATGATAATAGATTTGGCTGGCATGCATATTTATGGTATAGTAAAGGAAAGATACATAAAAGTTTTCATAATCATATAATTAGGAAATCATTAATAAAAGTATGGGCAAAACATAAAATTTATTAGAACAAAAAGCACCCTGGTGGGTGCCCCAGCAGAGGCAATGTCAAATAAAAGAATAAATATGGAAGCAAAATGGCTGACATATGGAGACTTATTGCTGGAAGGAGAAGGGAAATTAAGACTAAAAGAGTACGATGAGATAAGAGATTTTGTTCACGATTGGCTGCAACACTACCAATTAAATGAGATTTTTAAAGAAGATAATAAGAAAGGATTCGGTTATACTATATCTAGATTCCAAAGAGAAATTATAGAGGTTAATAATAAATTATTTTAAAAATGTATACAGTGGACCCTCCGGATACAAACTTAATCCGTTCCAGGGCAGCTGAAAAACCTGCAACCTGAAAAATCTGTATCCAGAGGTGCCGCTTCTGCGCACGCGCATGGTGTGCAGAGCACTTCTGCACATGTGCATGCAGCAAAACCTGGAAGTATACACTTCGGGGTTTGCTGCGTTTGAAACCCGAAGTTTATGTATCTAGAGGGATACATAAGTAGAGGTACGACTGTAATTTATTGTTAGAATGGGAGATGAAAGATGAGGAGGTCAAATTGGTAATGATCAAATGGGCACAAGATATAGGACATAATATACAAATGGAGGACTGGGAAAAGTTATGGAAAGTTAATTTAGAATTTACCAATTGTATATTGTTAAAAGAGAATTATATGAAATGATGTATAGATGCACACCTGAGAAAATGTCAAACATGTTTAGAACACGGTCCAATAAATTTTGGAAATATAAAGAAATGAAAGGTACCTTTTTCCACATGTGGTGGGATTGTAAACAATTAAAAATTATTAGGATATGATTTATAATGAAATGAAAAGAAAGTTCAAGATGACTTTTGTTAAGAGACCAGAAGCCTTTTTATTCGGTATTTTAGGTCAAGATTTGCCAAAAGACAAGAAGAACTTATTCATGTATGCAACAACAGCGGCTAGAATATTATTAGCTCAAAGGTGGAAAAGTGATGAAATGCCAGTGAAAGAACAATGGCAAGAAAAGTTGATGCAATATGCTTAAATGGTGAAGCTGACAGAAAGACTCAAGGATAATAATGACTTTTAAAAAGATTGGGAACCTTTTATGATGTATATACAGAAACAATGTAATGAAATGGACTCACTTTCAGGATTTGACCAAGACACTTACAATCAACAAATATAAACAGAATATATACCGGTAAATATGAGGTTAAAATGTTACGAATAGATCGATAAGGTACAATTTTAATTTTAGTATATAAGGCATATAAAATTATAAGCAGAAGAAACGAATATGTCATAAACCAGAAAGGGAAGTTGGGGGAAGTCGCAGGGGGAGGGGCTAATCTAAAATGTAAAATGCAATTTGAATTTTTGACTATGTTAAAACTTGTTGTTAAATCTTAATAAACATATTTTTTTAAAAGGGGGTGGGTAGGGGATTACCTCCAGGGGAATTCAGCTATTTGTACATTCATGCATGGAGTTTTAGAAACACAGGTTAGATAGCTTGCCTGATGCCCTTATACTGAGTGAGAACTTTGGAAAATCCACAGAGAAAGAAAATGCATGACAGAAGGTGAAACACAAAAACATTATTTAGAGCAAGCACAGCAGACATGTCTGATCTGCCAAGTTGATGACAATTGTAGGACACAATGGGGACGTTCCGAGTCCATCTATGGTCAGACATTACTAGAAGGTGTGAAAACTACTGAAGTAAAGTTAAGAATAGAAAGAGAGGAGGGAATGTGTTGCATTCATAGGCCGACACTGCATTTTTACTTTGGTAGTTGTGAAACGTGAGGATCTTTCTCCCAATGGTCGACAGTGCCCAGCATGCTACAGTCGTGTCAATCTTGGAGGGAAACTTAATTGCCTAATTAAGGGGAATGTTAGCTGCATTGCCAATGAGACCAAGTGTATTGACTTCTACGGTCAAGGAGGACGTGAGTAATATTGCCATTCAGCCAAGGAAATTGTCTCTCTGTCCCTTTCTCACTGCCAGAAAAGCCATGACTGATCTTTCTTTCCTTTTTATATATGTTATGTGTGTATACTTTGGATTTCTTTCTCCAGGGGAAAGGAGGGTCTCTATTCAGTTTTTGGATTCCAAACTATCCCCCCATATGAATTGCATAAGGACTAGAGGGGGCAGACAAATGTACAGCAGGCTCCTCAGGGCACACCTTTTCCCTCTAATGCACAAAGGGCAGCAGAGGTGAGGGATACAAGGGAGGGTGGAGGAAGTATGCTGCATTGGGTGTTTCTCCACCAGGACTGTTTCAACCCACTCACCTTGGCCAAACATTTAAAATAAAGGAGGCTGGGAGGGTACTACCAGTTCACATCTGTTAATCTTTCCTCAGAAATATGTTTCATTGAATTCTGGGTCCTGATGCCAGCACAGCTTCCTAAGTGACATGTGGGTGATTGATACTGGGAGCAGATTTTGCTTTCAAGAAGGACCTGAGCTTATTGACTGTGACTGCAAGCCCTGCTTCTCAAGCAGCAATTCAGAGTGGTTTTCAAAGCTCCCAGCTGTTCTGCTGCTGCAGTAGATTTATCTGCCACATATCATACATAATACGTAAGGCAAAGTGCGGGGGGGGGGGATTTCTGCACTGGGTACCACCTTACCTTGCTACGCCTCTGGTAATAAGATGTCATTCTAAGGCAAGTGGGTGTAGCGATGGTAAAATAGTCAAATTTGGCCACCTGCTGGGTTTAATCTGGTACACAGGGTAAGGTTCCAGAGGCATGCACTCATGATATCTGGCTGCCAGCACACTGGGCTTTCATACCCACCATCATGCAAACTCATTCAAACCTTATGCCTTTTATTTCCCAGATCCTTTTCAAGTTTGGGAACTGAAATTCAAAGGCTGTGCGACTGAAGACTTTTGTAGCCTTAATGGAAAAGGTGTTAGCGGTTATCAGTTTCCATTCTTTAAGACTAAAGCCAATTGCTACGATGCTGAGGAACCCCAAAAGTAGCAGCAGAAGAAATTGGGAGCCTAATGGTGAAAGGAAGAGCTCAGGCCTTATGAAATTTCTTTTTCAAAATTGGTGAAATTCATCATGAAAAATAAACTCTTCTGGCACTCTTCTGTATTCTGTATTCTGTTTTTATTTTTTATTTTGACAAGTACTAATCATAAATAAATAAGAATAAAAATGTGCACCCCAGCAATGAGACCATTCCATTGTAACTATCCAAAGTCCCAAAATTTCAACACCACTTGCGATAGTTTGGCCCCTTTCTGTTTCAACAGTACAAATTCTACAAACACCTTCCATATCTCCTCAAAATCATTTCACCTGTGATTCCCCGTTTTACCTTAATGGCACATGTTAATTTATCATTAATAGCTCTATCCCACACCTCCTCATCCCATTCTTCCATTTTATATTCTGCTTACCCTGTTCCTGGGTACAGTGGTAGCTCAGGTTAATAACTTAAATTGTTCTGGAGGTCCGTTCTTAACCTGAAATTGTTCTTAACCTGAGGTACCGCTTTAGCTAATGGGGCCTCCCGCTGCCGCCGTGCCGCTGCCGTGTGTTTTCTGTTCTCATCCTGAAGTAAAGTTCTTAACCCGAGGTACTATTTCTGGGTTAGCGGAGTCTGTAACCTGAAGTGTCTGTAACCTGAGGTACCACTGTATCATAATTAATGCAGCTGTCAATAAATTTGTGACCAAGTCCTTCACAACCAGTGAACCTTCCACCACATCGAATAATAATAATAATGCTAGCTCTGGACTTTCGGTCAGCTTTAATCCAGTGATTTCTGTTATCTCCTTAAATATTCTTTCCCAGAAAAATTGCACATATTTACACCCGCACCACATGTGAACATAATTTCCTGTTTCCTGGCATCCCCTCCAACATAACACTGAATATTCCTCGTTTATTGAATTAATCAGACTGGTGTGAAATACCATATCAAAACTAATTCATAATAATTTTCTTTTATACTTATAGACAACAGTTTCAACATAAGATTCTTCCATATTTTCCCCAGCTTTGACTATTTATCTGAAATGTTGATCCTTTTCCCACACCTCTCTTTATTGATCTTCTTGATCCTCAATTTCTACAAATATTTTGTGAATATCACTGGTTTCCTCTTTTATAACTATTTTCTTCTTTATCTCCCCTTTTTATAATCATTCTTTTCTAACTGTGTGTATTCTTTGCAGTTCTTTTTTTCCTTAACCACTTCTTTGTCCATTGCTGCAGTTGTATACAGTTAAACCAAGCTATATTACTTCCTGTTAGAGCTTCTCTTATTTCTTCTTTGCTTCTCATTTTCTCCACCCAATTCTTTATTTTAAGTATTTCCTTCTCTTTCGCTTCTTTTTCAATTTCCTTTTTAAAATTTACTGGGAAGTCTTCTATCATCACAACTGGAGTTAGTGCAGAATTTGCTAGTATCAATTGCCCTTTATATTTCAGTAACTTCCCCCTCATTTCCAGTGTACCACTCTCTAACCATTCTTACTCTCTTTGTTCTGTTGCCCATCTATGATATCTCTTAACTGATAATATAGCAAGGTGTTGGGGAGACCCAGTCCACCTCTTTTCTGGGTTTTATGCCATCTTCTTTTATTGATTCTAGGTTTCTTATTCCAGTTACAAAATTTATTGATCATACTTTGCCAACCCTTTCTTTTGTCTCCGATATTTTAATTGGTAATATTCTAAATAAAAAAAATATTCTAGAATTTTTAAATCATTTTAATTAATATTACTCTTCTGAACCATGAAAGCTTAATTTTCTTATATTCCTCCATGTTTTCCTTAATCTCCCTTTTTAATTTGTCAAAATTCTCTTGTTCTAAACTGTCTAAATTTCTTGTTATATTTATTCCCAAGTACTTTATTACATTTCTTAATTTTATATCTATTTTTATTTCCTTAAAAAAAATCATTTTTCATCTTCATCATAGTTAAATGTCATTATCTCTGATTGGGACCAATTAATTTGCAACCCTATTATTTCTCCAATTTTTCCTCAAATGTGCCTCTATTACCCGGACATTTTCCAGTGGATTTTTGATTGTTAGCAGAATGTCATCTGCAAATAAGCTTATTTTCTCTTTTCCTTTATTGCTTATTCTTTTCATATTTCTATCTTCACCCATTACATTGGTCATAGTTTCAATGACCAATACAAATAAAATTGAGGAAAAGGAGCATCCTTGTCTTGTGCACTAGGCTAGTGTTATTTGTTCTGTTATACCATAATTCACTATGACATGTGCCTTGTTCCTCAAATATAATTGATTTATTAATTCCTTAAATCATTCTCCAAATTCTAAGCTTTCGATAATCATTTTTAAAGGTGGCCATTCAACACAATCAAATGCCTTATCTGCTGAATATAACTGTTGGTAAAACTCCTGAAATACTCTCAACTTATCTGTAATGGTTCTAGAGGTTGCTCGTGCGTAAATAGGTGCCTATCTCCCCGGCTGGGTGCAAACACCCGGCTGGGTTGCCAAAGTGAACCTTTTCTTTCCGGACAGCCACTCACCCGTGGCTGACTCAATCTTTAAGAACTTCCTGTAGAAGCCTAGGAACCTTTGCACATCCTTTCTGTTTCTGGGGGCCTTCCATTCCAGCACTGCCTTCACCTTGCCTGGATCCATGGCCAGTCCTTTGTCTGACAACCAGTACCCCACGAACCTGACCTCCCTGGCATGGAATTGGCATTTTTCCAGCTTGACCCACAACTGATGCTTCTTCAATCTCTGTAGCACCTTCCTGACGTCTCTGACATGTTGCTTCTCATTGTCCAAATAGATTAAGACGTCGTCCAAAAAGGCTACGCAATTCTTGTACAGCAAGGGCCCCAACACATGGTGCATGAAGGCTTGAAAGCAGGCGGACCCCGATTGTAATCCAAATGGCATGACTAAGTACTCAAAAGCCCCCAGGGGGTGAACATGGTCGTTTTCCATTCATCCCCCTCCCTTATCCTAATCAGATTGTATGCCCCCCTGAGGTCCAGCTTGGTAAAAATCTTCCCCTGCCTCACACGTGTCAAAATATCGTCAATCCTGGGCATTGGGAAAGTCACGGGTTCTGACACCAGGTTTACAGCCCTGTAATCCATGACTAATCTGAGCTGATTAGTTTCTTTTTTGTCTACAAAGAACACTGGACTGCCCCCCACCGCCTTTGATTCCCTTATGAAACCTCTCTTCAGGTTCTTGTCAATAAACTGCCTCAACTCCTGCATCTCCCGGTCGGACATGGCATACAGCTTACCCACCGGTAACTGAGTACCCAGGAAGCAGGTTGATTTGCCAGTGAAATGGCCTGTGGGGGGGCAGTCTGTCTGCCTCCCTCTCGCTGAAGACCTCCTTCAAATCTGCATATTGTGGTGGCACCTGCCCTTTTTCCTCCAGGGCCACCCCAGCCACCCTGGCCACAGTCATTCTTGGTTCCTTCCCTCCCAGACAGTGTTCTAAGCACTGACCCAAAGCTGAGCGACTGCTGATGCCATGACACCACTGGGTGATGTATTGCCAGCCAGCTCATTCCCAGTATTATTGGGGGTCCTGCCAGCATGGCCACGTAGAAGGCAATGGTTTCCGTTTGCGGTGTCTGGTGCGTCACTTCCCCTCCCAGTAGTTCCCTGCCATCAATGTTGGTCACCTGCAAGGGAAAATCTAGTGGCAACAGGTGGAGCTGGTGCTCCAGAGCGAAGTCTCTGCTGAAGAAATTACATGAGCTGCCAGAATCCAGCAGCCCCTCCACTTTGACTGGGTGCCCATTTGGGAGTTCTAGCACCACTTCAATGGCTATAGCTGCCTTGGGAGGGTCAGGCTGGGGCACTTCTATTGGTTGCTGGCCTGGCTGCTGCCCCTGCTGGTTGGCAGCCAGGCTTTCTCATTTACCTGCAACGGCCCTTCCTCCCCCTTCTCATCGTGGCCTGCAGCCCCCACCATGCCTTGCCAGGCCTTTCATTGAGGACAGACCTTTGCAAAATGTCCTGGCTGCTGACAGAGGAAACACTTCTTGGTAGTTTTCCACTCCTTCCCCTCCCTTTTCCGGCCTTCACTAGCATTTGAAACTTCACGCGTGCGCGCTCCATCAATTTCCATCGGCTCTGCCGCCTGGGAAGGCTCCCTCAGCATCTCAGGAACGCGGTTGCCATGGAAACGTTCCGCCCTTATCTCCCGCTTCTCCTGAGCCTGCGCTTCCTGGCGTACACCAATCGCAAGCACAGTCTTTGTGAGTTCATCCATCGACCGTGGGCTGCCTCCCCGGGGCTGTGCACAAGCAACGTCAGGGACTGACGGATTGCTGTAATGGTTCTAGAGGTTGCTCGTGCGTAAGCAGGTGCCTATTTCCCCGGCTGGGTGCAAACACCCGGCTGGGTTGCCAAAGTGAACCTTTTCTGTCCGGACAGCCACTCTCCCGTGGCTGACTCAATCGCTGGCAGAATCCATCAGTGGGCGTTTCTTAAACTTCTTCCAGCAAAGAAGCTCTTTGACGCCTAGTCTCCTCCTACTCTCTCTGCGCGAAAGCCTTCTGTGCAAGGAGGGCGTAGGCAACGGAGGACCCCTACTCTCCCCGCTGGTCCCAGGCAAGGAGTCTTGGGACCGCCTCGCCGTTTCCCCCATCTGCCCCCCTTCTCCACTGGTGCTACGCTGATTCTCTTCCCCAGAAGATGGGCTGCTTCTCCCGATCCCTGGACGCTCTCTGGAATCCCTCTGGCTTTTGCTCTCTCCCTCCGGCACTGATGGCAGTTCCCTGACATTATCTTTCATCAAATTGTGAATATTATCGGTTTTATCTTTCTTTCTTTCTTTTTTAAATGATATTTATTGAAGTTTCAGAAAAGGTTACAAAAGTAAGAAAAAGATAGAAAAAAGAAGCAAAAAATATAAAATACAGAAAAAATAAAAACAATTAAAAATAAATCAATCTTTCCATGTCTTGTCTTTCATTTACTTATTTCCCTGACCTCCTCACACCTCCCTTTTTTGTATTCCAGTTCAGTTGGTTAATTCAGCAAATCCTTTCCCTCTTTGTTTTTATCTTAATCCTTTATCTTAATATATTATAACTTTACATTCTCACCTGTTAACAATCCATTTTTACATACTCCTTTGTAACATTACTACTAAAACCACTTAACTTCATTCTGACATCATTCTAACATTCATTAATTTTACAGTATTTCTGTAAGTAGTCTTTAAATTTCTTCCAATCTTCTTCCACCAACTCTTCTCCCTGGTCTCGGATTCTGCCAGTCATTTCCGCCAATTCCATATAGTCCATCACCTTCATCTGCCATTCTTCCAGGGTGGGTAGATCTTGTGTCTTACAATACTTTGCGATGAGTATTCTTGCTGCTGTTGTAGCATACATAAAGAAAGTTCTATCCTTCTTTGACACCAATTGGCCGACCATGCCCAGGAGAAAGGCCTCTGGTTTCTTCAGAAAGGTGTACTTAAATACCTTTTTCATTTCATTATAGATCATCTCCACGAAAGCCTTAATCCTTGGGCACATCCACCAAAGGTGAAAGAATGTACCTTCATTTTCTTTGCATTTCCAACATTTATTATCGGGCAAATGATAGATTTTTGGAAGCTTGACTGGCGTCATGTACCACCTGTATATCATTTCCATAATATTCTCTCTTAAGGCATTACATGCCGTAAATTTCATACCTGTGGTCCACAACTGTTCCCAGTCAGCAAACATAATGTTATGTCCAACATCTTGTGCCCATTTTATCATAGCAGATTTCACCGTTTCATCCTGAGTATTCCATTTCAACAGCAAGTTATACATTCTTGATAATATCTTAGTTTTGGGATCTAACAGTTCTGTTTCCAATTTTGATTTTTCCACCTGGAAGCCAATTTTCTTGTCCAGATTGTAGGCCTCCCTTATTTGATAATAATGAAGTCAATCTCGCACTTTATCTTTTAGTTTCTCAAAACTCTGCAATTTCAATTTATCTCCTTCTTGTTCCAAAATCTCCCAATATTTCGGCCATTTGGCCTCCATATTGAGCTTTGTCTGAGTCTTCGCATCCATTGGTGATAACCACCTTGGGGTTTAATTTTCAAGTAAGTCTTTATATCTTATCCAGACATTAAACAATGCTTTCCCGACAATATGGTTTTTAAATGCTTTATGTGCTTTGACCTTAAAGGTAAAGGTAAAGGTACCCCTGCCCGTACGGGCCAGTCTTGACAGACTCTGGGGTTGTGCGCCCATCTCACTCTATAGGCCGGGGGGCCAGCGCTGTCCGCAGACACTTCCGGGTCACGTGGCCAGCGTGACAAGCTGCATCTGGGAGCCAGCGCAGCACACGGAACGCCGTTTACCTTCCCGCTGGTAAGCGGTCCCTATTTATCTACTTGCACCCGGGGGTGCTTTCGAACTGCTAGGTTGGCAGGCGCTGGGACCGAGCAGCGGGAGCGCACCCCGCCGCGGGGATTCGAACCGCCAACCTTTCGATCGGCAAGCCCTAGGCACTGAGGCTTTTACCCACAGCGCCACCCGCGTCCCTCTATGGCTTTGACCTTATCGTACCACAAATATGCATGCCACCAAAAAATGTTATTAAAACCTTCTAAATCCAAAATGTCTGTGTTCTCAAGAAGCAGCCATTCTTTCAGCCAGCAAAATGCTGCTGATTCATAGTAAAGTTTAAGGTCTGGCAGGCCAAATCCACCTCTTTCCTTTGCATCGGTTAATATTTTAAATTTTATTCTGGGCTTCTTGCCCTGCCAGAGAAATCTAGAAATATCTCTCTGCCACTTCTTGAAACAGTCCATTTTGTCCAAAATTTGCAATGATTGGAACAAAAACAACATTCTTGGCAATACATTCATCGTTATAGCAGCAATACGGCCTAGCAAGGAAAGTTTCAAATTTGACCATATTTCTAAGTCCTTTTTCACTTCTGACCAACATTTGTCATAGTTGTCTTTAAATAAATTTAAGTTCTTAGCGGTCATATTAACCCCCAGGTATTTTACTTTCTTAGCCAATGTTAAACCTGTCTCCTTCTGAAACCTCTCTTTCTCAATCGGTGTTAGATTTTTCTTGAGAATCTTAGTTTTTAACTTGTTCAACTTAAATCCTGCAACTTGACCAAATTCTTGAATCAATTCCAATACTCTTTTAGTACTAGATTCTGGCTCCTGTAATGTCAGTACTAAATCATCTGCAAATGCTTTCAATTTGTACTGTTTGGCTCCGACCTGTATACCTTTAACCAATTGGTCCCTTCTGATCATATTTAGCAGAACCTCCAGGACCGAAATAAAAAGCAGAGGGGAAATTGGGCAACCTTTTGTGTCCCTTTCTCTATCTTAAATTCCTCTGTCACCACATTGTTAACAATTAGTTTGGCCTTTTGTTCTGAATAAATTGCACCTATACCATTTCCAAAACCTTGACCAACCCCCATCCCCTCAAGATTTTTCTTCATAAAACTCCAAGAAATGTTGTCAAAAGCTTTCTCCGCATCTACAAATATTAAAACTGCTTTAGTATTAATGTTCACTTGTAGTTTTTCTAAGATGTTAATTATATTTCTCGTGTTGTCAGACAAGTGTCTGCCTGGGAGAAAGCCAGCTTGGTCTTTATGTATCTCTTCCACTAATACTTTTTTTTAATCTTTTAGCCAAAATATCTGCAAAAATTTTATAATCCACGTTAAGCAGGGATATGGGGCGGTAGTTCTTAAGTTGTGTCTTTTCAGACTCAGTTTTCAGTATAAGTGTAATGTAAGCTTCCTTCCACGACTCTGGTGCTTTTCCCCCCTCCAAAATTTCATTGCAAACTTCCTTTAGTGGTTGAATTATCCAATCTTTCAAAGATCTATAATATTTTGAAGTTAAGCCGTCCGGCCCTGGAGATTTACGCAACTGCATGTTCTGGATGGCACCTTCTACCTCCTGTTCCGTTATTTTATAGTTCAACATTAACTTATTTTCTTGAGAGATTTTTTGTAATCCATTTGTTTTTAAAAATTGATCTATATCAATCGCTTTCTGTGGCCCTTGTTTAAAGTATTTCTGGAATAACTGTTTAAAGTATCTCTGGAAACATTTTCTAATTTCCACTGGATTCTGTATATTCTTTCCTTCCACTTCCAAATTTGTAATGGTGTTAAGTTTTTGTCTTTTTGTCATTTGCCAGGCTAACAATTTCCCACACTTATTAGCCGATTCAAATGTCTTTCATCTCATCTGTTTAATTTTCCACTCTATTTCCTGATTCATCATTTTCATATATTGAACTTGATGTAACTTTATTTCTCTCAGAATCTCTTGTGACTTTGGTTTCGCTCTCAATTTCTTCTCACCCTCTTTTATTTTCTCCAAAATTTTGTCTTTTTTCTCATTTTGAGTTCTCTTCTTTATTGCATTCTGTTGAATCAGAAACCCCCTCATAACCGCTTTGCTTGCATCCCAGATTACTCTTTTTTCGATGGTAGTATTCATATTTATCTCAAAGTAATCTCTCAGAGTTTTTTGGGCCTTCTTGGTAACCTCTTCGTCTCTAAACAAGGTGTCATTCATCCTCCATCTGAAGGAGCCAATTGGTGTTAGTTTCATCTCCATTTTCACAGCATAATGGTCGGAGCAAGTTTTAGGGCAAATTTCCACTTTTCGAGTCTTTGGAGCCAGTCCTCTAGTTATCCAAATTTGGATCGCTAAGGAAGTTGGTGAGGGTAGAGTACTGGGTCCATTCATCACTCCTTGCATGCCTTCCTCTTGGTCACATCCCTGCTGTTTGTGGTCCTGAAAATTTTGATTAATGCATCTTCTATCCTTCCCAAAATGTGGGTCAGTCAAGAAGTGCACCTGTGGTTAGTGCACTATGTGTCCTTTGACAGTGCAGTGGGGTTGGTGCCCAGGTGTGGCACGGGAATCCACATGGGCAAGATTGCTGTAGAACAATTTAAGGGCCATGATTCCACTTTTAGCCTGAGTACTATTAAGTGGCTGAATTTTGGGAAATAGTCTTTCAGTAAATTAATTCAGTTGCTATGCAGGATCTCTTGCCAGTACCTTCCCTAGCACTGAGATCAGTCAGGGACACTCACTGTACTCTGCTCAGCAGCTGCTAAAAACATGCTTGTTTAGACAAGCCTACTCAGATACTTAGAAGGTTGTTTGCCATTTTAATCTGTTTTAGTATCTGAACTCTTGTATATTCTGATGTTTTCTCAAATTTCTCTGCTTGTAACTTCTTCTTCTTCTTCTTTTACAAGCAAGCCATGCATAAATCATAGGAAACAATATATAAATAATACAGCATTGGTGGGTATCTGGGATGGACTAAAGGGGAAACCGAGCAGATAAAGGGTTTGTCTGGTTTTTCTTTGCTTGAAAAAGAAAAAAGAAAAAAATTACTACAATAAAGAAGCTCATTTTGACTATGCTAGTATCTGGATAGCTGACAATGTTTTCTGTTTCTCTGTTTCTTAAAGCTAATAATTAACACTTCCCTACATAAGTGTAATACAGAGAAATAGTGAATTGCTGTATGTTAAGATATGGTAGAATGTCCTATTGTCAAGTCCTCTCTTATTTAGGTTTGTATTATTTAGTATTTCTTAGCAGAATAGTAGCAGTGTGGGTCTGTTGAATTGAAAGCAACCAAGCATTCTTAAGCACTAGACCAAGCCAGAAATGCTGATAAATATAGTTTAGTTGATAGAAATTCTAAATGTGCAAATCAAGCTGTTCTAAAGTACATTTAGCCTCAGTGGTATGGCTACAATTAAGCTCCTTAATTATGCATGTCATGGTTATTAAATACATATTAAATGTGTTGTAATAAGATAATTTGTTTTTCAGAAACACAAAGTAACACATCTTCCATATCCAACTTGGCATCAGGGCCACATGAGCCTCAGGGCAATACCAGGAACAACTGCTTCAGTGGAGCATAGGAAGAGAAACAAATGGAGATGTGACTTTCTTAGAAGCCTCACATTTAGCAGGGGAATTAAAATTTGATTGATACAATTTGATGGGCATTCCATCTAGATTTTCTGGACCCCTTTTCCACTCACTCCCAGCATTAGTTTAACAGGAATGCATGTGAGCAAACATATCCACAGCCCACCTGAAGATCAGAACTGAAGAAGTGTGCATGCACATGAAAGCTCATACCAAGAATAAACTTAGTTGGTCTCTAAAGTGCTACTGAAGATTTTTTTAAAAAAATTATATATATATATTTCTACTGTGTCAGACCAAGATGGCTACCTACCTAAAATTAAAACACCAGTCATCAAAAACTTCCCTAAACAGAGCTGCCTTCCTCTTATCACCCTCCAATGGTGAGTTAAATGTTCCATAAGTGCTATACAGAAACACCCCCCCAATCTATGTGCATTCATTATGTGTGCGACTGCACATACATGCCTCACACCAAACCCGGAAGTGACCTGAAAACATCACAAGAAAGTCACAAAAAGGGTCAGAAGGGGGCAGGGGCAGAATGGAGTGTTTGCAGGCTTCTTCAGTAGTTCTTCAAATATACAAGATTTCACTTAAATGTGCAGCGCCTTGGAACATAAACCCTGAGTAAATGCGGGCTTGGAGCCTCAGCAAACAAAATATCCAAGAGGCTTCCTGTCTCCATAGTCGATCTGCAGATTTTGCTGTGTTCAGGTTTTGACGGAGAACAGGTTTGAACCCTGGGTTCTATTGCAGTCAGGTCTGTTCAGTTCCTTCCTTGTTTAAAAAACATTCATACCTTGCCCTTTCTCACAAACAGTGGAAAGCGGCCCACATAAAAATCCAACCCCAGATTAACTACTTCAAGCATCACTTACAAAATCAAAGATACATTAAAATGCTGCAAAACCACAGGATAGAGAAAGAAAAGAAAAAACATCCACAGCAGAATGACTGGGATAAAACAAAGAAGCTGAAGTGGTTAAAAAAAAAAAAAGCCAAAAACCAGTGCAATAAAACAGCCATCTACAAGCAAAAAACCTTCTTTGAAAGGAAAGGTTGTTTTAATTGTTATTTACTACTTTCTGGAAAGTTATTAAAAAGGGGAAGGGGAGACATGCTTTCTCTGGAGGAGTTCCAGTGCTTTTGTGTGTGGAGCCCATGTTCGCTTCCTATTACCTCTCTTAGACTCTCCATCAGCTTTAGAAATTTCAACCTCAGAAACAGCAGGCGTGAGAGTGAAATCCCTGTCCCCTCCTTTGCTGTAGCTTTCCTATGATTCCGTGCTTCCCCCCACCCCCCTCTTTCCCATCTATCCTCCCTCCCTTATTTTAAAGACCTTCCTCCTTCTGTCTGGACGTCATTGCCAGCTGAAGAGAGGGAGAGGGAGGCAGCTGCAGCTTGAAAAATCACCGATGTGGACAAGAAGCGGTTGCAACTGTGGATGTTACACTTGGGTGTTTTAGAGTTTGCTTTTCAGAGTCTAAAGCAGGAAGGAGAGAGGTGGGATCACGTGTGAGAGAAGGCTGCAGGTTCTTCTTCTGCCTCTTTCCCACTTCGAGCTGGAGATCTCCACTGCCGTTTCCTTCATCGCTCTTCGCCTCCTCTAGGATTGCCTCCAGGCTAGCAGTCCTTTGCAAAGAGGGATTCGATCACATCCCAGAAATTGCCCAGTGAAAGTGGATTAAAGCATTCTGTCGCAACAAATCTACTCTCTCTTTAGGACTTTTTGTGGGGTGGAAAAGATGTGGAACAAATGATTGATAAAGGGGAAGATGTATCACCAACCGCTGCAAATGCAAACCAGGATTTGGATTTATCATTGAAGTCTAACCTTCCTGCAAAACAAATTTGAACAAACACTCCCTATAGGCTGAACTTCATCTTACCTCTGTGTAAGCTTTGTGCTAGCACATCGGACGCATGCAGCCCCATTACTCTGCTTTTAGGATAGTGTGTTGATGGGAAAGAATAAATTAAATGGAGGTACCAAGGGGGGAGCGGGGGATGAAGTTTGGAGGCAATTCATGATCTGGCTCTGAACTGATTGCAAGAGATAATTCTTTCATTAGCCATTTGCTCCCTCCCTGCCAAGACTGATAGATGAACTGTTGTTGGAGGCTAGGTGAGGATGCACTAAAATGAATGAGAAGACTGTCCGTATGAAATAATGGGAGCTGCAAATGCCATTTAACATGACGGGGCTCCATTGAAATACATGCAAGGAATGAAGCTTGAGAGGGAACTGAATGGATTGCAATGTTAGTTAACTGCATTGATGCGGAGAAACGTAAATACTACTATTAGGGGTCATCTACACTTCTGTTTGTCCTGTGTTTTCTTCCATTTTGTCCCTTGATTTCCAGGCATGGGTCCATGAGATTTTTTTCTTTTGTCTCACTGCTTCCTCACTGCTTACTGCTGAATCAGACCATATGTCAGTCCACAGAGAAAACTCGACTGGCATTTGTGCAGATTCAGTGGTAAACAGTAGGTTTTCCCAGGGAAAGGGGTAGGACAAAAGAAATGTCTCTCAGACCCCTACCTAGAAATCATAGGACAAGGGTAGGTGAGCCCTTAGACAAGGGGCAGAGTGGGCATCTGGAGACTGAAATATATAAGATAGGAGAAGATAAATTTTGGATTTGCCAGTGGAAAAGGGGAGACTGCTTCATGTGTGGTGCTGCACATGTAAAAAAGTAATTGTTTTGGAAGGAGGGGGGGGGAATAACAATTATTTATGACGTGTTCCCAATTAAATCTCAAACCCAAACCTATGTTGTGCTTATTTAATTATGTGGGAAAAGGTAATTTTCTTTCTGCAATTTGTATTTATGAAATTATATAAAACCTATAAAAGGCAGGTTTTTAAAAAGTAAATCCACTGGACTGAATTCATAGAATCATAGATTGGTAGAGTTGGAAAGGGACCCTGAGGATCATTTAGTCCAACCCCCTGCAATAGCAAGGATATGCAGTTGTCCCATAAGGAGATCAAACCTGCAACCTTGGCGTTATCAGCACCACATTCTAACCAATGCAGCGATCCAGGCTCTTTGGGAAGAAGCTGTAGCTCGGTGGTAGAACATCTGTTCTGAAGGTCCCAGGTTCAGGTGGGGCAGGGAAATATCCCTGCCTGAAACCCTGGAGAGCTCAATATGTCAGTATTGAGCTAGATGCACAAGTGGTAGGACTCAGTTTAAGGCAGCTTCCTAGGGACTTAGGGATCATCCTCACTTCCTGGAAAGCACAGGTCCAAGTGGTTTCCCCCTTGCCCCACTCCTTTCCCAGGGCAAACCCTGATCCGAGGAAAAGCTGAATTGCTGTTTGCTCCCTACTGAGTGCTAAAATGTGGAATGCTGTGGCACAAGAGGAAGTCTGGATAAACCCTAAATGGCAGGGATACTCCATTTTTACTGGAAGAGGCATAGGCTTTGTGTGTGTGTGTGTGTGTGAGAGAGAGAGAGAGAGGGGGGGGAGAGGGAGAGAGAGAGAGAATGTAAGTCGTGAATTTGCATGAAGTTAGGGGAGGGGATCAAAAGATAAGGCAGGTTTTTATTTGGTAATTTTAAACAGCAGCAGAAGTTTGAACAAAGCAGGGATGGAAGAACACAGCAGAGGCGAATTTAGGGCAGTGAGTGCCATTATGACTATTTAAAATGACATGATTCATTCTCTCTCTCTCTCTCTCTCTCTCTGTGTGTGTGTGTGTGTGTGTGTGTGTGTGTGTGTGTGTTTTTATGCCTAGTCTGGAATAAAAAGATGGATTTTCTTTATATATGTCTTTAAAAGGTGCTTCTAGGAAAATGCAAAGCATTAAGGCGATCTTTCATTTCAAAATCCAAGGTGATTTATAAAGTCTTCAAATATATTTATATATATAAAAGGGAATGTACCTGGCAGGATTGAGTCCTTAGGTTCCTTGCAGCTGGTAAACAGAAGAGTCCAATCTGTGTGGTGATGCTCACATTCAACCACCTTCTCTGCAGGGAACACCTTTCGCAAAGGAGCAGCATTTTGCACCCTGCACCCTAGGCTTTCATTCTCTACAGCAGTCATGTCCAACAGGTTGATCGTGATCTACTGGCCAATCATGGGGTGTCCCTGTTTGATCCTGTTCGATCATTGGACCTCCAACATCCCCCCTGCAAAAGCTCAACAACTCTTGGGAGTTGGACGTCCTTCCTATACAGTGTTGCTCCAAGGGGCAGATCATTGGGAAGGATGGAGAGGCCAGGTAGGGATGCTTACCTTTTCCCAGGAAGACACAGTTCTGCCCCCTGTGAGCCCTGGGAAGGGAAGAAGAAGAAGAAGAGTTTGGATTTGATATCCTGCTTTATCACTACCCTAAGGAGTCTCAAAGCGGCTAACAATCTCCTTTCCCTTCCTCCCCCCACAACAAACACTCTGTGAGGTGAGTGAGGCTGAGACACTTCAGAGAAGTGTGACTAGACCAATGTCACCCAGCAGCTGCATGTGGAGGAGCGAGGAACTGAACCCGGTTCACCAGATTACGAGTCCACCGCTCTTAACCACTACACCACACTGGCTCTCTTATCTCTTGTCCATAAGAAGCTATTTCTTATCCAGTAAATCTCGCCATGAGGCAAAGGCATCATACAAACACCATATAAACCACATTATTTCCCCAAAACAATGATGGGAACTAGAGTTTGCCCATCAGATAGCTATAAATCCCAGCATCCTCAACAAACTACAGTTCCCAGGATTCCATTTTTTGGGGGTGGGGGCAGAATCATGTGCTTTGGGTGTATGAATGAATCGATTTATTTTGGTCACTGACCAGAGTGTTGGATATATGGTTGTGTATGCAGCATTTGCAGTTCAGAAAGCATTTTTCCCACGTGATGTTGTCCACCACAGAATGCAAGTCCATATGACCAACTCCTTAAAATGGTTAATGAGGGGGAAATATTAGCACTCCCCCCCACCAGTTTTTCAAGAGGGGAGTCAAGTAAAAATAAGATCATGACAATATGGGGGCAGAGAGGAGGATTAAATATGATACTGAACTAAGGCCCCATCTGAATTATGTATGCAAGACAGTGTTATGCTAATCTGAATAATTCAAGGCTTCACCCAAAGCATTCTAGGAACTGTAGTCCTGAGAGTTAGAAAACTCTTATTCTCCTCACAGAGCTGCGATTCCCAGAGTTCTCTGCAAAGTAGGATAGCTTGCTGGAGTATGTTAAGATATGTAAAGATGTGGTAGGATGTGCTATTGTCAAGTCCTCTCTTATTTAGGTTTGTATTATGTAGTATTTCTTATCAGAATAGTAGCAGTGTGGGTCTGTTGAATTAAAAGCAACCAAGCACCTAGACCAAGCCAGAAATGCTGATAAATATAGACCCAACACTTTAGCTGAAAGAAGTTCTAAATGCGCAAATCAAGGTGTTATAAAACTCAATCTGCTTTGTCCAGCTATCTGCTTCTCTGGGACTTAACTTGTATCCCTCATTCAGGCTACTCTGGAAGCTCAGTGTTTCCCTTACTTTCAGAACTGTAATTTAGTGTGTCAATGTATGTCTAAATTGTAGGGAGTTGGACTAGACCCTCTGGGCTCCTTTGTACTCTACAATTCTAGGATTCAAATTAAGACTTTTAATGAACAAGAGAATTAGTCAAAGTCTTAATAAAGAAAGACACTGACAAATGATTATATGTAATGGCATGATATTGTGATGAGGGCTGATCTGAAGACAAAATGATTTTAATTGGTTCAGGAAGTTGACTTGGGTAGCAATTATGAAGATAGCTCCAAAAAACTATAAAGTAGCTGATAAATCAATAGAATATGGTTATGTCATATAACCCCAGTGCAAGATAAGTAAAATGATAATAGGACAATGAACAGGTGACATAACAGGGTTACAATCTTGTTGAGAGACTGTTATAGGCAAGATTATTGACCCAATACATTGGAAGAGTATTTGGACTAAAGTATCTATGAAGCTGGTTTCAGCCCAAATTCAAGAATCTGCAGTAAACAATATTTTTGAGAGAAATGATAGCTCAATGATGCTTTGTATGAAGAAAACCCCAGGTTTTATACCCAGAACCACCAGATAGGCTGGGAATGTCCCATTTCAGAAATGTTCCAGTTCCAAAATTACGGTGCAACTACTGACGAGACACAGCCCCTCAAACCCATTCACATGACATCATTTATGGATGCGACAGACAGTAACCTGGACCTAAGCCCTGGGATGCTTTCCTATACTGAAGAATCTTCCTTTCTCCTGCAGCAGACCCACAGAAAGCAGTTCTGCAGCTACAAAAGGGATTAACTTGCTTCGAGTAACATAGAACTCTCTGTCTACTCCCTCCCTCCCTCCCTCCCTCCCCCCGTCTTTCCCTCATACACAGGCATAATCTAGAAATGTCAGGGCCAACCTTTTTCACCTTTAACAGTTGTGCAAAACTGAGATTTCCAGAGGTGTAGCTTTCATGACAATCAACCCAATTCCTCTGGTACAGCCAGGAATCTGTACTCAACATCCTTCCGCAGGGCCTGCAAGATGGAGCTGTTCCACCTGGCCTTTGTTTGACCCCCCTTTATTGGACCCTGTAAGTTACCTCTTTGACCCTTTTATTGGCTCATGTGGGACCAACATGGATAGCTGGCCCTGATGAATACTTCCAATGCAGGAAGCAGATCTCCAGCAGATGACTGTCCACCCCGTTCTGAATAGCTCCTATTTGGGAAAGATGGATGAGGTTCGTACTGAAGATGGGTTTTGAAGCAGCTGTAAACCATTAGCAACCACTTTGCTCATGTAGCCACTTTGCCTTTGTACACATCCCTGGCAGATTCTACCTACTGTGTTTAGCATACCTCAACTATCTCTAAATTCCAAACTGTGGAACTGTGACACTTCCAATCCTGGAAGTTTGCTTTGTGAGGTGGGGTTCTGGTAGGCTCTCTCCTTGCATGACACTGTGTTTTAGCAACATCAGTTAGGCTTTGGACATTGGTTGTTCTCTTTTGGTGGTTGGCATAGTCAGAAAGTTTTGGGTTGGATGGCCACCTTTCTTTTAAAATTTAATTGAGAATGCTGCATTGCAACGGGTTTGACAAGATGACCTTCAGGGTACCTTTACACACGAGCAATTTTACTTTCTACCTCAACCTTACTTCCCTATAACCCAGTTGAATGCTTCATTGTCATTGGCTCTGCATTAATGGCCTTTGGGGTATTTTCAGCTGGACCAACAATGTCTCCTTCAACTGCCGTTTGTACATTGCCTGCTGCCTTACACATGACTAGTAGAGAGTGGTTGATGGTATGACCTTGTTTGCATAGTTGGTGGAGACAGATAGCTCCAGGCTCTGTGAGTGCTTGGTTCTCACGTGGTACATTTCTTAGTCATTGGCACATTCAGCTCCTGAGGTCTTTTGTCATCACTCCCTACCCCCCGGGAAGTTGACTACCTCCATGACACGAGGATTGTTTTTACTGGTTGAAGCCTCCATCCATGCAGTATCAAGCTAAGGAGGCTGAAGATGGCAACACCTAATAGAACCATTTGTTCCCAAGTGTTGTCCATATCACGAATCCTTGGCCTATAAATATCTCCATGTAAGTCTCTACCTGCATCAGTTCCCCTTCCTGGTCCATCTCCTCTCTGATTCTTCTTATCATTTGAAAATGATGAAAGTGTTGGATCAATCCATCAACCTCTGATGGATGATTTAGAAGGATTGGGTCCGACATCACTTTCCTCTCTCTGTGTGTGTGTCAGTATCCATACTCAGCAGATCTACATCTCAATGCAGCTCCTTCCTTGGAAGCATCTTCGGGGTTGAAGGTACATACAGTAGGCAATAAACACTCATGGCTGCCTAAAAGATTCAGTCAAGTGTAGGGCATTACTTGATGGACATAATAGCATATTGGTAGCAAATATATGCAGACATTCACCACTGCCGTGGTCAAGGCAGGCTTAGAGTTCAGTAAGAGTCCATGGATCTCTCTCTGCTTCTCTCACCACAAGGAACAAGCAACAGACTCACAACAAGTTACAACAAGTTATGCAGAACATTGTTATCAGTGCCTCCTGTCACACTGCACATGTCCAAAGAACAGTTCTCAAAGAAAATGTCCTTCCATAGACAAAAGAATCTCAGCCTTCTGCTGCTTCTTGAAACTTCTTCTCTGTTTCTGGAACAAAGGATGCTCACACACAGAAAGAGAATTGTTTCATGTTTAATATAGACTAACTGTTCCATCTCCACCCAATATACCATTAAGTTCTTAACCATCTCACAAAATCTCCTGCATCAACCTCTATCACAGTGGTTCTCAACCTGTGGGTCCTCAGATGTTGTTGGACTACAACTTCCATCATCCCTGACCAGTGATCATGCTGGCTAGGAATGATGGGAGTTGTAATCCAACAACATCTGGGGACCCACAGGTTGAGAAACACTGCAGTTTTAGGCAGTGACATCTCTGAAATGCTCCTACTGTCATAGTAATGCAACCCCATTTGAAGGCAATACATCTGAGGGCTGTAAATTTAATGCATCCTGCACCTCTGGTGTTCTGGATAACAATATAGGTGAGCTGAAACTTCGCACTTATTCTTGGTCACCCTGGGAAATGACTTTCATGTGGAGATTATTATTATTATTTATTAATTGCATTTATATCCCACTTTTTCTCCAAGGAACCTAAGGTTGTGGTACCAGTTGCAGTTCCACCCTCCCCTGTGCAGTGAGTACTGTGGGGTGCAACAGAATGAACTCACACAAACAATGATCTGGATTAAAAATGGTGTAGGTGGAATTTTAGTTCAGGCATTGGCTTTAAAGCTAATACGAGTTATGAGTAAATTGTAAATTAGTTATACAGAAAAATATTCTGAGAAGTGTCTGGTAGCAGCTAATGAAACTCAAAGATGAAAAATATATATATAATTAGTTTTTACATGTGTTTTCCAAACATTACATCCCATTTTAAACAACATAACAAACCTTGGGCTATCACAGCCTAGGACTTCCATCAACCTCGACTGATGATTTTCTTACTTTCTTTCTAATTTTGCGTTTTATTATTATAGTTATTGCTATTGAATCCAAATCCTAAATAAACCCCTTCTTAGTCCTCCTTCGCAATAATTCATATAGGTCTCCTTACAAAACTTATTGTAACCCTACAAGCGATGTCAATTGATTACAATTGTCTTTCAAATATATCATGAATTTCTTCCAGTCCTTCAGGAAAGTCTGGTCTTGCTGGTTCCGAATTTTCCCAGTTAATTTTGCCAACTCAGCATAATCCATCAATTTCACCTGCCACTCTTCTTTTGTTGGTAATTCTTCCGGCTTCCATCATTGGGCTAATAGTATTCTTGCTGCAGTTGTCGCATATAAAAACATTTTTTATCAAACTTTTGAATATCTGTACCTACAATACCAAGTAGAATGGCTTCTGGATTTATAAAAAATATATATTTCAACATCTTTTAAATCTCATTAGAAATCATTTCCCAGAAGTCCTTATGGAGCCCAATGGTGTCCGGGAGGTCCGGCACACTTCTCTGCGCGACTCTGATCTTCCCCCAAAGAACTTTGACTCCAGCAGCAAGTAAACACAGCGGAACAGAAGCAAGAACGTCGTTCGTGTGAGGGCAATAATTCAGGCTGGACGCAGCAGTCTCCTTATCTTTAAAGTCTTTATTCCTTAGCAAAACACAACAGCTATAAATCTCCTGGCGACAGAGCGCACATCTTGCTGCTCTCTCCACGGAGCAAAAACACACACTGAGAGATGCAGTAAAACCCTCCCCTCAGTGTTCTAAACCCGCCTCAAAATGTGAGACGTCACTCAGAACTCTTAACCCTGTGCGTTCTGAGCCTCTCTCCACACCCCCTCTCGAATCATATTTTGAGAGGCCTTCTGAGTGTTCAACACCTTTCCCATTGCCTTCCGCCCCTTCCTGGCATCATTGTTAGGCACCTGTTGAACCTCACAAACCTTAGGTTCGCACTGTGCGAAACCAACCCACGCATTTGTGACCTGAAACCTCTCAGGTGGAATTCCCTTTGTAGCCCGCGATGACCGCCTGGGCACAAACTGGGGTGCTCCTTTTGACCCACTGGGGCCAGCATGTGCGTCTTCCTCATCAGAAGACTCCCCCTCTGACTTGACACGTCTGTGAGCTTTCTCCATTATGCGCACAGGAGATGAGGGCTCACTCTTGGACACTCTTTTAACAACCTGTGGAGACGCCCTACTCTGTTCAGGGACCTGGTCTCCACCAGCAGGTTCAGCCTCTGGCTCTTCCTCCTCCTCAGAGTCAGACAGACAATCTGAGTGAACGTCAGAGCGCGCTTTGCGCCTTGCCCAACCATCCTGCTCAAAGAACTCAGCCTGTTTACTGACCAGAAGCTTGGTCTGATCACCTTCTGGGTATGCGAATCTCCACCCTTTTGTCGCAGGCTCATATCCACAGAAGATACCTTGGTACCTTGGGCCACCCTCCTGCTGCAGAAACTTTGGTACAGGCACCATGGCTCTGCTACCAAAAGTGCGAAAGAAATGCACAAGCGGCTTCTGCCGATGAAGCAGGAAATACGGGGTGTCACCTACCACTGCATTGTAGCACCTGTTCATCGTGAAATTGGCTGTCTTTACCACCTCCCCCCAGAAACTTTGAGGCAAACCAGAGTCATCCAGTAGAATCTCTGATGCTCGAACCAGAGCTTTACTCCTAAGCTCTGCCACGCCACTGTCCTGAGGAGAAGTCACCTTGTGACGTATCCCCCTCTGGCGAAAGAAACCCTTTAGAGCAGACCCAGTGACCTCTGAACCTCGGTCACACTTGAACCCCTGCACCTTGGTGGAGAACCTTAGTTCCACCTCTGCAACCCAATCTTTGATAAGTTGTGTTGCCTCCTCCTTAGTTTTCAGCGTGAATGCCCATGCGTTCCGCGTATAATCATCTGTCAGCACCATCAGCCACTTGGCCTTGCCCAGACTTGGCTGTGGCATATCAAAAAGGTCTGCATGCACAAGCTCAAAAGGCTTTGTGGTTACTCTCTCCACCCTGGGATGGTTAAATCCCTTGTTTCTGGCTTTTCTGCAAGCTCTGCAATTCAAAGGTTGACCACATTCTTTTACCCGGCACCCTTTGGTGCACTCTGATAACATCTGAATGTCCTCACAGGACCCATGTGACATTCTCTTGTGCCACACGCAAGCACACGACACATGAGTGTGATCAGTGGCTTTCACAGTATTCCCCTCACCCTCCAGAGGTGTTTCCAGAACAAAGAGGTTGTTCTGATTTCTCTCAACACTTATTAGTTTCTTCCCCCCTCTGGAAATTGTACATACATTTTTCTCAAAACTCACTGAATATCCCTCCTGTAAAAGGCAAGGTACAGATAACAGGCAATGTTTTATCTCAGGCACGAAATAGACCTTCAATTCAGCCTGTAAAAAAGAGACAAACACGTTAGCAACATGAGTCACATGTCCCTGTGAACCAGTAGCAAATTTAACTGTTTTCCCAGTTGAAACAGCCTTGCAGTTCCACATTTGTCCATCAGGTGGTGCTGTTACCAGATGGCCATTAGCAGCCGAGTCCACAACCCAACGTAGCACTCTGGAGTTGACCTTCTTTGTTGCCTTAGCAACCGACTTCCTGCTGCCCCCGACCTTGGGGCCTTCGCTGCAGGTGTTCTCCAAAACAGCCATTGACGCAGTCAGCTGATAAGCGTTTCCTCCCTTCTCTGGAGCGCGTAGTATCTGCGGTTTCCCACGCCTGCCTGCTCTGCAGGACTTGTAGCCATGGAAACCCGGCTGGTTCCCATGGGAAGCAACCTTGGACACATCCTGCCCTGTCTCCCTTGCTCTCTGTGGGCAACTCCGACGCAGGTGTTCAGAAGAAGCACAAACAAAACATCGCTGAGTGGAAAACTTTGCAAACTTGCCTTTGGTCTTCTCTGCCCCCCCAACCTTTCCAGCAGCACTGCTTGAAGCTTTTCTGCTGTTGGGGAAATGGCCTTTGGCTTCTGCTGTGGTTTCTCTGCAAACCCCCTCCAGCTCCTGCCAAACAGCCTGGGCACTCTCAAGACCCTTGGAATGGCCTGCACCCACACTCTCTGGTGCAAAGTTCTTCTCTTCTCTCAGCTGCTCAGCACGCAGCTCCTGTGTAGGGGCATTCCGGCAGCCCTCCAACACAGTCCCAGCCCCCTCTGGGCCTTCTGGGCATCCCTCAGCCCCTCTTGGACTTCCAGCCCCCTCTGGGCTTCTTGGGCGTCCCTCAGCCCCTCCTGGGCTTGGTGCCTCCTTTGAGTAGCTCTCAGCCCCTCCTGGGCTTGGTGCTTCCTCAGAGCAAGAGCAATTCGCAGCCCCCTCTGGCCTGGCTCCCACTGCTTTCTTCAGTGCCTGCCTTCTGACCCAGGGCTTGCTCCCGTCCACCTCATCAAAAGGGATTGACGACTTCTGGCTGTCTGCTATCTCTCCCCGGGGCCCGGCCTACTTACAGGTAGCGGTAGTGCCTCCCGGTCCGGCAGATCTCAGCTCCTCCCAGCGAACTCCTGGCTGGCACCAGCTTCTCCTTAGCTGGCCTTTGGCTGCTCCTCAGCCGACTCTGACTGCAGTCTTTCTTCCCAGCGTCTCATCAGCTGGCCTCTGGCTGCAGTCTCTCACACGCACGAACGTTGCTTATCTTAATTGCTGATGGTCCATAACCTATGGAGCCCAATGGCGTCCGGGAGGTCCGGCACACTTCTCTGCGCGACTCTGATCTTCCCCCAAAGACCTTTGACTCCAGCAGCAAGTAAACACAGCGGAACAGAAGCAAGAACGTCGTTCGTGTGAGGGCAATAATTCAGGCTGGACGCAGCAGTCTCCTTATCTTTAAAGTCTTTATTCCTTAGCAAAACACAACAGCTATAAATCTCCTGGCGACAGAGCGCACATCTTGCTGCTCTCTCCACGGAGCAAAAACACACACTGAGAGACGCAGTAAAACCCTCCCCTCAGTGTTCTAAACCCGCCTCAAAATGTGAGACATCACTCAGAACTCTTAACCCTGTGCGTTCTGAGCCTCTCTCCACAGTCCTTCACTTTCTTGCATTCCCACCACATATGGTAAAAAGTGTCTTCTTTTTCCTTACATTTCCAACATTTATTATTTGTTTTATACATTTTAGCTCATTTCACTGGTGTTATATACCATCTGTACATCATTTTCATTATATTTTCTATTAAAGCACTGCAGGCAGTAAAATTTATTCCCTCTCTCCATAATTTTTTTTCCAATTCTCTAATTGTATATTATGACCAATGTATCATAACTGATTTAACTTTTTCATCTTTCAAATGCCATTCCAATAATAATTTATACAGTTTAGATAATATTTTAACTTTATTATTTAATAATTCTAATTCAAATCTCGATTTCATATATCCAAATCCATTTTTCTTTTTATCATCTTTAAACATTTCATTAATTTGAAGATAATGGAACCAGTCATTCACAAAACCTTTGACCTCCTCATAAGGATCATAAGGATTTCCATTGGTTATCTATCTCCTTCACTAATTGTTCATAGGTGGCCCAATTTTTACTCATATTTATCTTTTTCTTAAAGAGGCGATAGTCATCATGGTGTTTTACATTCTAATAAATGCTTATATCTATCTCACACCTCATACAATGACTTTCAAAATATGTGGTTCCCAAATCCTTTATGAGCTTTTACCTTATCATACCAAAAATATGTGTGCCATCGAAGATGAATAAATCAGCCAATTTCAGCATGGAGCTTAGAATTTCAATATGTTCCTCTGTGTCTTCTTGGCAAACACACAGCCCCCACTCCCAGACCTTACTGAACCATTTGTTCCCAAGAGTTGCCCACATCATGAATCTATAGCCTTTAAATATCTCCATGTAAGACTCTACCTGCATCAGTTCTCTGCTTTGGCACATCTCTGCTCTGAGTCACCAAATCTTTCAAGAATGCAGAAAGCACTTCTGAGCACCTGCCTCCTCTTGGCCCTGCTTTCTCCAGGTAAGAATCAACCTGCAGAATTGGATTCTTTTAATCATCTTTTAATGACACTGAAAAGACCATTAAGCTTGTTACCATCTCAGGAAATCTGCTGCAATAACCTCTATCTCCTTTATGCAGCGACTTCTCTGATTTGTTCCTCCTGTAATAGTAATGCAACTTCATGTAAAGGTAAAAAATCTGAGATCTGTCGCTCTAATCCAATCTGTGTCTCTGGTGTTCTGGATAATAATATAGGTGAGCTGGAACTTTTCACTTATTCTTGTTCACCCCAATAAATGTTGTTCATGTGCAAATTAATTTCATGTATTGATTATTACTTGCATCTAAACCCCAACTTTTTCCCCAAAGAGCACTATGTGCTGTACATGGTTTTGGTACCAGTCGCAGTGTCACCCTCCCCTGTGTGAGGTGTGATAGAATGAACTCACTCACAAAATGATCTAGATTAAAAATGGCCACAAATTTATTGATTACTGGTGTAGGTAGACTTTTTGCTCTGGCTTTGGTTATAAATCCATTCCAGTTGCCTACTGAAGGGGTGAAACCACAGGGTCATGTCATGAAATATGGCCTCTCACCAGGCGCCAATCTACCCAGATTGACTTGCTAAGGCCATCGCTGGGAATGGAGACTTCCATCGAGACCCTTCTAATGAGGTACCCTGATTACGCTGCTGGTTCAGCACAGGGTGATTAGGTTCATCTATTGATTCAAGAACTGTGCATTACGTAGTTTTTCATGGAAGAGTAAAGAATTTAGTTAATAGGAACCATCATTAAAAATAAATACATTTGGAGGGAATTAATCAGAATTCTTGCAGATCTTGTGATTTGTTTCCTTTTGTTCTTCACAGTTCAACAGTATAAAGTGGTAACTTACCGGGGATGTGGTCATTCCCAACGTTGCCACTCAGGTGATTACAGTTTAACTTCAGCCAATGGTAAATACCTCCAGATGAAGGTCTTCTGCTGCGGAACATACAAGTGTAATAAGGAACCTCTCTATGGTGAGTTTCTGCATCTCTGAAAGTTAATGGCTTATTAACCCGTCATATAACTTCCACCCAGTTACAGGCAAAGTATAGCATCTTTGTTTTTCAGTCCATTCAGACACTAGGTGCAAGGGTCTAATAAGTATCTACAACTGATCTTTGAATCGTTCAAGTTACAAGAAAGGAGATTCCACCTAAACTTCAGGTAAAACTTTCTCACAGTAAGAGTTGTTTTACTGTGGAATGTTCTCAATCAGGACATTGTGGAACCACCTTATTTGAGGTTTTGAAGCAGAGATTGGATGGCCATCTGTCCTGGAGGCTTTAGCTCGGTATCCTGCATTACAGGGGGTTGGACTAGATGACCCTTAGGGTCCCTTCCAGCTCAACAGTTCTGTGATGAATCTGGAATGGATGAAGTAGATGGTCTCCTCTTAGGACGCAGAATACTTTAGTCCTCTTTATTCATCAGTCATACTTTATATGCATAAGGGCTGGGGCTGGAGGCAGAGAAAGAGAAAATAATATGGAAAATCTTGACACAGCTCTAAAAAATTTGGGGTCTGGGTCTGCTGACTACTTGCTTGCACCCATAGTAAGAGAAATGACCTCCAAGAGAATGCAGCTGACTGTAGCTTCAAATACCCATATACAAAGCTTTGAATACCCATATACAAAGCTTTGAATACCCATAAACTGTAGCTTTGAATACCCATATACAAAGTGAGAACTGTGGAAAATAGAATGAAAATGAGCATGCCTGAGAAAAGATGAAAAACAAAATCATTATTTATAGACACTCAGCAGTTGTGCCTTTTCTGCAAAGTTGATGGCCAAAGTAGGGCACAACGTGGAGATAGCAAGTCCAGGTAAGATCAGAAGTTACTAGAAAGCATGAAATAAATGAAATAAAGTTAACAGTAATGAGAAGGGGGGAAATGATGTTTATCAATATACTGACTGTAGGCTTTTACTTTGGTAGTTCCACCTCGTGAGGATCTTTCCCCCAATGGTCTATGGTGCCCAGCCTGCTTCGGCCAAAGCTGCGAAGGTCAGGGGACTGTCAGCTGCCTTGGCAATGAGACCAAGTGCATTGACTATTCTAGCGGGGCTATATGTGAGTAATATTTCCAATCAGCTAATAAAATCTGCTCCTCTGTCTCCTTATCACTGCCAGAAAAGCAATGTCTAATCTTTGTTTGCTTTTTATATGTGTTATGTGTATGTAGCTTTGATTTCTTTCTCTGAGGAAAAGGAGGATGCTCTAGTCCTGTTTTGTATTCCAATCTACCCCTGTTGCAATTGTGTAAGAGCTAGAGGGGACAGGCTCACTCATGGGCAGGGGTTTGCATTGTGTGGGGTGTTTACAAAGGTACAGTAGGCTCCTCACAGCACACTTTTGTCCTCTAATGGACAAGGGGCATCAAAAAATAGGGATACAAGGGAGGGTGTAGGACCAGATAGCACCGTTCTGCCTTGAAAGCATTGGTTCAATGTGTAGAAATCATTTATAGTCTATGGGTAGATGACTATATGGGTAATGACTATAAAGTAGAATGTTCTGGTAATTTCTACATCTGATACAAGCTGGTGCAAGCTGAGAATTTCCAGCTGACAAGTTTCTATTCTCTTTTGGATTCCAATCTACCGCTGTTAAAATTACTTAAGAACTAGAGACAGACTCACTCAGGGGCAGGGTTTTGCATTGTGTGGGGAGCATAAACAAGTACAGCAGGCTCCTTACAGCACACCCTTTTCCTCAAATGTGCAAGTGGCATCAGGGCAGAGGGATACAAGGGAAGGTGAAGAACCAGCCGGCACATAACTGCTCCTCCGCACAGCAGTATGAACCATTGGGTGCTGGTCCAGGAGGACTATGTCTTACCACACACCTTGGCCAAAAGTTGAAAAGAAAGGAGGCTGGGAGAAAGGCAAGTGGGTATAGCCTTGGTAAAAGTGACACATTTGGCCACCTGCTGGGCTTCATTGGTTCACTGGTTAAGTTTCCTAAGGCATGCACTAGTGGTGACTGGCTGATGGATTAATCCTACCATGTGTTGGTTCCAAACACACTAAGCTTTTATAAGCATGGTCTTCCCTAGGACCTAATAAAGAACTCATGCAAACCTTATACTTTTTATTTCCCAGATGTATATGGTTTCCTTCCGCCACTGACACTCAAAGGCTGCGCAACTGAAGACATGTGTGCCCTTAATGGAAAAAGATTTACATATGGCTATCTTCACTTAGAGCGGATTGTAACCAAATGCTCTGATGCTAAGAAAGCCTCGGAGCAGATCGTTCTTGAAGGGTAGATAGGAGAGAGGAAAGCTCTCCTCCTTGTCAATTCCATTGTTCATGGTACCAGCAGAATATAATAACAGCTTATGGTGAGAGGAGGGGCAGAGGCCTACTGTGTTTTCTTTTTCACTATTTATGAAATTCATGATCAAAATAAACTCTTCTGACACATCTGTATTCTTTATCTGTATGTTTTATATATGTAGAATGTGTGGAATGATGAGAAAGGGTATTTGACGGGAAATATGAGAATTGGCTTTGTGTTTTATTCAACCCTACTTCCTTCTACTGCTAAATTTACATGGTAGCACAAAAACTCTCTCACACACAAATGCCTCTGTCCTAAAACAGATATTTATTGGAAGATCCGTCATCCAGTCATAGGCAGTCTAAGCATTAGACTGGTCAGTTGTGTATCACAAGACAGCGGAAATGTATCTCCAAAGAAGAGATCCCAGGTTTGCATAATATTCATCTTTGCTGATTTTTTCTCTATAAATTCAAATTCATAATCTAGAAATTCATCTCACTATAGTGGTGCAGGCTTAATTTTGAACTGTTTGCCTGCCCACTTAGTCCTCCCGATTCTAGTGGCTGATGGAAAGCCCTATTCTCTCTGCTTATTGTTCTTGGTCTTTAAACCAGAACTGGACCAGAGAAGCTTTCAAATGAAGGATGCCTTGAAGGAGAGGGTTGTGTTCTGACTGTTCATCAAATTCAGGACTGCCTTCTACAAAGATAGACATATGACTCACCCATAAGACATATAATTGCAATGACAATTATATGTTTAGAGACAGACTGAAATACAATTTGAATGGATTAATAGAACAAAGTGCTCCTAGGTTTGAATCAGGTGACTGGACCAAGTGGTGCCTTGGTCCACTTGGTGCCTGAAAGTAAAGACTTTGTGATCAGTTAGATGTGGACAAAGTAAAATAAAGCCAATGCTTAATTCATCCATTCTCGACATGTACTCTTATTATTAACCCCTGTTGATGCTGACTAGGGCTGCAGTGCTCATCAGAGTCATATGAAGCCAAAACGTCTCTCTCTCTTTCTCTCTCTCTCTCTCTCTCTCTCTCTCTCTCTCTCTCTCTCTCTCTGTGTGTGTGTGTGTATGCTGATATTGGAATTTGAAGAACAAAAGGTTCCTTTTTACTTTTGTGGCAAAATAAAAAAGGGAGGGAGAGACAGAATGAGGTGGGCATGTTTTTGCTATGGAATTTGCAGGATTTATTTTCTGGGTCAGTAACAATCTTACATCTGAACATATAAACTTCAAGTACCAACACACTGATTTTCATTCCCTTGGGAGTCGATGATCTCATCATTCAGACAATTTTTATCTTTGTAAGTGAAGCAGGCTGGGCACTACAGACCATTCAGGGTAAGAGCATTGTGATCTGGAAGTGCCAAAATAAAGCATACTGTTAGCATATGTAATTGTTTTATCTGTCTTTATATTGCATGCTATATGGTAGTCATGCTTCCAAGAGCATTTTGGTTTTGTAGGGGCAGCTGCAAGCATTCTTAAATGAGAAGAATGTTCTAAACTCATTCTAACATGGATTCACATCTGGTTATGGGACAGATGCACCCTTGGTAACCAAAATTTAGGACATTTACCAGACATGTGGCAGGAGGAATGTGACTCTGCTTCTCCTGCTTGATCTCTCTGTGCCTTTTGATAATATTGAGCATGTCATCCTCCTTTATCGGCTCTGCAGAATTTGATTTGTGGGCTCTATGCTACATTGGATCCAATGCTATCTATGTGGCACTGCTTTCCCCAATGCAATTTGCTGTCAAGTGCATACTGTGTCCATAGCAAGTGAGGGGCAAACCATAGAAAGGAACACAGGAGATCTGTCTTGGGTTGAAATAGTCTAGAACTTGTATTGGTTACAGGTGTATGCTTTGACCAAGGCATTGGATATGGATCCAGTATCAAGTAACCCACCTGTTGGCTGATGAACAGGATGGGTTCAAGCCAGAGTTGTGGGGTCACTCCTGACATGGACCAGGTGCTATGATCTTGCTTGAACCTCCATTAGGAGGGTTGTCATGACCCATTGGGCCCTGTGTGGGCTTGCAGACAAAGGCTCCCCTCCTCGACCCATCCCAGTGCCCTATCCTCCCTAGCTGTCAAGGTTGCTGCAAAATAGGTGAAAACCTGCAGAGCGGCCATTTTGCCTGCAGGAAATTTTTTTCCCTGGGTCTTAAAATGGTGACCGAACAAATCACACCAAGGCCCTCAAACTGGCCTGCCTGCTCCAAGCAACCATGATCGTATAGTAAAAAGATGGCCCCAGGTATGGGCTGTGACCATGCTGCATAGCAAACACCATTCTCTCTGAGCCCCAGATGAGCAAATATAAGCTTCTATAAAATCCTCTCTCTGAAGCTTTCCTTTTAAAGAAAGAACTGACTCAGGGTTGTGTATTGAGAGTTCAAGTGAGCCATTCATTCCTCCCACATACTATACGAGGTTAACACAAAATACATCTTGACTGTGAGTCCTGGAAGACCTTCTCCCTACCTTCCAGGCCTTTTCCACTTTGCCTGGAAGGGTGGGAACCCAGCTGACACCAGCTACAAAAGCTGAGGCTGCTCAAAACACTTCTTGAGCTGGAATGTTGCTTGTGGGAGTCTTGTTGGAGTGTGATCTTCTGTTTTTTCATTTTCTATTTATGTAGAAATCTCAATCTCTTCCACTAGAACCTTTCATTTTCTTTTCCCTCCACCGTCTTTTTCCAGAGAAAGCACCCCAAACTTAATAACATCATTCTCTTAATTTATGCCAAATTGTGCACAAAACACCCTCTCTCTGCTTGAAATGGAGAAAGGCCAGGACTGATTTTACCCAAGGCTTCTTTCTCTCTCAGCTTCATCAATGCAAAATCCTGGTAACTCTCATCTCTCCATTAAGAATTCCATTCTCTCTTTCTCCTGCAAATCCTTCAGTAGAGGGCATTTGCAATACACAATCTGCTTTATCCCATTTTGCTTTCCATCAGCCATTCCATCTTTCTTACAGGTAGGCTGTCTTATTAACACCCTGTACATTGCAGAAAAGCAAACATCCCCTACAGATGACTGTCCAGCCTCTTATTGAATAGCTTCAGACTTGGGAAATATGGATGAGGTTCGTAATGAAGATGGGTTTTAAAACAAATGTAAACATTAGCTTTGTTCTATTCGAAACAGTTTGGCTTAGGGGAGCCATCACCAAACACATGAGATGACTCAAATTGTCCTCTCTCCTTCCTGACAATCTGATGCAATTGGAAAAAGGAAGGTCCAAGTTCCAGAAAATGATTTCACTGTTACTCAAATATCACTTTGGAGTCATTGGACAATATTTATGGCACCTCTCATTTTCCTTGATCTATGTGTAGTTTATCACTTGAGCATTCATCTGAACTGAAACTTTAGGCTTTAGCTGCACTTTGACCCTGGAAGATCAAAAGTTAGCCCTCTGGACTAACTTTGTCCTCCCTAAAAAGTTATTTTCTACACTATGTAAGACCAAACATAGAGGCATATCTAAATATGCCAATAAACCAACAACTTCCCATATATCTTGGATAGTCAGGTACTACATGGGTGGCATAGGATGCTAGTGCAATTCTGCCACGTGGATTCTGGAATAGGGTCAATGTTTTGGAGATATTTAATTCACAGCTGAACAGAACATCATTGGAGTGGGGCTGTCCTAAAATACAATTCTGCCACATTGATTCTGGAATAGGGTCAATGTGTTGGAGCTATTTAATTCACAGCGGGACAGTACATCATTGGAGTGGGGCTGTCCTAGAATACATGGGGGGTGGGAATACACTCAGAATTTTTAAATATGCTATGGAAACAAATAACAGTTTCCTTTCACTCTTTAAAGGGTTTAATTAGTCTCTTAAGACTATAAATCTTGATTGCTTGTTGCAGTGAGATTATGGGGTGTACAAATGAGGAGGAAATTACAGGTTTAGGAAATAGGCCTAAGTCATCACAATGTATGGAAATGGAAATTGACTATAACTGGGGAAATGACCTGTAATGCAATAGTGCTGAATGGAAAGAAAGAATGGATGCCCTTTTTTCCATTCTGTGGCTATTTACTTCATATCTTAGCTAAAAGCCTCTAAACAATGTGTTATCTGCAGCATCACTACAAAACCAGATGTTGTGGCCATGTCATGAACTTCTTGATGCTATGGTTGGAGAAGCTGACCACAGTTTGGATGGATGCTTCCATACAACCCTGATGGAATAACCAGATAATTTTGTAGAGAATCTAAGAGAGAAACAAATGTTATAAAGGTATGAATATTTATGTGGTAGCTGCCAAGATTTCAGAGGGTGGGGGTGTGTGTATGTGTGTATCTTGTTTATGTGATATTTTGTAATACATTTATGAAAACAATTAAAATATACATTGTTGGAAAAATGGTCAGGTACCAGAAATAAAGTTGGTTTCCAGTAAAAGGGGGAATTCAGGGCATATGGATGAGGTTGGTACAGAAGAAGGCTGTGAAGCAGGTACAAACGACTAGCTTGGTTCAAGTCAAGACAGTGTGACCAAAGGCAAGCAGTCCAAATAACTCAAAGTATCTTCACTCCTTCCCAAGAATCTGATGCGATTGAAACAAGTAGAAATGAAGTTGCAGAAAATGATTTCATCAGCTCTTGGTAATCACTTTAGAGTAAATGTACAAGATTCAATAAATATCTCTTTGTCCCTGGCATCTATCAATACCACTGAGCTATGTTTGGCTTTCCCACCTTGTTGTTGGCGACACTTCCTTCTACTGCTATATTTACATGGTAGCACAGAAACACACACAAACCCAAATGCAAGTGCTTCTGTCCTAATCAGATATTTACTGGAAGGTATGTCAGCCAGATCTGTCTTCCATTCTCAGCATGTACTCTCATTATTAATCCTTTGTCAATGCCGACTAGGGCTGCAGTGCTCATCAGAATCATATGAAGCCTGAGCCAATGTCTGTGCCAGATGGGTGCAACTGAGGCCTCACCGTCACAAATAGGTATTAAACACACACACCCAATTGAAATAAATTGTGGAATCCACAAGACAGAAGGTTATTCTACATCCTATCCTCAAAATAACATTGGCAGTCAGGGTAGAAGCAAGGGGACTACGTTCTGTCTTTCATACATTTTAGAAACTAAAGACTTTATGATCAGTGAGACAAGTACAAAGTAAAATACAGTGGTACCTCGGGTTACATATGCTTCAGGTTACATACGCTTCAGGTTACAGACTCCGCTAACCCAGAAATATTATTTTGGGTTAAGAACATTGCTTCAGGATGAGAACAGAAATTGTGCAGTGGTGGCGCAGCAGCAGCAGGAGGCCCCCATTAGCTAAAATGGTGCTTCAGGTTAAGAACAGTTTCAAGTTAAGAACAGACCTCCAGAACGAATTAATAATAATAATAATAATAATAATAATAATAATAATAATAATAATAATAAATTTATTGTCATTGCCCCCTCTCAGGGACAACGAAATTACTTGACTGCTCCATAAAAACACTAATTAAAACAATACAGTATAGTACAGCAAGGAAGATTAGATGACTTTCAAAGTCCAGGCTTCCCATTCAGGGCCGAGATCACTCTGGAGAAGAAGCTGTTCTTAAGACGGCTCGTTCTTGTCTTCATCGTCCTGTATCTCCGTCCTGACGGCAGGAGCTCGAAGAGACAGTGACCAGGATGCGATGGATCTTTTACTATGTCCAGTGCCTTCCTATGGCACCTTGTGGCATAAATCTGCTCTAAGGTGGAGAGTGGGCAGCCAACAATGCTCTCTGCTGCCTTAACAACTTTGCACAACCCCATCCTGTCCTGGGTAGTACAGCTTCCGTACCACACACATAAGCCATAAGTGAGCACGCTCTCAATGGCACAGTGATAGAAGGCAAGCAGCAGTTTCTGCGGAAGATGGTTTTTCCTTAGAATTCTCAAAAAGTACAGTCTCTGCTGCGCCTTCTTCACAAGCCCCCTTGTGTTGACACTCCAGGACAGATCCTCTTGTAATTCAATGCCCAAAAATCTGAACGTTGTTCAATCAAAAGTGGCTGGATATTGCTCTTCTGTCTCCTGAAGTCCACCACTCTGTCAGCCGCTCCACCTCATCTCTATAATCCATTTCACCCTCCCTTTCAGGGATGAGCCCAATCACGGTTGTGTCATCTGCAAATTTGACAACCCTATTACTAGGGTGAGCAGCGACACAATCGTACGTGTAGAGAATATAAAGGAGCGGACTGAGTGCGCATCCCTGTGGTGCTCCTGTGTTAGTCTTAAGCATATTAGAGGTATAAGGGCCCAACCGAACCCTCTGGGGGCGGTCTGACAAAAAGTCCAGTATCCACCCACAAAGTGATAACGGAAGCCCCAGATGTTCCAGTTTAGACATCAGACGTTGTGGTAGAATGGTATTAAACGCCGAGCTGAAATCTAAAAACCCTGAGGTACCACTGTAAAGCCAATGCTTAATACTTCCATTCTCAACATGTACTCTCATTATTAACCCCTGTTGAAGCTGACTAGGGCTGAGGCTTCCTGTTTCCGGTGGTGGGAAATGGCTGCCTCCCACACGACCGGACCCCAGCTGAGCCGGTAATACCTCAGCAGTCCTTTTTCTGGGGCATGAAAGATGATAAAAACATCATATTCACCTTCCATCTGAGTTAGACTCCACACAGCAAAAAAGACAGAGGCATTGTCTCACCGCGAATATATCCCTTTATCCAAGAAAAACCCAGCAGCTTCCCGTAGGCATTGGAGACCTGAGTAGCAGCAGTACTAGTTCACATTTGTGTAACAAATTAAGGCCAGCAGTCAGTCTCTGAGAGCATTGTTGCTGGTCATAGCATTGTGAGAAGATACTAAAAAATGGGGGGTGGGGGATACTCAGAAGGCCTCAGGTTGGATGGCCATGTGTCATTTAAGATTTAGTTGAGAATCCTGTATTTCAGCAGCTTCAACAAGATGGCGCTCAGAATACCTTCATATATTTCAACTCTACAACTCTATTCTTCTAGAATTTTATGATTCAATGACTTAGAGGCCTTCTCAGAGCAAGAATCTAAGTAGGAGCTGTCCGTGTTCCTACAATAACCCTACCTCATTACCCCCAGCACCAGTACAAGAGGCAGCTGCCTCACTTGTTGGCTGAAAATCTACCCTCACTATCCAAAACATTATTGGATTCTTTGAGACATTTCTGCTCTAAAGCTAGTATGAAGTGCAAGCCTTAAATATACTGAATAAAAGTCACAATCCTTTTTGATTTTAATAGAGAATACTAATAAAAATGAAAGGCTTGCAGTAGCCCGGCTACACATATCACATATCAGTCTGAGAGTCTCTCAGTTTAGTGGACACTTGAAAACAGTGGAACAGATGGAGTCAGTATTTTAAAAAAGATTGCTAAGGAAGTTGCTGCAGGTAAAGCACTGGGTCCATTCATCACTCCTTGCATGCCTTCCCCCTGGTAAAATAGTACTATTAAGTGGGTGAATTTTGGGAAATAGTCTTTCAGTAAATTAATTCAGTTGCTACACAGGGTCTCTTGCCAGTACCTTCTCTAGCACTGAGATCAGTCAGGGGCACTCAATGTACTCTGCGCAGCACCTGCTAAAAACATTCTTGTTTAGACAAGCCGACTGAGATGCTTAGAAAGTTGTTGCCGTTTTAATCTGTTTTAGTAATTTAAAGCTTGTAATTTAAAGTATATTCTGATGATTTCTCATATTTATCTGCTTGCAACTGCTGCTTTTTTTCTTTTACATTCAAGTCATGTATAAATCTTAGGAAATAATGTATAAGTAAAACAGCATTGCTGGGTATCTGGGATGGACCAAAGGGGAAACGGAGCAGGAAAAGTGTTTGTTTGGTTTTTCTTAGCTTGACCTTACAAAGCACATTACTACAATTTTTTATTTTTTTGGAATAAATAAAGAAGCTCAGTTTGACTATGCTAGTACCTGGGTAGCTGACAATGTTTTTATTTCTCAGTTTTTTTCAAATGTATAATTAAAATTTCCCTACATAAGTGCAACACAGAGGAATTGTGCATTGTCATATGTTAAGGTATGGTACCATGTGCTATTGTCAAGTTCTCTCTTATCGAGGTTTGTATTATTGAGTATTTCTTACCAGAATAGTAGCAGTGTGTGTTTGTTGAACTGAAAGCAACCAAGCACCTTGTGATATCTTATGCACTAGCAACTTTAGATAGAAAAAGCCAAAAATGGTGATAAATATTGACCCAAGATGGTTTAACTGAAAGAACTTCTAAATGTGCAAATCAAGCTATTATAAAGTCCATTTCGCCTCAGTGGTACAGCTACAATTAAGCTCCTGAATTTTGCATGTGATGGTTATTAAATACATATTAACAATTTTGTAATCAGGTAATTTGTTTTTCAGAAACACAAAGTAATTCTGACAGATAGTACACGTCTTCCATATCCAACTTGGCATCAGGGCCACATGAGCCTCAGGGCAATAGCTAGGAAAACAGCTTCAGTGGAGCATAGGGAGAGATACCAATGGAGATGTGATTTTCTAAGAAACCTCACATTTAATTCTGGCCTTGGAATTCCAAGTTGATTGATACAATTGGTGTGCATTCCATGAAGATTTTGTGGACCCACTCACTCCCAGCATTAGTTTAATAGGATATGCATGTCAGCAAACACAACCACAGCCCACCTGAAGATCTGTGCTAAACTCAAACAGTCTTCTTTTTCCAGCTGTCTACTTCTTTGGGACTTGTATCCCCACATTTGAGCTACTATGGAAGCTCATTGTTTCCCTTACTTTCAAAACTGTCATTCAGTGTGTCAATGCAAACATCTAAATTGCAGGGAGTTGGACAATACCCTCTGGGCTCATCCATGAGCCAGAAAATACAGTGAAATGTAGGAAAATATGGATGATGTAGATAAATAAATAGATGTTGAGTGAGACAGCTTTCCCATGTTCTGATGCTGTTAGGTGGTGAAAATAATCACCCCTGGACTTTCTCTCTAAGCTCCTGACTATTCCTCTTCTTCTGAAACTGCACACAGGGCTCAATGACGCTTGCTTGTTTCTGGCCATTGTTTGCAGGATCATGGACAACTCCAAGAGAGCAACTTGCACTTATGACAGGTGGGGCTAAATGGAGACCTTCTGTAGATGCATCTTTTTAAACCCTCCTAAATACCTCCCATCATGCCTAAAGACTGTATCTTCCTGTTTGTGCAATGATCTCCCAAGGGAGCCTTTCCTGTCACCTTCATAATGTATCTTTAGGTGTCAGGAAATATACATCTAACAAGACATTCGGCTGATTAGATACTTTGATAGCCTCCAACATCCCACTGAGGGAAATTGGGACATGACCCGACCTCTCCAAAACTTAAAACCACCCCACCACCAACGCCTGCCTGCACTTTCCACAGATACATCCACCCCCCAGTGACCCCCAATTCCCGCTGGACCCAACAATGGAGGCGTGGCACCTAAACAATTTAAAACCACCCAATAGCAGACAGTTCTAGCCTTTCTGCTACATATGAAGGAAAACCACTTTACATCAAAGTGGTATTATTTGTTCACTTTCATAATTACACTATTGTGTTGACTCAAGTCCCAGGTTTTTGATCGGCTTATGAGATTTTAGGGGTTTAAGAAGTTTATAAATAAATATCAACATTCTCATTCACTGATTCAACCACTCTTTCCAATGCTCTGATGAGGGACTAATGTGAACATTTGTTTTCCTTTTCCTGATTTGCCCATTTTCCCACGATGTGTCACACCAAATTATTGTGCCTATAGGAAAATAGGAAACCATCCTCCATGAATTATAATAACAGCTGCCTTAAATATTTTCTCAAGGGCCATGCAAATAATTGTTATAATGCTTCACAAATCTCACACCACCTTGATACAGTGTTGGAGAAATTAATAATCTCATAAAACTTTATTTTCATGATTCCATTTTCATTTGAGTCAACGGCATAGCTAAGCCAAAAAGGCCTGGGCCTGCCTTTTACAGTACTGAACTAACTGCTTTTAGTTACTTTAATCAGTGAATGCCCATTCTAGAAAACTAAAAAGAATAAAGTGTTAAAATCCATGGTGGCCATTGTATGCATGAAAGGAGAATTAGCTAGGCATAGCAATTCTGATTCATCTTGAATTGTTTTGTGGACAGAGAACATTGGAAGTATTTTAATGAACAAGAGAATTGGTCAAAGTCTTAATCCCACCACTGCCCCACTTTTCATCTTTCTATTTCAACTGGCATGCAACATTCTGGGGCTTCTGACATGCCCAGTCCTTGTTCGGCTGCTTGGAGTTTTGGGTGTTTGCCTGTTGTTGTTTTCTTTGAATTGTTTTGTTTGCTTAAGATGTTTTGTACTTCTGCACAGCAGCTAATGGGACATGGAAAAGTGTGCTGCATATCATCTTTGATAGTCAGAGTACTATTAAGTGGCTGAATTTTGGGTAATAGTCTTTCAGGAAAATAATTCAGTTACTCTGCAGGATTTTTTGCTTGTACTTTTTCTAGCACTGGGAACAGTCAGGGGCACTCACTCCAATATTCAGTGCACGTCACAATGTCCCTAACACTGTCCAATTCCCTTGAGCGCTATCTAGCTTGGCTACTTCAGCAGTCCCCTGTGCCATATCTTGAGTCTTTAGCTGTCCTTTGATTTGAGGCATGGGGGGTTGCAGAGCAATTGTCCTTATTTCTTCTGAATAGAACCAATGTTTTGCAGAGCTTTTAGTTAGAGGGAGCCATGATCGCACTTGTGGTGGGGCTGTCCAAGAAGAGAACTTTTGGGGTGTATGGAAATATATTCAGAAATGTATAATATTGTATATATAAGGTTTTATGGGAACAATCCACCCCCATCAATTTGTTAGTTTTACAAAAGGTGTTGAAGGGTTATCCAGACCTAGATAATAGTACTTACAATTTTAAACGTTTTAGGACTCTGTGTCATATATACTCATATTAGTCTGAGAGTTTATCAGTTTAGGCAAAGCTTGAAATCAGTGGAACAGATGGAGGTCATTATTTTAAAAAAGATTGCTTCCCCCTGGTCAAATCACTGAGAACAGTCAGGGACACTCACTGTATTCTGCTCAGCACCTGCTAAAAACATTCTTGTTTAGACAAGCCTACTGAAATGCTTAGAAAGTTTTTGCAATTTTAATCTGTTTTAGTATTTTAACTCTTGTATATTCTGATTTTTATCAAATTTAAAATTAAAATTTGTAGGATAAATCTGAAATATATTTGACATACTTGCAAGTGGGACTTTCATGTTTTGTATAGACTTACTGTTCCATCTCCATCCAATATACCTTTAAGTTCATAAACATCTCACAAAAACTCCTGCATTGACTACTATCACTTTAATGCAGTGACAACTCTTAAATGCTCCTACTGTCATCGTAATGCAACCCCATGTGAAGGCAATACACCTGAGGTCTGCAGTTCCACCCTCCCCTGTGCAGTGAGTACTGTGGGGTGAAATAGAATGAACTTACACAGACAATGATCTGGATTAAAAATGGTGTAGGTGGAATTTGGGCTCAGGCATTGGCTGTATATCCATTTCAGGGCATCCATGTAATATAAAGCTAACACGAGTTACGAGTAAATTGTAGAATAATTATATAGAAATAAATTCTGAGAAGTGTCTGGCAACAGCTAATGGAACTCAAAGATGAATAAATCAGCCAATTTTGGCACAGAGCTGTGAATTTTGCTATGTCCCTTTGTATCTTCTTGGCAAACACACAGTACCCACCCCCAGACCTCACTGAACCGTTTATTCCCAAGAGATGCCCACATCATGAATCTATAGCCTTTAAATATCTCCATGTAAGACTCTACCAGCATCAGTTCTCTGCCTTGGTACATCTCTGCTCTGAGTCGCTAAATCTTTCAGGAATGCAGAAAGCACTTCTGAGCACCTGCCTCCTCTTGGCCCTGCTTTCTCCAGGTAAGTAGGAACCAGCAGAATTGTATTCTTTTAATCATCACTGCGTGATCCTGTCTCTCTCTGATCTTTGCTGAAGTGTGCTGCACATCAGCGTCCTTCTATGACACTACCTGAAAGATAAAGAGAAAACAAGAAACAAAAGAAAAGAAAACAGGAAAAACAGAAAGGATAATTTTTTTTAAAGGACTTTCAATTATACAAAAGTTATACAAAAGAAATTATTCAAATATTCACTCTAGAATTACACCCAACTACTTTACTTTCTGTTAAGCAATATTTCCTGAATTTCCCAACACAAGGCAGAGCTTTAAGCACTAAACTGTACATGGAAAGCACAAGGCAAAAGGTAAGTTTGGCTGAGCCCTTGATTTGTGAGATTTCATGCCAGACAGGGGCGGAGGAAGGGGGTGCATTGGGGGTGGTCCGCCCTAGGTGTCACCACTGAGGGGGGTGACAAAATACCGGGTGGCACTAATCGTGGGGCCTGCAGCGTGCCGGAGCCACGCATCTCTCCTGGGAGTGACACAGTGGCTTGGGCGCCCACAGATTTCACACTGCCCCAAACGGTCTGCCCGCTGCCTCCCCCAGCTGTAGGGCAGCTGAGTGGGAGAGGGCAGGCAGACTCCTCGGAGGCACCACGGAGCAATCCTGCCTGGGCTGTCCCCGCCCCCACGGGCAGTTGGCCCCACCCTTAGGCGCTGGGCATGCATGCCACCCCAGGCACCCAATCGGCTTGCTCCGTTGCTGATGCCAGATGGCTACCTAGTGCATAATGCTGTGTGCTCTGGACTGCAGCCTTTTGTGAAAGATGTGGTGTTTTTCTACCTATACTTCATATCATGATAAGAAATGCTCCTTGGATGCTTTCTTTGAAGAGATTCCCAATAAGCTCAGATGTCAACAAAGAAAACAGACCTTTTGGGGGGGGGTAAGTAGTGAGATGTGGGGGATATGGATGGTGTTGACACTGAAGATGTTGCCTATGGGTTGCTCTATTTCATGTGCAGCTTTAATAATAATAATAATAATAGTAGTAGTAGTAATAATAATAATAATAATAATTTATTTATATCCAGCCCATCTGGCTGGGTTTCCCCAGCCACTCTGGGCAGCTTCCAACCAAATATTAAAAACATAATACAGCATTAAACATTAAAAACTTCCCTAAACAGGGCTGCCTTCAGGTGTCCTTTTAAAGTAAGATAGTTGTTTATTTCCTTGACATCCATCGGCAGGGCATTCCACAGGGTACAGCCCACTGCCGAGAAGGCCTTCTGCCTGGTTCCCTGTAACCTCACTTCTTGCAATGAGGGAACCGCCAAAAGGCCCTCGGTACTGGACCTCAGTGTCCAGGCTGAATGATAGGGGCTTTAAAGGTCAGCACGAACACTTTGAATTGTGCTCCAAACGTACTTTTGAATGCTTCAGTTGTTTTTTTTTAATTGAACTGTCAAGAAGTGGACAGGTTTGGCAGAGGTGGTCTACTATCTGGATGACATCCTCTTTATATGCCCTGCTGAGGCAGGCTGGTGTTCTCATGTTCTCACCTGACACAGGAATTTAGTGATATGGTAGAGGAACTGATGGTTCCTCTGGGAAAGGAAAAGACAGAGGGGCCTAGTGCAGCATGAACTTTGCTAAGTATAGAGTTGGATTCAGTCAAGCAGTGTTCAAGGTTACTTCATGAGAGTTGCAGGAGTTAGTGGTTTAAATTTTTCGTGCTGGGTGGTGCTGCAAGGCCAAGAATTTATGATACATTTTTGGGATGCTAGTTTATCATAGAGAGAGTCTGTCTAAGGGACATTGGGATCAATTCTTTTTGGATTGGGTCTGCATCCACAGCAGCCTACCTAGATATGTCCAAGGATAGCTTCCATTTTTGCTCTGCAGCAGGAATGGATGCCTCCCTCAACATTGCAGGGAGAAGCAGATAAAGATAATGAGAATGTTGGGGGTTAAACCATTCTCTGAATTCCTCTCTGGGCTTGAGAGGAATGGTCTTTCATCCTTGGTTTGCCCTGAGGTCTGGCACTCACTTCCTCATGGAATGCGAGGGTAGGCAAAGGCACAGGGTACAGAAGCATTGTGTCTGCCACAACCCCCCTGACTCCGTTTCTCAAAGCAGAGGCTACACTATTAATGGATTTTAAAATTGGCTTTAAAAATAATAATTCCTTGGTAGGCAGTAATAACTGATATCACAACATATCACACATGGAATATCATGGTCTTTTACTTCCACTTACACAGGCTTACATTTTACCTCAACCTTACATCCCTAAACCCCAGCTGACTGCTTCACTGCCATTGGCTCATCCCACAGCTTGGCTGCACTAATGACTTGGGTTTATCTGCAGCGGAACCAAAAATGTCTTCCTCAGTTGCTCTTTGCACATTGCCAGGTGCACTTGACTAGGAGAGAGAGATTGCCATATAGGCTTTGCACTTGTCTTTTTTGTTCCCAGATTCTTCTTTCTTTCTTTCTTTCTTTTTTTTTTTTTTTGGTGTCGTTACCATTTTAACTGTAACGTAATTTTATAGAAAAATAATTCTGTCAACTGCCTTGAAACAACTAATGAAATCAAAGATGAATAATTCAGCTAATTAAATCAAAGTGGAATCATTCAAAGATAAATCATTCAATTAATTTCAACACTGAGTTTTGAATTTCAACATGTCTCTCTTTGTTCTCTTGACAAATACACAGGTCCCATTGCCAGACTTCACTGAACCATTTTTCCCACACTTTGACTGTAGTATGAATCCTTGGCCTATAAATATCTCTAAGTAAGCCTCTGCCTCCATCAGTCCTCTTGACTGGTCCATCCATGTTCTTGAGTCTCCTTATTTTTCTAAAATGATGAAAGAACATCTGAGCACCTGCCTCCTCTTCGCCCTGCTTTCTCCAGGTAAGTAGGAACCAGTAAAATGGACTCTTTTTATCCTTTTTAGAAGACACTGAAAAGCCTTGCTCCTTGTGAGGGAGTGAGAATGGGGACAGGAGATGAGAATAATGCGGGGGGGGGGGGGAATCATAGAATTTTAAAGTTGGAAGGAACCCCCTTCAATGCATAGAGTGCCACTCTCTGTGTTACAATGTTATTATTGTTTCACAAAATAGACCAAACCATTTCTGCTTTGATATACCTACATGCTTGTGCCAATAAAGGTTTCAGAAAGCAGTCTCTTGGGTCTCTATATAAGGAGCAGGCTAAGAGATAATGAGTGATGTCTTCTACCTGAGGCTGATCACAAATACAAGGTCTGTCTGTTGTAGCAGTCACTGAAGGCTGTGTTGGGCATCCCTTGGAAATTGGCAGTTCAATAGCGGCATTTGTTAAGGAAAGTGGCAAGCATTTGATCAGATAACTTGTGCTAGAATACTCTATTCTTAGGAGTGGATACCAAGGGAAAACTTTGGTGTTTCTAATTAGTTGCATCCCCTTTTCTTGACACTTATTCAAGGGCAATGCAGAGCTCAGTTCAGAGAAACTAGAGGTAGTTTAAAACATGCTGATATTCAATTCCATATAGCACAAGGCATGGAAATGCTACATTGGAATAGTAGCAATTTGAAAAATATATACTTTAATTGAGCACATTCCGCTCCACCTGGATAAAAACTGCTGATATTCTTGATGGTAGAGAGTATAGCTTCTTTTTTTTATTCTACACAGTTTCAAAAACTTTAATGGGGTTTGACTCAGATGCTCAGATTTCAATGCCATAGAGAATTTGAGTACCGCTATGATTTTCTGTGTTTAACTTTCATTGACACTTTCAGGAGAGTGTTCTGTGTATTGTGTTCTTGGTCTAGGCTTTCTTATTTACAATATGTACTGTACACCTCCAAGAGTTTTTTCAGGACTCATTAAGAAAAAAGAGGTGCTCTAAATTTATTCACTTTTTGTTTATTATTTAATATATTACTTATTTATTAATTTTATCTATGTATGTATTTATTATTAAATTTATGTTCAAAACATAAAATCATGGGCACTCATCAAGAGAGAGATCTCTCTTTTCCTAATTACTGGAGAAGGGGAAATTGCCTTGGATAAATATGACACCCAATCATTAATAAAAAAAGTTATAGCCTTCCAGTTTAACACACATCTACCCTCTTGCATGCCACCTCCTTAGGAAGAAGGACATCTTCTCCCGCATTATAGTACTTTGACTAGTTAGGAAAACAGGAATTGGATGATTAACATGCATTTGACTTCACTATTTCAAAGAATAAATCTGAAATATATTTTATATTTGCATACAGGGTTTATGTGTTTTATATAGCCAGACTGTCTCATCCCAACCCAATGTACCACTAACTTCATTACCATGTCAAGAAATCTCCTGCAGCAACCTCTGTCTCCTTTATGCAGTGACATCTCTGACATGTTCCAATTGTCGTTTGCCACGTGGCTATGATGCTTGTGACGTCGTTAAATATCCACATCGTGTCTGTAGGTCTTATGGAATCTGCTCCTCTGGTGTTCTGCAGAACAATATAGGTGAGCTGAATCTTCTCACTTACTCTTGGTCACCCCAAGGAATGACTTTCATGTGTAAATTAGTATTATTTATTATTTATTTATTTATTGCATTTATATCCCACCTTTTCTCCAAAAAGCACAAGGTGGTGTACATGGTTCTTCCTGTTACAGATATCAAATATTGCACAGTTTGAAGTGACTGGAATCATAAGAACTGACTCCTTTGAAAATGAAATGTTGTTTATGAAATATTGTTTAAACTTTTACTGGCAGAACTTTCTTCAAAACAGAATTAAAACATCAAAAATATCCATATAATATATTGTGCTGTCCAGCATAGGCTCAGCTTCTTATAAAATATGAAATAATCCAAACTGACCTATAAGCAAGGTCGCTTTCTCTCTCTCCAGCCTGCTTTTCAGTCTAAAGGCTGTTTGTTCTCCCTTCAGGAGAGTCATTTACATACATTGTTTTGTCTGTAGCTTTTAGAGAGATGACTCTATTTTTTTTATAAGATATTTATTACAGTTTTCAATTTTATACAAAAAGAAAGACATAAAAAGAAAAAATTTTAAAAACACATAAATTTCCCAACCTAATTTCAATAACATATTTCCCTGACTTCCTCATACCTCCCTTTCTTGTTTTCTAGCTCAAATTATTTGTCCAGCAAATCCTTGTCTCTTAGCATTACAGCTGACTAACACCTTATTTTCTATTCAACTTCTTGAGTTATTATAGCTTAAACATTACTTATAGAAAAACCATTTTTTCCATATTCTTTTACAACAACAACAACAACAACAACAACAACAACAACAACAACAATAATAATAATAATAATAATAATAAATTTTATTTATATCCCGCCCTCCCCAGCCGAAGCCGGGCTCAGGGCGGCTAACAACAATAAAACAATACAAAAGTACAACACAAACAACACTCTAAAATCATTCATTATAAAATTAATTAATTAACAGGTAATTAATCTTCACACCACTGAGGCAAAGACTCAAAGGCAACTCTTTTTTAAAAAATAATAATTTTTATTAACTGGCCAATCACATCAAATTAAATCACATCACATAAATTCCAAATTACAAAGCCAAATTTTTAAATTTTGTTGGGGGAACCCATACTTCAAGATCCAAAGGGGGATTCAAATCATCTTCTTATTACTGTGTTAGTGTCCAAATCAGTCCCAAACAGTCAAGACAAAGTTCATAATTCTATCCAGTCTTATCTTGGTGTTTCCACATCATATCTTGTTCATATAATTTCTCTTTTTCTTTTACAACCTCTTCTGTTAGTCTCCTTAAGCCGATAAGCAAATATAATAATCCTGTGTGAATTTCCCGTTCTTCCAATCTAAGTCCAGATGGTTTCCATATATCTCCTTCGTAGATAACATCACTCTTTCCATCATAAGTCAGGCGTTTGTCGCTCTTAAGTCCCACAGAGGAGTTAATCCATAATATGTAAACAGCTCTATTTCTCTCTTTCTCCTCCCAGACCCAAGAGCTCCAACAATGCCTCCCAAGATGGCGACGGCATTTTTAACTGCGTCATTCCAAAACTCTTAACTTTCCAGCTTCGCCTTGAAACATTGCTTTGGTTCGAAAGTTTATCTCCACACAGCCTTAAATCACAGCTTATCTGACTCATTAGGGGAGGGGATTCTTGTTTAGTCACATAAAAAGGAAAGGGAGGTTTTTTCCCCTCCCCCCTCAGTCATTCCATACCGTATCTTGACGTATCTTCTCATATTTTATTCTTGCCTTGTTATCAGAGATCTCTTCTGTCAGCAGTCTTTACTCCCCCTTTTTCCTTGAAGTATGTGCAATTTATCTCGTCCAAATTGTTTCTTTTGAAGATTCTTGCAAACTAGAGGCGCGGATCAGAGACAGCATCAAGGAGTGCCGGAATCCCACAGGAGGGCTTTGTGCCTAGTGCCCCCACCCCCACAAATTCGGGGGTGGTATAGGGCACAGCAGACAAGGGCCGTCCCGTCCCCCCATAATCCTGGGGGGGGGTTAAGGAGGCTAATTACCCCCATCATAGCCTCCAAATTACCTCGTGTGGGTCGGAGAGATGTTATTGTCAGCCATCTTCCGATGCGCCACCTAGTGGCCCCCTGACTCAAAGGCAACTCTTTTTGAAATGGGGATTTCAACTCAGTACCTCTCTCATGACCTCAGGTATACAACGCTGACATGTTAGCTAACAAAGAACAATAATCAGTTAGTTAATCATTAACTCTGCAAGGAGCTCAGAGTCCTTTCGAAATGCTCAGTGTTACCAATACATGTTTAGTCATTTTCCATTTTCATACATACAGATTTTTTCATTTCTGTGTGAATTAAACCACTATACTTAACACTTCCCCCATGCATTTAACCTTGTGAGGTAGGTTAGGCTGAGAGGCAGTGAGTGTTGAACGTCACCCAGTGAGCTTAATGACTGAGTGGAGATTTGAACCCTGGCACCTCATGTCCTAGCCTGACACATAGCAGCCATCCTCTGTCTCATGAATTTACTCCAACATTGGTTGTCTCTTTCCATCACATTTCGGTTTCAGCATAGAGATCCTGGCATGCATCAGACCAGGGCTGGCTAAGCTATGGTCCTCTAGAAGTTGCTGGACCACCACCCACATCCACCTCAGCCAGCATGGCCAATGGATGGAGATGGTGGAAGCTATAGTTCAGTAAATTCTAGAGGGCCACAGTTTAGCCATCCATGCATTAACCAGCGATCTGCACTATATCAGAAACCATGAACTCTGGTTTGATTTTGGTTAGACTTCCATCATAAGGTGAGGCAGTAAGTTAATTAAATTATTACAAATTCAATGCAGGCATCATTTGTGGCAGCTGTAGCTTTTTTCTCTTCTTGCTGCTGCACCAGATGGTCCAGATTAGATTGTACAAAGAAAACAGATGGTTGTCCTAGAACCCTATTTCTCCTTCCTGCATTATTCCAAGTATCAAGGGAGCTGACACATAGCACAGTTCATCCGCAGCTCAGAGAGAGACAAGGCAGCACCAGATACCTTGCAGTTAGTCTTTTATTAAAGAATCAGAACAGAAAACACACAGGGACACCAAAATACACACTATACCAAGCAGTTGCTGAGACTGTCTTGCACCTCCCACTTCTCTCCATTCCCTCTGTGTCAGGACCCTCCCTCTATCTACAGTGAGTCCCAAGAGACCCTCTCTATCTTTGCCTGGTTCTCTGCACAGTTATGTGTATCAAATCCCATGTTCTGGGAGTTTGCAGGCTGTCAACAGAAACACTATTAGGGGGGCTCTGTGGTAAAGCTACTAAGTCTGACTCCTCTCTTTGCTTCTTGTGGGGGCACCTGCTTCCCCCCTCCATTTTCCTTGTCCTTCAAGCTCCCAATCTTTACCTCCTCTGGGGTGTGTCTAGTTATGCAGCACCAAATCCGGGCTCCAAATCCTCTTCCTCTGTATATCCCCCGGGGAGCCCTTCGTCAGACAGTTTTCACCACTCCTTGTCATCTAGCCAGTCCCTGACAGCAGGCATAGAGACACCAGGCATGGAGTTGAGTAGCAAAACTGATTCTTTATTCAAAGACACAAAACATAAACAGAGCATTGCACAGACAGGTCTAGCCCAATGAAGCATATGCCAGAGCTGAGGATATGAGCCTTCTGCTTCATCCTAAAGCACCTTCCCAGCTGGCTGTCTTCCCAACAGTCTCCTCTGAGGCGGGGCTCTCTGTGCCTTTTGTTCTGCTACATGGAAAACCCTTCTCGTTCTTGGAGACAGGGGAGGAGGGGAGAGGAAAACCATGGAACTGTCAGCCTGCTGGGTGTCTGTCAAAGTGTCAGCTTCTTCTTTCTCAGTTGCCTCACTCTGACTCAAGTCTGTTACTTGCTTTGCCTCCAACCTGTCTGCCTCCCCCCCCACCTTCTACCTCTGATCTGTCTTTTGAATAGCACCATCATTCTCCTGGCTCAGAGGCTTCCCCCTCTGATGTTTCGGGGGGGTGTCCCTGGCTGTAGCCTCCTACCATTCCTCCTTGTCTAGTCAGTCTCTTACATCAAAAACCTGTGAAAGAAGATGTGTGTTGTGATGTCATCAGTCTCAGAGACCCTGGTCCCCTTCAGTTTGTTGCAGGGGGATAGTAAAATCAAAGTGCAATGATACTAAGCCATGCATCTTCATACACTGTGCATTTTGGAGGGATTAATAGGATTGTTGTCACAAAAGCAGATACATCTTCCTTTTATCCTGAGTATCCAGTAATTTTAGAACACAAGGAAGGGCTATATGGCCTCTTGGCTTCACAAAGGCCCCTTGAACATTGAGCATCACTAGGTTTCAGCTTCCATTTCTCTCATTGCCTGCATGCCCTGGAATAATAGCTTGAGATACAAGACTGTGGTATAAAAGCAGAAATTTATAGTCCCACTACAATTTGTGGGTCTTCAGCAACAATGATCAACAAGTGCAGGCTGGGACAACTGTGCAATAAGTGAGGGAAACCTGTCTGTATAACACCCTAGACAAATGATTCCTCCATCATCAGAATGGTGCAAATTCACCCCATCTGAGAAATCAGATGCCCTTTTCATCTGCTACATCTTTCAACTAGTATCTTCCAGACAGACAAATTTATTCCAGTCTCTACTAGAAATGGGTGAATGTGTCAATTTTTGTTTCTTTTACTTTCTCATTTCCCCCAAACTTATATAGTGCTTTGCACAGTAAGTAAATAAATAACTCATGGAAATGTGTCAACATTTGAGAGCAATTTTCTCCTAATAAAACATTTTCGTGCAGTTGTGACTAATAAAAATGTGATTGTAAACCATTTCCCCTTAATACAATATATGTGTGTCAGTTCTTTTAACTAATATAGCTGAGTTGCATTCAGCTAAGTACTGTTTTGAGTAAATACAGTGGTACCTCGGGTTAAGAACTTAATTCGCTCTGGATGTCCGTTCTTAACCTGAAACTGTTCTTAACCTGAGGTACAACTTTAGCTAATGGGGCCTCCCGCTGCTGCCATGCCACCACCACTCGATTTCTGTTCTCATCCTGAAGCAAAGTTCTTAATCCAAGGTATTATTTTGGGGTTAGCGGAGTCTGTAACCTGAAGCGTTTGTAACCCGAGGTACCACTGTAATTGAAATGAATGGCCCTAAAATAGCCTTGCTCACTAACCAAAATGAGCTGGATTAGCATTGAATACTACCTGCTGTTTGCACGCATGTTTCCTTAATATTTGCATCTTTGAATGTACTGTGTACTGTTTTGCTGGAGAACTGATTAGCAAAAATCAGAAAATTATGGTTTGATAGACAGCAGAGCCTGGTGATGCAGTCCCTCAGAAATTTCACCAGAGTCCTGGAGCCTCTCTCTGACTGGTTAACAAAACAGTTAGCCAGAGGGAGGTGGAGCAGCACTTTGGGAGGGAGAATAAAAGGAGCAGTTTCTGGTAGGGTTGCATTTGTCCAGGACTTCCTGGACATATATGCAGTGGCGTAGCGTGGGGGGTGCAGGGGGTGCGGGCCGCACCGGGCGCAACATCTGGGGTTAGGGCAAATCCATGGGTTAGGGGGCGCAAATCCATGGGTTAGGGGGCGCAAATCCACGGGTTAGGGGGCGCAAATTACTTGCCTTGCCCCGGGTGCTGACAACCCATGCTACGCCACTGCATATATGGAATAACACATTCATCAGCTGCGTCTGGGCGGAAATTGGCTAAATGTCTGGGTAGATCTGGACGTATGGCAGCCCATGTTGGAAGTGCTGATTTTGCCAATTTCCCCTTAAAATAGCTCAGAACCATCATTTATTTTTTTTGTGATCTTGCCAAAAACTGCTCAACAACTTTTCTGTCTGGATTTTCACTGTTTGAAATATGGCAGCCCTGTTTCTGGGGGAGATAGTTAAAAAGGGCTTGATTTGAGATGTTAGATAAGGTTCAGGTTGAGAGATAGAGCTAGATTTGAGATGGGAGATAGTGATTAGGATACAATATTATATGATAGAGGGAGAACTGGTTCTAATTTGAGTTGAACATCCACACGGAGTCTATCTATGGCAAGAGGAACTGTAACACCTGTTATATCTAAGTAAAGGAACGAGAGGAACTATTAAGCCTTATACTACCTTCACTAGAAACCTGAACATCTACCTTAAGTGAACCAACTGATTTTTAGCAACTGAAGTTTAAGAAGAGCTGTGCCTGTAATACTGTCTTTAGGCCTGTGACATCCTTATATTTAGTTTAAGTAATAAGTTACCTTCTACCTGAAAGAATGCATCTCCTGATCCAACCTTGTTTCACAAATTCTTTTTGTAAATAAAACTTTTCTTGATTGTTCAACTTCTACCCAAGGCTCTAAATCACTAAATTTTCCCTTACACAAGACCACCTCCTTCCAAGGTAGCCTGTGGTAAATTGTAGACATTCATTTAATTAGCATACCATGAGGTGTGTCTGCTATATTTAATTGGAGGCAATTAGGGGGGTGAATCCTCTACTTAATTAATTGGTGGTAATCAGTGGGATCTTCTATATAGGGATTTTGAAGGATAATGGTGTTTGGGTTCATCCTTGGGTTCAAGAACTGTGAATTACGTAATTTCTCACTGAAGAGTAAAAATAAATACATTTGGAGTGAATTAACTAGAATTTTTGGAGATTTGGGGTTTATTTACTTTTGCTCCTTTCAGTTCAATGGTATCAAAAGGACACTTACCGTCAATGTGAGGACCCCAGTTTTTGTCACTCAGGTGATTATAGCGTCACTGCAGCCGAGGGTAAATTTATCTGGACAAAGGTCATCTGCTGCAGAACAGAACTGTGCAATTTGGAGCCTCCCCACCGTGAGTATCTACATCTATGAAATTTAAAGGCTTGTAAAACCATTATATAAGAGCCACCTAGTTACAGGCATAGTAGAGCATTTATGTCTTTTGGTCCATTCAGACATAGTGTGCAAGGGTCCAAGAGTATCTACAGTTGATCTTTGAATCTGGAATGGATAGAGTAAATGATCTCCTCTTAGGATGCAGAATAATCTAGTGCTCCTTACTTACATAAGTCAAATTTCATACAGGTAGGAGGTGGCGCAGGAGGCAGAGAAGTAGAAAGAAACATGGAAAATCTTGGTATAGCACTGCCCAATTTGGGTTCTGATCTTGCCCAGTACTTGCTTGCACTTACAGAGAGAGGGAGGGAGAGATATTGCCTCCAAGGGAAAGCAGCTGTCAGTACCTTTGGATATGGAAGTCTAGAAACAGCAGATAGTTTGCCTGATGCATTATTCAGAGATGATCAAGAGACAATCCTAATCTGCAAAGTTGATGGCAGTTGTAGGACACAATGTGGAGGTTCAATTCCAGCTATGGTATTAAGTTACTAGAAGGCATGAAAAAAGTGAAGTGATGTTAACAATAAAGAGAGTGGGGAATGAGGTCTATCAATATGCTAACTGTAGGTTTTTGCTTTGGTAGTTCCACCTCGTGAGGATCTTTCCCCCAATGGTCTACAGTGCCCAGCCTGCTACAGCATAGTCGGAACTAGAACACCACAGAATTGTCAAAGTCAGGGGAATGTCAGCTGCCTTGCCTATGAGACCAAGTGCATTGACTATTTTAGTATACTTATGAGTGAGTAATATTGCCAATCATCCAAGAAAGTCCACTCCTCTCTGTCTCTTTCTTACTGCCAGAAAAGCACTGACTTAACTTTGTTTGCATTTTATATGTTTATATCTTTGATTTCTTTCTCTGAGGGAAAGAGGATGCTCTTGTCCTGTTTTGGATTCCAATCTACCTGTTAGAATTCTATAAGAACTAGATGAGACAGACTCATTCATGGCAGGGTTTTACATTTTGTGGGCATCTTACAAAAGTACAAAAGGCTCCTTACAGCACACCTTTTCTTCTAATGCACAAGGGGCATCAGAGCAGAGGGACTCAAGGGAGGGTGCAGGACCAGCCAGCACATCACTGCTCCTCCTCATAGCAGTATGAACCATTGGGTGCTGGTCCAGGAGGACTGTGTCTTGCCACACACCTTGGCCAAAGGTTTAAAAGCAAAGGAAGCTGGGAGAAAGAAGGGTCCTAGCAGTACAAATATGTTCCTTGTTCCTCAGAAATGAGTTGCACAGTGTTCATTGAGTCTTACTGCCTTAGAAGTGTGCAAAAGAACTGCAGCCTTATTCTAGCAAAATACAAGGGCTGGAAGATGGTAATTTAATGTTTACAATGCCATGCTGGCAAAGATTAGTGGGGGATTTGTCCTGCTTATGGCTCCTCACCCTTATATTTAATTCCCAACACATGTCATTGGGAGGCTTTCTAAATGACTTTGAGAAGTGTGTGGTGTGGCATGCCTACCAGCCAAGTGGCATCACTACGTTTTCAGGAAACCCAGCTTCAAGGCAGCGAATCAGTAGGCAACCCAATTCTCTCCATTCTGCTTTTGCAGCATAGCTTCAACTCAAGCCAAACTGAAAAGGAAGATCCCTGCCAAACGTGGAGCCTGCAGGCTCCACATTTGGCAGGGATCAACTGCAATATGCAGTTTTTGATCCCAATGCCAGCACAGCTTACTGCCAGTGTCACTTGGCTGATTGGCAATGGTAGAAAACATTGCTTTCAACAGGAGATTCAGATGACTGGCAGTGACTGTAAGCCATGCTTCTCAAGCAACAATTCAGAGAGATTTCCTAGACTCCTAGTTTTTCTTCTGCAGCTGTGAACATACCCGTCACAAATGTGATGTAATACAATGTTGGTGAAAGGCGAGTGAGTGTTGCTTGGTTAAAATGGACAAATTATGCTGCCTGCTTGGCTTAATTTGACTCACAGAGTAAGATTCTGAAGGCATGCACTAGCGATATATGTGTCTGCTGGATTAATCATACAGTATGCTGGTTCCAAGCACACTGAACTTTAATAACCATAGTAATTCCTGCACCCCACAAGGTCCCATTAAAGAACTAATGCAAAACTTATGCTTTTTATTTCCTAGTTGACCACGATATTTTCGACCTCAAATTCCAAGGCTGTGCATCTGAAGACATGTGTGCCCTTAATGGAAAACACTTTAGCTTTGGCTATTTTGCATTAATTAATGTTGAAGCAAAATGCTACGATCCTGAGAAATCTTCAAGACAGATTGACCTCAAAGGGTAAACAGGAGAGAGGAATGCTCTCCTCTTTATTAATTCCACCATTCATGGTAGTGGCAGAAGATACTAGGAGCCTAGTGGTAAGAAGAGGGACTCAGGTCTCCTGGGTTTTCTTTTTCACAATTGGTGAAATTCATGATCAAAATAAACTCTTCTGGCATATAGAATCTGTATTCTGTATCTTTATGTTTCCTATTTGCAGAATGTGTAGAATGGTGAGAAAGGGTATTTGACAGGAAATATGAGAATTGGCATAGTATTTTGTTCAACCCTACTTCATTCTACTGCTAAATTTATGTAGTGCCACAAAAAACACCCAAATGCAAGTTCCTCTGTCGTATAACAGGTATTGATTGGAAGATCCAGCTGTAGTAAGTCAACGTTTTAGGGTGGTCACATGAAAGATGAAGCAAATTTGTTTTCTCCTGCTCTCGATGGTAGGACCCAAACCAATGGCTTCAAATTGAGAAAGGAAATTCCGACTAAACATCACAAAAACTTTCTGACATTAAGAGCTGTTTGGATTTGATATCCCGCTTTATCACTACCCGAAGGAGTCTCAAAGCGGCTAACATTCTCCTTTCCCTTCCTCCCCCACAACAAACACTTTGTGAGGTGAGTGGGGCTGAGAGACTTCAAAGAAGTGTGACTAGCCCAAGGTCACCCAGCAGCTGCATGTGGAGGAGCAAGGAAGTGAACCCGGTTCACCAGATTACGAGTCCACAGCTCTTAACCACTACACCACACTGTTCTAAAGTGCAACAGTCTCCCTTGAGAGATTGTGGTCTCTCCTACCTTGGAGGTTATCAGTCAGAGGTTGGATGGCCATCTGTTATGGATGCTTTAGCTGAGATTCCTCCATTGCAGCAGGTTGGATTAGATGACCCTTCCAACTCTACAATTCTATGATTCTAAGGCATTAGGCTGGTCACAGGTGTGCAGAATATTTATGCATACTGATTTGTGTCTGTAAACCAGAACTGGACCAGGAAAGCTTTCAAATGGAGGACTCCTTGGAATCAACTACATTCGTAAAGAAAAGGTGCTTTATATATAACTGAAACGCTTTTTAACGTGTCTAGATCCAGCCCTCGAAAGAAAGGATTGTCTTCTGACAGTTCATCAAAACAGCACTGCCCTCTATAAAGGAAGACATATGTCTCCACTATATGACATATAATTATAATGACCAAATTTGATAGACACTTAGAGCCAGATTGAAATGTGATTTGAATGGATTCATATAACAAGGAGTTCCTGGGTTTGAATCAGGTCTTTGTAATGGGAGACTGTGACTGCACAAAGTGGAGCCTTCTTCAAAGAAAAAATGAAAAAAGGCCCAAATTACAGGTGATCAGTGTGATACGGACACATTAAAATAATTCCCGGATCTCCACTATTTCACTTTGATAAAACTAATTTCTTGGGGTTTTTTTTTGGGGGGGGGGGGTTAAAACAACAACAACAACAACCGAGTCTTCCTTTCAAGGGAAGTTTCATTTTGGCGCATGCCTTTTTTCCCTTTTTTTTTTTTTGCGGGGAGGAGTGTAAATTAGATAAGACTGCTCAGTGGTAGAGCATCAGCTGTACATACAGAAAGCCCCAATTTCAATCCCTGATAGCTCCAGGTAAGATTGAAGATACCTGTCTCAGAAACCCTGAACAGAACTGCTTGGTGTTTGGTTATTTGTGTCTTTTATCCCCCATCTGTGCCACTTTATGTTGTTGGTCTGAAATATTTCGTACTTCTGCATAGCAGCTAATGGTATGTGTAACAGTGTGTGGCAGTACACAGCTGCTGCCCAGGCCAGAACACTTAATCAGATTGCAGGTGATTGTTTTTTAATTGCACAGGGTTCTCTTTAGAGCAGGTGATGGGGAGAGTTGCATGTGTCCAGCCATTTAAGCATGAAGAAGAAGAAGAAGAAGAAGAAGAAGAAGAAGAAGAAGAAGAAGAAGAAGAAGAAGGGGAGGAGGAGGAGGAGGAGGAGGAGTTTGGATTTGCTATCCCGCTTTATCACTACCCGAAGGAGTCTCAAAGCGGCTAACATTCTCCTTTCCCTTCCTCCCCCACAACAAACACTCTGTGAGGTGAGTGGGGCTGAGAGACTTCAAAGAAGTGTGACTAGCCCAAGGTCACCCAGCAGCTGCATGTGGAGGAGCAGAGATGCGAACCCAGTTCACCAGATTACGAATCTACCGCTCTTAACCACTACACCACACTGGCTCTCCAGTGACAGCAAAGCATCATCACTTGACTCCTTAGCACTTGTGCAGTGCAACCACTTGCCATTTGAACACACCCCTGGCAGATTCTACCTGTTGTGTGTACAATACCTTAACTATCTCTAAATTACAAACTGTGGAATTGAGAAACACATATTGATTGATTTTTAATTTCATTTTCAAGACTTTCTGACAAATACTTGAGGGTCTTTGCTTTAAAACAGTTATCAATATCTCCACATTACAACCCTGTAGAACCATTTAGGTTTGGTGTAGGGGTGGGGTTCTGGTAGGCTGTCTAGTCAAATGCCATATACAATGCAGGAAGCCGACATTAGAGCACGTCCAACAAGATTACAGTCCAGCCTGTGCTTGAATACCTCCAGATATAGGACATATTGAGGAGGTCCATATGGAAGATGGGATTTGAGGCATCTGTAAAATACTATCTTGGTTCTATTCAAAACAGTGTGGCTAAGGGCAACCACCACCAAACAGATTAGATGACTCAAATCATCCCCTACTCTACAAACAATCTGATGCAATTGGAATGTGAAGGGGCAAAGTTGTTATTGTTGTTTTTTAAAGATTTCATCAAGTCTCAGTAATGACTTTGGAGTCACTGTGTAATATTCAAGGCACAACACAGTATCCCTGGAACATAGCAATATCCCTTCTCTATATCTAGCATTACAACGTGAGCACTCACCTGAGCTGTACCTTTAGGATTCAGCTGCACTTTGATCTGGCAGCAAAGATCCCCTGTGTTGCAAACAGAAAAAATAAGGCAACCTAAAAGCAACACGACAGGCTAATAATTTAATTACAACACTTTATATAACTTTGTTGTTGTTTAGTCGTTTAGGCGTGTCCGACTCTTCGTGACCCCATGGACCAGAGCACGCCAGGCACTCCTGTCTTCCACTGCCTCCCGCAGTTTGGTCAAACTCATGCTGGTAGCTTCGAGAACACTGTCCAACCATCTCGTCCTCTGTCGTCCCCTTCTCTTTGTGCCCTCTATCTTTCCCAACATCAGGGTCTTTTCCAGGGAGTCTTCTCTTCTCATGAGGTCACCAAAGTATTGGAGCCTCAGCTTCACGATCTGTCCTTCCAGTGAGCACTCAGGGCTCATTTCCTTAAGAATGGAGAGGTTTGATCTTCTTGCAGTCCATGGGACTCTCAAGAGTCTCCTCCAGCACCATAATTCAAAAGCATCAATTCTTCGGCGATCAGCCTTCTTTATGGTCCAGCTTTCACTTCCATACATCACTACTGGGAAAACCATAGCTTTAATTATACAGACCTTTGTTGGCAAGGTGATATCTCTGCTTTTTAAGATGCTGTCTAGGTTTGTCATTACTTTTCCCCCAGGAAGCAGGTGTCTTTTAATTTTGTGACTGCTGTCACCATCTGCAGTGATCATGGAGCCCAAGAAAGTAAAATCTCTCACTGCCTCCATTTCTTCCCTTTCTATTTGCCAGGAGGTGATGGGACCAGTGGCCATGATCTTCATTTTTTTGTTGTTGAGCTTCAGACCATATTTTGCACTCTCCTCATTAAAAGGTTCTTTAATTCCTCCTCACTTTCTGCCATCAAGGTTGTGTCATCTGCATATCTGAGGTTGTTGATATTTCTTCCAGCAATCTTAATTCTGGCTTGGGATTCATCCAGCCCAGCCTTTCACATGATGAATTCTGCATATAAGTTAAATAAGCAGGGAAACAATATACAGCCTTGCTGTACTCCTTTTCCAATTTTGAGCTACCCAGTTCTAACTGTAGCTTCTTGTCCCACATAGAGATTTCTCAGGAGACAGATGAGGTGATCCCATTACTTTAAGAACTTGCCATAGTTTGCTGTGGTCGACACAGTCAAAGGCTTTTGCATAGTCAATGAAGCAGAAGTAGATGTCTTTCTGGAACTCTCTAGCTTTCTCCATAATCCAGTGCATGTTTGCAATTTGGTCTCTGGTTCCTCTGCCTCTTCTAAATCCAGCTTGCACTTCTGGGAGTTCTTGGTCCACATACTGCTTAAGCCTGCCTTGTAGAATTTTAAGCATAACCTTGCTAGCGTGTGAAATGAGTGCAATTGTGCGGTAGTTGGAGCATTCTTTGGCATTGCCCTTCTTTGGGATTGGGATGTAGATTGATCTTCTCCAATCCTCTGGCCACTGCTGAGTTTTCCAAATTTGCTGGCATATTGACTCGCATTTTGTTTGTCTTGTCTCCCCCGCTATTTGAAGATGGTGAAAATAATCCAATTCTACTGGTTCCTACTTACCTGGAGAAAGCAGGGCCAAGAGGAGGCATGTGCTCAGAAGTGCTTTCATCGTTAGATCAGCAGACTCAGAGCAGAGATGAATTAGGCAAGACAATTGAAGCTGGTAGAGGCTTACTTGAAGAGATTTATAGGCCAATAATTTGTGTCAAAGGCCGCACTTAGGAACAAATGGTTCAGCGATGTCTAGAAATAGGGGTGGTATGTTTGCCAAGAAGTCCCAAAGTGAAATTCATAGCTCAATGCTGAAATTATGAAATCTTTGATTTCATAAGCTGTTGACAGACACTTCTCAGAATTCTTCCTCCTTATAATTCATTTACAATTTAAATTGTAAGGTAAAGGTAAAGGGACCCCTGACCATTAGGTCCAGTCATGGATGACTCTGGGGTTGCAGAGCTTATCTTGCTTTACTGGCCGAGGGAGACATCGTACAGTTTCCGGGTCATGTGGCCAGCATGACTAAGCTGCTTCTGGCAAACCAGAGCAGCACACGGAAACGCCGTTTACCTTCCCTCTGGAGCGGTACCTATTTATCTACTTGCACTTTGACGTGCTTTCGAACTGCTAGGTTGGCAGGAGCGGGGACCGAGCAACAGGAGCTCACCCCGTCATGGGGATTTGAACCACCGACCTTCTGATTGGCAAGCCCTAGGCTCTGTGGTTTAACCCACAGCACCACCCGCGTCCCTTGCTACCATATAGGGCAGGTTTATTCAGCTACCCCACTTATTGTAATAGAACCTCATCAATTCCCCTATGGTTATCTCTGCTTTGACTTTCATTGTCTCCATATGCCACTTCCAAGAGAGGTTTTTGCTAAATCTATGGCCTACTTTTAAAATGAGGCTGCATTTTAAATTGCATTTTAACCTGTATTTTAAATTGGTGTTTTTTTTTCCCTATTATGTTTTTACTGTAATTTTACTGGTGTTAGCTGTCCTGAGCCCAGCTGTGGCCGGCGAGGGCAGGGTATAAATAAAATTTATTATTATTATTATTATTATTATTATTATTATTATTATTATTATCAAGTACATCCAGGTATCTGAATGAGCAGGTTTGTTCTATAGCTTGCTGATCTAAACTCCATTTATACCTAGGTTTGTTTTTGCCAAAAATAATAATCTTGATCTTAAAGTAATTTAGAGATAGTCTTTTTTACCTACAGTATGCACTGAACACCTCCATGAGATTCTTCAGGCCTCATTCTGAAAGAGAAATGAACACTGAATTTACTCACTTCTTTATACATAAATTTCTATACTGTCCTTCATCCAAAAACCACAGGGCAGTTCACACACACACAAAAAATCATTGCCATATATCAAGACTGAGATATTTTTGTTCCTAATTACTGGAGAAGGCGAGTATTGCATTGTCTAAATATCATAGCTGTCAACTTACAGATTTGAAAATAAGGGACCAGCAGCCTTGAAAATAAGGGACCAGCAGCCAAAATAAGGGACCTGCAGCCTCACCTGTTCCAGGCACTCCAGTCTTCCTGTCCTCCTGCGGTCTGGTCAAACTCATGCTGGTAGCTTCGAGAACACTGTCCAACCAACTTTGTAACCAGAGGTTCAACTGAATAGAATCTGAATCACATGCACCACAAGGCCTATGCAGCCTCAACTTAAGATAGCTCCCCGGCCTGGCTTTGCACTGCAAAGTTTGCAGCAGCACATACAACAAAATGGCGTCCAACATTCAAAAACTCCCTCAGCTTGCATTAACTAGCCACACACAAGGCATGCAAGCTCCACCCCCCACTCGTTCTTAGACTTCTTATTGGGTGAGCAACACAGCCAAGCAACACAGTTGGAGCCTCCCTCCTCCCTGGCCAGCAGGGAGAGAGGGAGAGGAGCTGCTTCCTTTGAAATTTAAGGGACATCATTTAAGGGACATTTAAGGGACATCCATCAATAAGGGACAGCAGCGGGACATGGCGCTGGAATAAGGGACTGTCCCTTCAAATAAGGGACACTTGACAGCTATGTAAATATGGCTCACAAACATTAATTTAAAAAGTCATAGCTTTCTAGTTTAACACACACCTACCCTCTTGCATGCCACCTCCTTAGGAAGAAGGACATCTTCTCCCACATTATAGTACTTTGGCTAGTTCTTAAAACAGCAGTAGGATGATTAACATGCATTTGCCTTCACTATTTCAAAGAATAAATCTGAAATGTATTTGACATACTTGCATGCAGGGTTTTCATGCTTTTTATAGACTGACTGTTCCATCCCCAGCCAATATACCATTAAGTTCATTAACATCTCAAGAAATCTCCTGCACCAACCTCTGTCTCCTTTCTGCAGTGATATCTCTGAAATGTTTCAAGTGTCATACTAATACAACTCCATGTTATGCGGGTGTAATTTATACTTGTCTTCCTTATGAAATCTGTGCCTGTGGTGCTCTGAATAATAATATAGGTAAGGCAAAACATTTTACTTACTCTTGGTGACCCCAAAGGAATGACTTGCCAGTGTAAATTTTTATTATTTATTTATTGCCTTTTTATCTCACTTTTTCTCCAAGGAACACAAGGTGGGTTACAAGGTTCTATTACATGGCATTTAACCTTGTGAGGTAGGTTAGGTTGTGGTGCAATGACTGCCCAAGGTCACTGCACAATAATTAAATAAATAAGTCAGGAAAATGTGCCAGGATTTGGGAGCAATTTTCTCATAAGAAAACACTTTCATGCACGTTTGACTAATATAAATGTATTTGCAAACCATTTTCCTTAATTTAATGTATTTGAGTTGGTTGTTTTAACTAATGTAGCTGGATTGCATTCAACTAAGTCCTACTCAGAGTAAGTGATTGAAATTAATGAACCTAAGTTAGGTACACTGAAGGCAGCCCTGAATATGGAAGCATTTTAATGTTTAATGTTTTATTATGTCTTTATATATCTTGGAAGCCATCCAGAGTGGCTTGGGCAACCCAGTCAGATGGGCGGGGTACAAAAAATATATTATTATGCTTATTATGCTCATTAAGTACAATTGGTCTATGCATGTATTTAATATTCACATCTTTGTATGCACTGTTTAGTTGGAGAACTGCTTAGTGTTTTGGTTCACCTATAGATCCCAGAATTGTGAATGACAGTTTCTCACTGAAGAGTAAACAATTTAGTTAATTGCAAGTACCATTAAAAGTAAACACACTTGGAGGGAATTAAACAGATTTTTTTGCCGCTCTTGTGATTTGTTTCCTTTTGTTCCTTACAGTTGAAATGTATAAAAAATCAACTTTCCTGCGATGTGCTAATTCCCAACTTTGCCACTCAGGTGATTACAGTTTAACTTCAGCCAAGGGTAAATTTCTGCAGTTGAAGCTCATTTGTTGCCAAACATAGAAGTGTAATTCGGAAATTGTACATGGTGAGTATCTGCATCTGTGAAAGGTTGAGGCCTTATAAAACCACTGCTTTTTTATGGGGGGGGGGATGCAGGAGTACACATACTCCTAAACATTTTGTGAAACTAAGTTTGGCCTCACTGAGGGGCAGTATTTCAATATGAGAAAGAAAATGAGAGTAGCCCTAAGCATTTTTTTTAAAGCACTGCATAAAACTATTATGTAAGTGCTGCCTAGTTACAGACAAAGGATGGTATTCTGTCTTTTGGTCCATTCAGAAGACACTGGGTCCAAGAAGTATCAACAGTTGATTCTTGAATCTGGAATAGATGGAGTAGATTATCTTCTCTTAGGTGGCAGAATACTTTACTCCTTAAATACATCAGTCAAATTTCATACAGGTAATGGGTGGGGCTGGAAGCAGAGATGTAGAAAGAAATATGGAAAACTTGGCATAGCTCTGTCCAGTTTGGGATCTGGACCTGCCAATTACTTTCTTGCACCCACAGAGAGAGACGGAGAGAAAGAATTTCCTTCCAGAGAATGCAGGTGTCTATACCTTCAGATATGGACGTTTGGAAACAGAGAGCAGATAGCTTGTCAGATGGCCCTTATACCAAGTGAGAACACCAGAACCTCTACAAAAAAAAGAGCATGCATGAGAAAATTTGAAACACGAAAACATTACTTAGAGATGGTCAGTAGGCATGCCTGATCTGCAAAGTTAGTGGCAAATGTAGGGCACAATGTGGAGGTAGCAAATCCAGCTAGGGTCAGAAGTTACTAGAAGGCATAAAAAATTGAAATAAAGTTAATAATTTGAAGAGTGGGAAATGAAGTGAATCAATATGCTCACTTAAGTTTTTTACTTTGGTAGTTCCACCTCGTGAGGAACTTTCCCCCAATGGTCTGCAGTGTCCAGCTTGCTTCGAAAGCGACAAAAATGAAAATATATCAAGTTGCCAAAGTTGGACGAATATTGCCTGCGTTGGCGATGAGACCAAGTGCATTGACTATTCTAGTATAGTTTCATGTGAGTAATTTTGCAAATCAGCCAAGAAAACCAGCTTCTCTCTGTCTGGTTCTCACTTCCAGAAAAGTAATGACTGATCTTTGTTTGCTTTTTGTATGTGTTATGTATGTATAGCTTTTATTCTTTTTTCTGAGGGAAAAGAGGATGCTCTAGTCCTGGTTAGGATTCCAAACTACCCCAGTTACAATGCCATAATAGAGGAAACAAACTTTGCAAGTATGCAAAATACCGGTAACTGTGATCTTAGTCTAGCAAAATACAAGGGGTGGGAAATGGTAATTTACTGTTTACAATGCCCCTGAGTGCCCTATCCCACTTTGTAGAGCCTGATTGGCCCCCCTGGTATACTCCAGAGCTTAGGATGAAGAAACAAGCTGGGAGACGGCTTGAACACATGTGGAGGAAAGATCTGAATGAATGCAACTGAACACTAGTAAGGGCTCATTATTGAGCCTACCTAGTGGCAGTGAAGGCAGCAAAGGTGGCATACTTTGCTGCCTCCATTGCATCCTCATCATGCCATTCAGCAGAGCTTTTCCAGGTTGTACGGGGCCTTTTGCAGGCTGGCCTAAAGGAGGTGATAGAACAGACGGTAGCTAACTGTTGCTTGTTTGCAAAGCATTTTGAGGATAGAATTGCTTACATCCACCAAGACCTTGACTCTGCTGTTACAGCAGATGTATCTTGAGGGGTGTCCAGAGCACAGTCTAGTCCTGTTGTGTCGGATGAGTTTCAGTTGGCAGGGCTCAAGAATGTGGACAAGTGACTCAGATAAGTCAAGGTGACCACTTGCACTCTAGTCCCTTGCCCCTCTTGGCTGATAATAACCAGCAGGGAGTGAACAACTGGCTGAGCCAGGGAGGTGATCAATGCCTCTTTATGAGGGGAATAGTGCCTGCCTGTTTGAAGGAGGCAGTGGTAAAACCACTCCTTAAGAAACCTTCCTTTGGACAGGAAAATTGGCTTCCAGGTGGAGAGGTCAAAATTAGAAACAGAGCTTTTGGAACCCAACACTAAGAATCTGTCAAGAATGTATAACTTGCTGTTGAAAGGATGAGACGGTTAAATCAGCTATGATTAAATGGGCACAAGACATTGGTCATGACATTATGTTTGCTGACTGGGAACAGTTATGGACTACCGGTATAAAGTTTACGGCATGTAATGCCTTAAGAGAGAACATTATGAAAATGATTTATAGGTGGTACATGACCCCAGTCAAGCTTGAAAAAATCTATCATACGCCCAATAATAAATGTTGGAAATGTAAGGAAACGGAAGGTACTTTCTACCACCTTTGGTGGACGTGCCCAAGGATCAAGGTCTTCTGGGAAATGATTTATAATGAAATGAAAAAGGTGCTTAAATACACTTTCGTGAAGAAACCAGAGGCCTTTCTCCTGGGCATGGTAGGCCAATTGGTGTCAAGGAAAGATAGGATGTTTTTTATGTATGCGACAACAGCAGCAAGAGTTCTTTTAGCAAAGTATTGGAAGACACAAGAGCTACCCACGCTGGAAGAATGGCAGACAAAGGTGATAGACTATATGGGACTGGCTGAGATGACTGGCAGAATCTGTGACCAAGGGAAAGAGACAGTGGAAGAAGATTGGAAGAAATTTAAAGTTTATCTCAAGAACTGTTGTAAAATTAATGTGTGCTAAAATGTCATGGGTAATGTAAAACAGAATTGCAGTGATAAGTAATTGGATAAGAGGAAAAAGATCAGAAATTGTATTACAAGTATTGAAATTAGGGGTTGCTGGGAAAATTTAAAACAGGGATGCAGAAAAGGGAGGTATGGGGAAGTCGTTGAAACAAGGTTCAAGAAAAAGAGGTTAAGAAATTATACGTGTTTATATGTTTGTTTGTTTATGTATTGTCTTGTATTGTTTTTTAATATGTGTTGGAAAATTAATAAAAATTTATATATATATATATATATAAAAGAAACCTTCCTTTGATTCAGAAAACCTAACTACCTACCTGCCAGTTGTTAAACTCCCTTTCCTGAGCATGGTTCTGGAGCGAGTGGTCACAGACTAGATTCAGGAGCTTTTGGAAGAAACAGATTTTCTGGATCCATTTCAGTCATGGTTTTGGCCTGGTTTTGGCACAGAAACTGCTTTGGTCACCCTGTATCGAGAGAGAGACAAGCAAAACATGTCCCTGTTAATTCTTCTCAACCTCTCAGCGGCTTTTGATACCATCAACATGGTATCCTTCTGGAGCGACTCTTCAAACTAGGGGTGGGTGGCACCGCATTGCGGTGGTTCCAGTTCTCTTTGGATGGTTATTCCTAGAGGGTGTTGCTTGGGGAATGCTTTTCAGCCCCGTGGAACCTTCAATGTGGGATTCTGCAAGGCTCAATCCTATCCCCCATGTTGTTTAACATCTTCAAGAAACCGCTGGGTGGGGTTATCCTGAGGTTTGGAGTACGTTTTCAGCAGTATGCTGATGACACTCAGCTCTATTTCTCCTTTACATCTGCAGGTGGACTGGATGAGAGCCAACAAACTGAAACTCAATCCAGATAAGACTGAGGCCATAGACCAGATGGGTGGGAGGTTGCCTGTTCTTGATGGGGGTACACTTCTTCTGAAGGAGCAGGTTTGAAGCTTAGGGGTACCCCTGGATCCTTTACTGTTGTTTGAGGCTCAGGTGGCCTCAGTGGCCTGGAGTACCTTCCATCAGCTTTGGCTGGTGGCCCAGTTATGCCCCTATCTGGACAGAGATAGCCTAACTACTGTTGTCTATGTTCTGGTAACTGCAAGGTTAAATTACTGCAGTGTGTTATACGTAGGGTTGCCTCTGAAGACAATTCGGAAACTTCAGCTAGTGCAGAATTCAGCAGCCAGGTTGCTCACCAGAGCAAGATGATTTGAGCATATTACACCGATCCTTGTCTGACTGCACTGGCTACCAATTAGTTTCTGGGCCCAATTCAAAGTGTTGGTTTTGACCTATAAAGCCTTAAATGGCTCAGGACCACAATACCTCAAGGACTGCCTCTTTCCATACGAACCTACCCAGACCCTGAGATCATCTCCTGAGGCCCTTCTTTGTGTGCCTCCTCCTAGAGAGGTCTGGAGGACGGGAACACGAGAACAGGCCTTCTCTGAAGTGGCTCCCCATCTGTGGAACACTCTCCCCAGGGAAGTTTGCCTGGCACCCTCATTATACACCTTTAGGTGCCAGGCAAAACCGTTTCTTTTTAAGCCTTTGGTTGATTTGATTGACATCCTATGCTCTTTTTAATTGTAGGGGGGGTTGGGGGGAGGGGGTTATTGGGTTGTTGTTTTTATTTTGATTATATATCTTGTGGTTTTATATTTTGATTTTGTTCTGTGAACTACCCTGAGACCTCCGGGTGTAGGGCAGTATATAAATTCAAATAACAACAACAACAACAACAACAACAACAACAACAACAACAACAACAATGCCATGTTGGCAAAGACTGTGGGGGGAGGGCTCCTGCTTATAGTTCCTCGACCTTACATTTAGTTCCTGACCCTTGAGGTTTTGAGGCTTTTTAAAGGGCCTGGAGAAGTGGGTGCTGCTGCATGCTTACCAGTCAACTACCTGGCATCACTTGTCAGCATCACCCTTGAGCCAGTGCCACCGACTGGACTCATCCACTTCAGCCCCGACTGGGCCAGGCGAGCTGGGGTAGCACTTCCAGAGACCACCTTCTGCACAGGAACAGGTCTAAGTGCTGTGGACTCACAACTCAGAGTTGTGAGCACCAGATTCACTCTGAAGACAATCGTTGCACAGCAGAGTACAGCAGAGCATAAACCACTCGGAGAACAGCTCTGTAGAATAACTACTTTTATTCTATCTACAACTATCATACAAACTATATACAGAGCTAAATGGAGAAGCTGAACTGCACTGAGTGTCTCCAGCTGCTCTTAGCAGCAACCTTATCAACACAGAGATAACACTCTCCCTCTCTAACACTCAGTCTCTCTCTCTCTCTTTGATGTGAGGCTGGAGAGAGCAGAAACCGCCCCTCCTCTCTGGAGAATCAGCAGAGAACATCAGCAGATTCTTGGATATGGGAGGGGTGGAATCTCCTCATCACTATGGTGTCATGAGAACTAACTTCAAAGCAAATAATCAGTAGGCAGCCCAATTCCCTCCATTCTTCTTTTCAAGCCAGACTGAAGAAGGAGACCCCTGCCAAAAGTGGAGCCTTCAGGCTCGGCGTTTGGCAGGGGTTGACTTCACTAGGGAATTATTTATCCCAATGCCAGCACAGCTTCCTGTCAGTGCCACCTAGCTGATTGGCATTGACAGCAAACATTGCTTTCGAAAAGGTGTTTGGCTGCTTGGCAGTAACTGTTAGGCCTGCTTCTCAAACAACTATTCAGAATGATTTTCATGGCTCCTAGTTCTTCTTCTGCAACTGTGAACATACCTGCCACACATCTGATGCAATATGATGTCGATGTAAGGTGAGTGGATGTCACTTGGGTAAAGTGGTCACATTATGTAACCTGCTGGGCTTAATTTGGCTCACAGGGTAAGGTTCCTAAGGCATCCACTAGTGATATGTGGATGCCAAATTAATCATACAGTGTGTTAGTTCCAAGCACTTTAATAACTATTTTCATCCCCCACCCCCTCAAGGTTTTATTAAAGAACCAATGCAAACCTTAACCTTTTATCTCCCAGATCTTGTCATTGAAACTTATAAACTCATATTCCAAGGATGTGCAACTGAAGATGTGTGTGCCCTTAATGAGAAAAATTTAACATTTGGTGCTATTTTATTACTGAATATTAAAGCAAAATGCTATGAAGCTGAGAAATCCACAAAGCAGATTGACCTAGAACAGTAGATAGAAGAGATGCTCTCCTTGTTGTTATTTCCAAACCAAAGGATAAAAGCCCCAAACGAAAGACTTTATGATCTGTTAGACATGGACACATTAAGATAAAACAAATGCTTAATTCCTCAATTATCAACAAGTACTCTCGTCATTAACCACTGACAATGCTGACTAGGGGTGTGCAGCACTCATTAGAGTCATGTGGCAAAACAGGGGCTCTGGACTGCTTTGCAGCATCTTGACAACCCAGATATTAAAGAAAATACGGACAAGCATCTACTACATGTTACTCTCAAGTCAAGCTTGTAATCAAAGGATTAACTTTACTTAGACAGTAAATTCACCCTTTTCTTACCTGCTAATGAGTAACTATGAAACCTACAAATCATACCCATGTCTGTCTAAGAAGTTATAATGCATATATATATATATATATATATATATATATATATATATGCATTATATATATATATATATATATATATACACACACACACACACACACGTAAACACACACACACTTTATCAAAACATTTTCTTAATGCAATAAAAGAAATTAATCTAAACAAATGTAAAAACAAAGAGGGAAAGGGAAAAGAAAACACAATAGAAAATAAAAAATGGAAAAAAGAGAAGAGAAAGAATTAAAAAGGACTTCTGATTTTCCACCTATCAGTTCAACAAAAGAAATTATTCAGAATATTCACTCTAGAATGAAACTCCATTGATCTACTTTCGGTTAGGCAATATTTTCCATATTTTCCGAACAAAATAAATTAATTCATTTTCCTTTTTGCACAATAGTCCAAAATGGATTATCTAATTATTATTATCAAATGTCAGCAATAATTTTTCCCTAATCAAACTTAAGAACTTTGTCTCCAATATCTTCAACAACCATTCCTCCATATTAAACAATAATAAATCTTAGCATCTTTATCCACACCAGTGTTTCTCCACTTTGAGCATATATTACAGTAATATTCCATAGTTCTTTACTTACTTTATTAATTAATTTTATTCAAATATTATAATTTGATGACCTCATGAGCAGGATTTGAAATATGAGCAACAGAAAGAATGAGAGAATACAGTATTGATGTGTTGATATAAGAAAAAGAAGGTATCATGCAGCAGAGGGCGGGGGATTAAAACACCATGGCGAATGAGGTGGGAAGTCAAGAAAAGATAAGTTTATTATGTATTGGAGTATATATGTCAATCTTTTGAAAATTCAATAAAAATATATTACAAGAAAACTCCCATTTATGCTTCTTCCTCCCTTTTTCCAAGGAAAACACCATAGGTTTAATAGCTTTCTCCTTTAAATTCACTCCAAATTGTACATAGTCCTTTCTCTCCCAGCACTATCTCTGCCAGCTCAGGATGTCTCCACTTCTCTCCATCCATGGCTTCATATCATTCCTACAGCATCACAACTCTATTGTTTGACTGTTTCATTCCCCTAAACAGAAGGGACGCGGGTGGCGCTGTGGTCTAAACCACAGAGCCTAGGGCTTGCTGATCGGAGGGCCAGTGGTTCGAATCCCCATGACAGGTTGAGCTCCCATTGTTCGGTCCCAGCTCCTGCCAACCTAGCAATTCCAAAGCACATCAAAGTGCAAGTAGATAAATAGGTACCGCTCCGGCGGGAAGGTAAACGGCATTTCCGTATGCGCTGGTTTCATCAGAAGCGGTTTAGTAATGCTGGCCACATGACCCGGAAAAACTATCTGCAGACAAACGCCAGCTCCCTCGGCCAGTAAAGCGAGATGAGCGCCACAACCCCAGAGTCATTCGCGACTGGACTTAACTGTCAGGGGTCCTTTACCTTTACCTTTTTTCCTCTAAGCACCTGTGTGAAGGACTTCTCCATAGGACTAGGCACACTTAATGCCTAGGCAAGCCCAGACCACATTACTCAGTGCATCAGTGTGGCAGGGGTTCAACTCTGCCTGTTGTGTTGGGAATACAGTTTCTGTGGTGCTTGTAGCACAGACCCATGTCACTTCAGGCATGAATGCTTCATTTGCGAAGCAACTCATTGATTGACAGCTTATTCCAGGGGTAGATCAGCCAGAGGTGGAGTTAGGGAAGCTCATGGAAAGAAGCCAGGACTGGGGAGTGGTCCTCTGGCAAAGGGTCCCAGACCAATTTGGATAACAATCATGCAGGAGTTGTTGTGGAATCATCCACGTAGGGAGGATGCTTTGTATCTTGATGAGGGGGATTGTTTTCCACATTCCATTCCAGGGTCCATATCTCCCTTATTTGGCCAAGAATTTGACATGGGAAATGTGGTAAGAAAAAAGGTTTTTAAAGAAGTTCAAGCAGGCAGGGACTTGGACCCTTTTGCTCATCTCCTCATGGTTTCTAAAAGGAGAAATACTGAAGGCCCAAATGCAGACAATACAAGCAAGAATGAAAAGTAGGAGGCATCTAAGGGAACCAGTATGACTACACAAGGAGCTTACAGATGAGCTGAGAGTTAAGAAGGGCATGTATAAGAAATGGAAGAAAGGGGAAATCACAAAGGAGGAGTACACAAGAGAAGCCAACAGTTGCATTGGGAAAGTCAGGCTGGTTAAAGCTCAGAATGAGCTCAGGCTTGCAAGATAGGTTAAAAATAATTTTTAAAAGGTTTCTTCAGCTATGTCAGACTCTGCCACATCAAATTTAGATGCCTAGGAGTACAAATAACTAGAAAACTCAACAAGCTATATCCTCACAACTACCCACCCCCCAGTGGAAAACCAACATAGACCTGAAGAGATGGTGTAAAACCAACTTCACCATCTTGGACAAAATAGCCATGTTTAAAATGATAATCCTCCTGAAGCTAACCTACCTATTCCCAAAATTAATCCCACCTTTTCCCCTTTCCCCTTTATATTGGAAGGGCTGTGGAAAGCTTGGTTCATTTATGCATATTTGGTGGGAATATCCCCATGTTCAAAATTTTTGGAATCGAGTGTCTCCATTATATCCAGAATTACACGCCAACCCCTTTATCCAACTCCTGCCTTAGCCCTACTATCTTTGAACATAGACTTGGATTTCACCTTGCACCACAGACAATTAGTAGGTTTCTTACTGACTGCAGCATAATTAGTGATAGCTCAAACCAGATTGAAATCCCTACTTACACCATAGGAGTCTACACAACACAAACCACTATTGCTGTATGTAGGTTTTATTTTATTGTTTTTAATCTTATATTTTGGAAATATGCATCATTATATTTTTTTCCATTAAATTTTTTAGGGGCCCCCAAGAGTGTGGGGCCATAAGCTACAGCTTGTTTAGTTTATACGTAAATCCGGCACTGTACCCTCCTCTGCTGAATCAAGAACTCAAACAGAGATTTGTCCCAGATTTCCCCAAACCAGCTCTCATGAGTGGGAAGAGTCAACCCTTTCCAATGTTGGGTAATTTATATCCTAGGCACATGTGACATGGAACAGTGTGTTGCAGTGCACAACCGCTGCCCAACCCAGGACATTTGTTCAATCAGATTGCATGTGACACTTTTGTAATTGCAAAGGGTTCTCTTTAACGGTGGGGGGAGTTGCATTTGTGCAGCCATTTAAGCATGTCAGAACACCTGAGTTGTGGGTCTTTGCCTTAAAATATTGATCAACAGCTCCACACTCCAACCCGGTAGAACTATGTAAGTTTGATGTGTGGATTTGGGTTCTGATAGGCTGTCTAGTCTAATGCCATACATGATGCAGAAATGCCAACAACAGCAAGAAGAAGAAGAAGAAGAAGAAGAAGAAGAAGAAGAAGAAGAGGAAGAAGAAGAAGAAGAATTTTATTATTCATACCCCACCAATATGGCTGGAATGCTCCAATCGCTCGGGGGGGGGGGGGGCTTCCAATAAATTTGAAACCATAATAAAATACCAAACATTAAAAACTTCCCAGAACATGGCTGCCTTCAGATATTTTCTGAAAGTTATGTAGTTCTTTATCTCCTTGACTTTTGATGGCAGGGCATACCACAGGGAAGGCACCACTGCCGAGAAGGGTCTCTGCCTGGTTCCCTGTAACTTCACTTCTTGCAGAAAGCCCTCAGAGACGGACTTCAGTGTCTGGGCTGAAGGATGGGAATGTATGCAGGGCCAAAGCCTTTTAGCGCTTTTAAGGTCAGCACCAACACTTAGAATTCTGCACAGAAGTGTACTGGGAGCCAGTGTAGATACTTTAGGACTGGGGTTGTGTGGTTCTGATGGCCATTCCCAGTCACCAATCTAGCTGCTGCATTCTGCACTAGTTGTAGTTTCTGAGTCACCTTCAAAGGTAGCCCCATGTAGAACACATTGCAGTAGTCAAAGTGGAAGAGAACCAGAGTATGTCCCACACTTGTGAGACAGTGCGTGGGCAGGTAGCGTCTCAGTCTGTGTACCAGATGGAACTTGTAGACAGCTGCCCTGGACACAAAACTGGCCTGTGCCGCATGGACTACTGCGAGTCCAAAATGACTCCCAGGCTTCACACCTGGTCCTGCAAGGGCAATTACCCCATTCAGGACCAGGAAATCCCCCACACCCCACTCTCCCCCCTAAAAACAGTCTTTCTATCTTGGCAGGATTCAAACTCAGTCCATTAACCACCATCCATCCTCCAACTGCTTCCAACACTGTGTACCTGGGACCTACCAATTGGCTTGATGTATATATCTAGCTCTGCCACTGGGTCAGGTCAGTCACATGAGCTGTACCTTTAGGCTTTAGCTGCACTTTGATCTGGGCCCTGGGGACTAACTTTGTCTGCCCAAAAAAGTTAGACCCCACACTAAATGAGAGCAAAGATAGAGGCACTGGCTCAAAGTCAATATAGCCATCAATAACATAATAATTTCCCATAGATCTTTGATATTCGGGTAATACATAGGTGCCATGATACACCAGTGCAATTCTGTCACATTAAAACTAGAATAGTGTCTATTTTGGAAGTAATATTTTAATACTATATGAGAAGAAATAGATGTTACCCACAGTTGTGTTTCCTATCACTCTTTGGAGGGTCCACTTTTGCTTTTTAAAGGGTTGAATGAGTCTCTTAAGAAATTTCTTTATATATTTGCTTGCTTGGTTGACGAAATATTTAAGGAATTACAGGATTGGGTAAGAAACCTAAAGTATGAAAATGTGTGGAGACTGACTATAACGGAGAAGATAAATGACAATGTAATAGTGTGATTCTTAACCATTTAGATCATATCCTGTATGAACACATTCTGGATAGATGCTAGCATATAGCCCTGATGGAACAATGTTGGAGGAAAATCAAAAAGAAGGAATACTTATGTGGTAGCTGGCAAGATTGTGGGGAGAAAGGCATTATTTTGAATATCTGTAGCTGTTTTGTGTTCTTATACATCTAATAAAACCAATAACATATCCACACAAGAAACAAACAAACACACATATATAAAGGGGGTCAGGTAACAGTAAATTGAGAAATGTTGGGCATATGGATGAGGTTACTACTGAATATGGGACTTTAAAAAGCAGAGACATCACCTTTCCAACAAAGGTCCGTATAGTTAAAGCTATGGTTTTCCCAGTAGTGATGTATGGAAGTGAGAGCTGGACCATCAAGAAGGCTGATTGCCAAAGAATTGATGCTTTTGAGTTATGGTGCTGGAGGAGACTCTTCAGAGTCCCATGGATTGCAAGAAGATCAAACCTATCCATTCTTAAGGAAATGAGCCCTGAGTGCTCACTGGAAGGACAGATCATGAAGCTGAGGCTCCAATACTTTGGTGACCTCATGAGAAGAGAAGACTCCCTGGAAAAGACCCTGATGTTGGGAAAGATGGAGGGCACAAGGAGAAGGGGACAACAGAGGACGAGTGTTCTTGAAGCTACCAGCATGAGTTTGACCAAATTGTGGGAGGCAGTGGATACAGGAGTGCCTGGCGTGCTCTGGTCCATGGGGTCACGAAGAGTCGGACACGACTAAACAACTAATCAACAACAGCAAATGGGATTTGAAGGAGGTATAAACAGCCAGCTTGGTTCAATTCAAGTCAATGTGGCTAGAAGCAAGTATTTTCATTCCTCCGCAACCATGTGATGCAATTGGAACAAGGAGAAAAAAAGTTGCATAAAATGATCTCATCAGCTCTAAGAAATAATTTTGGAGTCATTGTACAATATGCAGTGAATATCACTTTCTCCCTGGCACCTGTCAATACCTCTGAGCTATGTCTGGCTTTGCCACCACAGCAGTCCTTTTTCTGGGACATGGATGATGAGAAAAATATTTGCTCCTTCCAACTGAGTTAGACACCGCACCAAAGAAGAGAAAAACGCAGACGTGGCTCATTGTAAATCAATCCCTTTATCCAAGCCAGTGTGGTGTAGTGGTTAAGAGCGGTAGACTCGTAATCTGGGGAACCGGGTTCGCGTCTCCGCTCCTCCACATGCAGCTGCTGGGTGACCTTGAGCTAGTCACATTTCTCTGAAGTCTCTCAGCCCCATCACCTCACAGAGTGTTTGTTGTGGGGGAGGAAGGGAAAGGAGGGTGTTAGCTGCTTTGAGACTCCTTTGGGTAGTGATAAAGCAGGATATCAAATCCAAACTCTTCTTCTTCTTCAATAAAAACCCAGCAGCTCCTCGTAGGCTTTGGGCATCTTAGTAGAAGTGGCAGTAGTTCACCTGTCTGTAACAAATGAGGACTGGCAATCAGTCAATGGAGAACATTGTTGGGGGTCATAGCATTGTGAGATGAGACTAAAAAGCATATTTGCAAGCTCTTCGAGCACTGAATCATTGCAGCAGAAAAACCAAAGCACTAAATTGGTTGTTCTATTTTGATGGTGGGCAAATCAGAAGGCCTCAGACTGCATGTGTTTGAGTTGAGAATACTGCATTGCAGGGGACTGAACAAAATGACCCTCAAGGTACGATTCAGTGATTCAGAGGATGTCTCAGAGCAAGATTCTATCTTGGAGCCATTCTTTATCCTACAATAGCTCCATCTCATTCACTGCAACACCAGTACATGAGGCAGCTGCCTCACTTGCTGGGTAAAAATCTGCTTTACAGCCATGATCCTGTTTGTTTTTTTTTAATTACGGAACATAAATAAAAAGAAAAGACTTGCAGTAGCCCGACTGCATGTAAACAATAATGTCTCAAAGGAGCAGTAGCAGGTGAGAGACAATGTATGGTACAAATAGATTTTTCAGAGTCCAAGTGCAGATGTGTTCCTGAACTTCCTGAACTTCATAGGTGGGAAATAGATCATATGTGGAAAATTTACTCTAAACTTTCTAAGCCTGTTGTGGCTGAGCAAGTCTACCTTGCAGGGAGTAAAGTTGCCCTTAAGCTGGCCTTATGTCCACCTCTTGAAGGAACTACAAAGCAGATTGAACTTAACTGAGAAAATTTAGGCAGGTGAGGATCTTATATAACTTTGATAGGGTGAACCTTGGCTTTAATCCCAACATAAGCACATGGGCTCCACTGTTCAGCATTCACCCAAATGTGCATGTCAGACCTTCCAAGTCCCACCCAAATGTGCATGTCAGTGCACTTCCAAGTCCCACCTGAAATGAAGCACTGGCCGATCCTTGAAAAGTATCCTAATCCCAACAATGCCTCAGGGTTCGTAATGGTGTTTTTATCCCCAACTGACTCCTGTACCCAGACTCAATGCAAGTCAGCTGACCAAATTATGTCCACTTTCATCTGTGTATATCACTCTCTCTTGTCCCCTTTATTCTTATCTATCTCCTCTGGAAAAACTGTGGGAATGTTCAGGGATGCAGGAGAGGATATATTGTTTGATTATATCCTTTCCAACTTGTGTTAACATGTTCTACAATTTAGCAGAGTAACAGTCCCCTTTTTAAACTTGCACAGTGGATGCGTTTGCTCAGGCTCACTAAAGCCTCTTAAATACGTTTTCCTTTTGATAATTCCCCATTTAGTCCCTCATTAAAAGATAGACACGACACAGTCTTCTATAAAAGTATAAAAAGAGTTTACTCACACATTCAGTTCACAATTGGATCCCAGAAGGCAGACTTAACTTAAAAAAGCAATATACCTGGAAACTATCCCATAAGGAGATAGCCCCTTTGTCCTCTCTTGGCTGGAAGCCAAGAGAGAATCTTAGGCTAAACAGATGTTGCTTCTTCGCTGAAGCTGATGGGAGTTCTAATTCATCTATAGCTGAAGTGTCACAGCTTCCTCACCTCACTTTTTTCATGGGTGAGTTGCCCCAGAATAGACATATAGATTTCTATATGCTAGTAGAACCCTAGTAGAACTATGTTAACATATGCTATATTCTAGTAGAACTATATATTAACATGGATCTACTCCAACAACAAAAGCCAAAAAGTCATGAAAATCTTACTTATATTTGTACTCAGAACAGTGGCCTCACAGAAATTTTCCTTGGAGTCAGCATGTGTTTTTAAATAGCCAGTATATGTCAGTCAAGTCCTGTTATAGATATATCTGCACTTCAGAGATAATGCTGAGGAAATGAACAAAAGATTACTTCGTAGATTATTATTACCGTTACCATTATTATTATTTGGTTTTGTTGCTTGCTTAATGAGACACAGAGGAGGAGGTGATAGTGAAACCAAAACTCCAAAATATACTTTGAAGAAGTTGCAATACAAAACTATGCAGACTTATCTAGGAGGAAGACCCATTGAAATCAGTGACACTTACATCAAGGAAGACAGATATAGAATTGCATTGTAATCCCTTTGAAATAAATGCTTACTACTTCCACCAACAGTGCATAGGAGTTTGCTGAAATCCCTATGCTGCCTCCAATCCTTCCAGCCAAATATATTTATTGGTGAGGGATGGGGTGGAAACTTGAGAAGCACCTTTGGCTATCAGGGAAGGAGTTGCATTGCTCAGTAGGCCTAATATAAATAATGAAGCAAAGAGAAGGACACCCCAAGATAGATAGCTTAGTGATGAATGTCCTCTGTGCCTTCTGTGCTGTGTATGGTTAAACATACCTTGGTTGGTGTTATAGCGGAAAATGAGGATATTGCTCTATGTCCAAGAGCAGTGGAAAGAGAAGAAGGAAATAAGCAAAAAGCTGTCCCTCACCCATTTAAACACAAGGTGAACATGCTGGATCAGGACAATCACCCATCTAGTCCAGCATCCCAACCGATCCTTGTGGAAAGCCTGCAAGTTGGACAAGACTGCGACAATATTCTGTCCATCAGCTATTCCCAGCACCAATTATTCAGAGGCAAAACTTTTTTTTGACAGTGGAAGTAGAACATAGGCATTGTGGGAAAACATGCCCTCTCTGAATTTATCTAATCCTCTTTTTAAGTCATCTGAGTTGGTGGCCATCACTGCAGCCTATTAGAGTTGCCATATCTTGAAGAGCAAAACGAGCACAGCCAGAGCTGCTGTTAGTCTGCCAGACAGCGAAAGAGGCATAAGGGACCAGTGGGAGTGGCCTTCTGCCCTCCTGTCATGATAGTCCTGTACCCATGGACATCTGAACAGCCACTCCAAGAATGATCCTTTTGTATATACTTCCCTCCCTTGGCCTAGGCGGGCATTAGAATCCCCTGTCAGTACAATAGGTAGATTGGGGCAAATGGTGTCCAAATTCTCGAGCACGTGTGCAAGGACATACCATTGATGGTTCTTGGCTATGACAGTAGAGGTGGGAGGAATATGCACCTTGACCAGTAACATGACCTGGCTCTCCAGCTCTACCTTTGTTGCTAAAAGTTTGCAATTTGCATTAGCCGAGAGAATGTGTTCACACAATTAGAACAAGGAGGGGCAAAGTTCCATAATATTTAATTAGTTCTCAGTAATTATCTTGGAGTCATTGTATTCCATTCAGTGCATACCAGTGTGTCCCTGGCACCTTTCAACAGTCCTGAGCTATGCCTAGCTTTGCCAGCTGAGCAGTCACCTGAGCTGTACCTTGAGGCTTTCATTGCAATTTCATTAGTATATTGCTCCATCCAACTCAGTAAGATTCCACTTCAGTTGCAGAGCTGTAGTAGCCTGACTGCATAAAACAACAAAGTCTCAGAGGAGCAGATTGTAGAACAGAAAAATAATTGCATAAGGTACAAGTGGATTTTATAGAGTCCAGAGGTGGCTATACTTCTACACCCATTGCGTTAGGAGACTGGACATAAAGAGAGGAGACAAAAACATACTGTATCAGATTCAACTGGAGCCAGTTTATTAATTATTACTGAAAAACTCTGAACCACATAGGTGGGAAAGACCACATGTGCACAGTATGCAAATCATCTGTTAGGCTCCAATGCTTTTTGGGAGGCCTACCCTGCAGGGAGGATAGGTAAGTTAATCTTCTGGAGGAACTGCAAACCAAATTTGGACAAATTCAGAAAATGTGGGCAGGTGAGGATTTTGTCTAACTCTTGTATGGAAGCAGCACCCCCCACTCGACTGCAAGCCACCAAATGTGGCTTCCTGAGAAAGGATGGGGAGAAAAGGACTCACCTCTTGTTAGGTGAGCTTTAGGTATCAGGTAAAGGTAAATGACCCCTAGATGGTTAAGACCAATTTAATTTCCTTTGGGGTGTGGCACTCATCTATCTGGGTCACCCCAGTCACTCTTTGCCTATTTGGCTCACAATTGCCTTCACCATTTAAATTGTAAAGTATCTATCTCAGAAAAGTAATCAGAAGCTTCTATCAGCAACTAATGAGATCATAAATAATGAGCTTTGCATTTCAGTATCTCCCTCTTTATCTTTGTAGTGGGGGAAAAAACAACTCCCATTCCTGGACCTCACTTTTGTTCCCAAGTGTTCCCTGTGACATGAGTCCATGGCCTATAAATTCCTCCAAGTAAGCCTCTACCTGCGTCAATTCCTTTGTTGATCCATCTCTGCTCTGAGTCTCCTAATCCTTCTAGAATGCTGAAGGCACTCCTGAGTGCATGCCTCCTCTTGGCCCTGCTTTCTGCAGGTAAGATGGGGAACATCTGATGATCTTTAGAGGTTACTGAAGAAAACTTGCTTCGTGAGAGGGAAAGGGAGTTAGCAGTGTAGATCAGCACCATAGAGAGCAAGGACTGCTGGGTTACCAAGAGAAAGTAGGGGAGAGTCAAGTCAAGAGATTATTTCTTGTGATGTCATACAGATAAATTATGTCATGTAGTAAAATAATGAAATATCCCATTCTAACATGGAAGCTGCATTTCAGCAATACACACAAATTGTGGATCTCTCTCTCTCTCTCTCTCTCTCTCTCTCTCTCTCTCCTCTCTCTCCCTCCCTCCCTCTGTGTGTGTGAGGGTAGGGAAACAGAGGGGGGATTTGCAAAGGGAAGAAATTTCCAGATGAAAATGTTGGGCATGATGTCAAAGTGCAGGGAAAGTGCTAAGAAGGTGAATAAGCTCTTCTTTAGTGGGAGAGGTGGAGAAAATATGCCTTAAAAACAGGACAGAATAGTAAAAGTTGCTTTGGAAAGGAAAGGGAAGATGAAAAAGTATGGCCATAGCAGGAAGAAATTAAATACATTTTACAAAGAAAGACACCTTCAAGTCTACTCCTTGGAACAGATCACATCAACCCACTGGTGAGGATCCAGATTCACTACTACTACTCATTGATTGTGGAAATGTGGGGAGCTGAATGTGATTTGAGTGTCAGACAAGGATCCAGGAGGCTAGAGTTCGAATCTTCACTCAGCCACGAAGCTCACTGGGGGATCCCTCGGCTTAACCTACCTCACAGGAAACTTCTGAGGATAAAATAGAGAGGGGAAAACCATGTACACTACCTTGAACTTATTAGAGGAAGTTGCTGCCGATAAATAAATGAATTAGAAAAATAAGAAATTGACAGCAAGTGAAATTGATAGATAGGTTCATCCCTAGTCCAGGATCCTGTCCTAACACTGGCCAGCCCAATGACTATTGGAAGCACACAATCGGGACCACACCACAGCAACACTCTGGCTTACTGTGGGTTCCAGCAACTGTTATTTGAAATATGCTACTTTTGATATTGAAGGTAGTACATAGCCATCATGCTTAGTAGCTTTAGTAGTCTTATTCTCCATCAATTTATTGAATCCTCTTTAAAAGTCATTGAAATAGGTGGCATTCAGTGCCTCTTGTAGAAAATTCCATAGTTTAATTGTGCTCAGATCTAAGCTTGTGACCAAACAGTGGGAAGAAATTGTCTTTAAGTGAGAGTCTGAATGGGAGGGAAAGTTGGCTGTGGGGAAGGGAGGGTACACCTCCCCACTTCTTGCAAATAATTAAACCAGTGTTCTGAACAATGGCTACAAGAGTTTTAATTAATGAGTGTTTTATTCATTTCATTTCATTCTCTTCTATTACACTGCTTATTAAATTGAACACTTTTTATTTTAAAGTTTTATTATACTATCACCTCCTCCTCTGTGTCTCATTAAGCAAACAGGAAAACCAAATTATGATTATGATGATGACAATTCATGAATCTTTTGCTCCTGTCCTCAGCGGTATCTCTGACATGCAAATATAAGTTTAACAGGACTGGAATGACAGATAACAGCAATGCAGAAACAACTTGTAATAATAATGTTATATATACCTGTTCTGCCAGTGTTCTGCGTACAAATATAGGTAAGATTTGCTTGCCGTTTTGTCTTTTGCTGTTGGATTTGACCCAGGTTAAGATATAGGTGAACTTTAATGGATCTATTAGCATATAGAAGTCTATGCTGGAGGAACTCACCTATGAAAAAAGTGAGGTGAAGAAGCTGTGACACTTCAGCTGTAGATGAATTAGAACTCCCATCAGCCTTAGCTAGCCAGGCTACCAGTCAGGGATGACGGGAGATGCAGTCCAACAACATCTGAAGTAAGGAATGAATGGCTTGCATATGAAAATGGGGAATCTAACATCACCTGATCACAAGCAGTGGCTGAATTTGGGTGCTGATCACCAAGCTTGGAGAACTTGATTTGCATCAACCAGAAATCTCTATTGACCCAAACCAGTGAACTCCACTTTAGTTTTGGTTATCAAACTAGGACAAGAAGCCCGCAATATAAGCTGAATATCCCCTTTGCCGTAAATGACATTAAAATTGAGAATCCTTTCACAGATGTATAAAAACTATTCAAAAGCTGAGGAACCAGGAGGGAGAAGAACATGCTTCACACTTGAGGGTTGATTTGATCCCTTTGCTTGTTCCTGATTCACCCATCCCTTCTACCCAGGAGGGAGTGGGTGCCATTTTGTAGTACACCTCAGTGCCAAAATGCCTTGGGGCAATTGTGGGTGGGATGGTGCTTGCTTGACCATCCCTTCCAACATAACTGCTACATTCTTGGAGGGAGAGCGGTAAGGGGGTAGTAAGGTTGGTGCAATGCAAGTGTCTTGCCAAGTGTCTTGTGTTCAACAACAGGAGTTCAGGGAAGCATGTCCCGAACCTGCAAACTGTTAGGATCGACTAGAAGAGAGAGTGCAGTGTATGGCAGATGTATTGTCAGATGTATAGAAAAAGGCATGATTCTTCATGCAACAAATTTGACCTAAAATGAAATTCTGAATAAATTTCAAATTTAATGCATTTTGCAAATTAATTGTTAACATTAAAAGAGAGGCTGGTTCTATGGATTATGGAGGCAAGAAACTACTGCTTATGGTTGAGAGCTGAACACTTAAATGCCTGCAGAAAACCTTTCTTTTCCATTAAGAATACACTGGTTCTTATTGTATCTTTTATGTATTACAACTGAAAAACATTTTTATATCTCTTTCCTTTTACGATACAGCAGTGCACACACATTTAAATAAATAAACAGCATCTCATTTTAGATTGAATAATACTTTCCATATTGATACTTTGAAAAGTCCTGATTCAGGCAACACAGAATATTGGAACAATTATAATGAATGTGCTTTAGGAGCAATAGACGACATTTCCCCCCCCCCCCCAAATTCTGATAGTTCTTTCAAATACTTTTTCATAGATAAACCTGAAGTGCAAATTGGCAATACATGTTTGTCATCCAGTCATTGTTACATGGGCGATTACAGCTTCACTGCAGCGGATGGTAAATTCTTTGAGATGAAGATGCAATGCTGCAACACTGACCTGTGTAACAATGAAACTCTCAGCTGTAAGTTTCTGCATCATTTTAGAATCATTAACATGTTAGGGCTGTGCACTGGGTTTCTCCAAGGCTTGGATCCTTAGTCAATCAGCCGTAAGTTTCTGCATCATTGTAGAATCATTAACATGTTAGGGCTGTGCACTGGATTTGGCCAAGGCTTGGATCCTTAGTCCAGCAGCATTACTCGGAGGACCTGTGCCTTGTTCAAATGGGGTGAGACAGCCCCAGGTGGCTACAAGTTGGGTTCAGCAGCTCAGGACTATTAGGGGCTCTCAAGGTATGGAGAATAAGGCAGGACGGAGAGGCAGGCATGAGGAGAAAACTGTGAAAAAGAGGGACCTACTAGGCAGCTTTGTCTCTGCCTGAGAAGGGATGGATTGCCTTTCTAGTCAGGCCTCTCCTTCTTCCTGTCCCTTTAAGCAGCACCAGGAAGGATCAGATATATAATTGGATACCTAAGCTCCTGAACATCTCATAAATAGTTTATGGTCCCTTCAAGTCCACTTGCCATTGGCTGTTTCAAACATGGACCTTACAACCCATCTATCTTATCCAAGTGTCCTCCTGAATCACCCTTGAGCTAGTTCTTCACTGTCTTTTAATTGGCAAGAACTACCTTGGCCACCAGTTAAAACGGTGCAAAGATAACACCCTACCTTACAGCATTCTCCAAATTTTATTTATTGAATTTATTAAATTTATGTACCACCCTGTACCTGGGTGCCTCAGGGTAGTTCACAGAAACACTCAGATAGCTCATTGCTGAAGAGCGGAAGAGAGACAGAATCTCTGTACAAAAACGGGGAACTAAGAGCCTATATTTTCAGAGAGGCTACACCATAATCAATGGCATGAATACATTCAGAGATTCATACCCACCCCACTTTGGGTAAAGGTCATTCACCTCAGAGACCAATGCTGACTTTGTCCCATGCTCAGCCCTGAACCCAGATTGTTTCTACAGCATGTTTGCATTCAAGAGCACTTGTGGCTGCCCCAGCAAAACTGTAAGTTCCTAGGGTGGATTCCATTTATATAACACAGAGATACAAAAACAGACAAGGACTTAATTAAGATGCTCACTATACATTTGATCTTGGAAGTTCCTGATCGCAACACGCTGGCTGAAAATGGTCTGCAGTGCCCATCCTGCTTCTCCAAAGGAAGGAAAAAGTGTCAAAGTGAGACCACCATCAACTGTCTTGAGAATGAGACCCAATGCGTTGATTTTAGAGGAGCTTTTAAGAAAGGTAACATTGCTATTCAGTCAGTTGGAAAGGCCTAGCCATTGGCTGGGTCACACAGACTCTGTCCTGATCTCCTCTCCCTTCCTCCCTCTCTTTTTCCATTGGACTTTGCTGGAAAAGTGAAAGGGATCATATCTCTTACTGGCTCCACTCTGCACTCTTCCTTATTGTTTGCCTGCCTGGACTTTGCCCTTTAACTTTCATAGGGTCACTTGCTTGTTTAGAAGCATTCACAGAATCATAGAGTTGGAAGGGACCACCAGGGTCATCTAGTCCAACCCCCTGCAATGCAGGAATCTTTTGCTCAACGTGGGGCTCGAACCCACAAGCCTGAGATCAAGAGTCTTACGCTCTACCGACTGAGCTAAGCAGGATTCAGATTCTGATGTTTATATTAAATACCCTCCTGGACAAAAGAGAAAGTGCATTCATTGCTCCACCCCAGTTGCATCTCAGTCTTTCCACCACTGGGATGCAATGTAGGACAAAATGTGTGCCTCTTTCTCAAGAAGCATATTTATTATGTAAAAGAAATGTAATTAAATTTCCTTAAATTCTGTGACCATGAGCAGTATCTGGCTAACTCAGACCATTAGTGCAAGGATTTATAGTTGTGCAACAGAATTTCCACTCTCTTCTACCTGTAGGTGCTCTGTATCCTCCTTAAAAGCTGCTTCAAAATTTAGCAGTTATAATTTAACTACATTCGGAAAAAGATAAATTGCTTTATATGCATTATAACACTGTGACACCAGATGTCGATTTGGAGTCCTATCTTTCTGCATTGGGATTTCATAACGCATTGAACTGAATCACTGTATTCATGTGCCTGGATCCAGCTTTACATGCACACCTCCCTATCAACAGCATTTCTGAGGAATAATGCTCTTTGGAGAGGTGGCAAATTTACTACACCCTTCCTTCCTGAAAAGAAGAGGGGATTGGGAATGAACAGGGGAGGGGTATTTGGGCTGATTTGCCCCAGGAAGGAAGAGGCAGAGTCCAGGCCATTTGAGCTGCCTCTGCCCTACATCCCCGCCCCCATCCTTCTCCTCCCCTTTGCAGCCTGGCCTTTGCTAGTTTCACTTTTGAGGGCTGAGTAAGAATTCTGATAGGAGTTCCTGGTCAGCTTTTGCGACCCCCCCCCCTTTTCTCCCACTTCATGTTAGATGTGTTTAACATGAAAATAGATATGGTAAAATAAAAGAAGGATTCTCTGGGTGCTTAGGTCACAGTTTGAGACAATGAGGGAGCCTCAGTTGGCATCCAACCATCCTGAGAGACAAGGGAGTGCAACTACAGTTTTTTATGTGGCTGCATCACACTGTTGACTCATGCCAGGATCACACACTCAAGGTTCACAAACAAGGGAGGGAGTGTTGTTTTCAAATATTATTGTGTGGCCACAGCATGTGCCTTTTAACAGGCCCAGGAGATAGCAGGGATAGAATTCCTTGCATTTTAATGCAAATCACCTGGCCACAAGAATTTGATTTTGTTAACATAGTTAATTAGGGAAGTTTTCAGAACCTCTAATTTCATTATATTTTATAAAGATAACCTGTTTATTAATAAACCTCAATGTCTTGCGACTCCTTTGGGTATAATGCCATTTTTGTTTACATCTCAGTAATTTTTTTACCTGAATTCCTAATGTTGAAAATTTTGTATATTCATGTTCTGATGAAATTATAGTTTTCAGATTTCTTAAATATACACTTTTTATAACTAACGTGTTAAAATTCTCATTCACCATCTCAGGCACCATCTCCTGTTCCCTTAGTAAAGGACTAAAGTCAACACTTCTTTCCTTTTTTCCAGATACCTTTTTCCCCAACTATTTCACTTTCCAAGGTTGTGCAACAGCAAATTTCTGTGCCATCCGGAAAAATGGAAGAGTTTTTATTGGAATTAGGAGGTTTATTCTTTCAGTTTATGAAGAAAGCTGTTATAATGCTTCACGAATCTCACACCAGCCTGAACAGGAAGGGTAAATCGGACACTGTAGACCTCCTCGTGTATTCCAAAATCCATGGCAATGAGGGGGAATTGGAGGCCTAGTGGTGAAATCTAGGACTCGGGATCTCTTGTTTCTTGCTTGCTTGCTTTTGGTGGAGGTAAAGAGAAACAAGAGCAGAGAAAAGGGAGTCAGAATGTGGGGATTGTGGATTCTAAATACAAAGAACTATTAAAAAATAGTTAAGTTTTATTATGATCATTATAATGCAAAATAAATGGTTATGAAAAATAAAATGCTGGTTCTCAGATCTGTTTCAGATACAAATGCAGTTATTATTTATTGATTTAGCTGAAGAGAATACAAAAATAAAATACATAAAACTGGATAAAAACATGATATACATTGCACAGCTAAAATCATTATTATAATCAGACAATTTGTTAGATAAGAGGTTTCTCCTCTGAAGAATTTAACAGGGCATTTTTTCAGCCAGAGTTCACTGGAGCTCAGCTCTGGCCCCTCTCATGTGGGTCCCATGGGCAAAAGATGTGAGACATAATATACAGATGATAGATTGGGAAGGATTATGGAAAAGTGATATAAAATTTATGGCACTTAAGGAGAGTTGTATGAAAATGATGTACAGATGGTATTTAACTCCGGTTATACTATCAAAAAAGTACAAAAGAAAAGAAAAGAAGTGTTGGAAATGTAAAAAAGCAGGGGGTACATTTTAACATATGTGGTGGCAATGTAAGGTTATACAAAGTTTTGGGGAAATGATTTATAATGAATTGAAAAAAAAAAAGGTTAAAATAACATTTGTTTAAAAACTGGAAGCTAGCTTTCTTTCTTTCTGTCAATTTTTTTAAATTCATTTTGTAACACAAATAAAAAACAAACAGAAAAGACAAACAATACGAACAAATTCTTGTCATATCCTTATTTTTCTAAACATTGTTAAGTGGGTTTCCCCAAGTCCCACCTATCTAGTTTTCATTTTACTTCATCTTTAGCAGTTTACATATATCATAATTTCTAACCATCTTTTTTTTTAATCACACTTAAAATAACTTCACATTTTATCACTTACAAATAATACCCTATCTTCTACTTCTAACCCTATAGCCTATATCCACTTCCAAAGCTATTCTAAGGTTTAAATATTAACATTTTTTTTCAAATATTCCTTAAACTTCTTCCAGTCTTCTTCCACTGTTTCTTCTCTCTGGTCTTGGAGTCTCCCAGTCAGTTCGGCAAGTTCCATATAGTCCATCATCTTCATCTGCCATTCTTTGATAGTTGGTAAATCTTGTTTCTTCCAATTCTTCACTAACAATATTCTCGCAGCTGTTGTGGCATACAGAAAAAAAGTAACATCATTTTTGGGGATTTCACCCCCCACTATACCAAGTAAAAAGGCTTCTAGTTTTTTAATAAATGTGTTTTACAACACTTTTTTCAATTCATTATAAATCCTTTCCCAGAAGTCTTTTATCTTGGGGCATGTCCACCACATGTGGTAAAGGGTTCCTTCTTTTTCTCTACATTTCCAGCATTTATTATCATGAGTATGATACATTTTTGCTAACTTCACTGGTGTTAAATACCATTTGTACATCATTTTCATCAAATTTTCTCTTAATACATTACAAGCTGTAAATTTGATTCCCTTTTTCCACAATTTCTCCCAATCCACCATCATAATATTGTGCCCCACATCCCTGGCCCATTCAATAATTACAGATTTCACTTGTTCATCTTTCATATGCCATTCCAGCAATAAATTATACATCTTAGATAGGTTTTTGTTTTTGTATCTAGGAATTCCGTTTCCAGTTTGGATTTCTCTGTCTGAAAAACAATTTTCTTATCCATTTTAAACACTTCATTTCTCTGGATTTACTGGAACCAATTGTCTACTTTATCTTTCAGCTGATGATAAGGTTTTAATCTAAATGGTCCCCAACTTCCATCAAAATATCATTATACTTTACCACGTATCCACGTATCTTTCATATTCAACCTTTTATGGGTCTTAGCTTCCAATGGAGATATCCACCTGGGTGTTTTCCATTCTAACAAATCCCTATATCTTATCCAAACTTTGTACAAAGATTTTCTAATTATATGATTATATAATTTGTGAGCTTTTATCTTGTCATACCATAAATATGCATGCCAACCAAATACATTATTGAACCCTTCCAAATGTAGAACATTTGTATCTTCCAAAAGCATACATTCTTTCAACCAGCAAAAGGCTGCAGCTTCAAAATAGATCCTTAAATCCGGCAGGGATTTAATATTTTAAACTTAATTCTGGGGTTTTCCCCCTGCCAGATAAATTTAGATAATACATTTTGCCATTCCTTAAAACAATTCAACTTCTCAATGATAGGAAGTACTTGGAACAAAAATAACAACTTAAACAATACATTCATCTTTATCACAGAAATTCTACCCCAAAACCAGAAGCTTTTTTAATAGGTATAACTGGAATGGATATACTGAAAGAATACAAAAATCTGTTTATGTACATAACAACAGCCTCACGGACATAGATAGCCCAACACTGGAAAGAAGAACAAGTTGCAACCAAAAAGGATTGGCAACTTAAATTAATGGCATATGCTGAAATGGCTAAATTAATCGGAAAACTAAGAAATCAAGAAGACAACAAATATATAAAAAAAGAATGAAAAATGTTCATTGCATATTTACAAAAGCATTGTAAGAAAATTAACACAATAACTTGTTTTACAAAAAAAACCACACCACTTGTAATATTAAGGACAATGTTCAAAACTGGGAATAATTAAGGATAAGGAAATTATAGACATGTACAATAGAAGATAATACAAAAGAACCAGGGGAGGGAATGGAGCAAAGTCAAAGGCTCTGAGTTATCCCAAAATACGGTGTGATTGATTATGCAGAGTGAGGCTTTCCTGCCCCCCCCCCACTCTATTTTGTTCAAGTTACCACTGCTGACAGCTTCCAAAAGGAGAAGCTTTGGAAGCTCAAAGATGGTGCAAATGTATTTATTCTGTTACAGATTCAGCTTTTGAGGAGATCCCCATATTTGTGTACCATAACAGATTTGTGGGTTGACTTTGACTTTGTTTCTTTTAAACTGCTTTTTAATTGCCTTTGTTATTTTTAAAAATGGTTTTAAATTGTTTTTATGTGGGGGTTTTTCGGGGGGTGTTATTTGGCTGTTTCTGTATATATAGTGTTTTTATATTTTAATTTTATCTTGTGAAACTCCCTGAGATGTGTGGGTATAGTGCAGTATATAAATTGAATTTAACAACAACAACAGGTTTTGAGGGCTGGGGGAATCAGTGTACCCCCTTTATTGCAACAGAACCTTGATAGAGAGTTGACTGAATTAATAACCAATATATTGTATTTACAAAGTATTTATTCCAACTGAAAAGTATAAACCTAGATATTTAAAGAATTTCACCTGTTCAGTGATGTGCTCCTCAAGTTGCCACTTGTGTTTTTAAACCTATTGCGCATCGAGGTCCCCAAGCCACCCCAATAACTCACACTCCACACATCAATTTTTGTTTAAGGTATTTGGCATGAATTGGCCACAACTTTATTTAAATACACACACGTGAGTGGTTGCTTAGGCATTGGTTAGAACTAGCTGTCCTTGCCCCAGGGACAGAACTGACTTCCGCATTCCAGCGGAAGCCAGTCAGGGAGAACCATATTGGGGAGAAATGAAGCTGGGCATCAGTCCCTCATCTCTCACCCTCATGCCTCCGGGGGCTTGCATGGCCCAAGTCCGATGCCAGGGACTAGGACAAAAGGATGGCAAGCCCCTGGATTCCTTTAATGGAATTCCCTATGCAGCACACCATTGGAGGGGTAGGCACTTACCCCTCCACCAACCACTTTTAACCAATGTCTAACTGCCACTGAGCCTTAGCTCACCGCCAAACCATTCACAAACCCAACCACTCCTTCAACTTGGCCGCCACCGCACACAACCAAACATCATTCCCACGGGGACTGAGATGTACCCCGTCATCCCTAAAGAGTGCCTCAGCCTGAAAATAATATCGGGATGGGAAATCACATCCCAACACCATTCAAACACCTTTTTTGTTACGGCCAAATTAATATGATTCCTGCCTCTTTCGGTGGCGGCTGGGCAACGACTACCCAACCATATGCGCCGTTGCAACAGTTTTGACCAGAATATTTTAACCGTGGGCACAAGGGCCAGCAACTCCCCCAAGTCACTCAGTATTGTGGCACGTAATGAAAAACAAGCGGAGGAAACCAAATCATTTTCACCCAGCTGCACCACAACCGCCATCGGGGGACCTTCCACTCACACAAGCCTCTGCATCAATGGCAGAAATTCTGCCCACTGCATTCCCCGTCTGGACAGCCAGGACAGCTGCACATGTTGAGGAAGGCCGAGTCCTGGTCCCACTCCAGACTCTGATGCTAGCCCAATGCACTATGCTGTGCCCCACCATCCAGACACGAACAGTTGCTAAACCTGCAGGGTAAAACAAGCAACGAAAATATAAGAATTCAACAAGAATGACAAACATAACCCTTGAACGCATCAGATTTCCAATGACGCAAATCCTTGATTCTGGCCACTGACATGCCCCAATGGACAGCCGTTGTGGCGGCGCCAATGCGAAACGAATGGGGAGCAAAGCCCGAGGCTGAACAGCCACAAGCAGCGATAACTTTCCGCATCACTTCAGCAAATTGATGCCTTGCCAAGGGCAACCCATTCTCATGTCTAAACAATGGACCATCCCCTGGAGCCCTAACGGCCAAATATTTCCTCATATCCTTGACGGGGCAAGGGCCTGCCTCCCCAATTGCAGGGAGATGAATGACTGCACCCCTGCCTAACTGGTCTGTTTCTGAATTCCTAATTTTGAGCCTCAACTCCGAGGAGGACAAACAGACATCCTGCAGAAGCAGGCCCCTTGAACGATTATCCTTAGCAACCTCCAGAACCAATTCACCCACTCTCAAGGCTCTGAAGAAGGATATAGAAAAGGCAGCTGAAAACAGCCGGGCCTCGTACTTAGAGCAGCACACACTCTGCAACTTAGTGCACATCCTGCTCAACAACTTGAATAAGACCGGGTGACGAGCTGTTGGTCGTGGGGTACAAAGTCTACCCCACCCTTCAAGAGCCTTGCGTACGACAAACTTCACACAAGGGTCCTTATTAAAAAAGGATTTACTGAAAAATGCAATAGCCGCTGCTTGAATTCTGAGCGTTTTAGCCACCCTGCCCATCTGAAAGAGGTGTGCCAAGTATCGCAGCACCTGAGACATGGAGGCAGGAGATCCACTTTCCCTCCTGGCCAACCGCCCTGTAAATGACAAGAGGACACAACATGTGAGGAAGCTGAACCCGACATCGGTTCCACCTGAGATCAGGTGAATGTACTCCGACAAGTGGAGGAGGCCATGGGGCCTCTCCTCCCCACTGCTCTGCTAACAGCACCACTCACTGTCCGAGAACAGGCTCGTAAGGCAGGTACGTCAGGGGACTGGGGCAACTGGGAATCCCCCAATAGCCCCCCGGACAATAACGCCTCTCCCCCTTCTCCACTAGATGATGATGAAACTGGAGAAGATGTGCCTGCTGGACGAGAGGGCCCTCCTGAAGAGGGAGGCTGAGAGGAGCAACGTTGAAGGAAACCGTCCATTTCAGCCGCAAAGCGAGATAAGACTGCTGGGTCACCGGACATGCTTGCCTCCAGAGACTGGATGCGACCCACTGGCTGACTTGGGGTGGGTGACGGAAGGGCCTGGGACAGGCCTCTGATAGGCCGCTTTGAAGCAGTGGAAGGCGCAGGCCGGGCTGAGGCCTTCTTTGGAGCCATGCCTGCTAAATCGTAAACAAAACAAAATAAATACAGAATTACTCACGCTCAATGAGGATTGATGTTATTGGTAATAAAAGAACAATATTATCCTGTTGCAAACACTGCCAACACAATAGAACAGCACTACACAACCATTGTAATACCAATTAGCGCCACAGGGTGGCCTCTACTGAGGCTAATAAATTATAAGTCACACTTCTGCAGAATGGCCAGCAGAGGCCCCCACCAGGCCCGAAGCAGTTGAAAGTTGTTGTTTAGTCGTTTAGTTGTGTCTGACTCTTCGTGACCCCATGGACCAGAGAACGCCAGGCACTCCTGTCTACCAGTGCCTCCCGCAGTTTGCTCAGACTCATGTATGTGGCTTCAAGAACACTGTTGAAAGTACAGAACTGTAAAGAAGCCGCAATACCACTCTGAGCCACTAGAGGGGGCACCACCACAGTAACCAGCCAAAAAGGTGCAATACCTAAGGCTGGCCACTAGAGGGCCACCAGAAGTCAATAGGCCAAATGGCACTCCTGAAAATTTTGCCCAGTCACGGTAGTAGAAAATGGTGGGCGCTCCTGACTGCACGCAGAGCGAACAGCTCTCCCCACAGGGGAGCCCCCCCCCCAGGACCAGGAGATCCCATTAGTGCGAAGGCGGGCAAGCTCAGGCCGGGGGAAGCGCAGAAGCACTAAAAATCCCCCCCCCCCGCACAACCGAAGAGCGGTGTGCTAGGGGGAAGGCAGCCTCACTCGCACCTCCTCCGTACCTCAGGAGGCGTGAAAATGCTTTTTATAGGGCCGCGGCTGAGCACAGCCACGGCCAGCGGCCCCGAGAAGTATAACCACCCCCCGAGGGCGGCAGAAGCCGCAAGAGCAAGGTGGAAGGGGCAGTGGCGTAGCGTGGGGGGTGCAGGGGGGGCGGGCCGCACCGGGCGCAACATCTGGGGTTAGGGCAAATCCATGGGTTAGGGGGCGCAAATTACTTGTCTTGCCCCGGGTGCTGACAACCCACGCTACGCCACTGGGAAGGGGGGAAAGCGGGCCAAAGCCCCCGCAAGCCCTCCGATGGCACCCGGACACTCAGCACCACCAAGGATCGCTCCCCAACCGGCGGGAGAAACCATGGGGCGCCGCCAAGGCCACAACAGGCCGCCACAAGCTTCCCCTCCCCACAAGCCCAAACAGGCGCTCCTCTGCTCCCCGTGCCGCCGGCGAAGCTGCAGAAAGGCTGCGAGGCGGCAGCGGAAGCTTCCCCCCTCCGATCAGGCAGCCGAGGGTGCAGAACGGCTCTCCCAAAGCGGATCGGGGCCCTGTGGGGTGGTGGCTGCCCCAGGGCCGGGGGGGTGGGGGGGGACCCCACCCTCAGGCCCAACTGTCCACTTCTTAGTGATTCAACAAATTATAAAAGAAATGGGGGTATAAAAGAAAAAGGAGAAATTCGCTAATTGCGGAGGGGAGGCGGAAGGGAAAGCGACGGGAAGGAGAAAAGGAACAGGCTTTAAGAAGGGGACTTAGGAGGGAGCCGAATAGGATAATAAAAATGTTTTGAGCAAGCTCAATGTTAATACAACCGTCTCCAAGGCTTCCGACACAGGCTCAGAGTCTGATCCGGTGCACGCAGCCCAAGAGAACGCCCCAGGCTGCGTGCCCTGTATTTAAGACCTCTGACCCCTCCCACCATTTAGCAACATAACAATCTCCCCAGCAACACTCCTTGCCCAATCACAGCTCGTGGCCAATTTAACCCAACAACAGTGGGGTGGCCTTCAGGCCCCCACCGCAACACGTGCTCTCTGTTATGGAGAACACGCTTTGGCAAAAATCAAAACATTAACTTTTAGGTTTTATTGTATTATAAAGTCTTTTTTTCCCCAGATGAATACTTCAGAATGCAGAAGAATATATATAGCAGACAGGATGGCTGAAAGTTACAGGATCCTTGGGGTAATCATGGTGAAGCTTCAGTATCAGGATTCAGGTTCAGTTTTCCAGTCAATGGAGTATCGTTTCTCGACACAACATGCTCATCTCTCCTGACATTGAAGTGCAGGCCAGGGGCATGGCAACTGGTCTATCAGTCTCTCCTGGTTGCCTTCAGACAGGATGAAATAGAAAGAGCACCCCCGCCCTTTCCACTGACTGAGCAGTCTGGCAGGATACATTGGTCATGCATGCAACAGGCACCAGTAGTATAGGGATACTAAAAGGACCCCTGGCCGTTAAGTCCAGTCACGGACGACTCTTGGATTGCAGCGCTCATCTTGCTTTACTGGCCGAGGGAGCCGACGTTTGTCCACAGAAAGCTTCTGGGTCATGTGGTCAGCATGACTAAGCCACTTCTGGCAAACCAGAGCAGTGCACAGTACGCCGTTTACCTTCCTGCCAGAGCGGTACCTATTTATCTACTTGCACTTTGACGTGCTTTTGAACTTCTAGGTTGGCAGGAGCAGGGACTGAACAATGGGAGCTCGACCCATCTCGGGGATTCGAACAGCCGACCTTCTCATCGGCAAGCCCTAGGCTCTGTGGTTTACTACAGATGTTACAGATACAGAAGGATACTACTTCCTGTCAATTGCTTATGTCCTGCTCCTCCTGACTTTGATTGATGATGTCATATGACACGCCACCCCAAAACTCCCATCCCAGAAGTGCCGGCTTCAAGGCCCACTTGGGGGAGGGGACTTAGGTGCTTGGTAAGCGTGTGCAGGTACAAGCAGTGACAAGAAAGATCTGTGGAGGATGGGGTGAATCTTCCTGGATACAGGCAATTGGAGTCGGAAAGTCATAGGGTTGATCTGGTCCACAACTTAAAATGGGCCCAATCTCTGTGGGTCCAGTTTCCTGCATCTGCCCTTCTGGGGCAAATAATGTGTCCACAGCCAAACCTGATCTTCCACATTAATTGGGTGCCTGGCTGTCAGTATGCTTTTGACAACCTGGCACAGACCAAACACTCTTTTAGCAAACTCTGTATTGCTGACAGTTTTTCTACAGTCTTCTGCTGCTGGAACAGACACAGTGTCAGTTGGGGTTGAGAAGGTTGCGAGGATAGTATCTATAACTTACAACATCACAGAGGCTGAATCCCACAGAGTTCCTTAAAAAGATTGCATCCAATATGAAAAAAGAGTTTTGTCTTACATTATAGAAATATAGGATTTCTGGGAAAGCATCCCCTCTCTATTTCCATAGGTTCCTGCTCCTCACTGGGCCAGTCCTTCCCAGTTGGAATCCTTCGGCACCCTTCCTTGGCCCATAAATCCCTCCAAGTCAGCTTCTTCTTCCGAAGGTCACCTGCTGGTTCATTCTTCCTTGGCTTTAGGTCACTCCGGCATTATGAGGGCCTTCCTGAGGATATACTTCTTCCATGCACAGATGGCTTCTTCCTTGACAGATGGCTTCTGGCCAGGCTAAACAATACAGAAGTGTGGGAGCAGTGTACTGGTTGGGAAAGCCCCTTGTTTCTGGTCTGAAAAAAGCAGCAAAAGAAGGTGCTTCAGGCAGGAGGTGTGAGGACTCTGACAGGATTCTAGAGTCCAACAGCCTTCTTCCCAAAGCCTGGTAATCAGTAACTAGGCTTTGGGAAAGAGCCCTCATGTCCCCAGGAGCTGCTTAGGTGGCCCTTCTCTGCTGGCAGGGAGAAATCAGGACACCTTCAAATCAAGGCATAACTCATGAGAGCTTAATGTATTCCATGGCCATTCCGGCCAAATTGGGACTTTTGAGGGGTGTGCATTCGAATCAGATTTAAAATATCTGCCTCCAAGGTGAATGGACTCTTGAACTGTATGAAGAATATCTTCCACTATGATCTGCAACAACTGGTTTTAAGAGGCTTAAAGGCTCTCATGCTGGAGGGAAGTTAGCTATCATGACTACATTTAAAAAGAAAAATATTGAAAAGCTACAAAACTGACAGTTCAAACTTGAATGGTGCCATGGTTGCAAGCGGGATCCAGGTTCACCTGATTTCTGGGAAGAGCATGTGTGTGACATGCTAATTGTTGATTACTTTGTGCCTCATTAGAATTAGGTTGTTTCCATCTCAGTTTTATTATAAAGCCTGAGGGAGGAACACATTTATTTAAAGTACCTGTTTACTGACAGCGTAGGTGTGGTTAGACTGGAAGAGGCATCTGGCTGAATCCCACAGAGTTCCTTAAAAAGATTGCATCCAATATGAAAAAAGAGCTTCGCGTTACAACATAAAAAGTATAGGATTTCTGGAAAAGCATGCATTCTCTATTTCCATAAATTCCTGCTTCTCACTGGACCAGTCCTTCCCAGTTGGGGTCCTTGGGCACCTATCCTTGGCCCATAAATCCCTCCAAGTCAGCTTCTTCTTCCATAGGTTGCCTACTTGGCTTTTGATTACTCTGACATTATGTGGGCCTCCCTGAGGATATGCCTCTTTTCACAGTTGGTTTCGACTAGTGCCCAGGCTGAACAATACAGAGGTGTGGGAGCAGTGCAATGGTTGGGAAAGCCCCTTCTTTCTGGTATGAATGAAGCAGCAGAAGGAGGCACTTGTACGGATTCTGACAGGAGGACTCCGACATCGTCCTACAGTCTAACAGTATTCTTCCCAAAGCCTGGTAAATAGTAACTAGACTTTGAGAAGGAGCCCTCATTCCCCAGGAACTGCTTCCGTGGCCCTTCTCTGCTGGCAGGGAGAAATCAGGACACCCTGGAATCAAGGCACAGCCCATGACAGCTTAATGAATTCCATCGCCATTTTGACCAAATCGGGACAGTTGAGGGGTATGCATTCAAAGCAGCTTGAAAATACCTTTGCCTCCAAGGTGAATGTACTCTTCAACTGTAAGGAGAATATCAGAACATTTACACCTCAAAATGGTCAGAGTAGAAGGCCATAGGATTGGCATAAAAGTCCATTGCCTTTTAAATATGACTTTTTGTATGTTGTGTTTTAAAAAGGCTAAGGTACCTGAACATACAAAGATTGTTAGGCCCAGCCAGTCTCTTCCACCACCTGTTCTAACTTTTTTCTCATTTCACTTAGTTGAGAGATGTGTCCTCTTGTATTGGGGTTAGATGACCTAACCTAACTCTGGTGATTTATATCAGGAAATACCATACTTCCCCATTCCAAACTATTGATTTGAAAGATACACATTTCAGAACCAACTTTTTATTTCACACAATCCTTTATATTTATCATAATAAGCATAATGACACACTATAATAAAGCCCTATAATACACTATAATACACTACAATATACAGCACTATATAAAGCTATGGTTTTCCTGGTAGTGATGTATGGAAGTGAGAACTGGACCATAAAGAAGGCTGATTGCCGAAGAATTGATGCTTTTGAATTATGGTGCTGGAGGAGACTCTTGAGAGTCCCATGGACTGCAAAATCACATCTATCCGTTCTGAAGGAAATCAGCCCTGAGTGCTCACTGGAAGGACAGAACCTGAAGCTGAGGCTCCAATACTTTGACCACCTCATGAGAAGAGAAGACTCCCTGGAAAAGACCCTGATGTTGGGAAAGATGGAGGGCACAAGGAAAAGGGGACGACAGAGGATGAGATGGGTGGACAGTGTTCTCGAAGCTACCAGCATGAGTTTGACCAAACTGCGGGAGGCAGTGAAAGACAGGAGTGCCTGGCGTGCTCTGGTCCATGGGGTCACGAAGAGTCGGATACGACTAAACAACTAAACAACAACAACACAGCCCTTTTTCTCTGTATCCTACTTCCCATTTACCTCCATCAACAGCAAAAAATGAAGAGACAGAGATCCTGAGGCCTGACTCTCACCACTAGGCTTCCAACTCCCCAACTGCACCATTGCTGTGAATTCTTGAATTCACAAGAAGGAGATTTATGCTGAACCATAATTACCCATCAATGTGAGGTTGGTGTGAGATATGTGAAGCATTATAATAGTTATTTCAATTGGAAAAGAGTTTGAGGCAGGGGAGATAAAGGGAAGTGCCAGATAAACCAAAACTCCAAAATATACTTTGAAGAAGTTGCAATACAAAACTATACAGATTTATCTAGGAGGAAGACCCATTGAAATCAGTGACACTTACATCAAGGAAGACAGATATAGAATTGCATTGTAATCCCTTTGAAATAAATGCTTACTACTTCCACCAACAGTGCATAGGAGTGTGTTGAAATCTGTACGCCGCCTCCAATCCTTCCAGCCAAATATATTTATTGGTGAGGGATGGGGTGGAAACTTGAGAAGCACCTTTGGCTATCAAGGAAGGAGTTGCATTGCTCAGTAGGCCTAATATAAATAATGAAGCAAAGAGAAGGACACCCCAAGATAGATAGCTTAGTGATGAATGTGCCTTCTGTGCTGTGTATGGTTAAAAATACCTTGGTTGGTGGTATAGCGGGAAATGAGGATATTGCTCTGTGTCTAAGAGCAGTGGAAAGAGAAGAAGGAAATAGGCAAAAAGCTGTCTTTTAAACACAAGGTGAACATGCTGGATCAGGACAATCACCCATCTAGTCCAGCATCCCAACCGATCCCTGTCGAAAGCCTGCAAGCTGATCAAGACTGTGACAATATTCTGTCCATCAAAAATCCCCAGCACCAATTATTCAAAGGCAAAAGTTCTTTTTACAGTAGAAGTAGAACATAGGCATTGTGGGAAAACATGCCCTCTCTGAATTTATCTAATCCTCTTTTTAAGTCATCTGAGTTGGTGGACATCACTGCAGCCTATTAGTTGCCATATCTTGAAGGGCAAAACGAGCACAGCCAGAGCTGCTGTTAGCCTGCCAGACAGCGAAAGAGGCATAAGGGCCCAGTGGGAGTGGCCTTCCGCCCTCCTGTCATGATAGTCCTGTACCCATGGACATCTGAACAGCCACTCCAAGAAGGATGCTGCTGTACTTCAGGGCTCTTCTTATCTTTTGAAAATGGAGAATGGGATTTGAAGCAGGTATAAACAACTAGCTAGGCTCTATTCAAGACAATGTGGCTAAGGACAGTCATCAGCAAACAGATCAGCTGAGTCAAAGTATCTCCTCCCCCCCCCCAATCTGACACAATTAGAACAAGGAGGAGCATAATATGATTTAATTAGTTCTCAGTAATTATCTTGGAGTCACTGTATTCCATTCAGTGCATACCAGTGTGTCCCTGGCACCTTTCAACAGTCCTGAGCTATGCCTAGCTTTGCCACCTGAGCAGTCACCTGAGCTGTACCTTAAGGCTTTCATTGCAATTTGATTAGTATATTGCTCTGTCCAACTCTGTAAGACTCAACTTCAAGTAAGAGCAAAGAGAGTATATACTTTTATTCATCAAAGACCAAGCAACTCTCCATAGACCTTGGATGTGATAGTATTAGCAGTTTGTGCACATGTCTGTAGCAAATGAGTGCTACAATCAGGCACTAAAGAATATGGTTGGTGGTCTCAGCCATTGTGGGAAGATATTTAAAAATATTATCACAAGCCATTCAAGCACTTAATGTTTGCAGCAGAACAACCAAAGAAACAAATTACAGTATTTGTTCTGCTTTAATGATGGACAAAGTCATATGGCCTCAATGGACTTTTCAGCCTCCTTACAACAAGTTGCTCCCTTTGAACTGTCCATTGTCCTATTGTCCTGCAGTATCCCTACCAGGGGGAACCGACACCTTCCCTGCTGCCCTGCACCAATACATATGGCAGCTGCCTCTTTTGCTAAGAGACAATTGCCTGTATTCTCACTATCCAAAACCTTTTAGTATTTTTTAAGGAGTTTCTGCTTTAAAATTGCTATATAGATACAGCTTTATAAAACTGAGTGGCATGCTGTTAAAATAATAATAATTTTAAAATCCAGATAACTAAAAATAAAAAATAAAAATGAAGAGCTGTAGTTGCCTGGCTGCATAAAAGAACAATGTCTCAGAGGAACAGATTGTAGGACAGAGATAATTGCATAAGGTACAAGTGGATTTTATAGAGTCCAGAGGTGGATGTACTTCTACACCCATTGTGTTAGGAGACTGGGCATAAAGAGAGGAGACAAAAAAATACTGTATCAGATTCAATTGGAGCCACTTTATTAATTATTACTGAAAAACTCTGAACCACATAGGTGGGAAAGACCACATGTGCACAGTATGCAAATCATCTGTTAGGCTCCAATGCTTTTTGGGAGGCCTACCCTGGAGGGAGGACAGGTAAGTGAATCTTCTGGAGGAACTGCAAACCAAATTTGGACAAATTCAGAAAATGAGGGCAGGTGAGGATTTTGTCTAACTCTTGTATGGAAGCGCCCCCCCCCCCCGACTTCCAGCCACTAAATGTGGCTTCCTGAGAAAGGATGGGGAGAAAAGGACTAGATGGACCCCTAGATGGTTAAGTCCAGTTTAATTTCCTTTGGGGTGTGGATCTCATCTATCTGGGTCACCCCAGTCACTCTTTGCCTATTTGGCTCTCAATTGCCTTCACCATTTAAATTGTAAAGTATCTATCTCAGAAAAGTAATCAGAAGCTTCTATCAGCAACTAATGAGATCATAACTAATGAGCCTTGCATTTCAGTATCTCCCTCTTTATCTTTGTAGTGAAAAAACAACTCCCATTCCTGGACCTCACTTTTGTTCCCAAGTGTTCCCTGTGACATGAGTCCATGGCCTATAAATTCCTCCAAGTAAGCCTCTACCTGCGTCAATTCCCTTGTTGATCCATCTCTGCTCTGAGTCTCCTAATCTTTCTAGAATGCTGAAGGCACTCCTGAGTGCATGCCTCCTCTTGGCCCTGCTTTCTGCAGGTAAGATGGGGAACATCTGATGATCTTTAGAGGATACTGAAGAAAACTTGCTTCGTGAGAGGGAAAGGGAGTTAGCAGTGTAGATCAGCACCATAGAGAGCAAGGACTGCTGGGTTACCAAGAGAAAGTAGGGGAGAGTCAAGTCAAGAGATTATTTCTTGTGATGTCATACAGATAAATTATGTCATGTAGTAAAATAATGAAATATCCCATTCTAACATGGAAGCTGCATTTCAGCAATACACACAAAATGTGGATCTCTCTCTCTCTCTCTCTCTCTCTCTCTCTGGGTGTGGGTGTGTGGAGTGGGTGCGGGTGTGGGTGAGTGAGGGTAGGGAAACTGAGGGGGGGGGATTTGCAAAGGGAAGAAATTTCCAGATGAAAATGTTGGGCATGATGTCAAAGTGCAGGGAAAGTGCTAAGAAGGTGAATAAGCTTTTCTTTAGTGAGAGAGATGGAGAAAATATGCCTTAAAAATAGGACAGAATAATAATTCCATTGGAATGGAGCGTAAAAGTTGCTTGGGAAAGGAAAGGGAAGAAGAGAAAGTATGGCCATAGCAGAAAGAAATTAAATACATTTTACAAAGAAAGACACCTTGAAGTCTACTCCTTGGAACAGAGCACATCAACCCACTGGTGAGGTTCCAGATTCACTACTACTACTTGTTGATTGTGGAAATTTGGGGAGTTGAATGTGATTTGAGTGTCAGACAAGTATCCAGGAGGCTAGGGTTTGAATCTTCACTCAGCCATGAAGCTTACTGGGGGATCCTAGACCAGGCACTTTCCGTCAGCTTAACCTACCTCACAGGAATCTTCTGAGGATAAAATGGGGAGGGGAAAACCATGTATACTACCTTGAGCTTCTTAGAGGAAGTTGCTGCAGATAAATAAATGAATTAGAAAAATAAGAAATTGACAGCAAGTGAAATTGATAGATTGGTTCATCCCTAGTCCAGGATCCTGTCCCAACACTGGCCAGGCCAATGACTATGGGAAGCACACAACCGGGACCACACCACAGCAAAACTCTGGCTTACTGTGGGTTCCAGCAACTGTTATTTGAAATATGCTACTTTTGATATTGGAGGTAGTACCATTGTGCTCAGATCTAAGCTTGTGACCAAACAGTGGGAATAAAATGTATTTAAGTGAGAGTCTGGATGGGAGGGAAAGTTGGCTGTGGGAAAGGGAGGGTACACCTCCCCACTTCTTGGAAATAATTAAACCAGTGTTCTGAACAATGACTACAAATGACTACAGGAAATTGCTCTGCATCCAAAGCAATGGACTACAGGAAATTGCTCTAAAAAGCAATGGACTACAGGAAATGAAACAATGACTACAGGAAATTGCTCTGCATCCAAAGCAATGGAAAAAGAAGAAGAAGACAGGCAAAAAAAGAGCACAGCCAGAGCAGTTTCTAGCGTGTCAACTGGGGAGAGAGGCATGAGGCTACAATGGGAGTGAGGTACTGCCCTCCTGTCATAATAGTCCTGTACCCTTGCACAGGAGGGGAGAGACTTCATCAGGCAGGACCTCCTTCCATCTGCCTTGCCCCACCCTCCAGTCTCTGCTTCTCATTTTGTATTGTATTATGTTGTGCACTGTGGTTTGCTGTTGTTTTATTGATTTGAGTTTAGAAATTACTTATTGTAACTGATTGAGTGGATTTCTGTTTAATTTTGAAATGCTGATATTTAATATTATTCTATATTATTTTAATGAATGTTGAATGTTATTTTATTTGCATATTGTATATCGTATTATGCATATTGTCTTATTTATATGATATTAGCCACTCTGAGCCTGGCTTTGGCTGGGGACAGCGGGATACAAATAAAATTTATTATTATTATTATTATTATTATTATTATTATTATTATTATTATCTGATCAGCTGCTCCAAGAAGGATGCTGTAGTATTTCACAGTTCTTCTCATCTTTTGAAAATGGAAGATGGGATTTGAAGCAGGTATAAACAACTAGCTGGGTTCAATTCAAGACAATGTGGCTAAGGACAGTCACCACTAAACAGATCAGATGAGTCAAAGTATCACTCCCTGTCCCAACAATCTGACACAATTAGAATAAGGAGGGACAAAGTTCCATAAATTGATTTAATTAGCTCTCAGTGATGATCTTGGAGCCATTGTATTCTATTCAGTGTGTACCGGTGTGTCCCTGGCACCTTTCAACAGTCTTGAGCTATGTCTAGCTTTGCCAGCTGAGCAGTCACCTGAGCAGTACCTTGAGGCTCTCATTGCACTTTCATTAGTGGCCTGAAAGATCAGAAAAAGTATTTCGCTCCTTCCAACTCAGTAAGACTTCACATCAAGCAAGAGGAAAGACAGAGGCACTGGCTCGGAAAAGACCTTTATCCATGAAGGACCCAGCAACTTCCCATAGACCTTGGATGTGATACTATTAACAGTTTGTGCACATGTCTGTAGCAAATGAGGGCTAGAGGTAGGCACTGAAGAATATGGTTGGCCGTCTTAGCCATTGCTGTTAGTTGTTCTGCTTTAATGATGGGCATAGACAGATGACCTCAACTGACTTGGTAGCCTTCTTTGAACAAGTTGCTCATTTGGAGCTGTCCGTAGTCCTGCAGTATCCCTACCAGGGGGAGTTGACACCTTCCCTGCTGCCCTGCTGCCCTGCACCAATTCATGAGACAGCTGCCTCATTTGCTGACAGATAATCTTCTGTACTCTCACTATCAAAAACCTTTCAGGATTCTTTAAGAAGTTTCTGCTTTAGAATTGCTATGTAGATACAACCTCATAAAACTGAATTGTATGCTTTTAAAATAATAAAAACTTAAAAATTAAGATTACTAAAGAAAAATTGAAGAGCTATAGTAGCCTGGCTGCATAAAACAACAAAGTCTCAGAGGAGCACTGTTTTAGATTCAATGTTCTGCAGCAGATTCAACTTTAGCTACATTATTAATTATTACTAAAAAAACACTGACCACATGCACACAGTATTCAAATAATCAGTTAGGCTCCTGTGCTTTCTGGGAAGTCTACCCTGCAGGGAGGAAGGCTAAGTTAATCCTCTGGAGGAACTGAAAACCAAATTTAGGCAAATTCCGAAAATGTGGGCAGGACAGGATTTTGTCTAACTCTTGTATGGAAGCAGCCCTCCCCAAGACTGCCAGCTGTATACTATAGCCTCCAACTGTGACTTCCTGAGAAAAGACAGTGAGAAAAGGACTCACTACTTGTTAGGTGAACTTTGGGTATCAGGTGAAGGTGATGGTAAAGGAAAATGACCCCTGGACGGTTAACTCCAGTTGAATTTGACTTTGGGGTGCGGCACTCATCTCCACTTTCAGGCCGAGGGAGTTGCTGTTTGCTTGCAGACAGCTTTATGGCCCATGTCGCCAGCATGACTAAATCACTTCTGGTGCATAGAGGACTGTGATGAGTGCCTGAGCGCACATAAACACCATTTACCTTACCTCAGCTGGGGTATCTATTTATCTACTTGCACTGGTATGCTTTTGAACTGCTCATTTGGAGGATTTGGGACAGAGCAAGAGGAGCTCACCCATAGTACTGATTCAAACCGCAGACCTTCTGATCAGTAAGCCATTGAAGTTCATTGGTTTAGGCCTCAGCACCACCTGCATCCCTTTGGGTATTAACCCAACATGTACACCTAGGTCCCACTGCTCCATGTTTTCCCAACATTTTCGTGGCAGGTCAGAATCCCCCGCAAGGAATTAAAGATTGGCAGATGTCTGAAGTGTGCCCTTAACCCCATAAAAGCCATAGAATGCCTAATGTTTTTCACCCCAACCTCATCACCTGCCAAGATGCAGAAGAAGCCAATGGGACCAATTTCTGTCTACTTTCTTTTTTCAGTAGCTCTCCATCTCATCAGCTTTGTTCTTATGTATTTCCTCTGGAGAAAAAATAAAAAGCCTCCCCCAAACAGAATTTCCTTTACTTCCAGATACATATCCTTACATTCTACGTCTGTCTTACTTGTCTTCACATGAAGAGATTGATTCACCACCCCCACTCTTTATCTGTGTGGTGCACTAACAGCTTTTGGGGGTAATTTGGAGCTGAACCAACAATGTCTCTTCCTCAAGTGGCCTGGTACCTCCCACTTGACTGGTTCAGAGAATGGCCATGTTTGTGTAGCTCCCTAATGCAGGAAGCTCCATGGCCACTGATGGCTCCAATCAAGACCTTCCTCATCATTGTGTGGGTGACTAATTCATACCTGGCACTCTCTCAGTCATTGGCACATTCAACTCCTGAAGTCTCACTTCATCCCTTTTATCTTTTGGAAACCACGGCCAAGAAAGCAGGATCAGTTTTACTGCTTAAAGCCTCTATTGCATCCATGTGCACCCACAGCCCTTTCCATATGTATCTATTATCCAGGCTTTTCCTGACGGAGCATCTCCACCCCTGTCATTAAGTCCAGACACTGAGATCCAGCTCTCAGGGCCTTCTGGTGGTTCTCTCACTTTGAGAAGTGAGCTCTGAGGGAAGCAGGCAGAAGGCCTTCTTGGTAGTGGTGCCGACACTTTGCAATGACCTTCCATCAAAAGTCAAGTGGATAAGTAACTATAAAACCTTCAGGTGACATCTGAAGGCAGCCCTGCATAGGGAGATTTTTATTGTTTGATATTTGATTATGTTTCTGTATATGTTTGAACTGACCCAGAGTAGCCAGGGTGACCTAGTCAGATGGGTGGGGTAAAAAAATTTAAAAATTATTATTATTATTATTTAGAGGAAGAAATCTGAGAAGCTTCTATCAACAACTAATGAGATGTTAGAGAAATAATTCAGACAATTCCAAGAGTGAGCTTATATTTTTCGTATGTCCCTCTTCATCTTTGTAATGAACAAACAACTCCAATTCACAGACCTCCCTGAACTATTTGTTCCCAAGTGTTACTTGCAACATGAATCCATGGCCATTAAATATCTCCAAGCAAGCCTCTACCTGCATCAATTCATTTGATGATCCTTCTCTGCTCTGAGTCTCCTATTCTTTCTAGAATGCTGAAGGCACTCCTAAGCGCATGCCTCCTCTTGGCCCCACTTTCTGCAGGTAAGATGGGGGACATCTGATGATCTTTAGAGGACACTGAAGAGAACTTGCTTCTTGAGAGGGAAGGGGAGTTAGGAGTGTAGATCAACACCATAGAGAGCAAGGACTGCAGGGTTACCAAGAGAAAGTAGGGGAGAGTCAAGTCAAGAGATTATTTCTTGTGATGTTATACAGATAAACAATGTCATGTAGAAAAATAATGAAATATTTAACATGAAAGCTGCATTGCAGCAATACAGACAAAATGTGGATCACTCTCTGTGTGTCTGTGTGGTGTGGGGGGGGGGTAGGGACACAGAGGGGGGATTTGCAAAGGCAAGAGATTGCCAGATGAAAATGTTGGGCATGATTTCATAGTGGAGGGAAAGTGCTAAGAAGGTGAATAAGCTTTTCTTTACTGAGAGAGGTAGAGAAATATGCCTTAAAAATAGGATAGAATAATAATTCCACTGGAATGGAGAGAAAAAGTTGCTTAGGAAAGGGAAGGGAAGAAGACAATGTATGGCCATAGCAGGAAGAAATTAAATACATTTTACAAAGAAAGACACCTTCAAGTCTACTCCTTGGAACAGAGCACATCAACCCACTGGTAAGGATCCAGATCCACAACTACTACAGTGGTACCTCGGGATGCGAACAGGATCTGTTCCGGAGCCCCGTTCGCATCCTGAAGTGAACGCAACACGCATCCATGCGTCTGTGCATACGTGGGTCGTATTTTTCCACTTTCGTGTATGCGTGTATCGTCATTTTGACCCCCTGCGCCTGTGTGCGCGGCGAAACCCGGAAGTAACGCACACCGTTACTTCCAGGTCGCCACAGAGTGCAACCCGAAATACTTAACTTGAAGCACATTTATCCCAAGGTATGACTGTACTCATTGATTGTGGAAATGTGGGGCGCTGAATGTGATTTGAGTGCCAGACAAGGATCCAGAAGGCTAGGGTTTGAATCTTCACTCAGCCACAAAGCTCACTGGGGGATCCTAGACCAGGCACTTTCCCTCAGCTTAACCTACCTCACAGGAATCTTCTGAGGATAAAATGGGGAGGGGAAAACCATGTACACTACCTTGAGCTTCTTAGAGGAAGTGGCTGCAGATAAATAAATGAATTCGAAAAATAAGAACTTGACAGCAAGTGAAATTGATAAATTGGTTCATCCCTAGTCCACGATCCTGTCCTAACACTGGGCAGCCCAATGACTATGGGAAGCACACAATCAGGACCACACCACAGCAACACTCTGGCTTACAGTGGGTTCCAGCAACTGTTATTTGGAATATGCTACTTTTGATATTGGAGGTAATACATAGTCATTATGCTTAGTAGCCTTAGTAGTCTTATTCTCCATCATTTTATCGAATCCTCTTTAAAAGTCATTGAAATTGGTGGCATTCAATGCCTCTTGTAGAAAATTCCATAGTTCAATTGTGCTCAGATCTAAGCTTGTGACCAAACAGTGGGAATAAAATGTATTTAAGTGAGAGTCTGGATGGGAGGAAAAGTTGGCTGTGGGAAAGGGAGAGTACACCTCTCCACTTCTTGGAAATAATTCACCCAGCGTTCTGAACAACGGCTACAAGAGTTTTAATTAATGAGTGTTTTACTCATTTCATTTCATTCTCTTCTATTAAAATGCTTATTAAATTGAACACTTTTTAATTTAAAAGATTTAATTCATGATCACCTCTTCCTCTGTGTCTCATTAAGCAAACAGCAAAACGAAATAATGATGATGATGATGATGATGATGATTCATGAATCTTTTCCTCCTGTCCTCAGCGGTATTTCTGGAGTGCAAATATAAATTTAACGGGACTGGAATAACATCTAAAGGCAGTGCAGAAACATCTTGTAATAGTAATGTTATATATACCTGTTCTGCCAGTGTTCTGCGTACAAATATAGGTAAGATTTGCCTGTCTTTTTGTCTTTTCTGTTGGATTTGACCCAGGTTAAGATATAGGTGAACTTTAAGGGCTCTACTGCATATAGAAGTTTATGGTGGGGCAACTCACCTTTGAAGAAATTGAGGTGAGGATGCTGTGGTACTTCAGCTGTAGATGAATTAGAACTCCCATCAGCCTTAGCTAGCCTGGCCACCAGTCAGGCATGATAGGAGATGCAGTCCAGCAACATCAGAAGTAAGGAATGAATGGCTTGCATATGAAAGTGGGGAATCTAACATCACCTGATCACAAGCAGTGGCTGAATTTGGGTGTTGATCGCCAAGCTTGGAGAACTTGATTTGCATCAACCAGAAATCCCTATTGAGCCAAACCAATGAACTCCAGTTTAGTTTTGGTTATCAAACTAGGACAAGAAGCCTGCAAAATAAGCTGAATATCCCCTTTGCCGTAAATGACATTACAATTGAGAATCCTTTCACAGATGTATAAAAACTAGTCAAAAGCTGAGCAACCAGAATGGGAGATGAAGATGCTTCACAAATTCATGGCTCCTTATCCCCCCTCAAGTAATTTTGACAGAATTCTCAGTGATGAAATGATGAGGAAGCAACCAGCATGAAGGAAGTATTCCTGTAGTTCACCTCTTATAAAGGGTTTTAGTTACCCAGCTTGATTCAAAGTGGGTCCCTCCACCTTGATGGTCTTTTGTTCCTACTTCAACCATTGGTTCAGGTTGATTTGATCCTGGTTAACCCACTCCTTCTACCCAGGAGGGAGTGGGTGCCATTTTGTGGTTCATCTCAGTGCCAAAATGTCTTGGGGCAATCCTGGGTGGGATGCTGCTTACTTGACCATCTGTTCCAACATCACTGCTACATTCTTGGAGGGAGAGGGGCAAGGGGGTAGTAAGGTTGGTGTAATGCAAGTGTCTTGCCAAGTGTCTTGTGTTGGGCAACAGGAGCTCAGGGAAGCATGCCCCGAACCTGCAAACTGTTCGGACCTACTAGAAGAGAGAGTGCAGTGTATGGCAGATGTATTGTCAGATGTATAGAAAAAGGCATGATTCTTCATGCAACAAATTTGACCTAAAATGAAATTCTGAATAAATTTCAAATTTAATGCATTTTGCAAATTAATTGTTAACATAAAAAGAGAGGCTGGTTCTATGGATTATGGAGGCAAGAGACTACTACTTGTGGTTGAGAGCTGAACTCTTAAGTGCCTGCAGAAAACCTTTCTTTTCCACCAGACCATTAAGAATACACTAGTTTATTGAAATCTATCTATTTACTTTTAATATTGTATCTTTTATGTATTACAACTGAAAAACATTTGATATCTCTTTCCTTTTACGATATAGCAGTGTGCACAAATTTAAATAAATAAACAGAACCTTGCTTTAGATTGCCAAATTGAATAATACTTCCCATATTGTTACATTGAAAAAGTCCTCATTCCGACAACACAGAAAATTGGAAGCATTATAATGAATGTGCTTTAGGAGCAATGGACCACATTTCCCCCCAGATCCTGATAGTTCTTTCAAATTCTTTTTCACAGTTAAACCTGAAGTGCAAATTGAGAATACTTGTTTGTCATCCAGATATTGTTTCTCAGGCGATTACAGCTTCACTGCAGCGGATGGTAAATTCTTTGAGATGAAGATGCAATGCTGCAACACTGACCTGTGTAACAATGAAACTCTCAGCCGTAAGTTTCTGCATCATTGTAGAATCATTAACATGTTAGGGCTTGTATCCTTAGTCAATCAACAGTACTCAGAGGGACCTTCTAGGCAGCTTTGTCTCTGCCTGAGAAGGGATGGGTTACCTTTCCAGCCAGGCCTCTTCTTCTTCCTGTCCCTTGAAGCAGCACCATGAAGGATCAGATATAAAATTGGATACCTAAGCTCCTGAACAGCCCATAAATAGCTTATGGTCCCTTCAAGTTCACTTTCAATTGGATGTTTCAAATATGGACCTTACAACCAACCTATCTTATCCAAGTGTCCTCCTGAATCACCCTTGAGCTAGTTCTTCTCTGTCCTTTAATTGACAAGTACTACTTAAAGCAGAAGGGATGGGGGTGGGGCTGTGGGTTAAACCACAGAGCCTAGGACTTGCCGATCAGGAGGTCGGTGGTTCGTATCCCCGCAACGGGGTGAGCTCCCGTTGCTTGGTCCCTGCTCCTGCCAACCTAGCAATTCGAAAGCACATCAAAGTGCAAGTAAATAAATAGGTACTGCTCTGGCGGGAAGGTAAATGGCGTTTCCGTCCGCTGCTCTGGTTCTCCAGAAGCAGCTTAGTCATGCTGGCCACATGACCCGGAAGCTGTACGCCGGCTCCCTCAACAAATAAAGCGAGATGAATCATAGAATCATAGAATCATAGAGTTGGAAGAGACCACAAGGGCCATCGAGTCCAACCCCCTGCCAAGCAGGAAACACCATCAGAGCACTCCTGACATATGGTTGTCAAGCCTCTGCTTAAAGACCTCCAAAGAAGGAGACTCCACCACACTCCTTGGCAGCAAATTCCACTGTCGAACAGCTCTTACTGTCAGGAAGTTCTTCCTAATGTTTAGGTGGAATCTTCTTTCTTGTAGTTTGGATCCATTGCTCCGTGTCCGCTTCTCTGGAGCAGCAGAAAACAACCTTTCTCCCTCCTCTATGTGACATCCTTTTATATATTTGAACATGGCTATCATATCACCCCTTAACCTCCTCTTCTCCAGGCTAAACATGCCCAGCTCCCTTAGCCGTTCCTCATAAGGCATCGTTTCCAGGCCTTTGACCATTTTGGTTGCCCTCCTCTGGACACGTTCCAGTTTGTCAATGTCCTTCTTGAACTGTGGTGCCCAGAACTGGACACAGTACTCCAGGTGAGGTCTGACCAGAGCAGAATACAGTGGCACTATTACTTCCCTTGATCTAGATGCTATACTCCTATTGATGCAGCCCAGAATTGCATTGGCTTTTTTAGCTGCCGCGTCACACTGTTGGCTCATGTCAAGTTTGTGGTCAACCAAGACTCCTAGATCCTTTTCACATGTAGTGCTCTCAAGCCAGGTGTCACCCATCTTGTATTTGTGCCTCTCATTTTTTTTGCCCAAGTGCAATACTTTACATTTCTCCCTGTTAAAATTCATCTTGTTTGTTTTGGCCCAGTTCTCTAATCTGTTAAGGTCGTTTTGAAGTGTGATCCTGTCCTCTGGGGTGTTAGCCACCCCTCCCAGTTTGGTGTCATCTGCAAATTTGATCAGGATGCCCTTGAGTCCATCATCCAAGTCGTTGATAAAGATGTTGAATAAGACCGGGCCCAAGACAGAACCCTGTGGCACCCCACTAGTCACTCTTCTCCAGGATGAAGAGGAACCATTGATGAGCACCCTTTGGGTTCGGTCAGTCAGCCAGTTACAAATCCACTGAGTGGTAGCATAGTCAAGACCGCATTTTACCAGCTTCTTTACAAGAATATCATGGGGCACCTTGTCAAATGCCTTGCTGAAATCAAGGTAGGCTACATCCACTGCGTTCCCTTCATCTACCAGGCTTGTAATTCTGTCAAAAAACGAGATCAGGTTAGTCTGACATGACTTATTTTTCAGAAATCCATGCTGACTATTGGTGATCACAGCATTCCTTTCTAGGTGCTCACAGACTGTTTGCTTAATGATCTGCTCCAGAATCTTCCCTGGTATTGATGTCAGACTGACTGGGCGGTAATTATTTGGGTCCTCTCTTTTCCCCTTTTTGAAAATAGGGACAACATTTGCCCTCCTCCAGTCTGCCGGGACTTCGCCTGTTCTCCAGGAATTCTCAAAGATGACTGCCAGTGGTTCTGAAATCACATCTGCCAGTTCTTTTAATACTCTTGGATGCAGTTCATCTGGCCCTGGAGACTTGAATACATCTAGACTAGCCAAGTATTCTTGTACTATCTCCTTAGTTATTCTGGGCTGTGTTTCCTCTGCTGAATCATTTGCTCCAAATTCTTCAGGTCGGGCATTGTTTTCTTTATCGGAGAAGACTGAGGCAAAGAAGGCATTGAGGAGTTCAGCCCTTTCTGTGTCCCCTGTTTGCATTTCACCATCTTCTCCTCTGAGTGACCCCACTGTTTCTTTGTTCTTCCTTTTGCTACGAACATACCCATAAAAGCCTTTTTTGTTGCTTTTAACCTCTCTAGCAAGCCTGAGTTCATTCTGTGCTTTAGCTTTTCTGACTTTGTGTCTACACGTGCTGGCTATTTGTTTGAATTCCTCTTTGGTGGTTTCCCCCCTTTTCCATTTTTTGTACACATCCTTTTTTAATCTTAACTCAGTTAAAAGTTCTTTAGATAGCCACCCTGGCTTCTTTAGGCACCTTCCATGTTTCCGTCTCATTGGTATTGCCTGAAGTTGTGCTTTTACTATCTCCCTCTTAACAAACTCCCAGCCATCATGAACTCCCTTTCCTTTTAGTATTACTGTCCATGGGATCTCACCCAGCACTTCCCTAAGTTTTATGAAGTCGGCCTTCTTAAAGTCGAGAAATTGAGTCCTAGTATGCTTGGCTGCTCCTTTCCGCTGTATAGTAAACTTCAGAAGAGCATGATCACTCGCGCCTAATGATCCTTCCACTTCTACCCCACTAACCAGGTCATCAACATTGGTTAGGACCAGATCTAAAATGGCTGTTCCTCTTGTTGCTTCTCCCACTTTCTGGACAATGAAGTTGTCTGCAAGGCCAGTGAGGAATCTGTTTGACCTTATGCTCTTGGCTGAGTTTGACATCCAACAAATATCCGGGTAATTGAAGTCCCCCATTACTACTATCTCCCTTCCTTTTGCATGCTTGGCCATCTGTTCCAGGAAGGCATCATCTATGTCCTCCGTTTGGCTTGGGGATCTATAGTAAACTCCCACAATGAGGTCACTGTTATTCTTCTCTCCCTTAATTTTGACCCAAATGCTCTCACTTTGGCTTTGAGGTTCTAAATCTTGGATCTCTTCACAGGTATACACATCCCTGACATATAATGCCACTCCTCCTCCTTTCTTGTCTGGTCTGTTTCTCTGAAATAGATTGTATCCCTCCATTATTACATTCCAATCGTGGGACTTATCCCACCAGGTTTCAGTGATTCCTATTATGTCATATTTAGTTTGCTGTACCAAGAGCTCAAGCTCATCTTGTTTATTTCCCATACTTTGCGCATTAGTGTACAGACATTGAAGTCCATTAATCATTCCCCCGTGTCTCTTATTTAAGGATTTTTTCCTCCCACCACTAGGTCTGCGTGCTGTTTGCTCCATTCGGTCTATGACATTTGGATGATCATCTTCATCAATTGATAGACTCCTACCTTCAGGAGCACTGTCTCCCTCCCCCACATTAGTCAGTTTAAAGCCCTCCTGATGAGGTTTCTGAGATTTTTTGCAAAAACATTCCTCCCAACCGTTGTGAGGTGCAGCCCATCGCTTGCCAGAAGTCCATCTTCAAGAAACTGCATTCCGTGATCTAAGAATCCAAACCATTCCTGTTTACACCATTTGCGAAGCCAGTTGTTCACTTCCACTATTTTTCCCTCTCTCCCTGGGCCACGTCGTTCAACTGGGAGGACAGATGAGATGACAATTTGTGCATTTAATTGCTTCAGTTTCCTGCCCAGAGCCTCGTAATCTCTTTTGATCTTCTGGAGGCTATTGCTTGCAGTGTCATTGGTTCCCACATGAACCAAGAGGAAGGGGTATTTGTCAGTGGGTTTTATGATTCCTTGCAGTCGTTCAGTTACATCTTGGATCTTAGCCCCGGGGAGACAGCACACTTCCCGAGACATCTTGTCAGGCCCACAGATCACTGCTTCTGTTCCCCTCAGTAGGGAATCCCCTATCACCACTACACGCCTCCTCTTAGGTCTGGTCGGGGTTCTTCCGTGAGCTGTCCGTTCCAAGGTCGCCTGCACATTCCCTGAGGACTGCCTTTGCTGCTCGTCTTCATATACCTGATCGACTGTAATGAGGGAGAGATCCTCAAATGGAGTCTGCTCTTCGTCTTCCATGCTAGGAGAAAGGACCTCAAAGCGATTGCGTATTTCTAAACAATCAGAGCGAACCCTGGGCCTCCTACTTCTTTGAGTCACGTTTCTCCATATATCTGGCTCCTGTGTTGGTGAACTAGCCTCCTTCTCAGGGGAGTCCCCTGTCTCCTCCTTGGTGGAGACGGTGTGCTCTGTTGCTTCCAAGAAGAGCTCCAGCTCTCTAATTCTTTGGAGCGTAGCTACACGTTCCTCCAGTTGCTGGACTTTGTCTTTTAAGAGGGCAATCAACATGCAATTGCTGCAGGTAAAGCTGCCTGCAACCTTTGGCAAGATGGCAAACATTGCGCAGGAACCACAGGCGACTGCAGCTGTTCCCTCACCCTCCATCTTGAGAAGGTGTCGTTGGGGGTGACTACAGCGGTCCTCCATCATAAAAAGCGTGAAGACAGGACAAATAAATCCCCCCCAAATAAACCTATATCTCCCCCAACAAACGTTTGAGACTAGCTCCCCTAAATCTAAAAGATGGATCAAACTGCGCGCGCCACTAGGCGCGCACCGCTGCCCTACAAGCTCTGACAAGCTCCTCCCACAGCTAATCACCTACCTCAACAGAAGCCCTGCCCCCTCTGACCTTTGCACAGAGAAAGCAGCTAATCAGCCACAAGAAACTCACACAAGAAAACCCTTTTTGTTCCTTCTTCAGCAGCTGCCCTACAAGCTCTGACAAGCTCCTCCCACAGCTAATCACCTACCTCAACAGAAGCCCTGCCCCCTCTGACCTTTGCACAGAGAAAGCAGCTAATCAGCCACAAGAAACTCACACAAGAAAACCCTTTTTGTTCCTTCTTCAGCAGCTGCCCTACAAGCTCTGACAAGCTCCTCCCACAGCTAATCACCTACCTCAACAGAAGCCCTGCCCCCTCTGACCTTTGCACAGAGAAAGCAGCTAATCAGCCACAAGAAACTCACACAAGAAAACCCTTTTTGTTCCTTCTTCAGCAGCTGCCCTACAAGCTCTGACAAGCTCCTCCCACAGCTAATCACCTACCTCAACAGAAGCCCTGCCCCCTCTGACCTTTGCACAGAGAAAGCAGCTAATCAGCCACAAGAAACTCACACAAGAAAACCCTTTTTGTTCCTTCTTCAGCAGCTGCCCTACAAGCTCTGACCCTAGTGGTCACGACTGGCCCTAGTGGTCAGGGGTTCCTTTACCTTTTTATCTAACCCATCAGTTATAATTGTGCAAATATAAGCCCCTACCTTACAGCATTCTCTAACATTTATTTATTGAATTTATTGAATTTAGGAACCACCCTGTACCTGGGTGTCTCAGGGCGGTTCACAGAAACTCTTGGAAGCTCATTGCTGAAGAGCAGAAGAAAGACAGAATCTCTGTACAAAAATGGGGGACTAAGAGCCTATATTTTCAGAGAGGCTACAGCATAATCGATGACATGAATACATTCCGAGAGATTAAAAGGAAAATAAAGTTCACACTCCCCACCCCACTTTGGGTAAAGGTCATTCATCTCAGAGACCAATGGTGACTTTGTCCCATGCTCAGCTCTGAACCCAGATTGTTTCTAGATCATGTTTTCATCCAAGAACACTTGCAGCTGCCCCAGCAAAACTAAGTTCCTAGGCTAGATTCCATTTACATAACACAGAAATACAAAAACAGACAAAGACATTAACATGCTCACTTTACATTTGATCTTGAAAGTTCCTGATCGCAACATGCTGGCTGAAAATGGTCTGAAGTGCCCATCCTGCTTCTCTAAAGGAAAGAAAAAGTGTAAAAGTGAGAAGACCGTCAACTGCCTTGAGAATGAGACCCAATGTGTTGATTTTAGAGGAGCTCTTCATAAAGGTAACATTGCTATTCCGTCAGGGTGAAAAGGCCTAGTCATCGCCTGGGTCACGCAGACTCTGTCCTGATCTCCTTCTGTCCCTTCCTTCCTCTCTTTTTACATTGCACGTTGCTGGAAAAGTGTGTGGGGTCATATCTCTTAGTGGCTGCACTGCACTCTTCCTTAGTGTTTTGCCTGCCTGGACTTTGCCCTTTAACTTTCATAATGCCACTTGCTTGTCTAGAAGCAGGATTCAGATTCTGATGTTTATATTAAATACGCTTCTGGACAAAAGGGGAAAGTGCATTCATTGCTCCACCCCAGTTGCTCTTGATCTTTCTACCACTGGGATGCAGTTCAGGACAAAATGTGTGCCTCTTTCTCAAAAAGCATATTTATTGGGTAAAGAAATGTAACTAAATTTCCTTAAATACTGTGACAATGAGCAGTATCTAGCTAGATGCTCTGTATCCTCCTAAAAGCTACTCGCGATCAACAGTGTTTTTGAGGAATAATTCTCTTTGGAAAGGGACCAGATTTACTACACCCTTCCTTCCTGAAAAGTAGAGGGGATCGGGAATGAACAAAGGAGGGGTATATGGGCTGATTTGCCCCAGGAAGGAAGAGGCAGAGTCCAGGCCATTTGAGCTGCCTCTGCCCTACATTTCCCCCCCTCATCCTTATCCTGCACTTTACAGCCTGGGCTTTGCTAGTTTCACTTTTGAGGGCGGAGTAAGAATTCGGACAGGAGTTCCTGATCGGCTTTTGGAAACCCCCTTTTCCGCCAGTTCATGTTAGATGTGTTTAAACACATATATGGGAAAACAAAAGGAGGATTCTCTGGATGTCACAGTTTGGGACAATGAGGCAGCCTCAGTTGGCATCCAACCATCCTGAGAGACAATGGAATGCAACTCCAGCTTTTTATGTGGCTAGATCACACTGTTGACTCATGCCAGGATCACACACTCAAGGCTCACAAACAAGGGAGGGAGTGTTGTTTTCCAATACTGTTGTGTGGCCACAGCATGTGCCTTTTAACAGGGCCAGGAGATGGCAGAGATAGAATTCCTTGCATTTTAATGCAAATCACCTGACCACAAGAATTTGATTTTGTTAACATATTAATTAGGGGAGTTTATAAAACCTCTAATTTCATAATATATTATAAATAGAACCTGTTTATTAATAAACTTCATGTCTTGAGACTCCTTTGGGTATGATGCCAATCTGAGTCATTTTTTTACTTTAACTCCTAATGTTGAAAATTTTGTACATTCATGTTATGATGGAATTATGTTATTTCTCAGATTTCTTAAATATATACTTTTTAAAACTAACGTGTTAAAATTCTCATTCACCATCACAGGAACCATCTCCTATTCCCTGGGAAAAGGACTAAAGTCAACACTTCTTTTCTTTTTTTCCAGATACCTTCTTTATCACCTTTTTCACTTTCAAAGGTTGTTCAACAACAAATCTTTGTACCATCCGCAAAAATGGAAGATTTCTTATTGCAACTGGGAGATTTGTTCTTACAGTTACCGAAGAAAGCTGTTATAGTGCTTTACGAATCTCAAACCAGCCTGAACAGGAAGGCTAAATGGGACCGTGTAGACCTCCTCCTTGTGTATTCCAAATTCTTTGGCAATGAAGGGAAATTGGAGGCCTGGTGGTGAAATCCAGGACTCGGGATCTCTGTTTCTTTCTTGCTTGCTTTGGTAAAGGAAAACAAGAGCAGAGAAAAGGGGGTCAGAATGCGGGAATTGTGGATTCTAAATACAAGGAACTCTGTAGTGTATGATTAAAAAAAATTCATTATGATCGTTATAATGCAAAATAAATGGTTAAGAAAAATAAAATGCTGGTTCTTGGAACTGTTTCTTTCAGATACAAATGCACTTATTATTTATTGATTTGGCCAAGGACATTACTAAATATAAAATACATAAAACGGGATGAAAACAAAATAATATACATTGCACAGGAAAAGAAATCATTATTAAATTCAGAGGTTTTGTTAGATAAGAGTTTTCTCCTGAAGAATTTAACTTTAGGGTAGGTGCTATTCATGGTGAGCTCTGGCATTTGTAAATCTAGAAAAACAGCACTGATCCCTACAACCCCCCCCCCCCAAATCGTCCTGTCTTTTTATAATTATGGTTAGTTTTAGTTTTTCTTGCATTACCAAGTCTTCTTTCAGATGAATATTTCAGAATGGGGAAGCATATATAGCAGACAGGAAGCTTAAAAGTTACCGAACCCTTGTGGCAGTCATGGTGGAGCATCAGTATCAGGATTCAAGTTCAGTTTTGCAGTCCATGGTTTATCTTTCCTGGACTCAGCCATCTCATCTCTCTCCTGACACTGAGCTACAGGCCATGGGTATGACAACTGGTCTGTATGTCTCTCCTCGTTGCCTTCAGACAGGGTGCCATAAAAAGTGCCCTCCACCCCCGCAAAAAAATTCCACTGACTGAGCGTCATGCAAACAATAGGTATCGGTAGTATAAAGCTATTAGGGGTCTTTACTCCCCCACCCCCAATAAAATGTCTGAGGGAGCTGGTCCCTTCCAAACTTGATGGGCATGGCAACTGGTCTGTCTGTCTCTCCTAGTTGCCTTCAGGCAGGGTGCCATAGACACTCCCTCCCCCTCAAATCCACTGACTGAGCAGCCTTGCAAGATACATTGGTCTTGCATACAACAGGCATCAGTAGTATTTGAATACTACCTCCTGTCAATTGGTTATGCCCCACCCCTCTAGAGTTTGATTGAAGATGTCATATGACACTCTACCTAAAAGGTCCCATTCCAGAAGTCCCACCTCCAAGGGCCACCATGAAATAACTTGGGGGGGGGGTCCACATAACCCTTCTATCTGTGTTGATGGCTCACCACTGCTGCCTTCAGGTAAGCAGGGACCACCCCCTCTTCTAAGGAGGCATTAATCACCTTCCTGACCCGGTCAGCTTTCCCCTTCCTGCTAATTTTCCTCAGACCAGAGGGGCAAGGGGCAATGTCCTTGTTTCTTACCTACTGAAACTCATCCAACACAACAGGGTAGACCATGCTCTGGACATCCCTTGAGATTCATCTGCTGTAACAGAGGAGTCAGGTTTCCAGTGGGTGCAAGCAATTTCATCCTCAAAATGCAAACAAGTCACAGCATTGACAAGTCACAAGCACCCTCCCCAAACCCCAAAGACAGCCCCTCCCCATTTTCGCCTTGGAGCTTTCCTTTTCTCACCCAGCCTCTCACCCTGGGAGATGTCCACTTCTCCACCTCTCCACCTGGTAACTGGCAGCCGGTTGAGTCCCCCCCCCCCACTTGTCAGCACATTAAGCCTTTTATTTTATTTTTTAAACTCAGACCACTGCTTTCATATCATGTGTTTGAGATATGTATTGTAGTAATGCCAAATTCCCAGAATAACAGAATGTCACCACTCTTGCTAACAATACTTCCCTTACCAAATAGGAATAAAAAAAAGTTAGAAGAAGGTCACTTAAGAATTTGGGAACATTTGGGGAAATATGTACACAGAAAACAACAAATCTGACGCAGTCTAACCTAGTATATTTTAACACCACTTTCTGAACCTCAAAGAGATGTGGCAGCGAACAGTGCGTGCACATCCCTTGTGGGTCACATCTTCTACTCTGATCTGCAACAACTGGTATTAAGAGGCTTGATGGCTCTCATGCTGGAGGGAAGATAGCTATCATGACTACATTTAAAAAGAAAAATACTGAAAAGCTACAAAACTGACAGTGCAAACTTGAATGGTCCTATGGTTGCGAGCAGGTTCCAGGTTCACCTGATTTCTGGGAAGAGCATGTGTGTGACATGCTAATTGTTGATTACTTTGTTCCTCATTAGAATTAGGATCTTTCAATCTCAGTTTTATCATAAAGCCCGAGGCAGTAACACATTTATTTAAAGTACCTGTTTACTGAAAGTGTAGGTGTGGTTAGACTGGAAGAGGCATCTGGCTGCTTCCCACAGAGTTCCTTAAAAAGACTGTATCCAAAAGAAAAAAAGAGCTTTGTGTTACAATATAAAAAGTATAGGAATTCTGGGAAAGCATGCATTCTCCATTTCCATAATTTCCCGCTCCTCACTGGACCAGTCCTTCCCAGCTGGAATTCTTGGGCAACCTATCCTTGGCCCATAATTCCCTCAAGTCAGCTTCTTCTTCCATAGGTTACCTGCTTGGCTTTTGATCCCTCTGGCATTATGATGGCTTCCCTGGGGATATGCCTTTTTTCACAGTTGGTTTCGACTAGTGCCCAGGCTGAACAATACAGAGGTGTGGGAGCAGTGCAATGGTTGGGAAAGCCCCTTCTTTCTGGTATGAATGAAGCAGCAGAAAGAGGCGCTTGTGCGGCTTCTGGAAGGAGGCTCTGACATTGTCCTACAGTCCAACAGTATTCTTCCCAAAGCCTGGTAAACAGTAACTAGGCTTTAAGAAGGAGCCCTCATTCCCCAGGAGCTGATTTCATGGCCCTTCTCTGCTGGCAGGGAGAAATCAGGACACCCTGGAATCAAGGCACAGCCAATGACAGCTTACTGAATTCTGTGGCCATCCTGGCCAAATCGGGACTGTTGAGGGGTATGCATTCAAATCAGCTTGAAAATCACTTTGCCTCCAAGATGAATGTACTCTTCAGCTGTAGGGAGAATATTAGAACATTTACAACTCAAAATGGTCATAGTTGGAGGCCATAGGATTGGCGAAAAAGTCCATTGCCTTTTAAAAATGACTTTTTGTATGTTGTTGTTTTAAAAAGGCTAAGATACATGAACATACAAAAATTGTTAGGCCCAGCCTGTCTCTTCTACCACCTGTTCTAACTCTTTTATCATTTCACTTGGTTGAGAGATGTGTCCTCTTGTATTGGGGATAGATGACATATAACCATGCATTCAAAAACTGTCAAAACTGTCAAAGACAGCCACCCAATCTTAAACAACTCCTTACCCACAATAATACTACAACCAGACGTAACACGGACACTGGCACCAGAGCCTGCAATAAACCCAGATGCCAACTTTGCTGCCACATACACCCGGACAACACCATTACTGGCCCCAACAACATCACACATACCATCTCGGGACTATTTAATTGCTCATTGTCTAACATTGTATATGCCATCAAATGCCAACAGTGTCCCTCAGCTCTCTATATTGGACAAACAGGCCAAACCTTACGCCAAAGAATAAATGGACATAAATCGGACATCAAGAATCACAAGACAGAGAAACCAGTAGGAGAACACTTCAATCTCCCAGGACATTCTATACAAGATCTCAAAGTAGCTGTTTTACTACAAAGGAATTTCAGAAATAGACTGGAAAGAGAAGCTGCTGAATTGCAACTCATTACCAAACTTAAAACCATGGAGAGACCTGGTCTGAACAAAGACATTGGATTCTTATCTCATTATACATGACAAAGCCATTTTTCACCTTCTCACCCCTTGCTTTTTCCTGTAAGACCTATTGCAGTCGTTAAGAGTCGTCAACAGGCTCATCACAGCTATCTGCCAATCACCCATTCCCACCACCCTTCTGAGTAATACCCCTCCTCACCTTCTCACTATATAGAAGGATCTGGCAACTTCTGTTTCAGTATCTGAAGAAGTGTGCATGCACACGAAAGCTCATACCAAGAACTAACTTAGTTGGTCTTTAAGGTGCTACTGGAAGGAAAAAAATTTTTTTGTTTTGACTATGGCAGACCAACACGGCTACCTATCTGTAACTGTCAAACCTCTGCTTGCCTTCTGTTTTACATTAAAAACAAAACTCTGATGCTTTCTATCAGGATATACCATACTTCCCCATTCCAAACTATTGATTTGAAAGATACACATTTTAGAACCAACTTTTTATTTCACACAACCCTTTATATGTATCATAATAAGCATAATGACACACTATAATACAGCACTCTTTTCTCTGTGTGCTGCATCCCATTTCCCTCCATCAACAGCAAAAAAGGAAGAGACACGGATCCTGAGGCCTGACTCTCACCACTAGGCTTCCAACTCCCTGTGCACCCCAATGCTGTGAATTCTTGAATTCACAAGAAGGAGATTTATGCTGAACCATAATTACCCATCAATGTGAGGTTAGTGTGAGATATGTGAAGCATTATAATACTTATTTCAATTGGAAAAGAGTTTGAGGCAGGGAAGATAAAGGGAAGTGCCAGGTAAACCAAAACTCCAAAATATACTTTGAAGAAGTTGCAATACAAAACCAGACAGACTTATCTGGGAGTAAGACCCATTGAAATCAGTGACACTTACATCAAGGAAGACAGATACAGAATTGCATTGTAATCCCTTTGAAATAAATGGTTACAACTTCCACCAATAGGGCATAGGAGTTTGCTGAAATCCCTATGCCGCCTCCAATCCTTCCAGCCAAATATATGTATTGGTGAGTGGAAACTTGAGAAGCACATTTGGCTATCAGGGAAGGAGCTGCATTGCTCAGTAGGCCTAATATAAATAATGAAGCAAAGAGAAGGACACCCCAAGATAGACAGTTTAGTGATGAATGTCCTCTGTGCCTTCTGTGCTGTGTATGGTTAAAAATACCTTGGTTGGTGGTATAGCGGGAAATGGGGATATTGTTCTGTGTCCAAGAGCAGTGGAAAGAGAAGAAGGAAATAGGCAAAAAGCTGTCCCTCACCCTTTTAAACACAAGGTGAACATGCTGGATCAGGACAATCACCCATCTAGTCCAGCATCCCAACCGATCCCTGTGGAAAGCCTGCAAGCTGGACAAGACTGTGACAATATTCTGTTCATCAGCAATTCCCAGCACCAATTATTCAGAAGCAGAACTTCTTTTGACAGTGGAAGTAGAACGTAGCCATTGTGGGAAAACATGCCCTCTCTGAATTCATCTTATCCTCTTTTAAAGTCCTCTTTTTAAATCCTGTTTTTAAGCTGGCCACACTGCAGTCTATTAGAGTTGCCATATCTTGGCATATCTCTCTTGCCATATCTCTCAATCACTGGCACATTCAACTCTTGAGGTCTCACTTTGTCCCTTTTATGCTTTGGAAACCATGCCTGAGACAGCAGGATCGTTATACTGGTTAAAACCTCCATTGCATCCACATGTACCCATAGCCCATTTCATTCTTTCGAGCATGCTTGAATGGATCTAGTATCCAGTGTTTTACTGAAGTAGCCTCTCCACCCCCATCATTCAGTCCAGACACTGAGATCTAGCTCTAAGGGAATCCTTACTTCGCTGAGAAAGCCATTTCTGAACTTGAGAGGAGAGGGGGTTGCGGGCCACCCCATCCCACACACGCGGGGGCTGGCCTTCTGCCCCCGCGAGAACAAGGGAATCCTGAAAGCTTATCGAAAACTGAGGAGAGCTTTAACCCCAAAAGGGGGAGTGAAGGAACTGTTGCTGCTGTTGATGTTGATGTTCCTGTTCTGGCTTCAACGGATGTTGCTGACAAGGGGAGTGAGGCTCGGAGTTATAGCACCCGCACTGCTACTGCAAGTGAAGAACAGGCTGTTGCTTTGAACGTTGTCCGTTATTTCAATTGTGGACAGACTGGGTATCTTCAGCGGAATTGTAAGAAGCCACGTCAACAAAAAGGAGCTAAGGGGAGCTCTGCAAAGCCTGAGGCGTCAGGCAAAAGTCGTACCAAGTCCCAGATGAAACCTGCAAAGGCATTGCTGTCAACAAAAGCCACACCAGAAGTGGGAAACACTTTTGTTTTGGACACAGGAGTGACGCAACACATGACGTCGCGCAGAGAACTGTTTTCTACATTTAAGAAGCAAAGCTTCACTGTGAAACAGGCCAATGGCCAGGAGCTGGAAGCGACCGGGTTTGGAACTGTGTATCTTGAAAGTCTGAACTTGACTATCAACAATGTGTATTTGGTTCCTGATTTAAAGTTCAATCTGCTGAGTGTTTCGCAGATCACAAAGAAAGGACTGACTTTGTCCTATGATAGAGAAAGCTGCAAAATCTTCAAAGATGGAGAGCTGTATCTTTCCGCCAGAGAGAAAGATGGACTGCATTTGTTGACTTTTGATCAAAGTGATTGCATAACTTGTAATGCATCTGAATCTAACATGATTTCTCTTGCACGTATGACGAAGGACGTCCAGAAGGCGACCAAAGTTAACAGTGCATTTCAGCGAGTGTATGCTGATGTGATTGGTCCTCTAGCACCATCTAGAGGCAATGCAAGATATTATCTTGTGTGTGTGGATTATTTCACTCATTATGTGTGGATATACATATTGCAGAAACCACAAGAAGCCTTAGAAAGGTTTAAAGAGTTTTGTGACAAGGTTAAGACTGTTCATGATGCTAACATTGATTGTCTTTTCACAGATGAAAAGCCAGTTTTTCTTTTACAGGATTTTCAGGATTTCCTGGATAAGAAAGGGATAAGGCACAAGACTGCTGTTTCTGCAGGAGCATGGAACAAAAGTGTCTGTGTGCAAGTGAACAAAGAATTGCAAAATGGGATGAAGGCGCAATTGCTGAGTTCACATTTGCCACATGAGTATTGGGCGGAATCGCTATTGTGTTTTTGTTACTTGTGGTTGAGAATGGTTTCAAAAGGTTTGGGATGTTCTCCTTTTGAAAAGCTATTCCACAGAAAACCTTCTGTAGCCCATTTTAAGGTTTTGGGATCCCAAGTCAGGACTGAAGCTCCAGGTGGAGTAAAGAATGCCAGAGGCATTTTTGTGGGTTATGAAAAGGGTCTCTACAGAGTAATTTTGTCTGAATCTGGTCAGGTGATTCTCACAAAATTTCTAGAGAGTGCTCCTGAACAGGAGAGAGTAATTGTTCACACATTTCCCACAGAGGACAATTCAGATGATGATGATGATTTTACTGATTACAGTGGTACTGAGAGTGACAGTGATAGCTCAAGGAGCTCAGTTGACACAGTCATTGAGAGGAAATCTCACACAATGGCTAGACCTTCACAGGTGAAGGATGAACCACTGTTTACTATTGGAACTGGTTCTCCAAAGAGTCCTGAGACTGAACCAGTGAGCAGAGAGGATCAGCACCTCATACGCAGGTCTGAGAGACTTACAAAGGGTGTACCACCCAAGAGGTATTCAGAAGAGTTTGCTAACTCAGCTGTTGCATGTGTTACTATTGTTGACAACTCAAGACAGGTTGAAGCTGTGTCTAAGTCAGAGACAAAGACACAACAGGGAGTTGCTAAGTGTAACACTACATTCCCTAGCCAAGGTAATGCAGATGCACTCATTCCTTGGAAGTCAGACAACCAGAGAGGTACACTGGGGAAACCAGTGACGGGTAGTTCCAAGGATGGAACTGAAACAACAGGGGATTGTTATATGTATAACAACTGTTTGTTTTCTTCTCTGGATCAAGCTATGTTCGCAGCGCACATTGATTCATATGGTGGAGTATGTTATGATATGAAAGCAATGCAGCTGCAAAGTGCTAGCTTGAAAAGTAAACATGATGGGAATGTTGGGACTGCCCGTGGGAAACAGAGGGACAGTCAATTCACAGTGCGAAGCACCGGAATTAGCTCAAAGTGTAATATGAGCTCTTCTGTTTGTTCCTGTCCAGGAAGTACAGGAAGTGTTTGTCACTACACTGCTGGAGTTTGAAGAGAGCAGTCATGTTTTTTGTGATGCTGCAAAGACAGAAATAAAGGCATGTAAATACGTTTCTGTCTATCTCTTTCCCCTGCCAGGGGGGGGGGCAGGAAAGAGGGGGTGTGTTCTTCTCACGTTTGAGAAGAATCGCCTATCAAGACCTTGCCTGCGCTTGCTGGGGAATGCAGCCAGGGAGGTCAACAGGGAATCAAGCCGGGTGCCTGGGATTGTTGCCAGTTTCTCCTGATATGGGCTTGAATTCCCAACAAACCCTTCCCGGTCTCCATGCTGGGTAGTCGATAGGAGCCAATGCCTAAGGCCAATACCTTTCAATTCCTGTAATCAATAAAGTTGTGGCCTTTTATGCCCATTAACCTTAAATAATGTGTCCGGTGTCTTCATTTCACATGGGGGGAGGGGATTTGCCACACAAGTGAGGTTAGAGGGAGCTAGGCAGAGGGCCTTCTTGGTACTGGTGACCACATTGTGGAATGACCTCCCCTCAGATGTCATGAAGATAAGTAACTATCAGACCTTTAGAAAACGTCTGAAGGCAGCCCTGTATAGGGAGGTTTCTAATGTTTGATGTTTTATTATGTTTCTGTATATGCTTGAAGGTGCTCAGAGCGGCTAGGGTGACCCAGTCAGATGGGTGGGGTAAAAATAATAAAAATATTATTACTATTAGGATCTCATTTTGTAGCTGGCTTCTGGGCTTTTGCCCTTGCCTATTTGGCTCTCAATTGCTTTCTAGAGTGTCTTCACTAGTTAAATTGTAAATGATCTATATTGAAAAACAAATCTGAGAAATGTCTACCAACAACTAATGAGATCATAGACAATTCCAACAGTGAGCTTTGAATTTCAGTATGTCCTTCCTTATCTTTGTGGTGAACAAACAACACCCATTCCCGGACCTCACTGAACCATTTGTTCCCACGTGTTGCCTGCGACATGAGTTGATGGCCTATAAATTCCTCCAGGTAAGCCTCTGCCTGCATCAATTCCCTTGTTGATCCACCTCTGCTCTGAGTCTCCTAATCTTTCTAGAATGATGGAGGCACTCCTGAGCTCATGTCTCCTCTTGGCCCTGATTTCTCCAGGTAAGTTGGGAAACATTTAATGATCTTTAGTGGACAGTGAGGAGAATTTGCTGCTTGGGAGGTGAAGGAAGTTAGGGGTACAGATCAACACCATAGAAAGCAAGGACTGATGGGTTACCAAGAGAAAGTAGGGGAGAATTAAGTCAAGAGTATTTCTTGTGATGTCATACATATAAATGATGCCATACAGATATAGAATGAAATATCCCATTCTAACATGGAGGCTGCATTTCAACAATACACACAAAATAGTGGATCTCTCTCTCTCTCTCTCTCTCTCTCTCTCTCTCTCTCTCTCTCTCTCTCTGTCTGTGTGTGTGTGTGTGTGTTTATAGATATGTGTGTGTGTGTGTGTCCACACAGACACACAGTTTGGCAATTAAAAAAGAGACAGAAACAACGTACTATTACAAATATTGTATCTGATGGAAAATCTGTGAAAAACCCTGCAGATGTAAGAAAATGTTTTCAGAAATATTTCAAACAGCTGTATAAAAAAGTAAGGAAGATAAATATAAAATTGAGCAATTTCTCAAAGCAAATGAAATGGAAAAAATTCCCAAGGATAAAAGGTTCCTACTTAATGCTATGATTACAAGACAGGAGGTTGAGATAGCAATAAATGAGATACAGCTAGGTAAAGCCCCAGGACCAGGTGGTCTTTCTGCAAAATATTACAAAATTTTGAAAGATTGGTTAATTCAGCCATTAGCAGATGTGTGCAATAAAATTTTAAGAGGGGACAAAGCACCTGAAACCTGGAAAGATGCTTTTATAACCCTGATTCCAAAACCAGATCAAGATAGATCCGATGTAAAAAATAACAGACCGATCTCATTACTTAATGTGGACAATAAAACTTTTGCAAATATATTGGCCAACAGATTGAAAAAGGTTCTAACAGGTTATATTCATAAGGACCAGGCAGGTTTCTTGCTAGGGAGACATATGAAAGATAATATTAGGAATATAATTGATGTATTAGAAAGGTTGGAAGTGAAAAGAAATTGTAAAGCAATGTTAATGTTTATAGATGCTGAAAAGGCCTTTGACAATGTTTCCTGGTTATTTATGGAAAAAAATCTGGAAAGAATAGAGGTTGGACAGGAATTTTTAAACCAGAATCTTCATTTTTATTCTTGGCCTCTTGCCCCACCAGACAAATCTTGCTAGTGTCTTCTGCCAATCCTTAAATTGTTTTAATCCTTTTATCACTGGGATTGATTGGAACAAGAATAACATTCGGGGTAGGACATTCATTTTAATTACTGATGAAGAATATAAGTAAGAAAGGCCTATCTTTTCTAAGATAATTTTTCCTCATTTTATTTCCTCATTATCTAATTCCCCCCCCCCCCAAAAAAAAAAACTTTGGTTTTGCTCTTATTTAGTTTGAATCCTGCTACCTGCCCGAACTCCTGTATCAATTCCAGTGCTTTTATTGCACTGGTTTCTGGGTCCTGTAAAGTTAACACCAAGTCATCAGTAAAGGCTTTTAATTTATATTGCTTGAATCCTACCGTTAGTTTCTGTTTGCTACTGAGCAGCTGCTTGGAGTCACAGGACTCTGTTTACATTCCAGAGACAGTCCAGGCTATCGGAAGTCTCACAGGAGACAGGATATGACGTTAGTGGTTTCCTGATTTAATAGAAGAAAAGAAAAGATAGGCCTTGCTTTTGCAAAAAAAAGTTAAGTATCTGGGTGTGAATTTATCAGTGAAAATTTTGATATTATATAAAGATAATTATGAAAAATTATGGAATGAAATTAAGAGAGATCTTGAGATATAGTCAAATTTAAAACTTTCATTGATGGGCTGAATTTCGGTGGTTAAGATGAGTGTATTGCCAAAGATGCTGTTTTTATTCCAAGCTTTGCCAATCATTGATAATGTTAATTGTTTTAAAGAATGGCAGAAGACACTGTCTAAATTTATCTGGCAGGGGGGAAACCAGATGTATAATCTGTTGTTGGAGTGGCATACAAAGGATGAACAAGTTAAATCAGTAATGATTGACTGGGCAAGAGATGTAGGACATAATATAATGTTGGAGGATTGGGAGAGGTTATGGAAGAAAGGGGTTAAGTTTACTGCATGTATGATGTTAAAAGAAAATATTATGAAAATCATGTATAGGTAGTACTTAACCCCAGTAAAACTAGCAAAGATTTATCATAACAGTGATAATCTGTGCTGAAACTGTAAAGAAAAAGAAGGTATCTTTTTCCATATGTGGGGGACCTGCCCCAAGGTGAAAGACTTCTGGGAGAAGATTTATAATGAATTGGAAAAAAACGTTGAGATATACATTTATTAAGAAACCAGAGGCCTTTCTTCTTGGGATAACAGGTCTGGAATTGCCCAAGAAAGATGTTAAATTATTTTTATATGCCACGAGGGCTGCTCGAATATTACTAGCTAAGAACTGGAAAATACAAGAATTACCAACTGTGGAAGATTGGCAGATGAAGATGGATTTCTTGGAGCTAGCTGACCTTACTGGAAGAATCCACGACCAAAAAGAAGAGGAATACCAAGAAGATTGGAAGAAATTTAAAGACTATTTGAATAAATATTGTAACATAAAAAATTAGAAATCACTTGAAAGTACCAAATAGGCCTAGGATTAAATTAGGATTTATTAAATAAATGGGGTTCAGAAAGTAAGAAAAATGAATAAGTTAGATTAAAAATTGGAAATATTTTGGTTTAAGAATGATATTGGGAAGCTGTTACATAGAGATACATGGAAATTCAGAAGGGAGGGAATGGAGGAAGTCAACCAATATGTAAATAAGTATGGATCTTTAAAGGATTAAGTTTGCTCTTATTGTTTATTTCTTTTATGGTGGTGGATAAGATGTCTATTGTATTGTTTTCTTTTTTTGATGCATTTTCTATTTCTTTTTTCTTTTTTCTTTCTTTTTGTGTTATTTGTTCTGTTATGTGGCATAATTGTGGAAAACTTAATAATTTTTTTTTATAAAAAAATAAATAACCTACCTCACAGGAATCTTCTGGAGATAAAATTGGGAGGGGAGAATCATGTACACAGCCTTGAGCTTCTTGGAGAAAATGGCTGCAGATAAATAAATAAATCTGAAGAATTAGAAATTGAGAGCAAGAGAAATTGATAGATCTATTCATCTCTAGTCTAGGAACCTGTCCTCACACTGGCCAACCCAACCTCTTGGAAATAAGTAAGACAGGTTAACCTCCCAACCTCTTGGAAATTATTAAAACAGTGTTCTGGATGATAGCTTCAAGAGTTTCAATTACTTAGTGTTTTGTTTATTTTATTTCATTCAATTAAAATGCTGATTAAATCAAACCCCTTATAATTTAAAAGTTTTAATTCACTCACACATCCTCCTCTGTGTCTCCTTAAGCAAACAGCAAAACCAAATAATAATAATGTTAATAATAATAATAATAATCCATGAAGTAATATTTTCTTCCTGTCGTCAGCATTACCTCTGAAGTGCAGATATAGATTGAACAGGACGGGACTGACACATAAGGGCTATGTTGAAACAACTTGTGAGTCTTTTCAAGATTCCTGTGTTGCCAGTGCTCTGCGAACAAATATAGGTATGATTTGCTTGACTTTTTGTCTTTTGCTGTTGGATTAGATCCAGGTTAATATAGTTGAACTTTAAGGGCTCTACTGGCATATAGAAGTTTATGGTGGGGCAACTCACCTTTGAAGAAATTGAGGTGAGGGAGCTGTGATACTTCAGCTGTAGATGAATTAGAACTCCCATCAGCCTCAGCTAGCCTGGCCACCAGTCAAGGATGATGGGAGATGTAGTCCAACAACATCTAGAGGATCACAGCTTCCCAATCCTGAAGTAAGCAATGGCTGACATAGGAAAATGGGGAATCTAACATTCCCTGATCACAACCAGTGGCTGAATTTGGGTACTGATCTCCAAGCTTGGAGAACTTGATTTGCATTAACCAGTAATCCCTGCTGATCCAAATCAATGAACTCCAGTTTAGTTTTGGTTATCAAACTAGAACAATAAACCTGGAATATAACCTGAATATCCCCTTTGCGATAAAAGGCATTATAATTGAGATTCCTTTCACAGATTTATTTTAAAATAATCAAAAGCTGAGCAATCAGGATGGGAGATGAAGGTACTTCACACTTTCATGGCTCCCAATCCATCCTCAAGTAATTTTGAAATAATTATCAGTGATGAAATGATGAGGAAGGAACCAATATAAAGGAAGTATTCCTGTAGGTTACCTCTTAAAAAGGATTTCCATTACCCAGCTTGATTCAGAGTGGGCCCCATTTTGTAGTTCGCCTCAAGTACCAAAATGCCTTGGGGCAATCCTGGGTGGGATGGTGGTGCTCACTTGACCATATGTCCCAACATCACTGCTACATTTTTGGAGGGAGAGGGGCAAGGGGGCAGTGAGGTTGGTGCAGTGCAAGTTTCTTGTCAAGTGTATTATGTTGGGCACACAGGAGTTCAAGGAAGCATTTCCCCCAACCTGCAAACTGTTATGATCGACTAGCAGAGAGAGTGCAGTGTTGGTCAGATGTCTTGTCAGATGTACAGAAGAAGGCATGAGCCTTTGTGCTACAAGTTTGACCTGAAATGCAGTTCTGCATACATTCCAAATTTAATGCAATTTACAAATTAATTGTAAACATTCAAGTTTAAAAAATGAAAAATCCAATTCCAGCGCTGATATTTAAAAGTATTAATTTACCCCTGCAGTCAATTTATATTTTGTCACTGCAGAACCATAAAAACAGGCTGGTCATTTGGATGAAGTTGGCAGGAGACCTCTGCTTGTGGAAAGGGGCAGAATTCTTAAATGCCTGCAGAAAACTTTTCTGTTCCACCAGGGCTATGCAGATCATTAAGAACACATCTTTCCACATCGGTTAATTGGTATTTATTTATTTTAGAAGACATCTGAAGGCAGCCCCATTCATGGAAGTTTTTAATCTTTGAAGTTTTATTCTGTTTTTCATGTTCTGTTGGAAGCCACCCAGATATTTAATACAGTTTTTATTTTATCTTTTATGAATTATTACTGGAAAATATTTTGATATTTTCCCTTTTATGATATAGCCATGATATAAACAGCACCTAACTTTAGAAAGCCAAACTGAATAATACTTTCCATATTGTTAGTTGGAAAAGGTCCTGATTCAGGCATCAAAGAAAATTGGAGCCATTACAATTAATGAGCCTTAGGAGCAATGGATCTGCATATTTCTTCCAGATCTAGATATTTCTTTCACATTCTTTTTCATAGGGAAATCCCAAGTGCAACTTTCAAATAGATGCTCGTCATCCCACTATTGCTTCTCAGGTGATTACAGCTTCACTGCAGGGAATGGTAAATTCTTTCAGACAAAGAAGCACTGCTGCAACACTGACCTGTGCAACAATGCAACTCTCAGCCGTAAGTTTCTGCATCATTTTAGAATCCTTAGCATGTCAGGGTTGTGCACTGGATTTGGACAAGGCTAGTATTCTTAGTCAATTAGCAGTACTCAGAGGCACTGTGCCTTACTCAAATGGGTTGAGACAGCCCCAGATGGCTACAGGTTGGGTTGAGCAGTACAAGACTATTAGGGCCTCTCAAGGGGTGGAGACGGAGAGGAAAGCATGAGGAACAACTGTGAAAAAGAGGGACCTACTAGGCAGCTACATCTCTCTGCCTGAGAAGGGATGGGTTGCCTTTCCAACTAGGCCTCTCCTTCTTCCTGCCCCTCAAAACAGCACCATGTAGGATCAGATCCTCCTCCTGATAGGTGGGAGAATCTGATCCTGCACAGTGCCAGTGCCCCTTGTCCCAGTCATGTTTTTGCTGGATGTTAAGATATTGTTACACACTGTCCCTATATCCAAGTGATTTGAGATTCCAGAGGTACATGGCATGCTTTAACCCAGGGTATGTGTTTCCTGTGGGACCATAATGCACAACAGACCCTGTGATGTCATTATGATTTATGGTTTATTTATAAATATATACAACCTGAGGCTTAAAATGAAGACATCCACCAGAAGATGTCCTGTCCCTCTCATAGGCACAGCAGCATCCTTACCTTGGCAGCTTTCTTTTCTTGAGAACGGTCACATTCCACTTGTTCTAGATTTGCTAACCTAATTCTGGTCATATTACTACACATGGAGAAGCCTCCATTCCTTTGATGTGTTGCTGTGTTAATCTGTTATTTTAATGACCCACTTTTCCCAAATGGTCACCTCAGAAGTAGATTGGTTCAGAGATAAGTCATGTTGATTTCCTAGGATTAAGAGGTGTCTAAAGAGACACAATTTAAGAATTTTGCCCAGATTATTTAACCCAGTGGATGAGTAAAAACAACAACAACAACAACAAAACTGGTCGAAGAATACAAAGTTCAAGACCTTTATAACACTCCCTATGCACGATTAGCCTGTGAACAATCTATTTCAACCAATATAATTGGATATCTAAGGTCATGAACAGCTCATAATTAATTTATGGTCCCTTCAAGTTAACTTTCAATTGAATATTCCAAAAATGAACCTTACAATCCACCCATCTTGTTCAGGTGTCCTCCTAAATCACCCTTGAGCTGGTTCTGGTCAGTTTTTTAATTGGGAAAATAAGCACTATCTAAGCTGGGAGTTATGAGAGTGCACAAGATAAGTCCCTACCTTACAGCATTCTCTGAAATTTATTTATTTTATTTATTGAATTTATATACCACCCTATACCTGGGGGTCTCAGGATGGTTCACAGAAACTCATGGATAGCTCATTGTTAAAGAGCAGGAGAGAGAGAGAATCTCCATACAAAACCAGGGGACTAAGAGCCTATATTTTCAGAGAGGTTACACCATAATAGATGGCATGAAAACCTTCAGGGAGATTGAGAAGGAAAAGAAAGTTCACAGTGCCCCACCTCAAATTTGGTAAAGGTCATTCATCTCAGACACCAGTGGTGACTTTGTCCTATGGTCAGCCCTGAATGCAGATTGTGCCTTGATCATATTTTATTCAAGAGTACTTGCAGCTGCCCAACCAAAACTGTAAGGCCCTAGGGTTCTTTTCAAAAATATAACATACAGATACAAAGACAAAGTGATTAACATGCTCACTATACTTTGGATTCTGGCAGTTCCTGATCGCAACATGCTGGCTGAAAATGGTCTGCAGTGCCCATCCTGCTTCTCCAAAGGAGAGGAAAAGTGTGAAAGTGAGAAGACCATCAACTGTCTTGAGAATGAGACCCAGTGTGTTGATTTTCAAGGAGCTCTTAATATAGGTAATATTGCTACTCAGACGGGGGGGGGGGGGAGGCCGACTCATTGGCTGGGTCATGCAGATTCCCTCCTGCTCTCCCTTACATCCTCTTCCTTTCCCTTTCATGTTGCTGGAAAAGTGAGAGGAATCATATCTCTCAATTGCCCCACTCTGCATCCTTCCTCATTGTTTTGTTAGAATAACTCAGACCATAACTGCAAGGATATATAGTTGTGCATCAGAATTTCCGCTCTCTTCTGACTGCACCTTGTTTTCCACACCGCTAGCATTCTTTTGAGGCTGCATCACACTGTGGACTCATGCCAGGTTCACACACTCAAGAGTCACACACCAGAAGAGAGGGAGTGTTGTTTTCAAATCTTGCTGTGTGGCCACAGAATGTGGCTTTAAACATGTCCAGGAGATGGCAGGGATAGAATTCCTCCCATTTTATTGCAACTCACTTCCCCACAAGAATTTGATTTGCTTAATCTAGTTAATTAGGCCTATTCTCTGATGCACTAATTTTATTATATTTTATAAATATAACCTGTTTATTAATAATCTTTGTGTCTTGAGACTCCTTTGGGTATGATGGCAATGTTGATTTACATCCGAGATATTTTTTTACCTGAACTTCTGATGTTGAAAATTTTGTGTATTAATATTCTGATGAAATTATGAAATTTTTCAGATTTCTTAAATATATACAGTTTAAAACTAACTTATTAAAATTCTCATTTAGCATCACAAGCACAATCTCCAATTCCTGGATAAAGGTCTAATGTCAACATTTCTCTCCCCCCCCCCCAAGGTCTCTTTCTGCAGCACCATGATATCACTTTCCAAGGTTGTGGAACAACAGATTTTTGTGCCATCCAGAGAAATGAAAGAAGAATAATCAGAATTGGGAGCTTTCTCCTTTTTGTTAAGCAAATAAACTGTTATAATGCTTCACGAATCTCACACCAGCTTGAGCATGAAGGGTGAATAGGACAGTGCAGACCTCCTTGTTTATTCCAAAATCCATAGCAATGAGAGGGAATTGGAGTCCTAGTGGTGAAATCCAGGACTCAGGATCTCTGGTTCTTACTTTTTGATTTTGGTGGTGGAAAAGGAAAGCAAGTGGCACAGAAAAAGGGGTTAAAATTGCCAGTTTGCATTTCTTGATGTAGAAAATATTGATCTGGTGACATCTTTCCTATTCTGATAAATTGAAGACGGCTCTGGAGGCTTCTTTGTGTGAAAGAAACAAGCAGAAGGTTCCTTCAGAGAAGCTTAGTACAGCTGGGTTAAACTGGTTTTGTTATCTCTTCTTCAAGGTCATACTGACTATAGTATGAGGCCAGAAGGAGTCTGGGTTTCACTTTGTCTTTCTATCTATCTTCCTTATATAGTGTTCCGTATATAGTCTTAAGGTTTAGACTTATTATAAGTTCTTGTAAGTTTAAGTTAAGTCTGCTGCAAATGGATTTCTTATGGACCATGCCAATCCTGAATGTATTGGATTTGTGACAATTATGCTCATTTGCCTTCAGTAGCCGCAAAGCTCTGCTGGATGAAATGTTAATTGCCTGTGGTCTATTTTTTGGAAATCCTGAAATGTGTTTAAGTTTTTACTCTGCTAACTATATGTTGGGATCTGCTCTGGATTAATACTGGATAGAATTTCCATGACAGGAATGTGGGGATTGTGGATTCTAACTACGAAGAACCTGGTAGTGTATCATTTTAAAATGGTTGAATTCTATTATGTTCATTACAATAGAAAATAAATGGTTATGTGAAATAAAATGCTGGTTCTCAGATCTGTTTCTTTCACACACAAATGCAATTATTATTTGTTTGTTTAGCAGAAGCAATTACGAAACACATCAAACAGGATGAAAACAAAACAAAACACATTGAACAGTAAAAATCATTATTAAAATCAGATGTTTTGTTAGATGCGAAGTTTCTCCTCTGAAGAATTTAACTTAGGGCATTTTTTTCAGCCAGAGTTCACTGGAGCTCAGCTCCATCATCTCTCAGGTGGGTTCCATTGCCATTCTAAGTGAACAATGGAGAAGCTCTGGCACTGGTAAATCTAGAAAAATAGCACTGATCCCAAAAAACGTTTCTCCTTATAATTGTCACTGTAAGAGCAGAATAGACCACTTTTTCAGAGGTATAAGGGGACATGTCCCTTAATAAAAAGTTAATCATATACCAATCCATCTCTCAATTGGGAGATTTAAATATTTGAACAAAGCTTCTCTTAGGTCCTCATAGATGGGACAAACCAGTAAGTAGTTGGGTAAATATGCAGGCATCTTACCTCCACATAAGGAAACGTTTTCTACGTAGGGGATCCGGTGATAGCATCCTTCAACTATGACAGAGTTCATACACTGGAGTCACAGAGCTGTAAAACTTCAATCCCATTTGGTATTTGTGATGTTGGTTAAGTAGTGAGGGTCAGGGGGCTGAAAGGGACGTTTGGCATACCAAGGTGCAGGATGGTCCCATCCATGTGGAAATGTGTGGTGACCATCATAGGCCACTGGATCCATGAGAGCAGAAGATCCGGCCTCCAAGGAATTCCTTGCCCACTGCCGCTGCCACAGTGGCAGACAGCTGCACTGAATTCCTCAGAGACCAGATTTGCCCCTCCCACATTAATCAGGTCACCTCTTAAGTGACCTCTTAGGCAATAGGAGGTGGTGCTAGTCTCCTTCCATCCTTGTTTCCTGTGGAGATCTTTATTCCTCACCCCTCGCATTGTTCCTGATTTCGATTTTCACTCAACGCTTATTCCCTGGAATGGGGAGGCAGCCTTGCCAAGGAGCACATTTCACCAGACAGACAGAAGTATGATAAGCACACAAATCATGCTTTAACATATGAGATTTCATATGACAAGGTGCCACCTCAATAGCTAACTCACACAGAATGTCCCAAGAAATATCATAATCATCAATAATGCATAGCATTTCTTTATCCCATGATGGAGGCTCTCTATTGTTAAAAGTCAGCATCTCCTTGAAACTTCCATCCCCTTTTAAAATTTAGCCAATACCTAAGGGAAAGGATATGCACTCTGGCCTTCACTGAACAAACACCAATTTACATAGGAGGCAACTCCTGGGGGCAAGGGTCCTTCACTCCCCCCCCCCATAAAATGTCTGAGGGAGCTGGTCCCTCCCAAAGTTGATGGGCATTGCCATTAACATGGTATGCATGCACTGCATTCTGTGATTGATTATGCAGGGCCAGGCTTACCAGCATTTATTATCATGAGTATGATACATTTTTGCTAACTTCACTGGTGTAAAGTACCATCTGTACATCGTCATCAAATTTTCTCTTAATACACCACATGCTGTAAATTTGATTCCTTTTTTCCACAATTTATCCCAGTCCTCCATCATAATATTGTGCCCCACATCCCTAGCCCATTCAATCATTACAGATTTCACTTGTTCATCTTTCGTATGCCATTCCAGCAATAAATTATACATCTTGGATAAGTTTTTCATTTTTGTGTTTAATAATTTCATTTCCAATTTGGATTTCTCTTTTTGAAAACCAATTTTCTTATCTAATAATAATAATAATAATAATAATAATAATAATAATAATATTTTATTTATACCCCGCCCATCTGGCTTCCAACAAAACACTAAAATACAATAACCTATTAAACATTAAAAGCTTCCCTAAACAGGGCTGCCTTCAGATGTCTTCTAAAAGTTTGGTAGTTGTTTTTCTCTTTGACATCTGGTGGGAGTACATTCCACAGGGCAGGTGCCACTATTGAGAAGGCCCTCTGCCTGGTTCCCTGTAACTTGGCTTCTCGCAGCGAGGGAACCGCCAGAAGGCCCTTAGCGCTGGTCCTCAGTGTCCAGGCAGAACGATGGAGGTGGAGATGCTTCAATTCCAGGATTCAGGTTCAATTCAAAATTGTTGTCTCCACCCCCATCGTTCTACCCAGACACTGAGGTCCAGCACCGATGGCCTTCTGGCAGTTCCCTCACTGCGAGAAGCCAAGTTACAGGGGACCAGGCAGAGGGCCTTCTCAGTAGTGGCGCCCGCCCTGTGGAATCTGAAGGCAGCCCTGTTTAGGGAAGCTTTTAATGTTTGATGTATCACAGTATTTTAATATTCTTTCGGAAGCCGCCCAGAGTGGCTGGGGAAACCCAGCCAGATGGGCGGGGTATAAATAATAAATTATTATTATTATTATTATTATTATTATTATTATTATTATTATTATTATTATAGTCCTTTAGGGTCTTCTGAGCTTTATTAACAATCAAATCATTTCTGAGTAAAGCATCATTCATCCACCATCTAAAAGAACCCTGGAGAGACAATTTTAACTCTGTTAACACAGCATTATGATTGGAACAAGTCCTTGGGCTGATCTCAGATTTAGTCACTCTTGGGGTCAAGTCTTTAGTTAGCCATATATAATCCAGGTGGCTAGATGATGGATTTGCTTCTTAAAAAATTTAAAATATTTCTCCATTGGATTCCTCAATCTCCAAATATCCACCAGGTTAAAATTGTCCACCATCTCAAAAAAACCTCTTTGGTAGCCTCCCATCATTGGTAACTTTTTGCCTTTGAGTTCTATCCATCATTGTTGAGACTACCCCATTCAAATCCCCCATCAAGACAATTTTCTAATCCAGGTAGTCCATAAGAATAGCTTGTAATTTTTTTAAAAAATTCCGACTTGCCCTCATTTGGTGCATAGATTCCAAGCATCAAGAGTTTTTCACCTTGTACTGTCAATTCCACTGCAACATATCTTCCATCTTCATCCATAAAAATTATTTTGAGACTGAATTTCTCTTTAACATAAATTACAACAACCTTATCTGAGGTTGACCCTCCTCTCGTGACTGCAGCCATGTTGCGTGGCACCAGAAGCAAAGCTCGGAGGAGGCGGGCCCTGGGAGGGCAGCGGAAGGGGTGGGCTGTGAGAGCGGCTGGGCAGGAGAGGCGGTGGTGTGAGGAGGGTCGAGCCACCTGCGGTCCCTCCTCCTGGCTGTTCGTTCCCGTGTTTCCTGGCGGAGGAAGGTTCAGAGCATGGAGATTGATGAACTTCCATCAGAGGATGGGATGGATTGGTGTGGGATTATACTTAATAGCAAGTGTGGCAGCATTTTACTATGTCTTTGAAATCAATGAGACTTACAACAGACTAGCACTGGAGCATATCCAGCAACCTCCTGAACCTTATCTGAGGAGATAAATTCCTGGCCTAATATTTTATTTTGCAGAATTTGCCTGTAGGTTCTTATTACATGAGTTTCTTGTAAACATATCACATTTAAATTCTGTTTTATCAGCACATGTTGAATTTTATTTCTTTTAGGCCGTGAATTAAGTCCATTAACATTCCAAGATAAAATTCTTGTTAAAATTCATGTTATCTCAGTCCAAATCTGGAGGTCCGATCCCTGCCCCAAGTCCTAATCCTGATCCTGAACCTGCACCTGTGGCTGATCCAACTCCTGCTCCTGTGTCAAATCCAAAATCACTAGCGTTCTTTTCCAAAAATCTTCTCTTTTCTTCAATTGACCTGATTTGATGTTTCCTTTGCTGATATTTAAATGAAAGGCCTTGTGGAAATTCCCATCCCAGCTCCTTATGTGGATGCATCACACTGTTGACTCATGCCAGGATCACACACTCAAGGCTCACAAACAAGGGAGGGAGTGTTGTTTTCAAATATTGTTGTGTAGCCATAGCATGTGCCTTTTAACAGGCCCAGGAGATGGCAGGGATAGAATGCCTTGCATTTTAATGCAAATCAGCTGACCACAAGAATTTGATTTTGTTAACATAGTTAATTAGGACAGTATTCAGAACCTCTAATTCCATTATATTTTATAAATAGAACCTGTTTATTATTTAACTTCATGTCTTGAGACTCCTTTGGGTATGATGCCAATTTTGATTTACATCTGAATAATTTTTTTACCCGAATTCCTAATGTTGAAAATTTTGTATATTCATGTTCTGATGAAATTATGATAATATTCAGATTTCTTAAATATACACTTTTTAAAACTAATGTGTTAAAATTCTCATTCACCATCACAGGCACCATCTCCTATTCCCTGGGTAAAGGACTAAAATCAATATTTGTTTTCCTTTACCCCCTAGGTTTCATAGAGCACCGCACATTCACTTTCCAAGGTTGTGCAACAACAAATTTTTGTGCCATCCAGAAAAATGGAAGAGGTTTTATTGCAACTAGGAGAATACTTCTTTTAGTTTACAAAGAAAGCTGTTATAATGCTTCACGAATCTCACACCAGCCTGAACAGGAAGGGTAAATGGGACAGTGTACACCTCCTCCTTGTGTATTCCAAAATCCATGGCAATGAAGGGGAATTGGAGGCCTAGTGGTGAAATCCAGGACTCAGTATCTCTGTTTCTTTCTTGCTTGCTTTTGGTGGAGGTAAAGGGAAACAAGAGCAGAGAAAAGGGGGTCAGAATGTGGGGGTTGTGGATTCTAAATACAAAGAACTCTATAGTTATCATTAAAAAATAGTTAAGTTTTCATTATGATCATTATAATGCAAAATAAATGGTTATGGAAAATAAAATGCTGCTTCTCAGATCTGTTTCTTTCGGATACAAATGCAATTATTCTTGATTGCTTTAGCTGAAGAGATTTCAAAAATAAAATACATAAAATTGGATAAAAACAAAATAATATACATTGCACAGCTAAAATCATTATTGTAATGAGAAAATGTGTTAGATAAGAGGTTTCTCCTCTGGAGAATTTAACTTTCTTTCAGACAGAGTTCACTGGAGCTCAGCTCTGGCCCCTCTCATGTGGGTGCCATTGCCATTCTAAGAGAACAAGAAAGAAGTTCATGGTGAGCTCTAACAGCTCTTTTTCTAGAAAAAAACACTGATGGGCAAAAGATGTGAGACATAATATAAAGATGATAGATTGGGAAGGATTATGGAAAAGTGATATAAAATTTATGGCACTTAAGGAGAGTTGTATGAAAATGATGTACAGATGGTATTTAACTATCAAAAAAGTACAAAAGAAAAGAAAATAAGTGTTGGAAATGTAAAAAAGCAGGGCGTATATTTTACCATATGTGGTGGCAATAAAGGTTATAAAAAGTTTTTGGGAAATGATCTATAACAAATTAAAAACTTTTTAAAATTACATTTGTTTAAAAACTGGAAGCTTTCTTAATAGGTATAACTGGAATGGATATACCGAAAGAATACAAAAATCTGTTTATGTACACAACAACAGCCACACAGACATTGATAGCCCAACAATGGAAAGAAGAACAAGTCACAACCAATAAAGATTGGCAACTTAAATTAATGGAATATGCTGAAATTGCTAAATTAACCGTAAAACTAAAAAAATCAAGAAGACAACAAATATTTTTAAAAGAATGAAAAATGTTTTTTGCATATTTACAAAAGCATTGTAAGGAAATTAACACAACAACAGTTTTTACAAAACAAAAACAAACAAAAAAACCTTTACATGAAACTGTTGGGAGAGGAAATGGCACACCACCTCATTGAAGGTTGGCTTCTTGGATTGAGTTTAGGATAAAGGAGATAACAAAATAGATTGCAAATATAATTTCATTCCGCAGAAAACTTTGTGTGTGATTGTGTAAGTGAGAGAAGATTCTTAAACAGTGGCTGTATTTGTAGGATTAGAGATTGTGAGGCAGGGGAGATAGAGGGAAGTGCCAGAGAAACCAAAACTCCTAACAATAGCTTGAAGAAGTCACAATACAGAACTATATGCATTTATCTGGGCATAGAACCCATTGAAATCAGTGGCACTTACATCTAGGTAGACAGGTATAGAATTGCATTGTAATCCCTTTGAAAGAACTGGTTACTACTTCCACCAACTGGGACGCGGGTGGGAGTTAGGAGTGCAGACAAGCACCATAGAAATCAAGGGCTTCCTGATCCCTGCCTGATCTGAAATTGTATTATGAGATGACCTGCTTCACCTGGTTGAAAGAATGGTGCACATTGCAGGATCTGGACTTGCTGGACCTAGAAGGGTTTGACAACCGATGGGGTTGGCATGTGTATTTGGCTTATGGGAAAGCTAAAATTCATAGAGGCTTTACAAACCACATTATCAGGAAATCATTGTTTGTTGTATGGGAGAAATACAAAAGCTTGTTAGAACCCAAAATCTCTTGATGGATCTCCCCAATAGAGGCCTGTGCAGTTAAGAGGAAAAATACCCAGGGAATGTGGCCATCATATAAATTACTCCTAAAGGAAGAAGATAATCAATTTAAGTTAAAAAGGTTTGAGGAAATAAGGGAGTACGTAATGGACTGGTTTCAATACCATCAACTATATGAGACATTCAAAATTGATAAACAAAAAGGTTTTGCCACAGAGACTTCTAGATTCAAATCCGATTTAGTAAATTCTAAATCTAAAACACTCTGCAAAGCATACCAACTCCTCCTTGACTGGGAAGTCAAGGAGGAGGAGGTCACTCCAGCTATGGTTAAGTGGTTGCAGGATTTTGGGTACACAATAACCATGAAACAGTGGGAAAATCTGTGGGAAACAGGTTGGAAATTTACAGAGAACTTCCTTAAAATGCAACATCGATGGTACATAACCCCTTGGAAGCTCTCCAAGATGTATAAAAGTGTACCAAGCAATTGTTGGAGGAGTAAAGAAAAACCATGTAATTTATACCACATGTGGTGGCAATGTAAAGGAATCAAGGTGTTCTGGGAGGATATTCATTCCGAATTGGAAAAAATGTTAAAAATATCTTTTAGCAAAAAAACAGAAGCTTACCTACTGGGAATCACAGATTCGGATAGCCCTAAAAAAGCTAAGGAACTTTTTCTTTATGCTATGGTTACAGCAAGAATACTCACTGCGACAAATTGGAAAAGTGACAAAGTCCCTTCTAGACCAGAGTGGACTCAAAAAATGATCGAATATGCGGAATTAGATAATTTATCAGAAAGAATAAAAAAAATCAAAGGAAGTATTTATCTCAAAATGGGAAGTCTTTAAAATTTATCTGAAAAATAGTAATGACAGCTTGAAATCTGTAGCAGCATTTGAATAACTTCAGTAGGAGTTTTAAGTCTGATGGAAAACCTAGGATAGAATAAATAATATCAAAACCAAAACATGTTATACCATGGCAGTGAATAACTGATGAGAAATAGAAGTGAGGAGTAGACGGGAAGTCAGTCCTCCAGAGAGAGCCAGTGTGGTGTAGTGGTTGAGAGCGGTAGACTCTTAATCTGGTGAGTCAGGTTCGCGTCTCCGCTCCTCCACATGCAGCTGCATTATTTTCATAATGAAAAAATAACTATTCTTTAATGATACACTACAGAGTTCTTTGTATTTAGAATCCACAATGCCCACATTCTGACCCCTTTATCTTTGCCCCTTGCTTCCCTTTACCTCCACCAAAAGCATAAAATAAAGAACCACAGATCCTGAGTCCTGAATTTCACCACTAAACCTCCAATTCCCCCTCATCGCCATGGATTTTGGACCCTCCCATTTACCCTTAATGTTCAGGCTACTGTGAGATTCGTGAAGCATTATAACATCTTTTTGGGTAATAAAAAGGGTAAATCTCCCAGCTGCAAGTATTCTTCTGTTTTTTGGGATGGCACAAAAATCTGTTGCTCCACAACCTTGGAAAGTGAAATACTGGTGCGCTAAGAAAACTAGTGGGAAAGAAAGCAAATGTTGACATTAGTCCTTTACCCAGGGACTAAGAGATGGTGCCTGAATTTTAATAAAATGTATATATTTAAGAAATCTGAATATTATCATAATTTCATCAGAGCATGAATATATAAAATATTCAGCATTAGAAGTTCAGGTAAAAAAAAACCCTCAGATAGATATAATTCAAAATTACATCCTCCTCAAAGGAGTCTCAATAAATGAAGATTATTAATAAACAGGGTTTTTTTTATAAAATATGAGATTAGTGGAACTGAAAGCAGACCTAATTAACAAGATTAACCAAATCAAATTCTTGTGGGCAGGTGAGTTACAATAAAATTGGAGGAATTCTATCCCTGCCATCTCCTGGGCATGTTAAAAGTCACATGATGTGGCCACACAGCAAGATTTGAAAACAACACTCCCTCCCTTGTTTGTGAGTCTTGAGTGTGTGATCCTGGCATGAGTATACAGTGTGATGCACCTGCATAAGAAACTGGAGTTGCACTCCATTGTCTCTCAGGATAGTTGGATGCCAACTGAGGCTCCCTCATTGTCCCAAACTGAGATCTAGGCATCCAGAGAATTCTTGTATTTTACCATATCCATTTTCATGTTGAACACATCTAACATGAATCCCAAGAGCCAATGAGGAACTCTCCTGAGAATTCTTACCCAGCCCTCAAAAGGTAAACTAGAAAAGCCAAGGCTGTAAAGGGCAGGAGGAGAATGAGAAGAAAATATGTAGGGCAAAGGGAGCTCAAATGACCTGGAGTCTGCCTCTTTCCTCATGGGGCATGTAAGACTGGATCTAGACACATCACAAAAGCAATTCAGATAGATGCGTTGTAAACTTCATGTAAGGAAGTTCTGTTGGTGAAAGATGGAACTGCACAATGCCATCTGTTGCCACAATGTTATAACACATATAAAGCTCTTTACCAATGTTGCTAAACTGTAAATCCTTGCATTAATTGTCTGAGTTAGCCATATACTGCTCATTGTCACAGAATTTAAGGAAATTTATTGCATTCCTTTTACATAATAAATATGCATTTTGAGCAAGAGGGACACATTTTGTCCAAGACTACATCCCAGTGGTGGAGAGATCCAAATGCAACTGGGGTGAAGCAATGAATGCACTCTTTACTTTGTTCAGAAGGGTATTTTATATACAAATCTTGCTCTGAATCCTTCTTCTGGGCAAGCAAGTGACATTACGAGAGTTAAAGGACACAGAGCAGGCAGGCAAAAGACTAAGGGAGGGTACAGAGTGGGGGCAGTGAGAGATGTGGTCCCTCTCACTTTTCCAGCAACATTCAAGGGAAAGAGAGAGGGAGGAAGGGAGAGAAGGAGTGCAGGAGGGAGTCTAAATGACACATCCAATGACGAGGCCTTTCCCCCATCTGAGTAGCAATGTTACCTATACGAAGATCTCCTTCAAAATCAACACACTAGGTCTCATTCTCAAGGCAGTTTATGGTCTTCTCACTTTTACCCTTTTTCGTTCCTTTGGAGAAGCAGGATGGGCACTGCAGACCATTTTCAGCCAGCATGATGTGATCAGAAACTGACAAAAGCAGAAGTATAGTGAGCATGTTAATGGTTTTATCGAATCAAATATCTTTATTGAGGTCCATAGACCCACAAAACGATTTCAAAACAAGATACAGTTAAAAGAACCAAACAACCAGGTGAAAGAGATCAAGGCAGTCATTTTGTTTGGTCTAGAGTATAATGATCCTTGCTTCTTACAACTTCTGAAAGAAACTTTGCCACGGCCAGTGTAATATAAATTGACCTGTCTTCCAGAAGGTATTTAAAATGGGAAGCTTCTGATTTTCCTGGCAAGTTTGCCAGTAAGGGTTTGGTCAGTTGATCCCTTGCTTGCTTGTACTGCCCACAGTGCAGTAGGATATGCTTCATGTAATCAACGTCCTGAGAACATAAACAAAGCCTTTTCTGATAGGGGATGCCTCTCAGTCTACCATTTAGAACTTCGGATGGGTGGAGGAGCCACTCTGAATCAAGCTGGCTAACTGAAACCCTTTTTAAAAGTTGACCTACAGGAATACTTCCTTTATGTTGGTTCCTTCCTCATAATTTCATCTCTGAGAATAATTTCTAAATTACTTGAGGGCAGATAGGGAGTAATGAAAGCGTGAAGCACCTTCTTTTCCCATCCTGATTGCTCAGCTTTTGATTAGTTTGATTAGCTGAGGCTGATGGGAATTCTAATTCATCTACAGCTGAAGTATCACAGCTTCCTCACCTCACTTTTTTCGTGGGTGAGTTGCCCCAGAATAGACTTCTATATGCTAGTAGAACCCTAGTAGAACTATGTTAACATATGCTATATTCTAGTAGAACTATATATTAACATGGATCTACTCCAACAACAAAAGCCAAAAAGTCATGAAAATCTTACTTATATTTGTACTCAGAACAGTGGCCTCACAGAAATTTTCGTTGGAGTTAGAATGTGTTTTTGAATAGCCAGTATATGTCAGTCAAGTCTTGTTACAGATATATCTGCACTTCAGTGCCTGATTGTAGCCCTCATTTGCTACAGACATGTGCACAAACAGCTAATTCAAACGGCTATTACATCCAAGGTCTATGGGAAGTTGCTGGGTCCTTGATGGATAAAGGTATATTCTGAGCCCCTGCCTCTGTCTTTGCTCTTACTTGATGTGGGGTTTTACAGATTTGGAAGGAGCAATGTATTTTTTCTTACCTTCCAGGCCACTAATCAAAGTGCAATTAGAGCCTCAAGGAACTGCTCAGGTGATTGCTCAGCTGGCAAAGCTCAAGGCTTTTGAAAGGTGCCAGGGACACAATGCTGTGCACTGAATGGAATACAATGACTCCAAGATAATTACTGAGAGCTAATTAAATCATTTTATCGAACTTCTCCCCTCCTTGTTCTAATTGTGTCAGATTGTTGGAACAGGGAGTGATACTTTGACTCATCTGATCTGTTCGGTGATGACTGTCCTTGGCCACATTGTGTTGAATGGAAACCAGCTAATTGTTTATTCCATTCTCCATTTTCAAAGGATAAGAAGAACCCTGAAATACTGCAGCATCCTTCTTGCAGCAGCTGATCAGATGTCCATGGGTACAGGACTATCATGACAGGAGGGCAGTAGACCACTCCCACTGTGTCCTCATGCTTCTTTCCCCTGCTGGATGGTTAGCAACAGCTCTGGCTGTGCTCTTTCTTTGCCTATCTTCTTCTTCTCTTTCTATTGCTTTGGACGCAGAGCAAAACCCTCATTTCCTGCTCATACCACCACTCAAGGCATTTTTAGCCACACAGTACAGAAGGCACAGAGGACATTCTGCACTAAGCTGTCTATCTTGGGGTGATCCTCTCTTTGCTTCATTATTTATATTATGTTATGTTAGACCTACTTAGCAATGCAACTCCTTCCTTGATAGCCAAAGGTGCTTCTCAAGTGTCTCCCCCATCCGCCCCAATAAATATATTTGACTGGAAGGATTGTCCTGGAGAAGGTATTCTAATTTATTTTATTTATTTTGCTTGTGTTTAGTAAAGTTAAAGAAGAAAGAATTCTATTTAATGATTTACCCCATAATTTCATAAATGTCTTACCTGAGATAGTTGAAAGGAGGGGTAAAAGCATTCTTAGTGCAATTCAGAAGCTATGTGCTGTATAATATTTTATGCAGTGCAAAGTTCAATCATAGAACTCACTTCCATAGGAGGCAGTGATGGCCACCAGTTTAGATGACTTAAAAAGAGGATTAGACAAACTCTGGCAGGGAAAAATAACCAACAATGTCTATGTTCGACCTCCACTTTCAAAGGAAGTTTGCTTCCTGCTATAATAGCTAAAGATGTTTCACATGTTTGCACCCCATCCGGCAGCTATGAATAAAATTGGCTGGAAGAATTGGAGGTGGAGGAAGGATTTCAGAACACTGTTGGTGGAAGTAGTAAGCATTTATTTCAAAGGGATTACAATGCAATTCTATACCTGTCTACCTAGATGTAAGTGCCACTGATTTCAATGGGTTCTATGCCCAGATAAATGCATATAGTTCTGTATTGTGACTTCTTCAAGCTATTGTTAGGAGTTTTGGTTTCTCTGGCACTTCCCTCTATCTCCCCTGCCTCACACTCTCTAATCCTACAAATACAGCCACTGTTTAAGAATCTTCTCTCACTTACACAATCACACACAAAGTTTTCTGCGGAATGAAATTATATTTGCAATCTATTTTGTTATCTCCTTTATCCTAAACTCAATCCAAGAAGCCAACCTTCAATGAGGTGGTGTGCCATTTCCTCTCCCAACAGTTTCATGTAAAGGTTTTGTTTTTGTTTTTGTTTTGTAAAAACTGTTGTTGTGTTAATTTCCTTACAATGCTTTTGTAAATATGCAAAAAACATTTTTCATTCTTTTAAAAATATTTGTTGTCTTCTTGATTTTTTTAGTTTTACGGTTAATTTAGCAATTTCAGCATATTCCATTAATTTAAGTTGCCAATCTTTATTGGTTGTGACTTGTTCTTCTTTCCATTGTTGGGCTATCAATGTCTGTGTGGCTGTTGTTGTGTACATAAACAGATTTTTGTATTCTTTCGGTATATCCATTCCAGTTATACCTATTAAGAAAGCTTCCAGTTTTTAAACAAATGTAATTTTAAAAAGTTTTTAATTTGTTATAGATCATTTCCCAAAAACTTTTTATAACCTTTATTGCCACCACATATGGTAAAATATACGCCCTGCTTTTTTACACTTCCAACACTTATTTTCTTTTCTTTTGTACTTTTTTGATAGTTAAATACCATCTGTACATCATTTTCATACAACTCTCCTTAAGTGCCATAAATTTTATATCACTTTTCCATAATCTTTCCCAGTCTATCATCTGTATATTATGTCTCACATCTTTTGCCCATCAGTGTTTATGTCTAGAAAAAGAGCTGTTAGAGCTCACCATGAACTTCTTTCTTGTTCTCTTAGAATGGCAATGGCACCCACATGAGAGGGGCCAGAGCTGAGCTCCAGTGAACTCTGGCTGAAAGAAAGTTAAATTCTCCAGAGGAGAAACCTCTTATCTAACACATTTTCTCATTACAATAATGATTTTAGCTGTGCAATGTATATTATTTTGTTTTTATCCAATTTTATGTATTTTATTTTTGAAATCTCTTCAGCTAAAGCAATCAAGAATAATTGCATTTGTATCCGAAAGAAACAGATCTGAGAAGCAGCATTTTATTTTCCATAACCATTTATTTTGCATTATAATGATCATAATGAAAACTTAACTATTTTTTAATGATAACTATAGAGTTCTTTGTATTTAGAATCCACAACCCCCACATTCTGACCCCCTTTTCTCTGCTCTTGTTTCCCTTTACCTCCACCAAAAGCAAGCAAGAAAGAAACAGAGATACTGAGTCCTGGATTTCACCACTAGGCCTCCAATTCCCCTTCATTGCCATGGATTTTGGAATACACAAGGAGGAGGTGTACACTGTCCCATTTACCCTTCCTGTTCAGGCTGGTGTGAGATTCGTGAAGCATTATAACAGCTTTCTTTGTAAACTAAAAGAAGTATTCTCCTAGTTCCAATAAAACCTCTTCCATTATCCTGGATGGCACAAAAATTTGTTGTTGCACAACCTTGGAAAGTGAATCTGCGGTGCTCTATGAAACCTAGGGGGTAAAGGAAAACAAATATTGACTTTAGTCCTTTACCCAGGGAAGAGGAGATGGTGCCTGTGATGGTGAATGAGAATTTTAACACATTAGTTTTAAAAAGTGTATATTTAAGAAATCTGAATATTATCATAATTTCATCAGAACATGAATATACAAAATTTTCAACATTAGGAATTCGGGTAAAAAAATTATTCAGATGTAAATCAAAATTAGCATCATACCCAAAGGAGTCTCAAGACATGAAGTTTATTAATAAACAGGTTCTATTTATAAAATATAATGAAATTAGAGGTTCTGAATACTGTCCTAATTAACTATGTTAACAAAATCAAATTCTTGTAGTCAGCTGATTTGCATTAAAATGCAAGGCATTCTATCCCTGCCATCTCCTGGGCCTGTTAAAAGGCACATGCTATGGCTACACAACAATATTTGAAAACAACACTCCCTCCCTTGTTTGTGAGCCTTGAGTGTGTGATCCTGGCATGAGTCAACAGTGTGATGCATCCACATAAGGAGCTGGGATGGGAATTTCCACAAGGCCTTTCATTTAAATATCAGCAAAGGAAACATCAAATCAGGTCAATTGAAGAAAAGAGAAGATTTTTGGAAAAGAACGCTAGTGATTTTGGATTTGACACAGGAGCAGGAGTTCAGGAGGTTGCTGGATATGCTCCATTGCTAGTCTGTTGTAAGTCTCATTGATTTCAAAGACATAGTAAAATGCTGCCGCACTTGCTATTAAGTATAATCCCACACCAATCCATCCCATCCTCTGACGGAAGTTCATCAATCTCCATGCTCTGAACCTTCCTCCGCCAGGAAACACGGGAACGAACAGCCAGGAGGAGGGACCGCAGGCAGCCCGACCCTCCTCACACCGCCGCCTCTCCTGCCCAGCCGCTCTCACAGCCCACCCCTTCCGCTGCCCTCCCAGGGCCTACCTCCTCCGAGCTCTGCTTCTGGTGCCACGCAACATGGCTGCAGTCACGAGAGGATATAATAATAATAATAATTAATAATTTATTATTTATACCCCGCCCATCTGGCTGAGTTTCCCCAGCCACTCTGGGCGGCTTCCAAAAGAATATTAAAATACTGTGATACATCAAACATTAAAAGCTTCCCTAAACAGGGCTGCCTTCAGATTCCACAGGGCGGGCGCCACTACCGAGAAGGCCCTCTGCCTGGTTCCCTGTAACTTGGCTTCTCACAGTGAGGGAACCGCCAGAAGGCCCTTAGCGCTGGTCCTCAGTGTCCAGGCAGAATGATGGAGGTGGAGATGCTTCAATTCCAGGATTCAGGTTCAATTCAAAATTGTTGTCTCCACCCCCATCGTTCTACCCGGACACTGAGGTCCAGCTCCGAGGGCCTTCTGGCGGTTCCCTTGCTGCAAGAAGTGAGGTTACGGGGAACCAGGCAGAGGGCCTTCTCCGTAGTGGGACCCGCCCTGTGGAATGTACTCCCACCAGATGTCAAAGATTAACCCAAAGGGTGCTCATCAATGGTTCCTCTTCATCCTGGAGAAGAGTGACTAGTGGAGTGCCACAGGGTTCTGTCTTGGGCCCGGTCTTATTCAACATCTTTATCAACGACTTGGATGATGGACTCAAGGGCATCCTGATCAAATTTGCAGATGACACCAAACTGGGAGGGGTGGCTAACACCCCAGAGGACAGGATCACACTTCAAAACGACCTTGACAGATTAGAGAACTGGGCCAAAACAAACAAGATGAATTTTAACAGGGAGAAATGTAAAGTATTGCACTTGGGCAAAAAAAATGAGAGGCACAAATACAAGATGGGTGACACCTGGCTTGAGAGCACTACATGTGAAAAGGATCTAGGAGTCTTGGTTGACCACAAACTTGACATGAGCCAACAGTGTGACGCGGCAGCTAAAAAAGCCAATGCAATTCTGGGCTGCATCAATAGGAGTATAGCATCTAGATCAAGGGAAGTAATAGTGCCACTGTATTCTGCTCTGGTCAGACCTCACCTGGAGTACTGTGTCCAGTTCTGGGCACCACAGTTCAAGAAGGACATTGACAAACTGGAACGTGTCCAGAGGAGGGCAACCAAAATGGTCAAAGGCCTGGAAACGATGCCTTATGAGGAACGGCTAAGGGAGCTGGGCATGTTTAGCCTGGAGAAGAGGAGATTAAGGGGTGATATGATAGCCATGTTCAAATATATAAAAGGATGTCACAGAGAGGAGGGAGAAAGGTTGTTTTCTGCTGCTCCAGAGAAGTGGACATGGAGCAATGGATCCAAACTACAAGAAAGAAGATTCCACCTAAACATTAGGAAGAACTTCCTGACAGTAAGAGCTGTTTGACAGTGGAATTTGCTGCCAAGGAGTGTGGTGGAGTCTCCTTATTTGGAGGTCTTTAAGCAGAGGCTTGACAACCATATGTCAGGAGTGCTCTGATGGTGTTTCCTGCTTGGCAGGGGGTTGGACTCGATGGCCCTTGTGGTCTCTTCCAACTCTATGATTCTATGATTCTAAGAGAAAAACAACTACCAAACTTTTAGAAGACATCTGAAGGGAGCCCTGTTTAGGGAAGCTTTTGATGTTTAATAGGTTATAGTATTTTAGTGTTTTGTTGGAAGCCAGATGGGCAGGGTATAAATAAAATATTATTATTATTGGATAAGAAAATTGGTTTCCAAAAAGAGAAATCCAAATTGGAAATGGAATTATTAAACACAAAAATGAAAAACTTATCCAAGATGTATAATTTATTGCTGGAATGGCATACGAAAGATGAACAAGTGAAATCTGTAATGATTGAATGGGCTAGGGATGTGGGGCACAACATTATGATGGAGGACTGGGATAAATTGTGGAAAAAAGGAATCAAATTTACACCATGTGGTGTATTAAGAGAAAATTTGATGACAATGATGTACAGATGTTACTTTACACCAGTGAAGTTAGCAAAAATGTATCATACTCATGGTAATAAATGCTGGAAATTTAAGGAAAAAGAAGGAACCTTTTACCACATGTGGTGGATGTGCCCCAAGGTAAAAGACCTTTTGTTTTTTACAAAAGGATTTATAATGAACTGTAAAAAGTGTTGAAAAACACATTTATTAAGAAACCAGAAGCCTTTTTACTTGGTCTAGTGGGGGGTGAAATCCCCAAAAAGGATGTTACTTTTTTTCTGTATGCTACAACAGCTGTGAGAATATTACTAGCAAGGAATTGCAAGAAACAAAATTTACCAACTATCGAAGAATGACAAATGAAGATGATGGACTACTGTATATGGAAGTTGCCGAACTGACTGGGAAACTCCAAGACCAGAGAGAAGAGATGGTGGAAGAAGACTGGAAGAAGTTTAAAGAATATTTGAAAAAAAAATGTTAATATTTAAATATTAGAATAGCTTTGGAAGTGGATATAGGCTGTAGGGTTAGAAGTAGAAGATAGTGTATTTTAAAATAGTATTACTTGTAAGGGATAAAATGTGAAGATTTTTATGGTAAAAGTAAGTGTGTGATAAAAAATGGTTTAAAAATATGATATATGTAAACTGCTAAAGATGAGCTAAAATGAAAATAAGATGGGGGGACTTGGGGAAGCTCACCTAACAATGTTTAGAAAAAATAAGGATAAGACAAGAATTCATTTGTATTGTTTGTTTTCTGTTTATGTTGTTCATTTGTGAGCATTTGTGAAATTATTATTTTTTTGAAAAAACAAAAAAAACAAAAACGCTGTTTATAGGGAGGTGTGTGTGTAAGGCTGGATTTTTACGAATAAAGTTAAATTAGGACAGCTAAATCTTTGGAGCAGCTTTTAGGAGGATAAAGAACACCTACAGGCAGAAGAGAGTGGAAATTCTGTTACACAACTATAAATCATTGCACTAATGGTCTGAGATAGCCAGATACTGCTCATGGTCACAGAATTTAAGGAAGTTTAATTACATTTCTTTTACATAATAAATATGCTTTTTGAGAAAGAGGCACACATTTTGTCCTACATTGCATCCCAGTGGTGGAAAGACTGAGATGCAACTGGGGTGGAGCAATGAATGCACTTTCTCTTTTGTCCAGGAGGGTATTTAATATAAACATCCCAATCTGAATCCTGCTTCTAGACAAGCAAGTGGCATTATGAAAGTTAAAGGGCAAAGTCCAGGCAGGCAAAACACTAAGGAAAAGTGCAGAGTGGAGCTAGTAAGAGATATGATCCCTCTCACTTTCCAGCAACGTGCAATGGAAAAAGAGAGGAAGGAAGGGAGAGAAGGAGATCAGGACAGAGTCTGCGTGACCCAGCCAATGGCTAGGCCTTTCCCCCTGACTGAATAGCAATGTTACCTTGAAAAAGAACTCCTTTAAAATCAACACATTGGGTCTCATTCTCAAGGCAGTTGACGGTCTTCTCACTTTTACACATTTCCTCCCCTTTGGAGAAGCAGGATGGGCACTGCAGACCATTTTCAGCCAGCATGTTGCGATCAGGAACTTCCAAGATCAAAAGTAAAGTATGTTAACGTCTTTGTCTGTTTTTGTATCTCTGTGTTATATAAATGGAATCCACCCTAGGAAATTACAGTTTTACTGGGGCAGCTGCAAGTGTTCTTGGATGAAAACATGCTCTAGAAGCAATCTGGGTTCAGGGCTGAGCATGGGACAAAGTCACCATTGGTCTCTGAGATGAATGACCTTTACCCAAAGTAGGGTGGAAGAGTGTGACCTTTATTTTCCTTTTAATCTCTCTGAATGCATCCATGCCATCGATTATGGTGTAGCCTCTCTGAAAATATAGGCTCTTAGTCCCCCATTTTTGTACAGAGATTCTGTCTCTCTTCTGCTCTTCAGAGTTTCTGTGAACCGCCCTGAGACACCCAGGTACAGGGTGGTACATAAATTCATGAAATTCAGGAAATAAATTTCAGAGAATGCTGTAAGGTAGAGTCTTATCTTTGCACCATTATAACTGGTGACTTAGGTAGTGCTTGCCAATTAAAAGAAAGAGAAGAACTAGCTGAAAGCTGATTCAGGAGGGCACTTGGATAAGATAGGTGGGTTGTAAGGTCCATGTTTGACACATCCAATTGAAAGTGAACTTGAAGGGACCATAAGCTATTTATGAGCTGTTCAGGAGCTTAGGTATCCAATTATGTATCTGATCCTTCATGGTGCTGCTTCCAGCGACAGGAAGAAGGAGAAGCGTGGCTGGAAAGGCAACCCATCCCTTCTCAGGCAGAGACAAGGCTGCCTAGTAGGTCCTCTTTTTCACAGTTTTCTCCTCATGCCTGCCTCTCCGTCCTGCCTTATTCTCCATACCTTGAGAGCCCCTGATAGTCCTGAGCTGCTCAACCCAACCTGTAGCCACCTGGGGCTGTCTCACCCCATTTGAACGAGGCACAGGTCCTCTGAGTACTGCTGATTGACTAAGGATCCAAGCCTTGGAGAAACCCAGTGCACAGCCCTAACATGTTAATGATTCTAAAATGATGCAGAAACTTACGGCTGAGAGTTTCATTGTTACACAGGTCAGTGTTGCAGCATTGCATCTTCATCTCAAAGAATTTACCATCCACTGCAGTGAAGCTGTAATCACCTAAGAAACAATCTCTGGATGACAAACAAGTATTCTCAATTTGCACTTCAGGTTTATCTATGAAAAAGAATTTGAAAGAACTATCAGGATCTGGGGGGGGGGGGGATGTGGTCTATTGCTCCTAAAGCACATTCATTATAATGCTTCCAATTTTCTATGTTGCCTGAATGAGGACCTTTTCAAAGTAACAATATGTAAAGTATTATTCAATTTGGCGATCTAAAGGGAGGTGCTGTTTACTTATTTAAATATGTGTGCACTGCTATATCATAATAGGAAAGAGAAATCAAAATGTTTCTCAGTTATAATACATAAAAGATAAAAAAAGAACCATATCAAAAGTTAATAGTTAGATTTCAATAAATCATTGTATGTTCACAAATAATTTGCAAAATACATTAAATTTGGAATTTATGCAGAACTTCATTTTAGGTGAAATTTGTTGCATGAAGAATCAGGTCTTTTTCTATACATCTGACAATACGTCTGCCATACACTGCACTCTCTCTTATAGTCAATCCTAACAGTTTGCAGGTTCGGGACATGCTTCCCTGAACTCCTGTTGTTGAACACAAGACACTTGGCAAGACACTTGCATTGCACCGACCTTACTACCCCCTTACGCCTCTCCCTTCAAGAATGTAGCAGTGATGTTGGAAGAGATGGTCAAGCAAGCACCATCCCACCCAGGATTGCCCCAAGGCATTTTGGCACTGAGATGAACCACAAAATGGCACCCACACCCTCCTGGGTAGAAGGGATGGGTGAATCAGGAACAAGCAAAGGGATCAAATCAACCTTAACCAATGGTTGAAGTAGGAACCAAAGACCATCCAGGTGGAGGGACCCACTCTGAACCAAGCTGGGTAACTGAAACCCTTTTTAAGAGGTAAACGACAGGAATACTTCCTTCATGTTGGTTCCTTCCTCATCATTTGATCACTGAGAATTATTTCAAAATTACTTGAGGCCCCGCTCAAGGAGCCATAAAAGTGTGAAGCACCTTCATCTCCCATTCTGGTTGCTCAGCTTTTGAATAGATTTTATACATCTGGGAAAGGATTCTCAATTTTAATGTCATTTACGGCAAAAGGGATATTCAGCTTATATTCCAGGTTTCTTGTCCTAGTTTGATAACCAAAACTAAACTGGAGTTCATTGGTTTGGCTAAATAGGGATTTCTGGTTGATGCAAATCAAGTTCTCCAAGCTTGGCGATCAGCACCAAATTCAGCCACTGCTTGTGATCAGGTGATGTTAGATTCCCCATTTTCATATGCAAGCCATGCATTCCTTACTTCAGATGTTGTTGGACTGCATCTCCCATCATCCCTGACTGGTGGGTGGCTAGCTGAGGCTGATGGGAGTTCTAATTCATCTACAGCTGAAGTGTCACAGCTTCCTCACCTCATTTTTTTCATAGGTGAGTTGTTCCAGCATAGACTTCTATATGCTAGTAGAACCCTTAAAGTTCACCTATATCTTAACCTGGGTCAAATCCAACAGTAAAAGACAAAAAGACCGGCAAATCTTACCTATATTTGTACGCAGAACACTGGCAGAACAGGTATACATAACATTATTATTACAAGGTCTCACTGCATTGCCTTTAGATGTCATTCCAGTCCCGTTAAACTTAGATTTGCACTCCAGACGTCCCGCTGAGGACAGGAGGAAAAGATTCATGAATTATCATCATCATCATCATCATTGTTTTGTTTTGCTGTTTGCTTAATGAGGTACAGAGGAGGAGGTGTTCGTGAATTAAACTTTTAAATTAAAAAGTGTTCAATTTAATAAGCATTTTAATAGAAGAGAATGAAATGAAATGAGTAAAGCACTCATTAATTAAAACTCTTGTAGCCATTGTTCAGAACACTGGTTTACTTATTTCCAAGAAGTGGGGAGGTATACCCTCCTTTTCTCACAGCCAACTTTTCCTCCCATCCAGACTCTCACTTAAATACATTTTATTCCCACTGTTTTGTCACAAGCGTAGATCTCAGCACAATTAAACTATGACATTTTCTACAAGAGGCACTGAATGCCCCCAATTTCAATGACTTTTAAAGAGGATTCGATAAATTGATGGAGAATAAGACTACTAAGGCTACTAAGCATGACGGCTATGTATTACCTCCAATATCAAAAGTAGCATATTTCAAATAACAGTTGCTGGAACCCACAGTAAGCCAGAGTGTTGCTGTGGTATGGTCCTGATTGTGTGCTTCCCTTAGTAACTGGGTTGGCCAGTGTTATGACAGGATCGTGGACTAGGGATGAACCTATCTATCAATTTCACTTGCTGTCAATTTCTTATTTTTTCTAATTCATTTATTTATCTGCAGCCACTTCCTCTAAGAAGCTCAAGGTAGTGTACATGGTTTTCCCCTCCCCATTTTATCCTCAGAAGATTCCTGTGAGGTAGGTTAAGCTGAGGGATCCCCAGTGAGCTTCGTGGCTGAGTGAAGATTCGAAGCCTAGCCTCCTGCATCCTTGTCTGACACTCAAATCACATTCAGCTCCCCACATTTCCACAATCAACAAGTAGTAATAGTGAATCTGGATCCTCACTAGTGGGTTGATGTGATCTGTTCCAAGGAGTAGACTTGAAGGTTTCTTTCTTTGTAAAATTTATTTAATTTCTTCCTGCAATGGCCATACTTTGTTTTCTTCCCCTTCCTTTCCTAAGCAACTTTTACTCTCCGTTCCAATAGAATTATTATTCTATCCTATTTTTAAGCCATATTTTCTCCACCTCTCCCACTAAAGAAAAGCTTATTCACCTTCTTAGTACTTTCCCTGCACTTTGAAATCATGCCCAACATTTTCATCTGGCAATCTCTTGCCTTTGCAAATCCCCCCCTCGGTTTCCCTACCCTCACCCACCCACACCCACACCCACTCCACACACCCTAACCCAGAGAGAGAGAGAGAGAGAGAGAGAGAGAGAGAGAGAGAGAGAGAGATCTCCACATTTTGTGTGTATTGCTGAAATGCAGATTCCATGTTAGAGTGGGATATTTCATTATTTTGCTACATGACATAGTTTATCTCTTGACTTGACTCTCCCCTGCTTTCTCTTGGTAACACAGCAGTCCTTTCTCTTTATGGTGTTGATTTACACTCCTAATTCCCCTTTCCTCTCAAGAAGCAAGTTCTCTTCAGTGTCCTCTAAAGATCATCAGATGTTCCCCATCTTACCTGCAGAAAGTGGGGCCAAGAGGAGGCATGCGCTCAGGAGTGCCTTCAGCATTCTAGAAAGATTAGGAGACTCAGAGCAGGGATGGATCAACAAGGGAATTGATGCAGGTAGAGGCTTCCCTGGAGGAATTTAAAGGCAATGGGCTCATATTGCAGGGAACACTTGGGAACAAATAGTTCAGGAAGTTCTGGGAATGGGAGGTTTTTTCCCCACTACAAAGATAAAGAGGGAGATACTGAAATGCAAAGCTCATTAGTTATGATCTCATTAGTTGCTGATAGACGCTTCTGATTACTTTTTTTGATATCATTTACAATTTAAATGGTGGAGGTACTCAAGAAAGCAACTGAGAGTCAAATAGGCAAAGAGTGACTGGGGTGACCCAGTTAGATGAGTGTCACACCCCAAAGGAAATTAAACTAGACTTACGCATTTAGGGGTCATTTACCTTTACCTTTACCTGATACACAAAGCTCGCCTAACAAGAAGTGAGTCCTTTTCTCCCCATCCTTTCTCAGGAAGCCACATTTGGTGGCTGGCAGTCGTGGGGGGGGGGGGAACGCTGCTTCCATACAAGAGTTAGAAAAAATCCTCACCTGCCCACATTTTCTGAATTTGTCCAAATTTGGTTTGCAGTTCCTCCAGAAGATTAACTTACCTGTCCTCCTTGCAGGGCAGGCTTCCCAAAAAGCATTGGAGTCTAACAGATGATTTGCATACTGTGCACATGTGGTCTTTTCTACCTATGTGGTTCAGAGTTTTTCATCTGATACAGTATGTTTTTGTCTCCTCTCTTTATGCCCAGTCTCCTAAAGCAAGGGGTGTAGAAGTACATCCACCTCTGGACTCTATAAAATCCACTTGTACCATATACAATTATTTCTCTGTCCTACAATCTGCTCCTCTGGGACATTATTGTTTTATGCAGTCAGGCAACTACAGCTCTTCATTTTTTTCTTTTAATTTTTTAGTAATCTGGATTCTAAAATTATTATTATTTTAACAGCATGCCACTCAGTTTTATAAACCTGTATCTATATAGCAATTATAAAGCAGAAACTCCTTAAAGTATCCTAAAAGGTTGTAGATAGTGAGAATACAGACCATTGTCTCTTAGCAAAAGAGGCAGCTGCCATATGCATTGGTGCAGGGCAGCAGGGAAGGTGTCGATTCCCCCTGGTAGGGATACTGCAGGACAATGGACAGCTCCAAGCGAGCAACGTGTTGTAAGGAGGCTGAAAAGTCCATTGAGGCCATATAACTATGTCCATCATTAAGGCAGAACAAATACTGTAATTTGTTTCTTTGGTTGTTCTGCTGCAAACACTAAGTGCTTGTGATAATATTTTTAAATATCTTCCCGCAATGGCTGTGACCACCAACCATATTCTTCAGTGCCTGATTGTAGCCCTCATTTGCTACAGCCATGTGCACAAGCTGCTAATACTATCACATCCAAAGTCTATGAGAAGTTGCTGGGTCCTTGATGAATAAAAGTATATTCTGAGCCTGTTCCTCGGTCTTTGCTCTTACTTGATGTGGGAGTCTTACTGAGTTGGAAGAAGCAAAATACTGATCAAAGTGCAATAAAAGCCTCAAGGTACAGCTCAGGTGACTGCTCAACTGGCATAGCTCAGGACTCTTTAAAGGTGGCAGGGACACACTGCTATGCACTGAATGACTCCAAGATAATTACTGAGAACTAATTAAATCATATTATGGAACTTTGCCCCTCCTTGTTCTAATTGTCAGATCATTGGGGGGGGTGTGTGGAATACTTTGACTCAGCTCATCTGTTTGCTGAGGACTGTCCTTAGCCACATTGTCTTGAATAGAACCCAGCTAGTTGTTTATACCTGCTTCAAATCCCATTCTTCATTTCCAAAAGATAAGAAGAGCCCTGAAGTACAGAAGAATCCTTCTTGGAGTGGCTGTTCAGATATCCATGGGTACAGGACTATCATAACAGGAGGGTGGTAGGCCACTCCCACTGTGCGGGTGGCAGTAGCGGCCCCGTGAACCTGGGCCCTTATGCCTCTTTTGCTGTCTGGCAGGCTAACAGCAGCTCTGGCTGTGCTCATTTTGCTCTTCAAGATATGGCAACTCTAATAGGCTGCAGTGATGGTCACCAACTCAGATGACTTAAAAAGAGGATTAGATAAATTCAGAGAGGGCATGTTTTCCCACAATGCCTATGTTCTACTTCCACTGTCAAAAGAAGTTTTGCCTTTGAATAATTGGTGCTGGGGATTTTTGATGAACAGAATATTGTCACAGTCTTGTCCAGCTTGTAGGCTTTCAACAGGGATCGGTTGGGATGCTGGACTAGATGGGTGGTTGTCCTGATCCAGCATGTTCACCTTGTATTTAAATGGGTGAGGGACAGCTTTTTGCCTATTTCCTTCTTCTCTTTCCACTGCTCTTGGACACAGAGCAATATCCTCATTTCCCGCTATACCAGCCTCACACTGATGGGTAATTATGGTTCAGCATAAATCTCCTCCTTGTGAATTCAAGAATTCACAGCAATGGGGCAGTTGGGGAGTTGGAAGCCTAGTGGTGAGAGTCAGCCCTCAGGATCCGTGTCTCTTCCTTTTTTGCTGTTGATGGAGGGAGATGAGATGCAGGACACAGAGAAAAGTGTGCTGTATTATAGTGTGTCATTATACTTATTATGATAAATACAAAGGATTGTGTGAAATAAAAAGTTGGTTCTAAAATGTGCATCTTTCAAATCATTAGTCTGGAATGGGGAAGTATGGTATATGCTGATATAAAGCATCAGAGTTTTGTTTTTAATGTAAAACAGAAGGCAAACAGAGGTTTGATAGTTTTTGAATGCATGGTTATGTCATCTATCCCAAATACAAGAGGACACATCTCTCAACTAAGTGAAATGAGAAAAAAGTTAGAACAGGTGGTGGAAGAGACTGGCTGGGCCTAACAATCTTTGTATGTTCAGGTACCTTAACCTTTTTAAAACACAGCATACAAAAAGTCATATTTAAAAGGCAATTGACTTTTATGCCAATCCTATGGCCTCCAACTCTGACCATTCTGAGTTGTAAATGTTCTAATATTCTCCTTACAGTTGAAGAGTACATTCAGCCTGGAGGCAAAGTTATTTTCAAGCTGATTTGAATGTATACCCCTCAACAGTCCCAATTTGGCCAGAATGGACACTTAATTCATTAAGCTGTCATGGGCTGTGCCTTGATTCCAGGGCCATCAATCACCTCAGGACACTCAGCCATTAGCGTGTTACTGCCGCCCATAACCTGTTAAAGTTTGTGGGTCATAAATCCTTTGACCCACGGAGTCTGTGTACATGGTTCTCCCCTCCCAATTTTATCCCCAGAAGATTCCTGTGAGGTAGGTTATTTATTTTTTTATTAAAAAATTTAAGTTTTCCACAATTATGCCACATAACAGAACAAATAGCACAAAAAGAAAGAAAGAAAGAAAAAAGAAATAGAAAATGCATCAAAAAAAGAAAATAATACAATAGACATCTTATCCACCACCATAAAAGAAATAAACAATAAGAGCAAACTTAATCCTTTAAAGATCCATACTTATTTACATATTGGTTGACTTCCTCCATTCCCTCCCTTCTGAATTTCCATGTATCTGTATGTAACAGCTTCCCAATATCATTCTTAAACCAAAATATTTCCAATTTTTAATCTAACTTATTAATTTTTCTTACTTTCCTAATCCCATTTATTTAAGAAATCCTAATTTAATCCTAGGCCGATTTGGTACTTTCAAGTGATTTCTAATTTTTTATGTTACAATATTTATTCAAATAGTCTTTAAATTTCTTCCAATTTTCTTGGTATTCCTCTTCTTCTTGGTCGTGGATTCTTCCAGTAAGGTCAGCTAGCTCCAAGAAATCCATCATCTTCATCTGCCAATCTTCCACAGTTGGTGATTCTTGTATTTTCCAGTTCTTAGCTAGTAAAATTCGAGCAGCCCTCGTGGCATATAAAAATAATTTAACACCTTTCTTGGGCAATTCCAGACCTGTTATCCCAAGAAGAAAGGCCTCTGGTTTCTTAATAAATGTATATCTCAACGTTTTTTTCCCAATTCATTATAAATCTTCTCCCAGAAGTCTTTCACCTTGGGGTAGGTCCACCACATATAGAAAAAGATGCCTTCTTTTTCTTTACAGTTCCAGCAGAGATTATCACTGTTATGATAAATCTTTGCTAGTTTTACTAGGGTTAAGTACCACCTATACATGATTTTAATAATATTTTCTTTTAACATCATACATGCAGTAAACTTAACCCCTTTCTTCCATAACCTCTCCCAATCCTCCAACATTATATTATGTCCTACATCTCTTGCCCAGTCAATCATTACTGATTTAACTTGTTCATCCTTTGTACGCCACTCCAACAACAGATTATACATTTGGTTTTCCCCCCTTGCAGATAAATTTAGACAGTGCCTTCTGCCATTCTTTAAAACAATTAACATTATCAATGATTGGTAAAGCTTGGAATAAAAACAGCATCTTTGGCAATACATTCATCTTAACCACCGAAATTCAGCCCATCAATGAAAGTTTTAAATTTGACCATATCTCAAGATCTCTCTTAATTTCATTCCATAATTTTTCATAATTATCTTTATATAAAATCAAAATTTTCACTGATAAATTCACACACAGATACTTAACTTTTTTCACAAAAGCAAGGCCTATCTTTTCTTTTCTTCTTTTTTTATATTAAATTTTTATTGATTTTCAACCAGAATTCAATTATGTACATTTGTTGTACAAACAGATCTCATATACAACCTTTAGCTCTGCCGAGCTTCAGACTTCCTCCCCCCCTTCAGTAAGTATCTCATAGTTTCATTACATCTCGTATTTTATTCGTTTATCTAATTAACCATATGCTGTTGAAGTTAATCAAACCCTGCCAGTGTCTTTAAAGATTTACAATTATCTCTTATATACACCAAATATTTACTCCAATTTTCAGAAAACTTCTGATCTTTCTGATCTCGTATTCTCCCTGATAATCTAGCCAGTTCCGCATAATTTATCAATTTAACCTGCCAGTCCGAAATAGTTGGTATTACATTTGTCTTCCAATTCTGGGCCAACATAATCCTTGCTGCCGTCATGGCATACAAAAATAAATTCTTATCCTTCTTTTTAACCTCCTTTCCCACTAATCCCAAAAGAAAGGCTTCAGGGTTTTTTTTAAAGGTATACTTAAAGATTTTTTTAAGCTCATTGTAAATTAAATCCCAAAAGCCCTTCACCTTTCCACATTTCCACCACATGTGGTAGAGATCTCCATCTACCTTTCCACATTTCCAACATTTCTTATTTTTCATTCTGTACATCTTTGCCAGTTTTACCGGCGTAAGATGCCACTTAAAAATCATTTTCCAAAATTCTCTTGTAGTGCCGTGCATGCCGTAAATTTTAAATACTCACTCCATAATTCCTGCCACGCTTCCAATTCAATATTGTAACCAAAATCTATGGCCCATTTGATCATGGCTTCCTTTACCTCCTCATCCTTAGTGTACTAATTCAGTAATAGGTCATATGTTTTTGACAGCAATTTGTCTTTCCCATCTATAATATCTATATGGAATTTTGATTTATTGTCCTCAAATCCCAACCTCTTTTTGTCTTCCTTCAGTATCTCATTAACTTGATGATATTGCAGCCACCCAGTCAGTAAATTCTCCAGTTTTCCATACTTCTTTAATTTTAGACCCTGGTCCATTTTTCTAAGAAACTCTTCATATGTGGCTCCTTCCTTCCATATTGGGTTTTTTTTATGATTAATACTTCTGTTGGAGATATCCACCAAGAGGTTTTCCTTTCTAGCAAACTCTTATTTCTCTCCCATACTTCATATAAAGGTCCCCTGATTATATGATTCAAAAAACCCCTGTGGACTCTCACTTTATCATACCACAGGTACGAGTGCCACCCGTACCTGTTGTCATATCCTTCTAAATCCAGGAGATCTGTGTTTTCCAATTTTATCCAGTCCCTTATCCATGTTAAGCATGATGCTTCATAGTATATCTTCATGTCTGGGAGAGCGAAGCCCCCTCTTCCTTTTTTATCAACCAGAATCTTCATTTTTATTCTTGGCCTCTTGCCCTGCCAGACAAATCTTGCTAGTGTCTTCTGCCAATCCTTAAATTGTTTTAATCCTCTTATCACTGGGATTGATTGGAACAAGAATAACATTCTGGGTAGGACATTCATTTTAATTACTGATGAAGAATATCAGTAAGAAAGGCCTATCTTTTCTAAGAGAATTTTTATTTCCTCATTATCTAATTCCCCCCCCCCCAAAAAAAAAACCTTTGGTTTTGCTTTTATTTAGTTTGAATCCTGCTACCTGCCCGAACTCCTGTATCAATTCCAGTGCTTTTATTGCACTGGTTTCTGGGTCCTGTAAAGTTAACACCAAGTCATCAGCAAAGGCTTTTAATTTATATTGCTTGGATCCTACCGTTAGTTTCTGTTTGCTACTGAGCAGCTGCTTGGAGTCACAGGACTCTGTTTACATTCCAGAGACAGTCCAGGCTATTGGAAGTCTCACGGGAGACAGGATGTGACGTTAGTGGTTTCCTGTTTCCTTTGTTCCTTTGTTCTGTTGCTGTCTGCTCTCATAGAGAGAGGATTTTTTTGCTGTCTGTGTAGCTTAGAAATAAAGCATAGCATATAGCCATAAATCTCATCACTTCCCTGTGCTGGATTCTCTGCTGAATGGAAAGTGCCTGAAAGCCTCATCAAAGGCTCAGGTCATTAATTATTTGTCGGGAGGGCGATTCCGAAGGACTCGGAGGAAGATGAGCTTTATCAGCTTGGCTGAGTGGAGATCCCGACACCTACTACAATGCCTTATATCTCCTCCTATTTCCTTAACATATTTAGCAGAACCTCCAGAACTGAAATAAATAGCAGAGGGGAAAGTGGGCACCCTTGCCTGGTTCCTTTCTCAATTCTGATTTCTTCTGATACCACATTATTAACTATAATTTTTGCTTTTTGTTCAAAATAGATTGCATTTTTTTTGATAAATTTTATTAGTTTTCATCCAGTTATACATTTTATCCCGAACACAACAAATTATGACTGTTTTGGACTTCCTTCAGCGTCTCTGACAATCATTCATATTTATAACTTTAGTACACATTTCCTTCTTTCGTATTGCCATTGTTCCTCCCTACTCCCATTATTTCTAATAAACAATACTTTTTTTTTTTACAGTGCCTCTTGAAATCCCACTAGCGTTGTATTTACGCCACATATGTTTTTCAGATAATCCACAAATTTTCCCCAGTCCTCGATGAACTTTTGGTCTTTAGTATATCTAATTTTCCCAGTTAATTTATCCAGTTCCGCATAGTCTATCAATTTTGATCTCCATTCTTCTATCGTCGGTATTTCCTCTTGTTTCCACTTCTGAGCCAATAAGATTCTGGCTGCCGTTACAGCATATTGGAAAAGTTTACAGTCCTTTCTTCTTACGTCCTTTCCTACAATACCTAAAAGAAAAGCTTCGGGTTTTTTCACAAAGGTATATCTTAACATTTTTTTCATTTCATTATATGTCATTTCCCAGAAGCTTTTCACTTTCTTACATTCCCACCACTGATGAAAGAACGTCCCTTCTTTATCTTTGCATTTCCAACATTTGTTATCAACCTTGTACATCTTTGCTAGTTTTACAGGTGTAATGTACCATCTATAAAACATTTTCATCATTCTCTTTCAATAACGTACATGCCGTAAATTTTATATTCTCTTTCCACAATTTTTCCCATTCCTCAAATTGAATATTGTACCCAAAATCTTTTGCCTACTGTATCATTACCGATTTAACCTCTTCATCTTTCGTGTACCATTCCAACAATATCTTATACATTTTTGACAGAGTTTTGTACTCATTATTTATTATGTCTTTTTGGAAAATTGATTCTTTTTCCACATAACCTTTTTCCTTCAAATCTTTTTTAAACATTTCATTTACTTAGAAATAATGCAGCCAATCATATATATATACTCTTTAATTTGTTCATATGGCTTCAATTTCCATTTCCCTCCTTCATTGGTTACCAGTTCTCCATATGTACCCCATTTTTCTCTCATATTAGTCTTCTTGACACTCATTACCTCTAGCAGGGACAACCAATGTGGGACTTTTGGTTCCAATATATTTTTATATCTATCCCAAACCTCTATTAAAGAACCCCTGAAGATGCGGTTTCCAAATCCTTTGTGAACCCTCTTTTTATCACACCATAAGTACGCATGCCACCCAAATCTGTTATCAAAGCCTTCAAGGTCTAATAATTCCTTGTTTTCTAACTTTATCCATTCTTTTAACCAACATAGACATGCTGCCTCATAATACAGTCTCATATCTGGCAGGGCGAAGCCACCTCTTTCTTTTACATCCGTCAATAACTTAAATTTTATTCTAGGCTTTTTCCCCTGCCAGATATACCTTGAGATCACTTTTTACCATTCTTTAAAGATTCCTATACCCTTTATTATGGGTATGGTCTGAAATAGAAATAACATCTTTGGTAGCACCATCATCTTTACCGTAGATATTCTTCCCCAAAATGATAGTTTCATTCTGGCCCACACCTCCAGATCCTTCTTTATTCCCTTCCAAACCGGGATATAATTATTTTGATACAAGTCGATATTCTTAGGTGATAACCAAATTCCCAAATATTTAACCCTTTTCACCACCTCTATCTCCGTTCGTTGCTGCATTAATTCGATCATATTTTGTTCCATATTTTGCAATCATTTTAGTTTTTCTCTTGTTCAGTCTGAATCCTGCTACCCTTCCAAATTGTTCCATCTCATCCAATACCTCCTTTACACTTTCTATTGGTTCTTCCACAGTCAATACCAAATCATCAGTGAAGGCTTTAACTTTATACTCATTTAGACCTACTGTTACCCCTTTTATTAGCTTATTTTGTCTAATTGCATTTAAGAAGACTTCCAGAACCGTTATAAATAACAATGGTGAAAGTGGGCAACCTTGTCTTGTTCCTTTAGATATTTTGATATCTTCAGTAATAACATTGTTCACTATCAATTTTGCTCTCTGTTCTGTATAGATTGCCTTTATGCCATTGAAAAACTCTTGTCCCACCTCCATATGTTCTAAGTTTTTCAGCATAAATTCCCAAATTACGTTGTCAAAGGCCTTTTCCGCATCCACAAACATTAAGGTTGCTTGTTTATTGCCCATATCAGACAGATATTCTATAACATTAATTATATTTCTTATGTTATCTCTCATTTGTCTGCCTGGTAGGAAACCTGCTTGATCTTTATGTATAAGTTTTGTTAATATCTTTTTTCAGTCTCTTCGCTAGAATTCCTGCAAAAATCTTATAGTCTGTGTTCAGTAGTGAAATAGGCCTATAATTCTTAACTTGGGTTAGATCCGAATCTTGTTTTGGGATTAGTGTAATATATGCTTCTTTCCACGTTTCTGGAATGTCTCTTTCTTTTAAGATGTTGTTCATAACTTCAATCAACGGGGTCATCAGCACATCTTTCATTTCTTTGTAATAACTAGATGTAAACCCGTCAGGACCCGGAGCTTTCCCTCTCTTCAACTCCTTTATCACCTCTTTTACTTCTTCTTTTTCTATTGGGGCATTCAGCTGGTCTTTTTGATCTGTCGGGATCTTCCGCACCATTTTCTCTCTTAGATATCTTTCTGTTTTCTTCTTATTGTTCCTTTCCTTATTTCTGTATAGTTGCTTATAAAAATCCAAGAATCCTTTCCTGATTTCTTTCGGATCAACTGTCTCTTCTCCATTTATCTTAATTTTGTTAATTGTACTCTGCTCCTTTCTCTTTTTAAATTGCCACGCAAGCCAATTTCCTGATTTATTTGCAAACTCAAAGTTTTTCTGTCTTAACCTTTTGATGTTCCACTCAACTTCTTTGTTTATTATCATTGCAAATTGAGTTTGAAGAGTCTTTATTTCCTGCTTTATTTTCAAGTTATTAGGTTTTTTGATCAATTTTTGCTCATTGTCCATAATCTGTCTTAAAATCTCTTTTATCCTTTTTTCCTTATTATTTTTCTTCATTGAGTTCTGCTGAATAAAAAATCCTCTCATTACTGCTTTGCTTGCGTCCCAAACAATGCTTATTTCCGTCCCTTTGTTGATGTTGTCCGTAAAGTATTCAGATAGTTTCTTTTGTGATTTCTCAACCATCTTCTGATCGTCCCACAAATTATCATTCATTCTCCACCTAAAAGTTCTCAAACTCCCCATACTGCCCTAAAAACTTTGGACTAATATTTGGAAATTGTATTGTATTCTGGTGTTATTTCTGTATCTTGCTAACATTTTAATTTTAATGTTCTAGGAATTGTTTTGTTTAGATAATATATGTTATTGTGATACTTAAGAAAATGTCACATTTGCTGAAAAAAGGGGCAGAGGGGGGGGGGCACCAACAGATAGGAGAGCTTCAAAGCAGGAAACAGAGTTTAGAACAGAAATATTGAAAATGTTTGCAGAAATAAAACAAAGCGAGAAAAATCTGGAGACAAAATTGGAACAGGTAGATAATAAAATTGGGAAAATGGACAAAAAAATTGATGAGACAGTTAATGAACTGAAAGGACAGATCAAGAGGTATCAAAAAGAGTAGATGAGGGGCTAAAGAGGACAAAGCAGGAAATGAAGGAGATGAAGCGAGAGGAGGAGGAGATGAAGAGTGAGATGGTGGATTTAAACAAAGCGCAGGAAGAAATAAAAGATTCTATTGCTATGAATGAACTGAGACAGAGGGAAGTAAATCTGAGACTGAGACAAGTTCCAGAAATACAAAATGAAAACATAAGAGAGAGACTAATAAAGGAAATCGCGCAGTGGTTGGAGCTATCAGAGGAAGAAGTTGCAAAAACAGTACAAAATGCATTTAGAATGAAAATAAGGACAAGTAAAACAAAGAAATTTCCGGGTGATTGTTTGATCACATTTAAAGACAGAGAGATGAAAAATCTGATTCTACAAACAAATAGAGAGAAAAGGTTATACATAGACGGGAACTACATTATCATCTTTAAAGACATACCAATAAGATTGTTGAAACGAAGAGAAGCCTACAAACCACTGGTGCAAATCCTTAAGAAAAATAAGATTGACTTTAGATGGGAATTTCCGGAAGGAGTCTCGTTCTTTTATAAAGGCGTGAAAAGAAGACTGACAAGCCCCGAGGAAATAGGTAAATTTACGAGGAGATACAAAGAATTACAGGCGGGAGAGGAAGAGGTCAAGGGAACAGAGGGAGGAGCAAGATCAAAGGAGGAGTCTGAATCAGGAGAAGAAGAGGAACAGAACGGGAAAAAATCAGAAGAAGAAGAAGAGGAAGAGGAAGAAGAAGAGGTAGATAGATTATAAGGTAATAAATTGAATTTATTTAATTGGAAGAAGAATGGCATTAAAATTATGGAATTGGAACATTAATGGGATGAACGATAAGAAGAAACGAAATAAAATTGAACAATTTCTAAAAAACAAAAATTTGGACATTATATGCTTACAAGAAACCCATGTGGCAAAAAGACAGGAAAATTCTGATCAACAAAAGATTAGGGAATGAATTCATATCTTCGGATAAAGAGGAAAAAAAGGGGTGTTGTCTTGTATATCAAAAATAAAATTGAATCTCACCAATTATTCAAAGATGAAGAAGGGAGAATCATAGCTGTTCAAATCAACTGGCAAGGCGAAAAATTGATAATTGTCGGGATCTACGCACCAAATGGAAATAAGACTGATTTCTACAGATCATTGGAGGAAAAATTATTCGAACACATGGATCAAAAAATTATAATAACGGGAGACATGAATGGTGTGGTATCACTGGAAATGGACAGATTAAGAGAAGTAAAGAACAAAGAAGGGAAATTGCCTAAGACATTTTTTACGATGACGAAGAATTGTAACCTGATTGATATCTGGAGACTTAGACACCCATTGGAGAAGCAATTCACACATTATTCAGAACCGAATCAGTCAATGTCAAGAAGAGATCAAATATGGGTATCGAATGAACTGACCCCAAGAATCCAACAAATTGAAATACAGGCCAAAGTGATTTCAGATCACAATCCAATAGAATTGGAGTTAAAGGGTTTTGGACAAAATAGATCGCATTAATACCGTTTAAAAATTCCTGTCCAACCTCTATTCTTTCCAGATTTCCCCCCCATAAATAACCAGGAAACATTGTCAAAGGCCTTTTCAGCATCTATAAACATTAACATTGCTTTACAATTTCTTTTCACTTCCAACCTTTCTAATACATCAATTATATTCCTAATATTATCTTTCATATGTCTCCCTGGCAAGAAACCTGCCTGGTCCTTATGAATATAACCTGTTAGAACCTTTTTCAATCTGTTGGCCAATATATTTGCAAAAGTTTTATTGTCCACATTAAGTAATGAGATCGGTCTGTTATTTTTTACATCGGCTCTATCTTGATCTGGTTTTGGAATCAGGGTTATAAAAGCATCTTTCCAGGTTTCAGGTGCTTTGTCCCCTCTTAAAATTTTATTGCACACATCTGCTAATGGCTGAATTAACCAATCTTTCAAAATTTTATAATATTTTGCAGAAAGACCATCTGGTCCTGGGGCTTTACCAGCTGTATCTCATTTATTGCTATCTCAACTGTCAGGGAACTGACATCGGAGCCAGAGGCGGAGGCAAGGCTCCCAAGCGATGCTGGAGAAGGGCCCAGCAGGGAAAGAGGCAGCTCATCAGCTGGGGAAGGAAATCAGCATAACACCAGGGATAAAGGGGGGCAGATGGGGGAATCGGCGAGGGGGCTCCAGGACTCCTCGCCGGAGACCAGCGGGGAGAGCACGGGTCCTCCGCTACCCACGCCCTCCCTGCGCAGAAGACTTCCGCGCAGAGAGAGTAGGAGGAGACTTGGCGTCAAACAGCTTTTATGCTGGAAAAGGTTTAAGAAACGCCCACTGACGGATTCTGCTAGCGACTGAAACAGCCACGAAGTGAAGGGCTGTCCAGACAGAAAAGGCTTAACCAGGCACACTAGCCAGGTGTCGCGGCAACTTACGCACGAGCAACCCCTATAATCATTACATCAACCTCCTGGCTTGTAATCATAGCATTAAGTAGGAACCTTTTATCCTTGGGAATTTTTTTGCATTTCATTTGCTTTAAGAAATTGCTCAATTTTATATTTATCTTCCTTACTTTTTTATACAGCTGTTTAAAATATTTCTGAAAACATTTTCTTATATCTGCAGGGTTTTTCACAGATTTTCCATCAGATACAATATTTGTAATAGTACGTTGTTTCTGCCTCTTTTTTAATTGCCAAACTGTGTGTCTGTGTGGACATACACACACATATCTATAAACACACACACACACACACACACACAGAGAGAGAGAGAGAGAGAGAGAGAGAGAGAGAGAGAGAGAGATCCACTATTTTGTGTGTATTGTTGAAATGCAGCTTCCATGTTAGAGTGGGATATTTAATTCTATATCTGTATGGCATCATTTATATGTATGACATCACAAGAAAAACTCTTGACTTAATTCTCCCCTACTTTCTCTTGGTAACCCATCAGTCCTTGCTTTCTATGGTGTTGATCTGTACCTCTAACTTCCCTCCCCTCCCAAGCAGCAAATTCTCCTCACTGTCCACTAAAGATCATTAAATGTTTCCCAACTTACCTGGAGAAATCAGGGCCAAGAGGAGACATGCGCTCAGGAGTGCCTCCATCATTCTAGAAAGATTAGGAGACTCAGAGCAGAGGTGGATCAACAAGGGAATTGATGCAGGCAGAGGCTTACCTGGAGGAATTTATAGGCCATCAACTCATGTCGCAGGCAACACGTGGGAACAAATGGTTCAGTGAGGTCCGGGAATGGGTGTTGTTTGTTCACCACAAAGATAAGGAAGGACATACTGAAATTCAAAGCTCACTGTTGGAATTGTCTATGATCTCATTAGTTGTTGATAGACATTTCTCAGATTTGTTTTTCAATATAGATCATTTACAATTTAAAACAAAAAAAATTTTTTTCCTTCCAGTAGCACCTTAAAGACCAACTAAGTTAGTTCTTGGTATGAGCTTTCGTGTGCATGCACACTTCTTCAGATACACTGAAACAGAAGTTGCCAGATCCTTCTATATAGTGAGAAGGTGGGGAGGGGTATTACTCAGAAGGGTGGTGGGAATGGGTGGTAGGCAGATAGCTGTGATGAGCCTGTTGACGACTCTTAACGACTGCAATAGGTCTTACAGGAAAAAGCAAGGGGTGAGAAGGTGAAAAATGGCTTTGTCATGTATAATGAGATAAGAATCCAATGTCTTTGTTCAGACCAGGTCTCTCCATGGTTTTAAGTTTGGTAATGATTTGCAATTCAGCAGCTCATTCATTACCAAACTTAAAACCATGGAGAGACCTGGTCTGGAAGGAAAAAATTTTTTTTTTGTTTTGACTATGGCAGACCAACACGGCTACCTATCTGTAACATTTAGAATTTAAATAGTGAAGACACTCAAGAAAGCAATTGAGAGCCAAATAGGCAAGGGCAAAAGCCCAGAAGCCAGCTACAAAATGAGATCCTAATAGTAATAATATTTTTATTATTTTTACCCCACCCATCTGACTGGGTCACCCTAGCCACTCTGAGCACCTTCAAGCATATACAGAAACATAATAAAACATCAAACATTAGAAACCTCCCTATACAGGGCTGCCTTCAGACGTTTTCTAAAGGTCTGATAGTTACTTATCTTCATGACATCTGAGGGGAGGTTGAAATATACTCAGAGTCGCAAAGTGATTTCATGCTCTTTATTCAGCTCATAGTGGTGAGGAGGAATGAATGTCCCCTCAAAGTATCTGCTTTATATACATTATTTACACAATGGGCTGCACATGATTGGCTAATTCCGGAATTCTACTGTAAGCCAATCAGGTTGTGGATTCACTTCTATCTGGAGCATGATTGGGTAGTTCCTGCCAACCAATCATACTGCTGCATTGTTCTAGGACCAATCAGACTGCTGCATTTTGAATCCTATTGTTCTAGGACCAATCAGACTGTTGCCTTTTGGATCCTATTCAACTCAGTACATAACACCCCTCCCCTCTAAGTTCCAGTCCTGCCCGGGAGGTCGCATTCATAGTCCTCGAGGTACGTCGGTGGCCTACGTGTGCGTTGCGGCCTGGGGTGTTCCCTGGTCCGGGGTTCAGTTCTGGCTCGTGTTCCAAGGATGCTGGCTGTGATGGGGCTGTATGGTCTGGCGCAATCGGCTCGCTCAGTCGTGGTTCTGGTTCCAGTGTCCTTTCGGCCTCATGGGTCCTCTCTGTATTTACTGATTCTGCCTCTCCTGCTGGCCCCTGCTGCTCTATGGGCCTCACTGCCCCACTGTTCCCTTGGGACTCCTCTGACCTGTCCTCCTCCTCCTGGTTTTCTCCTGGGAATAGTCGCCAAATCTGGTCGCAGTGGCGGCGCCAGCATTGCCCCCCATCCGTTAGCACCTCATACGACACGGGGCCAGTGACCCTGGTGACTGTGGCGGGTACCCATGCTGGGCCTGCCCCAAAATTCTTGGCGTACACTGGGTCCTGAGCCTCAAAGGTCCGGGGGTTCTTGCCTTCCCCCACCACTACCTAATCCTGAGCTCTATCAGGGTGAAGGCGGTCCAATCTGATTGCAAGGTGCCGACCCATTAGTAGTTCAGCGGGGCTCCGGCCAGTCGTTGAGCTGGGGGTGCTGTGCTGTGCTAGAAGGAATGTGGCAAGGCGGTACTCCCAATCCCCTTGCGTCATGCGGCGAAGGGTGTCCTTGGTGGTCCGCACCATGCGTTCTGCTTGGCCATTGGTGGCAGGGTGGAATGGCGCCGAACGGATGTGGCAGATGGCGTTCTGCGCTGTGAAGGTTTGGAATTCTCCTGACGTAAATGCAGTCCCGTTGTCTGAGACGAGAGTGTCAGGGAGCCCGTGGGTTGCAAACAGCCTGCGTAGTACCCGGATGGCTGCGGACGTAGAAGTGGACGGTACCAGTGCGACTTCCAGCCATTTGGTGTAGGAGTCCACCACTATGAAGAATGTTTTCCCCTGAAAGGGGCCAGCGAAGTCCACATGCAGGCATGACCATGGTGCTCAGGCGGACTCCCAGGACTGGACTGGGGCCCTTGGGGGATCTGGGCGGGATTCTTGGCAGGCCTGGCAGTGTTTGACCCAGGCCTCTATCTCTCCGTCGATCCCCGGCCACCACACATAACTCCTGGCAAGGGCCTTCATTCTTACTACCCCTGGGTGTGTCTCGTGTAGGGCTGTGAGGACCCTTTTGCGGAGGGGCTGGGGAACAACGACCCTGCTTCCCCATAACAGGCATCCCTTGTGGGCCGAAAGTTCATGTTTGTGGGTTGTGTAGCCGGCGAATTCTGGCCCGGGGCTGCTGCTGGGCCATCCCCTCCACACCCAGTCCAGGACCCGGGAGATGAACCCTATCTTTCTTGGAATGGTGTGCAACTTCTTGTGCCTGAATGGGGCGGTCGGAAAGCAGCTCCAGGCTCATAACCTCTTGTGCAGGTGCTGGGTCAGGGCCTGTTTCCGGTAGTGGTAGCCTGCTGAGGGCGTCCGCATAGCCTATCGCCTTCCCCGGACGGTGAATCAGTGCATACTGGTAGCTGGCAAGGAAAATTGACCACCTGAGGACGCGAGGAGACAGCATTTGGGGGTCTGCTTTTCAGGGGCAAACAAGCCAAGCAACGGCTTGTGGTCAGTCACCACGGTGAAGGGCCGCCCGTACAAGAAATCATGGAATTTTTTTACTCCCTTCACGATTGCCAGACCCTCCTTGTCGATTTGCAAGTAGTTCCGCTCGGTTGCGTTGAGTGTCTGGGAAAAGTATGCCACCGGTACCTCTCTTCCATCTGGGAGTTGGTGTCCCAGGACAGCGCCAATTCCATAGGGCGAGGCGTTGCATGCTAGCACCACCGGCAGCCTCTCGTCGAAGTGTGCCAAGACTGAGTTTGAGACAAGCAAGTCCTTGACTGCCTGGAATGCGGCCTCCTGGCGCTGGCCCCACACCCAAGGGGCCCTCTTGTCCAGGAGTCTGTGTAGGGGCTCTGCTACCGCCGCCTTGTGGGGAAGGAAGGAATGGTAAAAGTTCAATAGTCCCAAGAAGGCCTGAAGTTCAGTCTTGTTCTTGGGCGCTGGGGCATCACAAATGGCCCGTACCTTGTCCCCAGTCGGGTGGACCCCTTCTGCGTCCACCATAAATCCCAGAAAGTCCACCTGAGGCACTCCTAGTAGACATTTTTCCCGCTTCACCTTGAGTCCCACCGTCTGGAAACGGTGCAGAACGGTGCAGAGGCGGTCCTCAAACTCCTCTGGTGTGGGCCCGGCAATCAATACATCATCGAAGAAGGGGGTGACGCCAGGAATCCCTTTAAGTAGAGAGTCCATTAGATTCTGGAATATGCCTGGTGCCACGCTGACACCGAATTGCAGCCGCTTTACCCTGAATGCTCCTCTGTGTGTCACAATCGTCTGTGCCTCTGCTGTGGCCTCATCTACTGGCAGCTGTTGATATGCTTGGGCCAAGTCCAGCTTGCCAAAAATTTTTGACCCAGCCAGGGTGGCAAGAACATGGCTGACCACTGGCACTGGGTATGCATGGGCCGTGAGGGCCTTGTTTATGGTACATTTGTAGTCTGCGCAGATGCGGACCGAACCATTAGGCTTGACGGGTGTGACGATTGGGGTTTCCCAGGGGGCATTAGGCACCGGCTCCAGCACTCCTTGCTCCACGAGCCAGTCCAATTTGTCATCTATACGGGGTTTCAGGGCGAATGGGACCCGGCGGGCCTTGAGCCTGACCGGTCGTACTGCGGGGTCAAGCTGTAGAGCAATGGGGGGCCCCGTATACTGTCCCAATTTCCCATCGGAAACCCCCGGAAATTCCTTGCATATGGCGTCCACGTCCACTTGTAAGCTAGTGTGGTTCACCCCGGTGACGGCTAGCCCCAGTGGTCCAAACCATGCCAATCCCAGTAAGCTAATGTAGGGGCCCTTGACCACCAGCAATTCCAGTTGCCGCGTCCGCCCTCAGTATTGCACCCTAAAGGTCCCCACCCCCATTGTGGGGACCTTAAGTTTCTGGAAGTCCCAGAGGGTGAATGGGGCCAGCCTGAGTTTGGGACCCCCAGTAGGACACAGTTTCCTTAAGGTCCTTGCCGAGATTATGGATAGAGTTGAACCCGTGTCAAGCTCCATGCGGCATGGGGCCCCCTCTATCTGTACGTCAAAATAAATTTTCTCTACGTTGGGGTGGGGCAACTGGTATACCTGGAAGTCCATGAGCTCTGTCGAGTTGCCTTGGTGCGTTGGGCCCCGGGACCTGGGGCTCTTGGATTGGTCATCTGATGCCTGGCGTCGGGTGGGCCCAGCCCAACACACCCGGGCGATGTGTCCCGATTTGCTGCACTGCCTGCACTCTGCGTTGCAGAAACGGCAGGTCCTCCTCTCATGACTTTCTCCACAGCTTGGACAGTTCCCTCCTTCTCGTCGAGGCAGCTGTGGTGTGTGGGCTGCTTGAGTGCGCTGCTGTACTCGGTGCACCTCCTCCGTGTTGGATCCTGAGTCGTCGGTGAGGTCTTCGTGGTGGACCCTCGGTTGGGACAGCTGGCTCGGCCGTGCCTCTTGCGTCGACCTCTCGGCAGCTTCCGTTGCCAGGGCCTCCTCCAGAGCGACCTGGAAAGTTAGGTCCTTCTTAGCATAGAGGTGTCGTTGCAGCTTCTCATCCTTCAGGCCACCGACGAGGCGGTCACGAAGCATGTTCTCCAGCTCTGAGAAGTTGCAGAACTGGGCGGCTTGGCGGAGAGAGGTCACAAACCCAGTTATCGTTTCCCCAGGGGCTTGCCACTTTGCGTAGAAGGCATTTTGACGAGCCACCACTGAGGGCTGTGGCGAAAAGTGCTCCTTCAGCTGTTCCATTATTGTTTTGTATGGAACAGTAGCAACGTCTTCAGGCGCAAGGAGAGCCCGGGCGATTTCAAACATCTCCTCTCTGCAGACGCTGAAGAATATTGCCCTCATCTTGGCGTCTTCTTCAACGGTGACCCCTTTGGCTTCTAGGAGGAAGGTGAAACGGGAGGCGTACGCTTCCCAGTCTCCAGATGCTGGGTTGAACGGCGAGAAGCTGCTGTTGGTTGCCATTCTGAGTTCCTTGTGTCCTGGAGCTGAAGCCTGGATACACGGTGCGAGGCAGCGGTGCGGCAGGTGGCGGTGCTGCGGTGCTGTGTGTGGCAGTCAGCTCAGCGGGATCCCACCTTCATCGCCAGTGAAATATACTCAGAGTCACAAAGTGATTTCATGCTCTTTATTCAGCTCATAGTGGTGAGGAGGAATGAATGTCCCCTCAAAGTATCTGCTTTATATACATTATTTACACAATGGGCTGCAAATGATTGGCTAATTCCGGAATTCTACAGTAAGCCAATCAGGTTGTGGATTCACTTCTATCTGGAGCATGATTGGGTAGTTCCTGCCAACCAATCATACTGCTGCATTGTTCTAGGACCAATCAGACTGCTGCATTCTGAATCCTATTGTTCTAGGACCAATCAGACTGCTGCCTTTTGGATCCTATTCAACTCAGTACATAACAGAGGTCATTCTACAATGTGGGCACCAGTACCAAGAAGGCCCTCTGCCTAGCTCCCTCTAACCTCACTTCTGAGAGAAGTAAGGATTCCCTTAGAGCTAGATCTCAGTGTCTGGACTGAATGATGGGGGTGGAGAGGCTACTTCAGTAAAACACTGGATACTAGATCCATTCAAGCATGCTCGAAAGAATGAAATGGGCTATGGGTACATGTGGCTGCAATGGAGGTTTTAACCAGTATAACGATCCTGCTGTCTCAGCCATGGTTTCCAAAGCATAAAAGGGACAAAGTGAGACCTCAAGAGTTGAATGTGCCAGTGACTCAGAGATATTGCAAGAGAGATATGCCAAGATATGGCAACTCTAATAGACTGCAGTGTGGCCAGCAACTCAGATGACTTAAAAGGAGGATTAGATGAATTCAGAGAGGGCATGTTTTCCCACAATGGCTACGTTCTACTTCCACTGTCAAAAGAAGTTGCGTGGCAAGTCCCCTCCCCCCATGAGAAATGAAGACACTGGACACATTATTTAAGGTTAATGGGCATAAAAAGGCCACAACTTTATTGATTACAATATAGGCCAAGGTATTGGCCTTAGGCATTGGCTCCTATCGTCTACCCGGCATGGAGACCGGGAATGGTTGTCCACAAGCCGTGGGAGTCCTGTTGAAGTACGCCAACTAGGATCCCACGGGTGTCACCGCTCGGGGGCGTGCCGGGGGCCCTTACCTCCCTAGGTTTCGGACAAGGCAACGCCCCCCGGAGTCCTCTACCGGACTACCCTTTCCATTGGGGAAGGTGATGGCGCTTCCTTCCCCCCATTCATTTGCATAACAATTAACCCCCGCCAATGCCTAACCGCCAATACCGTGGAAGTTGTGACGTTTGCTACGAGGTAGGCGAAAAAACCAAAAGGCTTGAAGTGTGCCAACTTGGAAAAATTCCTACCAGGCCCCTTGCGGCGACCAACCGAAGTCCATAGCAAGGTCATAGCTAGCTAATCCTAAAGGGTGGGTGGGATGGGAAAACCGCTCGGCTGGGAAAGGGAAAAGAGGGCGGTCCCCGGGCGTGCCTGGCCTTAAATGGGCTAGGCCCCGCCTCCCCGGCCCGCCGATTGGCAGACGGGGTGGAAGGCACGCCCGGGGATTCCCTGTCCACGCGGGGGCAGGATCCCGCCCCCGCGTGTGTGGGTGGAGGGTTTAGCCCGCAACCCCCTCTCCTCCCAGGAGGAAATGGCTTTCTGCTTCTGAATAATGGGTGCTGGGAATTGCTGATGAACAGAATATTGTTGCAGTCTTGTCCAGCTTGCAGGCTTACCACAGGGATCAGTTGGGATGCTGGACTAGATGGGTGATTGTCCTGATCCAGCATGTTCACCTTGTGTTTAAAAGACAGCTTTTTGCCTATTTCCTTCTTCTCTTTCCACTGCTCTTGGACATAGAGCAATATCCTCATTTTCCGCTATACCACCAACCAAGGTATTTTTAACCATACACAGCACAGAAGGCACAGAGGACATTCATCACTAAGCTGTCTATCTTGGGGTGTCCTTCTCTTTGCTTCATTGTTTATATTAGACCTACTGAACAATGGAACTCCTTCCTTGATAGCCAAATGTGCTTCTCAAGTTTCCACTCCATCCCTCACCAATACATATATTTGGCTGGAAGGATTGGAGGTGGCATAGGGATTTCAGCACACTCCTATGCACTGTTTATGGAAGTAGTAACCATTTATTTCAAAGGGATTACAATGCAATTCTATATCTGTCTTCCTTGATGTGTCACTGATTTCAATGGGTCTTACTCTCAGATAAGTCTGTCTGGTTTTGTATTGCAACTTCTTCAAAGTATATTTTGGAGTTTTGGTTTACCTGGCAGTTCCCCTTTATCTCCCCTCCCCTGTAAATTTTGGAGAAATTTACTGGCAGCTTCGCTTGCCCACGGAGCCCACACGCTTCCGCCTGCGCGTCTCTGCTGCTCCGGGCCCCCAGCTGCAGTTAGCAGAGCTTAGCACAGCGACAGAAGCAGAGCCGATGATTCCCTTCTGTACTCAATAAATCAGGTCGACGCTCAGTGTCTTTCTTATCTTACAAAGAGCTTTAATCTCGTACAAATCAACAGATCATAAATCCCGGTGACAGCGCGCTCATCTTCGATCCTCTCCCGGATCTGGCTAGACTCACACTGTGTGTCAGCGTAGTCAGACACTCCCACTTCAGTCAGTGTTCTAAACCCGCCTCTGAATGTGAGACGTCACACAGAACTTCTTAACCCTGTAAGTTCTGACTCTCTCCATACCCCCTCTTGTATCACATTCTGAGAGGACTTGTGAACACACCTTTACAGACCTCTGTGTGTCCCACACCTTCCCACCTGCCTGTTGAGTTTCCTCACAAATCTCTGGTTCGCACTGTGCGAGACCAACCCACGCATTTGTGACTCGAAACCTCTCAGGTGGAATTCCCTTTGTTGCCCGTGAAGACCGCCTGGGCACAAACTGGGGTTCTTCTTCAGACCCACTGGGGCCAGCAAGTGTGTCTTTCTCATCAGACGACTCCCCCTCTGACTTGACCCGTCTGTGAGCTTTCTCCGTCACTCTAACAGGAGATGAGGGCTCACTCTTGGACACTCCTTTAACAACCTGTGGAGACGCCTTACCCTGGTGCTGATCCTGATCATCGATCAGGTCACCATTACCTGGCTCTCCCTCCTCCTCAGATTCGGACAGACAATCTGAGACAACGTCATGGCTCACTTTGCGCCTTGCCCTACTTCCCTGCTGCTCATTGAACTCAGCATGTTTACTGACCAGAAGCTTGGTCTGATCACCTTCTGGGTATGCAAATCTCCACCCCTTTGTCGCGGGCTCATACCCACAGAAGATCATTTCCTGGTACCTTGGACCACCCTCTTGCTGCAAACACTTTAGTACAGGCACCAAGGCTCTGCAACCAAACAAACGGAAGAAATGCACCTGCGGCTTCTGTCCGTTGAGCAAGAAATACGTGGTGTCACCTACCACTGAATTGTAGCACCTGTTCATCGTGAAATTGGCCGTTTTTACTGCCTCCCCCCAGAAACTATGAGGCAACCCAGAGTCACACAATAGGACCTCTGTCGCTTGAACCAGAGCTTTACTCCTCAGCTCTGCCACGCCACTCTCCTGAGGCGAAGTCACCTTGTGACGTATCCCCCTCTGGCGAAAGAAACTCTTTAGAGCAGACCCAGTGACCTCTGAACCCCGGTCACATTTGAATCCCTGCACCTTGGCGGAGAACCTCTGTTCCACCTCCGCAACCCAATCCTTGATTAGTTGCGTTGCTTCCTCCTGCGTTCTCAGCGAGAAAGCCCAGGAGTTCTGAGTGAAATCATCTAACAATGTCAGCAGAAACCTGGCTTTGCCCAGACTTGGCTGAGGCATAGGCCCAAACAGGTCTGCATGCACAAGCTCAAAAGGCTTTGTGGTTACTCTCTCCACCCTGGGATAACTGTATCCCTTGTTCTTGGCTTTCCTGCAAGCCCTGCAATTTAGGGTTTCACCACATTCTCTTACCTTGCACCCTTTGGTGCATTCTGATAACATCTTCAAGTCATCACAAGACCCATGTGCAATCCTCTTGTGCCACACGCATGCACATGAAACATGAGTGTGAATGTTAGCTTTCCCAGCTTTCCCAGCATTCCCCACTCCCTCCAGAGGTGTTTCCAGAACAAAGAGGTTGTTCTGACTTTTCTCAACACGTACCAGTTGCTTCCCCCCTCTGGAAATTGTACAGACATTGTTCTCAAAACAAACCATATACCCCTCCTGTAAAAGACACGGTACAGATAAAAGACAACAATTCATTCCCGGCACCATGTAGACTTCCAGCTGTGCCTGCAAAAGAGAAACATAAACATTCCCAGCTTTTGTTACAAGCCTCTGTGACCCATCAGCAAAACACACTGATTTCCCAGCTGAAACAGCTCTGCAGTTCTTTATCTGGACACCAGGTGTCTCAGGCACGAGATGTCTGTTAGCAGCAGAGTCAATTATCCAACACAGCACTCTGTCCTTCGTTGCCTTAGCAACAGAGTTCCTTCTGCCCTCCTCCTTGGGGCCTTTGCAGGTGTCTTTCAAAACAGCCATTGACGCGAACAGTTGACAAGCACCTCCTTCCCCTTCCGGCCGCCGCAGCGTCTTCCCACGCTGGCCTCTTCTGCCGGGCTGGTTCCCATGGGAAATGTCCTTGGGACTTTCCTGCCCTGTCTCCATCGCTCTCTGTGGGCAGCAGCGGCGCAGGTGTACAGGGGAACCGCAAACATAACAGCGATGAGTGGAAAACTTTACAAACAGGCCTTTGGACTTCTGTGCCCCCCCACTCTTGCCAGCAGCACTCCTTGAGGCTTTTCCTTGAGGCTTGGGGACGTGGCTTTTGGCTTCCAGCTCTGTGGTTTCTCTGCAAACCTTCTCCAGCTCCTGCCAAACAGCCTGGCACTCAAGACCCTTGGACTGGCCTTTCTGGCCTGCACCCCCAAACTTGGGCGCATATCTTCCAGAGGAACGGACTGCTCCTGCCTTCCTCTTCCCAGCTCTCAGCAGCTCTCCAGCACACGGCTGCCCATCGCTCTGGCGTGTCGAAGCATCGCAGCAGCTTCCAGACACTGTCCCAGCCCCCATTGGGCTCCATGGGCGTCTCCCAGCCCCTGCTGGACCTGCAGCTTCTGTGCAGCATCTGGCCCCCTCTGGGCATCCCTCAGGCTGGCTCCTAGCCCCCTCTGGTCTGGCTCCCATTATCTTCAGTGCCTGCCACTCGACCCAGGGCTCCTTCCCGTCCACCTCTTCAAAAGGGACTGCACACGATTCATGGCTGTCTGCCATCTTCTCCCCTGGGGCCCAGCTTACTTACGAACAGTAGCAGCTTCTCCAGCACCCGGTACAGCACAGCTCCTCCAGCGAGCTCCTTGCCTCACGATCTAGGCACAGCTCCCAGCTCCAGCTGGCTTCAGCTTTTCTCAGCGTCTCTTCAGCTTTTCTCCACTGCCCTCCCTGGCAGGAGATCCAGCACACACCGGCACGGACTTGGCTTGCTTCACAGCGTCAGCTGACCTTCCATAACCTTTGGAGAAATTTACTGGCAGCTTCGCTTGCCCACGGAGCCCACACGCTTCCGCCTGCGCGTCTCTGCTGCTCCGGGCCCCCAGCTGCAGTTAGCAGAGCTTAGCACAGCGACAGAAGCAGAGCCGATGATTCCCTTCTGTACTCAATAAATCAGGTCGACGCTCAGTGTCTTTCTTATCTTACAAAGAGCTTTAATCTCGTACAAATCAACAGATCATAAATCCCGGTGACAGCGCGCTCATCTTCGATCCTCTCCCGGATCTGGCTAGACTCACACTGTGTGTCAGCGTAGTCAGACACTCCCACTTCAGTCAGTGTTCTAAACCCGCCTCTGAATGTGAGACGTCACACAGAACTTCTTAACCCTGTAAGTTCTGACTCTCTCCATAATCTCCCCTGCCTCAAACTCTTTTCCAATTGAAATAAGTATTATAATGCTTCACATATCTCACACCAACCTCACATTGATGGGTAATTATGATTCAGCATAAATCTCCTTCTTGTGAATTCAAGAATTCACAGCAGCGGGGTGCACAGGGAGTTGGAAGCCTAGTGGTGAGAGTCAGGCCTCAGGATCCATGTCTCTTCCTTTTTTGCTGTTGATGGAGGGAAATGGGATGCAGGACACAGAGAAAGAGGGCTGTATTATAGTGTGTCATTATGCTTATTATGATAAATATGAAGGATTGTGTTAAATAAAAAGTTGGTTCTAAAATGTGCATCTTTCAAATCAATAGTTTGGAATTGGGAAGTATGGTATATCCTGATAGAAAGCATCAGAGTTTTGTTTTGTTTTTAATGTAAAACAGAAGGCAAGCAGAGGTTTGACAGTTTTTAAATGCATGGTTATATTGTCTAACCCCAATATAAGAGGACACATCTCTCAACCAAGTGAAATGATAAAAGAGTTAGAACAGGTGGTAGAAGAGACAGGCTGGGCCTAACAATTTTTGTATGTTCATGTATCTTAGCCTTTTTAAAACAACAACATACAAAAAGTAATATTTAAAAGGCAATGGACTTTTTCGCCAATCCTATGGCCTCGAACTATGACCATTTTGAGTTGTAAATGTTCTAATATTCTCCCTACAGCTGAAGAGTACATTCACCTTGGAGGCAAAGTGATTTTCAAGCTGATTTGAATGCATACCCCTCAACAGTCCCGATTTGGCCAGGATGGCCACAGAATTCAGTAAGCTGTCATTGGCTGTGCCTTGATTCCAGGGTGTCCTGATTTCTCCCTGCCAGCAGAGAAGGGCCATGAAAGCAGCTCCTGGGGAATGAGGGCTCCTTCTCAAAGCCTAGTTACTGTTTACCAGGCTTTGGGAAGAATACTGTTAGACTGTAGGACAATGTCAGAGTCCTCCTTCCAGAAGCCGTACAAGTGCCTCCTTCTGCTGCTTCATTCATACCAGAAAGAAGGGGCTTTCCCAACCATTGCACTGCTCCCACACCTCTGTATTGTTCAGCCTGGGCACTAGTCGAAACCAATTGTGAAAAGAGGTATATCCCCAGGGAGGCCATCATAATGCCAGAGGGATCAAAAGCCAACAGGTAACCTATGGAAGAAGAAGCTGACTTGAGGGAATTATAGGCCAAGGATAGGTTGCCCAAGAATTCCAGCTGGGAACTCTTTTTAAGGAACTCTGTGCGAAGCAGCAAGATGCCTCTTCCAGTCTAACCATACCTACACTTTCAGTAAACAGGTACTTTAAATAAATGTGTTACTCCCTCGGGCTTTATGATAAAACTGAGATGGAAACAACCTAATTCTAATGAGGCACAAAGTGATCAACAATTAGCATGTCACACACATGCTCTTCCCAGAAATCAGGTGAACCTGGAACCTGCTCGCAACCATAGGACCATTCAAGTTTGCACTGTCAGTTTTGTAGCTTTTCAGTATTTTTCTTTTTAAATGTAGTCATGATAGCTATCTTCCCTCCAGCATGAGAGCCATCAAGCCTCTTAATACCAGTTGTTGCAGATCAGAGTAGAAGATGTGACCCACAAGGGATGTGCACGCACTGATGGCTGCCACATCTCTTTGAGGTTCAGAAAGTGGTGTTAAAATATACTAGGTTAGACTACGTCAGATTTGTTGTTTTCTGTGTACATATGTCCTCAAATGTTCCCAAATTCTTAAGTGACCTTCTTCTAACTTTTCTTATTCCTATTTGGTAACTAGATTCTTACTGCACTGTTGTCTTATTTATCTTAAATAAATATGTATTCTGTACTTTTTGTAGATATTTGGATACAGCCTTGATCCAAACCAGTACCTCAGAGCCTTTTAGGAATCCTGGGTTTTATGTTCTGCTGGAGATATCAGGCAAAAGCTTTTGCTTTCTTGAATCACCCAGTGGTTTCCTGGACCATAAGGGAAGAATTGTTAGCAAGAGTGGTGACATTCTGTTATTCTGGGAATTTGGCATTACTACGATACATATCTCAAACACATGATATGAAAGCATTGGTCTGAGTTTAAAAAATAAAACAAAAGGCTTAATGTGCTGTCAAGTGGGGGGGGGGGGGGACAACCGGCTGTCAGTTACCAGGTGGAGAGGTGGAGAAGTGGACATCTCCCAGGGTGAGAGGCTGGGTGAGAAAAGGAAAGCTCCAAGGTGAAAATGGGGAGGGTCTGTCATTGGGAGTCAGGGAGGGTGCTTGTGACTTGTCAATGCTGTGACTTGTTTGCATTTTGAGGATGAAATTGCTTGTACCCACTGGAAATTTGACTCCTCTGTTACAGCACGTGAATCTCAAGGGATGTCCAGGGCACGGTCCACCCTGTTGTGTTGGATAAGTTTCAGTAGGTAAGAATCAAGGACATTGCCCCTTGCCCCTCTGGTCTGAGGAAAATTAGCAGGAAGGGGAAAGCTGACTGGGTCAGAAAGGTGATTAATGCCTCCTTAGAAGAGGGGGTGGTCCCTGCCTACCTGAAGGCAGCAGTGGTGAGCCATCAACACAGATAGAAGGGTTATGTGGACCCCCCCCCCCAAGTTATTTCATGGTGGCCCTTGGAGGTGGGACTTCTGGAATGGGACCTTTTAGGTAGAGTGTCATATGACATCTTCAATCAAACTCTAGAGGGGTGGGGCATAACCAATTGACAGGAGGTAGTATTCTAATACTACTGATGCCTGTTGTATGCATGACCAAAGTATCTGGCAAGGCTGCTCAGTCAGTGGATTTAAGGGGGAGGGAGTGTCTATGGCACCCTGTCTGAAGGCAACTAGGAGAGACAGACAGACCAGTTGCCATGCCCATCAAGTTTGGAAGGGACCAGCTCCCTCAGACATTTATTGGGGGTGGGGCAGTAAAGACCCCTAATAGCTTTATACTACTGATACCTATTGTTTGCATGACGCTCAGTCAGTGGAATTTTTTGCGGGGGTGGAGGGCACTTTTTATGGCACCCTGTCTGAAGGCAATGAGGAGAGACATACAGACCAGTTGTCATACCCATGGCCTGTAGCTCAGTGTCAGGAGAGAGATGAGATGGCTGAATCCAGGAAAGATAAACCATGGACTGCAAAACTGAACTTGAATCCTGATAGTGACGCTCCACCATGACTGCCCCAAGGGTTTGGTAACTTTTAAGCTTTCTGTCTGCTATATATGCTTCCCCATTCTGAAATATTCATCTGAAAGAAGACTTGGTAATGCAAGAAAAACGAAAACTTACCGTAATTATAAAAAGACAGGACGATTGGGGGGGGGGGGTTGTAGGGATCAGTGCTGTTTTTCTAGATTTACAAATGCCAGAGCTCACCATGAATAGCACCTACCCGAAAGTTAAATTCTTCAGGAGAAAACTCTTATCTAACAAAACCTCTGAATTTAATATGATTTTTTCCCCTGTGCAATGTATATTATTTTGTTTTCATCCCGTTTTATGTATTTTATATTTAGTAATGTCCTTGGCCAAATCAATAAATAATAAGTGCATTTGTATCTGAAAGAAACAGTTCCAAGAAACAGCATTTTATTTTTCTTAACCATTTATTTTACATTACAATGATCATAATGAATTTTTTTAATCATACACTACAGAGTTCTTTGTATTTGGGATCCACAATCCCCACATTCTGACCCCCTTTTCTCTGCTCTTGTTTTCCTTTACCAAAGCAGGCAAGAAAGAAACAGAGATCCCAAGTCCTGGATTTCACCACCAGGCCTCCAATTTTCCTTCATTGCCATAGATTTTGGAATACACAAGGAGGAGATCCACACTGTCCCATTTACCCTTCCTGTTCAGGCTGGTGTGAGATTCGTGAAGCACTATAACAGCTTTCTTCGGTAACTGTAAGAACAAATCTCACAGTTGCAATAAGAAATCTTCCATTTTTGCGGATGGTACAAAGATTTGTTGTTGAACAACCTTTGAAAGTGAAAAAGGTGATAAGGAAGGTATCTGGAAAAAAGAAAACAAATATTGACTTTAGACCTTTTCCCAGGGAATAGGAGATGGTGCCTGTGATGGTGAATGAGAATTTTAATATGTTAGTTTTAAAAAGTGTATATTTAAGAAATCTGAGAAATAACATAATTTCATCATAACATGAATGTACAAAATTTTCAACATTAGGAATTCAGGTAAAAAAATTACTCAGGTGTAAATCAAAATTGGCATCATACTCAAGTCTCAAGACATGAAGTTTATTAATAAACAGATTCTATTTATAAAATATTATGAAATTAGAGGTTTTATAAACTGCCCTAATTAATATGTTAACAAAATCAAATTCTTGTGGTCAGGTGATTTGCATTAAAATGCAAGGAATTCTATCCCTGCCATCTCCTGGCCCTGTTAAAAGGCACATGCTGTGGCCACACAAAAATATTGGAAAACAACACTCCCTCCCTTGTTTGTGAGCCTTGAGTGTGTGGTCCTAGCATGAGTCAACAGTGTGATGCAGCCGCATAAAAAGCTGGAGTTGCACTCCATTGTCTCTCAGGATGGTTGGATGCCAACTGAGGCTCCCTCATTGTCCCAAGCTGTGATCTAGGCATCCATAGAATCCTTTTATTTTACCATATCCGTTTTCATGTTAAACACATCTAACATGAACTGGCGGAAAAGGGGGTTTCCAAAAGCCGATCAGGAACTCCTGTCCAAATTCTTACTTCGCCCTCAAAAGTGAAACTAGCAAAGCCCAGGCTGTAAAGGTCAGGATAAGGATGAGGAGGGGAAATGTAGGGCAGAGGCAGCTCAAATCCCCTGTTCATTCCCGATCCCCTATTCTTTTCAGGAAGGAAGTGTGTGGTAAATTTGGTCCCTTTCCAAACAGCATTATTCCTCAAAAACACTGTTGATCGGGAGTAGCTTTTAGGAGGATACAGAGCACCTAGCTAGATACTGCTCATTGTCACAGTATTTAAGGAAATTTCGTTACATTTCTTTACATAATAAATATGCTTTTTGAGAAAGAGGCACACATTTTGTCCTGAACTGCATGCCAGTGGTAGAAAGACCAAGAGCAACTGGGGTGGAGCAATGAATGCACTTTCCCCTTTTGTCCAGAAGCGTATTTAATATAAACAGCAGAATCTGAATCCTGCTTCTAGACAAGTAAGTGGCATTATGAAAGTTAAAGGGCAAAGTCCAGGCAGGCAAAACACTAAGGAAGAGTGCAGTGCAGCCACAAAGAGATATGACCCCTCTCACTTTTCCAGCAACGTGCAGTGGAAAAAGAGAGGAAGGAAGGGAGAGAAGGAGATCAGGACAGAGTGTGCGTGACCCAGCCCATGTCTAGGCCTTTCCCCCCGATGAAATAGCAATGTTACCTTTATGAAGAGCTCCTCTAAAATCAACACATTGGGTCTCATTCTCAAGGCAGTTGACGGTCTTCTCACTTTTACACTTTTTCTCTCCTTTGCAGAAGCAGGATGGGCACTGCAGACCATTTTCAGCCAGCACGTTGCGATCAGGAACTTTCAATATCAAATGTAAAGTGAACATGTTCATGTCTTTGTTGGTTTTTATATCTCTGTGTTATATAAATGGAATCTAGCCTAGGAACTTACAGTTTTGCTGGGGCAGCTGCAAGTGTTCTTGGATGAAAACATGATCTAGAAACAAGCTGGGTTCAGGGCTGAGCATGGGACAAAGCCACCATTGGTCTCTGAGATGAATGACCTTTACCCAAAGGGGGTGGGAGAGTGTGAACTTTATTTTCCTTTTAATCTCTTGGAATGTATTCATGCCATCGATTATGCTGTAGCCTCTCTGAAAATATAGGCTCTTAGTCCCCCATTTTTGTACAGAGATTCTGTCTTTCTTCTGCTCTTAACAATGAGCTATCCTAGAGTTTCTGTGAACCGCCCAAAGACACCCAGGTACAGGGTGGTTCCTAAATTCAATAAATTCAATAAATAAATGTCAGAGCATGCTGTAAGGTAGGGTCTTATATCTGCACAATTATAACTGATGGGTTAGATAAAAAGGTAACGGAACCCCTGACCATTAGGTTCAGTCGTGGCCGACTCATCTCACTTTTTTTGTCAAGGGAGCCGGCGTACAGCTTCCGGGTCATGTGGCCAGCATGACTAAGCTGTTTCTGGAGAACCAGAGCAGTGGACAGAAACACCGTTTACTTTCCCGCCGGAGCAGTACCTATTTATCTACTTGCACTTTGACGTGCTTTCGAACTGCTAGGTTGGCAGGAGCAGGTACCAAGCAATGGGAGCTCACCCCATTGCAGGGATTCGAACCACCGACCTCCTGATTGGCAAGTCCCAGGCTCTGTGGTTTAACCCACAGCGCCACCCCCGTACCTTCTGGGTTAGGTAGTACTTGTCAATTAAAGGACAGAGAAGAACTAGCTCAATTGTGATTCAGGAGGACACTTAGATAAGATAGGTTGCTTGTAAGGTCCATATCTGAAACATCCAATTGAAAGTGAACTTGAAGGGACCATAAGCTATTTATGAGCTGTTCAGGAGCTTAGGTATCCAATTTTATATCTGATCCTTCATGGTGCTGCTTCAAGGGACAGGAAGAAGAATTACAAGCCCGGTAGATGAAGGGAACGCAGTGGATGTAGCCTACCTTGATTTCAGCAAGGCATTCGACAAGGTGCCCCATGATATTCTTTTAAAGAAGCTGGTAAAATGCGGTCTTGACTATGCTACCACTCAGTGGATTTGTAACTGGCTGACTGACTGAACCCAAAGGGTGCTCATCAATGGTTCCTCTTCATCCTGGAGAAGAGTGACTAGTGGGGTGCCACAGGGTTCTGTCTTGGGCCCGGTCTTATTCAACATCTTTATCAATGACTTGGATGATGGACTCAAGGGCATCCTGATCAAATTTGCAGATGACAACAAACTGGGAGGGGTGGCTAGCACCCCAGAGGACAGGATCACACTTCAAAACGACCTTGACAGATTAGAGAACTGGGCCAAAACAAACAAGATGAATTTTAACAGGGAGAAATGTAAAGTATTGCACTTGGGCAAAAAAAAAAAAAATGAGAGGCACAAATACAAGATGGGGGACACCTGGCTTGAGAGCAGTACATGTGAAAAGGATCTAGGAGTCTTGGTTGACCACAAACTTGACATGAGCCAACAGTGTGACGCGGCAGCTAAAAAAGCCAATGCAATTCTGGCCTGCATCAATATGAGTATAGCATCTAGATCAAGGGAAGTAATAGTGCCACTGTATTCTGCTCTGGTCAGACCTCACCTGGAGTACTGTGTCCAGTTCTGGGCACCACAGTTCAAGAAGGACACTGACAAACTGGAACGTGTCCAGAGGAGGGCAACCAAAATGGTCAAAGGCCTGGAAACGATGCCTTATGAGGAACGGCTAAGGGAGCTGGGCATGTTTAGCCTGGAGAAGAGGAGGTTAAGGGGTGATATGATAGCCATGTTCAAATATATAAAAGGATGTCATATAGAGGAGGGAGAAAGGTTGTTTTCTGCTGCTCCAGAGAAGTGGACATGGAGCAATGGATCCAAACTACAAGAAAGAAGATTCCACCTAAACATTAGGAAGAACTTCCTGACAGTAAGAGCTGTTCAACAGTGGAATTTGCTGCCAAGGAGTGTGGTGGAGTCTCCTTCTTTGGAGGTCTTTAAGCAGAGGCTTGACAACCATATGTCAGGAGTGCTCTGATGGTGTTTCCTGCTTGGCAGGGGGTTGGACTCGATGGCCCTTGTGGTCTATTCCAACTCTATGATTCTATGATTCTATGATTCTAAGGAGAGGCCTGGCTGGAAAGGTAACCCATCCCTTTTCAGGCAGAGACAAAGCTGCCATGAAGGTCCCTCTGAGTACTGTTGATTGACTAAGGATCCAAGCCCTAACATGTTAATGATTCTACAATGATGCAGCATTGCATCTTCATCTCAAAGAATTTACCATCCACTGCAGTGAAGCTGTAATCACCTGAGAAACAATATCTGGATGACAAACAAGTATTCTCAATTTGCACTTCAGGTTTAACTGTGAAAAAGAATTTTAAAGAACTATCAGGATCTGGGGGGAAATGCGGTCTATTGCTCCTAAAGCACATTCATTATAATGCTTCCAATTTTCTGTGTGGTCGGAATAAGGACCTTTTCAAAGTAACAATATGGAAAGTATTATTCAATTTGGCAATCTAAAGTAAGGTTCTGTTTATTTATTTAAATTTGTGCACACTGCTATATCGTAAAAGGAAAGAGATATCAAATGTTTTTCAGTTGTAATACATAAAAGATACAATATTAAAAGTAAATAGATAGATTTCAATAAACTAGTGTATTCTTAATGGTCTGGTGGAAAAGAAAGGTTTTCTGCAGGCACTTAAGAGTTCAGCTCTCAACCACAAGTAGTAGTCTCTTGCCTCCATAATCCATAGAACCAGCCTCTCTTTTTATGTTAACAATTAATTTGCAAAATGCATTAAATTTGAAATTTATTCAGAATTTCATTTTAGGTCAAATTTGTTGCATGAAGAATCATGCCTTTTTCTATACATCTGACAATACATCTGCCATACACTGCACTCTCTCTTCTAGTAGGTCCAAACAGTTTGCAGGTTCGGGGCATGCTTCCCTGAGCTCCTGTTGCCCAACACAAGACACTTGGCAAGACACTTGCATTACACCAACCTTACTACCCCCTTGCCCCTCTCCCTCCAAGAATGTAGCAGTGATATTGGAACAGATGGTCAAGTAAACAGCATCCCACCCAGGATTGCCCCAAGGCATTTTGGCACTGAGATGAACCACAAAATGGCACCCACTCCCTCCTGGGTAAAAGGAGTGGGTTAAAACCAGGATCAAATCAACCTGAACCAATGGTTGAAGTAGGAACAAAAGACCATCAAGGTGGAGGGACCCACTTTGAATCAAGCTGGGTAACTAAAACCCTTTATAAGAGGTGAACTACAGGAATACTTCCTTCATGCTGGTTGCTTCCTCATCATTTCATCACTGAGAATTCTGTCAAAATTACTTGAGGGGGGATAAGGAGCCATGAATTTGTGAAGCATCTTCATCTCCCATTCTGGTTGCTCAGCTTTTGACTAGTTTTTATACATCTGTGAAAGGATTCTCAATTGTAATGTCATTTACGGCAAAGGGGATATTCAGCTTATTTTGCAGGCTTCTTGTCCTAGTTTGATAACCAAAACTAAACTGGAGTTCATTAGTTTGGCTCAATAGGGATTTCTGGTTAATGCAAATCAAGTTCTCCAAGCTTGGCGATCAACACCCAAATTCAGCCACTGCTTGTGATCAGGTGATCTTAGATTCCCCATTTGCATATGCAAGCCATTCATTCCTTTCTTCCGATGTTGCTGGACTGCATCTCCCATCATCCCTGACTGGTGGCCAGGCTAGCTAAGGCTGATGGGAGTTCTAATTCATCTACAGCTGAAGTACCACAGCTTCCTCACCTCAATTTTTTCAAAGGTGAGTTGCCCCACCATAAACTTCTATATGCAGTAGAGCCCTTAAAGTTCACCTATATCTTAACCTGGGTCAAATCCAACAGAAAAGACAAAAAGACAGGCAAATCTTACCTATATTTGTACGCAGAACACTGGCAGAACAGGTATATATAACATTACTATTACAAGATGTTTCTGCACTGCCTTTAGATGTTATTCCAGTCCCGTTAAATTTATATTTGCACTTCAGAAATACTTCTGAGGACAGGAGGAAAAGATTCATGAATCATCATCATCATCATCATCATCATCATCATCATTATTTCGTTTTGCTGTTTGCTTAATGAGACACAGAGGAAGAGGTGATCATGAATTAAATCTTTTAAATTAAAAAGTGTTCAATTTAATAAGCATTTTAATAGAAGAGAATGAAATGAAATGAGTAAAACACTCATTAATTAAAACTCTTGTAGCCGTTGTTCAGAACGCTGGGTGAATTATTTCCAAGAAGTGGAGAGGTGTACTCTCCCTTTCCCACAGCCAACTTTTCCTCCCATCCAGACTCTCACTTAAATACATTTTATTCCCACTGTTTGGTCACAAGCTTAGATCTGAGCACAATTGAACTATGGAATTTTCTACAAGAGGCATTGAATGCCACCAATTTCAATGACTTTTGAAGAGGATTCGATAAATTGATGGAGAATAAGACTAGTAAGGTTACTAAGCATGATGACTATGTATTACCTCCAATATCAAAAGTAGCATATTCCAAATAACAGTTGCTGGAACCCACAGTAAGCCAGAGTGTTGCTGTGGTATGGTCCTGATTGTGTACTTCCCATAGTCATTGGGCTGCCCAGTGTTAGGACAGGATCATGGACTAGGGATGAACCTATCTATCAATTTCACTTGCTGTCAATTTCTTATTTTTCTAATTCATTTATTTATCTGCAGCCACTTCCTCTAAGAAGCTCAAGGTAGTGTACATGGTTTTCCCCTCCCCATTTTATCCTCAGAAGATTCCTGTGAGGTAGGTTAAGCTGAGGGAAAGTGCCTGGTCTAGGATCCCCCAGTGAGCTTTGTGGCTGAGTGAAGATTCAAACCCTAGCCTTCTGGATCCTTGTCTGTCACTCAAATCATATTCAGCTCCCCACATTTCCACAATCAATGAGTACAGTCATACCTTGGGATAAATGTGCTTCAAGTTAAGTATTTCGGGTTGCACTCTGTGGCGACCTGGAAGTAACGGTGTGCGTTACTTCCGGGTTTCGCCGCGCACACAGGCGCAGGGGGTCAAAATGACGATACGCGCATACACGAAAGTGGAAAAATACGACCCACGTATGCACAGACGCATGGATGCATGTTGCGTTCACTTCAGGATGCGAACGGGGCTTCGGAACAGATCCTGTTCGCATCCCGAGGTACCACTGTAGTAGTTGTGGATCTGGATCCTTACCAGTGGGTTGATGTGCTCTGTTCCAAGGAGTAGACTTGAAGGTGTCTTTCTTTGTAAAATGTATTTTATTTCTTCCTGCTATGGCCATACATTGTCTTCTTCCCTTCCCTTTCCTAAGCAACTTTTTCTCTCCATTCCAATGGAATTAATATTCTATCCTATTTTTAAGGCATATTTCTCTACCTCTCTCAGTAAAGAAAAGCTTATTCACCTTCTTAGCACTTTCCCTCCACTATGAAATCATGCCCAACATTTTCATCTGGCAATCTCTTGCCTTTGCAAATCCCCCCTCTGTGTCCCTACCCCCCCACACCACACAGACACACAGAGAGTGATCCACATTTTGTGTGTATTGCTGCAATGCAGCTTTCATGTTAGAGTGGGATATTTCATTATTTTTCTTTTTTTTTCTTTTCTTTTTTAGTAATCTTTTTATTGATATTTTGGAAACAACATCAAACAATACAAAAAAGAAAAAAGACTGAAAAGAAAAAAAAGCAAACAAACAAACAAACAACAACAACAAACAACGCCTATAAACATAAAACAGACAAACCAACATAACATCACTCAATTGACTTCCTTCCATCTCGGTTTAGGCAAAATAAACTCATCGCTTATCTGCAGATTGTATTATATCAGCTCTTTACATCGCAGGTTTTAGATTCCGCCCACTGTGATTTTGGTAATACCTAGATTGATTTCAATGTAACTTAGAAATTTATTCCAGTCGTTCGTAAACTTAACGATTTTTTGATGCCTAATTTTTTGTGACATTCTAGCTAATTCTATATACTCATATAATTTCATTTGCCATTCTCTAATGGTGGGGATATTGGAAGTTTTCCAGTTTTGCGCTAACAAAATCCTGGCGGCCACCATTGCATATTGAAAGAATGTTTGGTCTTCATTTTTGATCTCCTCTCCGATCATACCTAAAAGGAACGCTTCAGGTTTTTTGGGGAAGGTGTATTTCAGTATTCTTTTTAATTCATCGTAAATTTGTCCCCAAAATCTTTTCACTTCGTCACAGGTCCACCACATGTGAAAGAAATTACCCTCTTTAGTTTTACATTTCCAGCATGTGCTGTCTCCGGTCTTATACATCTTCCCCAGTTTTGCCGGGGTGATGTACCAACGATACATCATTTTCTCCATGTTTTCTCGGAGAGCAGCACATGCTGTGAACCTCATACCTTTCTTCCAAAGTTTTACCCATCTGTCAAACTCCAGATTATATCCAAGGTCTCTGGCCCATTTGACCATGACTCCTTTCACCTCTTCATCTTTAGTATCCCAGTCTAACAGTTGGTTATACATTTTGGATAAAAGTTTAGTATTACTTTCTAAGATTTCCACCTGGTACCTGGACTTTTTTTCACTCATTCCTATTTTTTTATGATCGTACCATAACGCATTAATTTGGTGAAATTGTATCCATCCAGTTAATTTATCCTTTAGCTCTTCGTACGGTCTAATTTTCCACCCTCTTTCTGATTTAACTAGGAGATCTTCGTATGTCCATCTTTCACATTCCAGATTTAACTTTTTTATTGTTAAGATATCAATTGGTGAAAGCCACCAAGGGGTGTCTCTTTCAATCAGCTTTTTGTTCCAGTTCCAAACTTCTAATAACGAGCCTCTAATGATATGATTAGAGAAGCCTCTATGGATCTTTCCTTTATCATGCCACAAATAAGCATGCCAGCCGAATCTAATGTCAAATCCCTCTAGATCCAACAAATCCGTGTTTTTTAAAATGGCCCATTCTTTTATCCAACAAAGACAAGCGGCCTCATAATAAAGTTTTAAGTTCGGAACTGCAAAACCCCCTCTTTCTCTTAGGTCCGTGAGGAGTTTGAATTTAATTCTTGCCCTTTTCCCTTGCCATATAAATTTAGCTAAAGTTCTTTGCCAATTCTTAAAACATGCCATACCTCTAATTACCGAGATATTCTGGAATAAAAACAGTAGTCTCGGAAGAATGCTCATCTTAATCGCGGCCATCCTTCCTGTCCAGGACAATTTTAACCTATTCCAAGTATCTAAGTCTTTCTTAATTTCTCTCCAGACCTTAGTGTAGTTATCCTCCACTAAATTTATATTTTTCGGGGAGATCCATATTCCCAGGTATTTTACCTTTTTCACCACTTTAATACCTGTTTTTAGTTCTAGCTGGTTTTTTACATCTTCGGCCAAATTTTTTGTTAAGATCTTAGTTTTTATTTTATTTAACTTAAACCCAGACAATTTACCGAATTCCTCTAATGACTCCAGGGCATTACTGGCACTTTCTATTGGGTCCTCTAAAGACAGTACCAAATCATCGGCGTAAGCCTTTAATTTATATTCTTTTTCTCCAATTCTTATACCTCTTATTTTTGATGTTTTCCTTATTTTATTTGCGATTATTTCCAAAACCATAATAAATAGAAGGGGAGACAACGGGCACCCCTGTCTCGTGCCCTTTGCAATTGTAAAAGAATTAGTGAGATTATTGTTAATTATCAGTTTGGCCCTTTGGCTTGAGTATATTGCTTTAATACCTTCCAAAAATGGTCCTTCTATTCCTACTGTTTTCATACATTGTATTAAAAACCTCCAAGAAACATTATCGAAAGCCTTTTCGGCATCGGATATTTCATTATTTTTCTACATGACATTGTTTATCTGTATAACATCACAAGAAATAATCTCTTGACTTGACTCTCCCCTACTTTCTCTTGGTAACCCTGCAGTCCTTGCTCTCTATGGTGTTGATCTACACTCCTAACTCCCCTTCCCTCTCAAGAAGCAAGTTCTCTTCAGTGTCCTCTAAAGATCATCAGATGTTCCCCATCTTACCTGCAGAAAGTGGGGCCAAGAGGAGGCATGCGCTTAGGAGTGCCTTCAGCATTCTAGAAAGAATAGGAGACTCAGAGCAGAGAAGGATCATCAAATGAATTGATGCAGGTAGAGGCTTGCTTGGAGATATTTAATGGCCATGGATTCATGTTGCAAGTAACACTTGGGAACAAATAGTTCAGGGAGGTCTGTGAATTGGAGTTGTTTGTTCATTACAAAGATGAAGAGGGACATACGAAAAATATAAGCTCACTCTTGGAATTGTCTGAATTATTTCTCTAACATCTCATTAGTTGTTGATAGAAGCTTCTCAGATTTCTTCCTCTAAATAATAATAATAATAATTTTTAAAAAATTTTACCCCACCCATCTGACTAGGTCACCCTGGCTACTCTGGGTCAGTTCAAACATATACAGAAACATAATCAAATATCAAACATTTAAAACCTCCCTATGCAGGGCTGCCTTCAGATGTCACCTGAAGGTTTTATAGTTACTTATCCACTTGACTTTTGATGGAAGGTCATTGCAAAGTGTCGGCACCACTACCAAGAAGGCCCTCTGCCTGCTTCCCTCAGAGCTCACTTCTCAAAGTGAGAGAACCACCAGAAGGCCCTGAGAGCTGGATCTCTGGACTTAATGACAGGGGTGGAGATGCTCCGTCAGGAAAAGCCTGGATAATAGATACATATGGAAAGGGCTGTGGGTGCACATGGATGCAATAGAGGCTTTAAGCAGTAAAACTGATCCTGCTGTCTTGGCCGTGGTTTCCAAAAGATAAAAGGGATGAAGTGAGACTTCAGGAGTAGAATGTGCCAATGACTGAGAGAGTGTCAGGTATGAATTAGTCACCCACACAATGATGAGGAAAGTCTTGATTGGAGCCATCAGTGGCCATGGAGCTTCCTGCATTAGGGAGCTATACAAACATGGCCATTCTCTGAACCAGTCGAGTGGGAGGTACCAGGCCATAGGCAAAGGCCACTTGAGGAAGAGACATTGTTGGTTCAGCTCCAAATTATCCCCAAAAGCTGATAGTGCATCCACACAGAAGAAGAGTGGGGGTAGTGAATCAATCTCTTCATGTGAAGACAAGTAAGACAGACGTAGAATGTAAGGATATGTATCTGGAAGTAAAGGAAATTCTGTTTGCGGGAGGCTTTTTTATTTTTGCCCCAGAGGAAATACATAAGAACAAAGCTGATGAGATGGGGAGCTACTGAAAAAAGAAAGTAGACAGAAATTGGTCCCATTGGCTTATTCTGCATCTTGGCAGGTGATGAGGTTGGGGTGAAAAACATTAGGCATTCTATGGCTTTTATGGGGTTAAGGGCACACTTCAGACATCTGCCAAACCTTAATTCCTTGCGGGGGATTCTGACCTGCCATGAAAATGTTGGGAAAACATGGAGCAGTGGGACCTAGGTGTACATGTTGGGTTAATACCCAAAGGGATACAGGTGGTGCTGAGGCCTAAACCACTGAACCTCAATGGCTTACTGATCAGAAGGTCTGCGGTTCGAATCAGTACTACAGGTGAGCTCCTCTTGCTCTGTCCCAAATCCTCCAAATGAGCAGTTGAAAAGCATACCAGTACAAGTAGATAAATAGATACCCCAGCTGAGGTAAGGTAAACGGTGTTTATGTGCGCTCAGGCACTCGTCACAGTCCTCTATGCACCAGAAGTGATTTAGTCATGCTGGCGACATGGGCCATAAAGCTGTCTTCAAGCAAACACCAACTCCCTCGGCCTGAAAGTGGAGATGAGTGCCGCACCCCAAAGTCAAATTCAACTGGAGTTAACCGTCCAGGGTCATTTTCCTTTACCATCACCTTCACCTGATACCCAAAGTTCACCTAACAAGTAGTGAGTCCTTTTCTCACTGTCTTTTCTCAGGAAGTCACAGTTGGAGGCTATAGTATACAGCTGGCAGTTTTGGGGAGGGCTGCTTCCATACAAGAGTTAGACAAAATCCTGTTCTGCCCACATTTTCTGAATTTGCCAAAATTTGGTTTTCAGTTCCTCCAGAGGATTAATTTAGCCTTCCTCCCTGCAGGGTAGACTTCCCAGAAAGCATGGAAACCTAACTGATTATTTGAATACTGTGCGCATGTGGTCAGAGTTTTTCAGTAATTATTAGTAAAGTGGCTAAAGTTGAATCTGATGCAGTACATTGAATCTAATACAGCGCTTCTCTGAGACTTTGTTGTTTTATGCAGCCAGGCTTCAATTTTTCTTTAGTAATCATAATTTTTAAGTTTTTATTATTTTAAAAGCATACAATTCAGTTTTATGAGGTTGTATCTACATAGCAATTCTAAAGCAGAAACTTCTTAAAGAATCCTGAAAGGTTTTGGATAGTGAGAGTACAGAAGATTATCTGTCAGCAGATGAGGCAGCTGTCTCATGAATTGGTGCAGGGCAGCAGGGAAGGTGTCAACTCCCCCTGGTAGGGACTACGGACAGCTCCAAATGAGGAACTTGTTCAAAGAAGGCTACCAAGTCAGTTGAGGTCATCTGACTATGCCCATCATTAAAGCAGAACAACTAACAGCAAGGGCTAAGACGGCCAACCATATTCTTCAGTGCCTACCTCTAGCCCTCATTTGCTACAGACATGTGCACAAACTGTTAATAGTATCACATCCAAGGTCTATGGGAAGTTGCTGGGTCCTTCATGGATAAAGGTCTTTTCCGAGCCAGTGCCTCTGTCTTTCCTCTTGCTTGATGTGAAGTCTTACTGAGTTGGAAGGAGCGAAATACTTTTTCTGATCTTTCAGGCCACTAATCAAAGTGCAATGAGAGCCTCAAGTACTGCTCAGGTGACTGCTCAACTGGCAAAGCTAGACATAGCTCAAGACTGTTGAAAGGTGCCAGGGACGCACTGGTACACACTGAATAGAATACAATGGCTCCAAGATCATCACTGAGAGCTAATTAAATCAATTTATGGAACTTTGTCCCTCCTTATTCTAATTGTGTCAGATTGTTGGGACAGGGAGTGATACTTTGACTCATCTGATCTGTTTAGTGATGACTGTCCTCAGTCTTCTTCTTCTTTTTCCATTGCTTTGGATGCAGAGCAATTTCCTGCTCATACCACCACTCAAGGCATTTTTTAGCGACACAGTACAGAAGTCACAGAGGACATTCTGCACTAAGCTGTGTATCTTGGGGTGCTTTTCTTTACATCATGTTAGACCTACTTACCAATGCAACTCCTTCCTTGATAGCCAAAGGTGCTTCTCAAGTGTCCCTTCCCAACTGTCCCAATAAATATATTTGGCTGGAAGGATTGTCCTGGAGAAGATAATCTAATTGATCTTATTTATTGGCAGGAGTGTGTTCAGGAGCCAGGGCCTGTGACCGGTAGGGCTTCTCAGGACTGGGGCTTCCCTAAGTTTTAATCTGAAGAGAGGCAAGGTGTGGACACACAGGTGAGGCCAATTGGTAACTCACAGCAGCTGGTGGCAAGAGCCAGAAAGGGATATTAGGTCAGCATTCCCCTTTGCCCCTTTGCCACAGCAACACGCTTCCTGCCTTGCTGCATTTGGCTTCTTGACTACTGGCTTCCGGACCCTTGGACCCTTGGCTTCATGACTCCCGGTTCTCTGACCCTTGGACTCTTGGCTTCCAGACTCCTAATTTCCAGACTCTCATTCCTGCACCCACCCAGCTGTCTTGCCCCTGGTCCCGACATCCTCAGCCGGGACATCAACCGCCTGTAAACTGGACCGTGACATTCATTTTGCTTGTGTTTAATAAAGTTAAAGAAGACAGAAAAGTATTCTACTTTTTACTTACTCCATAATTTCATAAATATTTTACCTGAGATAGTTGAAAGAAGGGGAAAAACCATGCTTAGTGCAGTTCAGAAGCTATGTGCTGTATAAAATTTTATGCAGTTCATAGTTCAATCATGGAACTCACTTCCACAGGAGACAGTGATGGCCAGCAGCTTAGACTACTTGAAAAGATGATTTGACAAATTCAGGCAGGGCAAAATAACCCACAATGTCTATGTTCTACCTCCACTTTCAAAGGAAGTTTGGTTACTTCCTTGAAAGCAAAATATGCTTCTCATGTTTCCACCCCATCGCTCACCAATGAATAAATTTGGCTGGAAAGATTGGAGGCAGTGTAGGTATTTCAGCACACACCTATGCACTGTTGGTGGAAGTAGTAACCATTTATTTCAAAGGGATTACAATGCAATTCTATACCTGTCTTCCTAGATGAAAGTGTCACTGATTTCAATGGGTTCTACACCCAGATAACTGTGTACAGTCATAACTTGGGTTAAATATGCTTCGAGTTGAGCGCATTTGAGTTGCCCTCCTCGGCAACCCGGAAGTAACGGAGCGCATTACTTCCGGGTTTAGCCGCTTGCACATGCGCAGGCGCTCAAAATGACATCACGCGCATGCGCAGAAGCGGCAAAAAGCGATACACGTGCGCGCAGATGTGCTGTTGCTAGATATGTTTACCTCTAGATGCGAACGGGGCTCCGGAACGGATCCCGTTCGTATCTAGAGGTACCACTGTATAGTTCTGTCTTGTGACTTCTTCAAGGTATTGTTAGGCGTTTTGGTTTCTCTGACGCTTCCCTCTATTTCCCCTGCCTCACACTCTTTAATCCTACAAATACAGCCACTGTTTAAGAATCTTCTCTCATTTACACAATCACACACAAAGTTTCCTGTGGAATGAAGTTATATTTGCAATCTATTTTGTCCTCACTTGGATTTTAAACTCAATCCAAGAAACCAACCTTCACTGAGTTGCTGTGGCATTTCCTCTCCCAACAGTTTCAGGTAAATGTTGAATAGCACTGAGGGCAGGACAGAATCCTGAGGTTAATTGTCACAGTCCAATGGCTAAGGCTTTGAAAAGGAGACCTCTCATTTGTCGCCTTTCCAGGCTCAGTATCCCCAACTTCCTCATCCATTTCACATAAGGCTTGGTTTCCAGACCCTAAATCAATTTAGTAACCCTTCTTTGCACATGTTCCAGTTCCTAAATATCGCTTTAGATTGCAGCGTCCAAAACTGACAGAAACAGTAATTCTGGTAAGGCCAGAGGTGGAGGAATCTGCATTTATATACACGGTGGGTGGTGTGTCAATAGTAGAGGAGTTTATAATGCTCCTCAGATGTGGAATTGATGGCAGTTACATGTAGGCCATTTTATCTGCCTAGAGAAGTAACTGTGACAATTATCATAGCCGTTTACATTCCACCTGATGCTAATATCAGAGCGGCACTTTCTAAGTTATATAACGTCATTTCTAGGCAGCAGCAAATTCATCCAGAGGGTGCTATTGTTGTGGCAGGGGACTTTAATCAGGCCTGCCTGAAGGCAGTCTTTCCTAAGTTTGAACAGTATGTGAAATTCCCCACTAGACGGAAGAATATTTTTGATCGTGTGTATTCCAATCTGAAGCAGGCATACAGTGGAGAATTGCTTAGCCGATAAGAAAACGAGACAAGTGTGGCAGGGACTGCAGCACCTAACCAACTACAAGGGCGATAAAAGGAACATGGTTAAGGCTGATGATTTGTTAGCGGAGGAGCTGAACATCTTTGCCCGCTATGGAGTAGAAAGATCAAATATCATGGCTCCTGCCTGCCAGCCTACAAACTCTCAGCCACTTATTCTATATGACCATCAAATGAAAGCTGCATTGCGGGCAGTGAATCCCAATAAAGTTGCTGGTCCTGATGGGGTGATGAGGATAGTGGTAAATAAAAACTGTGCTGATCAACTAACAGGGGTCCTGACAAGGATTTTAAACATCTCCCTGCAGACTGATTGTGTTCCATCATGTTTGAAAGCGGGCACCATTATCCCAGTCCCAAAGAAAACAGCAATTAACTGCCTAAATGACTACAGACCCATTGCTTTAACATCTGTAATGATGAAATGCTTTGAGAGATTGGTCCTTCAACATCTTAGGACATGTTTTCCACCAGATTTTGATGAACACCAGTTCGCTTACAGGAGAAATAGGTCAACAGACGATGCCATAGCCACAGCTTTTCACCTTGCAGCGAGTTATCTGGAGAAACCAGGGAATTATGTCAGAATGCTGTTTATTGATTATAGCTCGGCTTTTAATACCATCCTTCCGGACATTGTTTTTAAAAAGCTGAGGGACCTGGACCTTTCTTCTACCATCTGTGATTGGATTAAAGACTTTCTGAGGATCACACACAAATAGTGAGGATTGGGCCTGTTACATCTTCCTCTCTGAAGCTCGGCATTGGCACCCCACAGGGATGCGTGCTGAATCCCTACCTGTACTCATTGTATACATATGACTGTATCTCATCCGATCCATCTACTGTGATTATTAAGTTTGCAGGTGATACCACCATAATGGGTCTAATTACAGGTGGAGATGAATCAGCCTATAGGGAGGAGGTTCAAAAAGTCTTGACATGGTGCCTAGAGAACAACTTGCACCTAGATATCAGTAAGACAAAGGAGATGGTGTTGGACTTTTGGAGGAAAAGAGGGGAACTAGCCTCATTGTAGATCAGGGGGGCTGTTTGGAGAGAGTCTCTTCCTTTAAATTCCTGGGAGTCTACCTTAGTGAAGACCTCACTTGGAAAATCAATACAACCCAGGTGGTTAGGAAGGCCCAACAGAGACTCTGTTTCCTCAGGGTCTTGCGAAAGAACAATGTCAAAAAATACCTGATGATCTCCTTCTATCGGTCCACAATAGAAAGTGTCCTTTCATACTGTATTACAGTGTGGTAAGCTGGTTTGACAGCCACAGACAGGAAGTCCCTACAGAGGATGGTGAATACAGCACATGACATCATGGGCTGTCCCCTGAGTTCACTAAATGACATCACGGGAGACCGCTGTCTCAGGAGAGTGAGGAATATTCTTAGGGATGACTCACAACCCGGCCAGCACCTCTTTAATCTCCTACCTTCGGGCAGCAGATATTGAAGTCAGCCACACCAACAGGTTAAAGAAAAGTTTTTATCCGTGGGCTGTTGGGCTGCTGAATGAAAAAAAAATAGTGGTGCAATTGACTTCCGACAAGCACAAAGAGTGTGAACAAGACTGAGTGTATGGGGGGGGGGTGAGCTCATTTAATTTCACTGCACACAGGTGGTGTAGTGACAATAAAGGTTTATTATTATTATTATTATTATTATTATTATTATTATCATCATCATCATCATTATTTATGTTTATTTATTATTATTCACATTGGAGGCAAAGTTATTTTAACAGTCCCAATTTGGCCAGAATGGCCACAGAATTCATTAAGCTGTCATGGGTCGTGCCTTGATTCCAGGTGTCATGATTTCTCCCTGCCACCAGAGAAGGGCCATGGAAGCAGCTCCTGGGGTGGCAGTGGCATTGGGAAAGAGACATGAGGGCTCCTTCCCAAAGCATAGTTTGTGCTTACTAGGCTTTGAAAGAAGGCTTTGGAAGAAGGCCGTTTCACACAAGGACCCTGTCCTCACACATCAAGCCAGGAGACCTCCTTTTGCTGCTTTTTTCAGACCAGAAAGAAGGGGCTTGCCCAACCATTGCACTGCTCCCATACCTCTATATTGCTTAGCCCGGGCAGTAGTCGAAAGCAACTGTATAAAGAAGAAGCATATACTCAAGAAGGCCCTCATAATGACAGAGTGATCAAAAGCCAAGGAGAAACGAACCAGCAGGTGACCTTTGGAAGAAGAAGCTGACTTGGAGGAATTTATGGGCCAAGGAAAGGTGCTCAAGGATTCCAACTGGGAAGAACTGGTCCAGTGAGGAGCAGGAAATTATGGAAATAGAAAGTGCATGCTTCCCCAGAAATGCTAGATTTTTCTGTTGTAACACAAAGCTCTTTTTTCATGTTGGATGCAATCTTTTTAATGAACACTGTGGGATTCAGCCTCTGTGGTGTTGTCAGTTATGGATAACATCCTCACAACCTTCTCAACCCCAACCAACACTCTGTCGGTTCCAGCAGCAGAAGACTTTGTAGAAAAACTGTCAGCAATCCAGAAAGATTCACCCCGTCATCCACAGATCGGTCTTCTCACCGGTTGTACCTGCACACCCTTACCAGGCACCTAGACACCTCCTGTCATGGTAGGAGAGGAAGAGTATGAATTAGAACAAATTCTAGACTCCAGGATGTGAAGAAAGAAGTTGCAATACCTGATTGCGTGGAAGGGGTATTGACCAGAAGAAAGATCATGGGAGTACACAGAACACATCCATGCACCAGATTTGCAAAGGGCGTTTCATACACACTACCCCAATGTACCAAAACCACTAGGGTGGGTGGAGGAGGACTGTGGAAAGGGGGGGTGATGTCAGGGACTGAACAGAGGAGGAATGGTGGAGACCATCTCCCCAACCTGACCCTTCCAGAGAAGAAGACAACGGTTCAGAATTACAACAGAGATTTAAAAATTGGAAAAGTGGTATTATACCGACAAAAACAGATTGACTTGCCAAATTATTGGAGTATTACAATATATCCAAAACAATGGGAGAAACTGGAAGGATCTCAAAAGAGAAGATAGACAAGGACTGGAAGGTGTTTAAAGGATACTTGCAAAACCATATTGAAAAATCAGAACTCCTATTAGAATAGATAAGTTCCATTTTAAATGCTGAAATACTAAATAAGATGGATAACAATGTGTAATAGAAAAAGACCAATTGGTTAAGGGTATACATGTCGGAGCCAAACAGTACAAATTGAAAGCATTTGCAGATGACTTAGTATTGACATTACAGGAGCCAGAATCTAGTACTAAAAGAGTATTGTAACTGATTCAAGAATTTGGTCAGGTTGCAGGATTTAAGTTGAATAAGTTAAAAACTAAGGTTTTAGAGAAAAATCTAACAGTGATTGAGAAAGAGAGGTTTGAGAAGGAGACAGGTTTAACATTGGTTAAGAAAGTGAAATACCGGACTTCCGGGTTAGCGCGATCGGCTAATGGTGGATTCCCTCCGAGCTCCGGAGGGAATCGGCTGCGCGGGAGCTGGGTCTGGCCGCTGCGGCGACGCGGGGACCCTCAGAAATCACAGGCGCTGAAGCCTGTGAACCTGGTGACTCGGCGGGCACCATTTGTGCCCCCCCGACCTGCGAATGAGCCTTTTTAAAGGCTTCGGAACGGGGGATGGGGTGAGCGGCGCGGTGCTGAGAGTCGACTGCTCCTCCTGCAGAGTGAAGCCGCATGCCATGGTCGGAGAGCGCTGACTTCTTCTTGTGAACAATTGGACTCTAAAAGTAACAACCCGTGAGTAGTACGGAAATTGGACTTGTAAAGGAAATTTTTTTTGTTGAATTTGGCACGATCGGGGAAGGTGCAAACAGGAAGTCCGCCTCCCCGTCTTGTAAATAATTTAAAGCAAGGACTAGTTAACTAAGGTCGAGAGAATTTTTTTTTCTTCATTGGGTAAAAGATACTAATTTCACGATTTGGCAGTATAAGCATAAATAACTTTATCGGAGGATAAGAGCTAATTTTGAGAGCTGAAGTGCCACCCCCCCCCGGACCTGGGAGTGATCCGTGAGAGAGCCTGTTGAGGAGATATAGAAGAGTTTGACAGCTGTCAAAATTAGCTGTCAAGAAGGAAAAAGAGAACTTTGTTTCTGCTGTCTCTGCTGGAAATATTTGTTGCAATTTGGTTATATTTTGTTGAAAACAAGGAAGAACTGATACAAACTAACTTTACTTTTGGATTTGAACTGGAAAGAATACTAAGTTACCAAAATCCCTCTAGAGGGGGATTTGGGACATTACAAGAATGGCTGGAGGAGGGAAAATTCAAGCTGGGTTGGACAGAGCTTTTGTTCTCTTGGGAAAGTTACAAGGCCAAATGGATGTTTTGGCTACAAATGTTGCAACTCTGAACTTAACAGTAAATAATATCATTGAATTTGATAAGGATTTGACTCAGGAAGCCCATGCAGCTGGACAAAAAGAGAAACTTGAGAGTTTTGAGAGTGCGGAGAAGGAGACATATGTTGTTTCTGAAGAAAAGGAAGGAGGAGCTGTAATTTTGCAGATGACAAAGGAGAGCCAGAGGCCTGACATGATGGTTACAAAGGAAAATAAGAAATCGAGCCAGAGGCCTGACATGATGGTTACAAAGGAAAATAAGTACTGGATGATGAAAATCTGGTTTGAATTGGAGATTGAAGAATGGAGAGATCTCCTTATGTGGAGATCTGAAGACCTATGGATTACAAATTTGATCAAGGTGGAAGTTGGAGCTTTCGGGACAATTGGACTTAAAAGGAGTAAGAAACAAGATTCGGGCTCCACTTTTAAGTATGGAGGTCTGGCTGGAAGAAACATGGACCTTATGGGGACAGAGCTTCTCCGAGATCTGGTGTTTAATATTAAAGACTATCCAAAAAAAACCGGCAGAGAGGAATTGAGAGAGAATTAAGAGCCTCGGATGTGAGGTCTCCAGGGTGATAGTAGATTAAGACTGATGGACATTTGTTGGGGATCGAAACCGGGAAAGGGGGTGGTGGGGTTTGGGAATCCAAAGGGTGTATAATTATAATCTGTTTTTTTTTTTAATTTTGTTTTGTTATTAGTAAGAAAATTGGGGAATTCATGGAAGGGAATTTGGGTCGACTTTAGAAAAAGGTTTTAAGAATGAGTACTGATGTATAAATATGGATGTTTATAAGTTAAAATTGGTTTTTTCTTCAAAATGAACTAAATATAAAAAGGTTAAAAATTGGGGATAAGAACTTGTTGAACTAACAATTTGAATTGGAATATAAGAAGGGGAGGTGTGGGGAAGTCAGGGAAATATGTCATTGAAAATACGGATTGTAAACTTTATGTGTTTTTAATTTTTTTTCCTTTTTTGATTTTTTTTACTAAGATGGAAAATTTTAATAAACATTTATTTAAAAAAAAAAGAAAGAAAGTGAAATACCTGGGGGTTAATATGACAGCCAAGAATGTGAATTTATTTAAAGATAACTATGAAAAATGCTGGACGGAAGTGAAAAAAGATTTAGATTTATATATATTTAGCCATTCCAGCATAATTATTATAAAAGTGTGTATTGGCAATAAGTAATATGAAATTGAAATATCGAATAGACGGGAGGTTGGGTCTTTAGTGTTAAGACCAATTTATGTTTTATTGTTTGTTAAGAAAATTGTGTGTCTATGGTTATTCCTATGTGTAATTTGAGATTTGTGGTTTTTTTTTCTTGGTGTATTGAGGTACAAATATTGATGTTTATAAGTTAAAATAAGTTTAAAAAGTGTGGGGAAGTCTGGGAAATATGGTAATGAAAATATGGAACTGTAAATTTTATGTGTTTTTAAATTTTTCCTTTTTTAATTTTTTTGTATTTTTTTGGGTTTTTTTATTTCTTTTGTATTGAATTTGAAAATCCTAATAAATATTTCATTGAAATATCGAATAGACGGGAGGTTGGGTCTTTAGTGTTAAGACCAATTTATGTTTTATTGTTTGTTAAGAAAATTGTGTGTCTATGGTTATTCCTATGTGTAATTTGAGATTTGTGTTTTTTTTCCCTTGGTGTATCAATAAAAAAGAAAAAAAAGAAAAGAAAATAAGTTGCCAATCTTTTTTGGTTGCGACTTGTTCTTCTTTCCATTGTTGGGCCATCAATTTCCATGCGGCTGTTGTTGCATATTCTTTCGGTGTATCCATTCCAGTTATACCTATTAAGAAAACTTCCTTTTGATAGTTTGACCGGAGTTAAATACCATCTGTACATCATTTTCATATAATTCTCCTTAAGTGCCATAAATTTTATATCATTTTTCATTATCATTTCCAATCTATCATCTGTATATTATGTTCCACATCAGTGGTTTTTCTAGAAAAGGAGCTGTTGGAGCTCACCATGAACGTCTTCCTTGTTCTCTTAGAATTGCAATGGCACCCACATGAGAGGGGCCACAGCTGAGCTCCAGTGAACTCTGGCTGAAAGAAAGTTAAATTCTTCAGAGGAGAAACCTCTTATCTAACAAATTTTCTCATTACAATAATGATTTTAGCTGTGCAATGTATATTATTTTGTTTTTATCCAATTTTATCCAATTTTATCCAATTTTATGTATTTTATTTTTGTAATTTCTTCAGCTAAAGCAATCAATAATAATTGCATTTTTATCCAAAAGAAACAGATCTGAGAACCAGCATTTGATGTCAGGGGACTGCCATCAGAACAGGGGAGGGAGGCAGGGGGGCCGTAGAGATACAGAGAGCCTCCAAAACTTCTGAAGAGCAGTTCCTCTTCCAGCGGTGGGGAAAGCCACACCTCCAGTGGAGAAGAGAGGGAAGGGGCCAGCCAAGAGAGGAAAGGGCTTGAGGATGCTGCTGAGAGCCCCAGCACCTCACCTTGCCAGGCTGGCTAGGAGGGACACACGCCACCTCCATCGCCCAACTTGTGCAGAGGGGTGAAACGCAAGGAGGGGAGGAGGAGGCTTCGGGTGCTGAAGTTCTTATGTTGGGGGAGAAGCCGGAAGGGGGCATTCCCGGATTCTGCAAGTGACTAAGTCGGACATGAACTTTGTAGATCTGCACTGTAAATAGTTTGCACAATAAAACCTGTAAAAGACAGGTCAGAGTCCTGCCTGGTTACTCACGAGCAACCACCATTAGCATCTGACAGCAATCCAGGAGTCTTTGTGGTTGCTCGCGTGTAGCAGTGAAGAGTGGCATGATGAGTCAAGAGACTAAAGGGAGGCCAGAGGAGCAAAGAGCTGCAGGCAGAGGCACTGAGGAAGATGCGGCGCGGAACGTACCGGCTCTGGTGCAGAGGAACGTGGAGCTGGAAGTGCACATTGCTGACCTTGCAGGAGCAGCAAATCATGGCAACTCCGGTGGGGCGAAAGATGCCGCACTGGTGAGCAAATTTGGCAGGAACCCTCAAGAGTACCTTGCCTTTAGGACTGAGATTAAATACGCCCTGGACTTACAAAAGAAGGAATTTTCCAATGATGAGGAGAGGGTGGCATTCGTGGTTTCCCATTTAGAAAGTGCAGCCTGGGAATGGGTGAGACCCCTGATAGCGGTTGGAAACAATGCCCTCCAGGACATGTGGAAATTTTATGAGGCGATGGATGCAATGTTTACCAGCAAAATTCAGGGGGGATGCCACACAGCAGGAGACACTTTCTGTTTGGGGTGCAGCAGCAGATCCAGATGTGGACAGACCACAAGAACTTGGAATATTGGCACACTGCACATGTGCTGTGTCAGAGGCAGATCCGATGGGTGGTGTTTTTTGCCCATTTTGACTTTAAGATCCAATACGTTCTTGGAGAGCAGAATGTGAGGGCAGACGCGTTTTCCAGGAAGCCTGAGTACATGGAAGATGAAGGGCCCCAGTGGCCAGACAAATGTTCCAGGAGGACAAATGGGCCTGTGGGGGAACACTGGCAGGGGAGGCAGGACTGGTTAGACTCACCAGAGAGGATGATTTTGCTCAAAGGAAATTTAGGGAGCTCAAGGAGGGTCTGGGGGCTTTGAGGAGAAAGGGGGGCTGTTCTACAAAGGGACGCTGTATGTACCGGGAGAGCCCTTTATTGGGTTGATTGATTAGCAGCTTTGCTTGCCCCGGAGCCCACACGCTTCCCTGCGTTGCTCAGCTCCCTCTGGGCAGCTTCCAGCTGCAGCTTAGCAGAGCGATGCACAGCGTTAGAAGCAGAAGCGGTCAGCCGTGTGTGCGTAATGAATCAGGCTGTCTTCCTTATCTTACAAAGAGCTTTATTCTCGTACAGTTCAACAGGTTACAGCTCCCGGTGACACAGGACTCATTTCTCAGAGCTCCTCTCCGTATCGGAGCGAAACACACTCTGATAGACAGAGTAGAAGAACACACCCCTCAGTGTTCTACGCCACGCCTCAAGAATGTGAGACGTCACACAGAACTTCTTAACCCTGTAAGTTCTGACTCTCTCCATACCCCCTCTCGTATCACATTCTGAGAGGACTTGTGAACACACATTTACAGACCTCTGAGTGTTCCACACCTTCCCACCTGCCTGTTGAGCCTCCTCACAAATCTCAGGTTCGCACTGTGCGAGACCAACCCACGCATTTGTGACCTGAAACCTCTCAGGTGGAATTCCCTTTGTTGCCCGAGATGAATGCCTGGACACAAACTGGGGTGCTTCTTCTGACCCACTGGGGCCAGCAAGTCCGTCTTCTTCATCAGACGACTCCCCCTCTGACTTGACCTGTCTGTGAGCTTTCTCCTTTACTCTAACAGGAGATGAGGGCTCACTCTTGGACACTCCTTTAACAACCTGTGGAGACGCCTTCCCCTGGTGCTGACCCTGATCATCGATCCGGTCCCCATCACCTGGCTGAGTGAACGTTAGGGCTCACTTTGCGCCTTGCCCTACTTTCCTGCTGCTCATAGAACTCAGCATGTTTACTGATCAGAAGCTTGGTCTGATCACCTTCTGGCCATGCAAATCTCCACCCTTTTGTCGCAGGTTCATACCCACAGAAGATCATTTCCTGGTACCTTGGTCCACCCTCTTGCTGCTGACACTTTGGTACAGGCACCAAGGCTCTGCAACCAAATGAACGGAAGAAATGCACCTGCGGTCTCTGTCCGTTGAGCAAGAAATACGGGGTGTCACCTACCACTGAATTGTAGCACCTGTTCATCGTGAAATTGGCCGTCTTTACCGCCTCCCCCAAAAAACTTTGAGGCAACCCAGAGTCACACAGTAGAACCTCTGATGCTTGAACCAGAGCTTTACTCCTCAGCTCTGCCACGCCACTCTCCTGAGGAGAAGTCACCTTGTGACGTATCCCCCCTGGCGAAAGAACCTCTTTATAGCAGACCCAGTGACCTCTGAACCTCGGTCACACTTGAACCCTTGCACCTTGGTGGAGAACCTTAGTTCCACCTCTGCAACCCAATCCTTGATCAGTTGCGTTGCGTCCTCCTGCGTTCTCAGCGTGAACGCCCAAGAGTTTTGCGTGAAATCATCTGTCAGCGTCAGCAGAAACCTGGCTTTGCCCAGACTTGGCTGTGGCATAGGACCAAACAGGTCTGCGTGCACAAGCTGAAAAGGCTTTGTGGTTACTCTCTCCACCCTGGGATAACTGTATCCCTTCTTCTTGGCTTTCTTGCAAGCCCTGCAATTTAGAAGCTCACCACATTCTCTTACCTTGCACCCTTTGGTGCACTCTGATAACATCTGAACGTCCTCACAAGAACCACGTGCCATCCTCTTGTGCCACACGCATGCACATGAAACATGAGTGTGAATGGTGGCTTTCCCAGCATTCCCCACTCCCTCCAGAGGTGTTTCTAGAACAAAGAGGTTGTTCTGATTTTTCTCAACACGTACCAGCTGCTTCCCCCCTCTGGAAATTGTACAGACATTCTTCTCAAAACAAACCATATACCCCTCCTGTAAGAGACATGGTACAGAAAAAAGACAATGTTTTAACCCTGGCGACATGTAGACTTCCAGCTGCGCCTGCAAAACAGAAACAAACACATCTCCCACACTGGCCACACGTCTCTGTGACCCATCAGCAAAACACACTGATTTCCCAGCTGAAACAGCTCTGCAGTTCCTTATTTTGACACCAGGTGTCTCAGTCACAAGATGTTTGTTTGCAGCAGAGTCTACGACCCAACGCAGCACTCTGTCCTCACTGGTGCTGTCCTTCGTGGTTGCCTTAGCAACAGACTTCCCGCTCCCCCCGTCCTTGGGGCCTTTGCAGGTGTCTTTTAAAACAGCCATCGAAGCAGATAGATGATAAACATCGTCCTCCCCCTCCGGTCGTCTCCGCGTGTTCCCACGCCTGCCTCCTCTGCCGGGCTGGTTGCCATGGAAACCTGGCTGGTTCCCATGGGAAGCGACCTTAGGAATTTCCTGCCCTGTCTCCCTCGCTCTCTGTGGGCAGCAGTGGCGCAGATGGTCAGGGGAATTGCAAACATAACAACGACAAATGGAAAACTTTACAAACTTGCCGGTCTTCTCTGCCCCCCCAACCTTGCCAGCAGCACTCCTTGAGGCTTTTCTGCACTTGGGGACGTGGCTTTTGGCTTCCAGCTCCTGCCAAACAGCCTGGGCACTCTCAAGACCCTTGGAACGGCCTATCTGGCCTGCACCACCATTCCTGGGTGCACAGCTTCCAGAGGAACAGACTGCTACTGCCTTCCTCTTCTTTGCTCTCAGCTGCTCTGTCGAAGCATTGCAGCAGCTTCCAAACACTGCTCCAGCCCCCACCGGGCTTTCTGGGCGTCCCTCAGCCACTTCTGGGCATGGTGCCCCCTCTGGTCTGGCTCCCACTGCGACCTTCAGTGCCTGCCATGCGACCCAGGGCTCCTTCCCGTCCACCTCTTCAAAAAGGACTGAGTACGATTCATGGCTGTCTGCCATCTTCTCCCCCGGGGCCCAGCTTACTTACGAGCAGTAGTAGCTTCTTCCGCACCTGGTTCAAGCACAGCTCCTCCCAGCGAGCTCCCTGCCTCACGACCGAGGCACAGCTCCCAGCTGGCTTCAGCTTTTCTCTCCAGCGTCTCTTCACCTGGCTTCAGCACACACCGGCATGCACGTAGCTTGCTTCACAGCGTTAGCTGTCGACATCCCATAACCTATTGGGTTGATTGATTAGCAGCTTTGCTTGCCCCGGAGCCCACACGCTTCCCTGCGTTGCTCAGCTCCCTCTGGGCAGCTTCCAGCTGCAGCTTAGCAGAGCGATGCACAGCGTTAGAAGCAGAAGCGGTCAGCCATGTGTGTGTAATGAATCAGGCTGTCTTCTTTATCTTACAAAGAGCTTTATTCTCGTACAGCTCAACAGGTTACAGCTCCTGGTGACACAGGACTCATTTCTCAGAGCTCCTCTCCGTATCGGAGCGAAACACACTCTGATAGACAGAGTAGAAGAACACACCCCTCAGTGTTCTACGCCACGCCTCAAGAATGTGAGACGTCACTCAGAACTTCTTAACCCTGTAAGTTCTGACTCTCTCCATACCCTTGAGCGTCAGAGTCCTTGAGCAGTTCCATGACAACCCTACAGCTGGGCACTTTGGGCAACACAATACCATGTTGTTAGTTAAGTGGGATTTCTGGTGGCCCAAGGTAAGGGAGGCTGTGCGGGAATATGTCCGAGGGTGTGACATGTGTCAGAGAGCAAAGAGGGAAAGGGCGGCCCCGGCTGGGCTGCTGGAACCCTTATCAACACTGGGGAGACCATGGGAGATGGTGTCCATAGATTTCATGACAGACCTGCCCGAGGTAAGATGGCAGTCCTAATGTTGGTGGACCTAGTGACCAAGATGTGCCACTTTGTGGCATGCTCCCATGCTGTGTCAGCTGAGGAAACTGCCAAATTCTTCCTTAATCACATCTTTTGGCTGCATGGGATCCCTTCTAGGGTGATTTCTGACCATGGAAGACAGCTCACCTTTTGTTTCTGGTGCAAGATCATGAGTTTGTTGCAGGTAGAGGTGAGCTTTTCCACAGCCAGGCACCCGCAGACAAATGGACAGGCGGAGAGGGCAAATGCCATTTTGCAGCAGCAGTTGTGCTGCTACGTAAATCAGTGGCAGAATGATAGGGTGGAGAAGCTAGTGCAGGCAGAGTTTGCATACAATAATGCTGAACACGTGACCACAACGATGAGTCCCTTTCCTGCCAATTACGGATGTCATCCCAGGGCCTTTCCAGAGTGTGAGGAGGAGGAATTGAGTGTACCAGCCGCAGAACAATTCACAGAAGAGGTGGAAGCCATATACCAACAGCTCAAGATGACTCTGGAAAGAGCCAAGGAGGCGTACAACAAGGCGGTGGACAAACATAGGAGACCGGGGGAGGTTATCCAAGTGGGGGATTCTGGTGGGGCGCGTGACTGAGGAGTATCTCATAGAGGAGTTCCACGCTCTCTTCTGGCACAAGCCCAAACCCCCGAAGTTGTTTTTGGGGGAAGTGTTTGAACCTACAGTGGACGAGGGTGACTTTGAGGGATTCCCGCCCTCAGGGGAGGGGGAGGGAATAGGGGACGAAGTTGCCGAGGTCTCTGATGAGGAGGAAATTTCCTGGGACCTCCCACCAGGGCAAGGATTGTCGGGGGGGGGGGGAAAGCATTTTTTGACTCCACAGAGGAAGAGAACGATTCCTTCATTGGTTCCCCCCCCTCCTGCCAACGCCAGTGAGTGGGAAGCAGCTCTGGACCCCACCGATGGGGGGGTGAGGGGGAGTGGATGTCAGGGGACTGCTATTGGAAAAGGAGAGGGAGGCAGGGGAGCTGTTGGGATACAGAGAGCCTCTGAAAATTCTGAAGAGCAGTTCCTCTTCCAGCGGGGGGGGGGAGCCACACCTCCAGTGGAGAAGAAAGGGAAGGGGCCAGCAAAGTGAGGAAAGGGCTTGAGGATGCTGCTGAGAGCCCCAGTGCCTCACCTCGCCAGGCTTGTCAGGAGGGACACACGCCACTTCCATCGCCCAAACTTGCACAGAGGGGTGAAATGCAAGTGGGGGGGGGAGGAGGCTTCGGGTGCCGAAGTTCTTATGTTTGTGGAGAAGCCAGAAGGGGCCACTCTCAGATTGTGCAAGTGACTAAGAACTTTGTAGATCTGCACTGTAAATAGTTTGCACAATAAAATCTGCACATGAACTTTGTAGATCTGCACTGTAAATAGTTTGCACAATAAAACCTGCAAAAGACAGGCTGGAGTCCTGCCTGGTTACTCACGAGCAACCACCACCAGCATCTGACATTTTATTTTCCATAACAATTTATTTTGCATTATAATGATCATAATGAAGGCTTAACTATTTTTTAATGATAACACTACAGAGTTCTTTGTATTTAGAATCCACAATCCCTACATTCTGACACCTTTTTCTCTGCTCTTGTTTCCCTTTACCTCCACCAAAAGCAAGAAAGAACAAAACAGAGATCGCGAGTCCTGGATTTCACCACTAGGCCTCCAATACCCCCTCATTGCCATGGATTTTGGAATACACAAGGAGGAGGTCTACACTGTCCGATTTACCCTTCCTGTTCAGGCTGGTGTGAGATTCGTGAAGCATTATAACAGCTTTCTTCGTAAACTGCAATAATAAATCTCCCAGCTCCAATAGTAATTCCTTCACTTTTCCGGACGTCACAAAATTTTGTTGTTGCACAACCTTTGAATGTGAAAAAGGTGATAAAGAAGTTATCTGGAAAACAAAAAGAAGTGTTGACTTTAGTCCTTTTCCCAGGGAATAGGAGATGGTGCCTGTGATGGTGAATGAGAATTTTAACACGTTAGTTTTAAAAAGGGTATATTTAAGAAATCTGAAAAATATAATTTCATCATAACATGAATGTACAAAATTTTCAGCATTAGGAATTCAGGTAAAAAAATTACTCAGATATAATCAAACTTTGCACCCAAAGGAGTCTCAAGACATGAAGTTTATTAATAAACAGGTTATATTTATAAAATATAATGAAATTAGAGGTTCTGAAAACTGCCCTAATTAACCATGTTAACAAAATCAAATTCTTGTGGTCTGGTGATTTGCATTAAAATGACAGGAATTCAATCCCAGTATCTCCTGGGCCTGTTAAAAAGGCACATGCTGTGGCCACACAAGTCAACAAGGTGATCCAGCCACATAAGAAGCTGGAGTTGCACTCCATTGTCTCTCAGGCTGGTTAGATGCCAACTGAGGCTCCCGCACTGTCAAAAACTGTGACCTAGCCATCCAGAGACTCCTCCTTTTATTTTGCCATATCTATTTTCATGTTAAACACATCTAACATGAAGTGGGAGAAAAGGGGGTCCCAAAAGCCAATCAGGAACTCCTATCCGAATTCTTAATCAGCTCTCAAAAGTGAAACTAGCAAAGGGCAGGCAAAGGATGGGGGGGGGGATGTAGGGCAGAGGCAGCTCAAATGGCCTGGACTCTGCCTCTTCCTTCCTGGGGCAAATCAGCCCATATACCCCTCCCCTATTCATTTCCAATCCCCTCTTCTTTTCAGAAAGGAAGGGTGTGGTAAAATTGGTCCCTCTCCAAAGGGTATTGTTCCTCAAAAATGCTGTTGAAAGGGGTGGGGGGTGCATGTAAGGCTGGATCCAGGCACATGAATACAGTGATACAGTTAAATGATTCGGTTCAATGTGTTGTGAAATCCCAATGCAGAAATATAGGACTCCACATCGCCGTCTGGTACCACAGTATTATAATGCATATAAAGCAATTTACCGTATTTTTCGCCCATAGGGCGCACCAGCCATAGGGCACACCTAGTTTTTTTTGGGGGGGCATAAAGAAAACAATTTTTATTTTCCCCCCCAGGTGCAGGGCTGGGGCGGGGGAAGCCCGAGCTTCCCCCAACCCCAACCCCCAGAACAGGCTGCTCTCCGCAAGCCATGGGAGCCCTCCCACGGCTTGCAGAGAGCTACCCAAAGCCCGGGCGTGACTGCTCAGCACGCCCGGGCTTCAGGGTACAGGCAGCTCTGCACAAGCCATGGGAGCCGGGAGATGCACACTGACCCCTCTCGCTCTCCAGGCTTCAGCGAAAGCCTGCATTCGCCCCATAGGATGCACACACATTTCCCCTTCATTTTTGGAGAGGGAAAAGTGTGTCCTATAGGGCGAAAAATTTAGTTAAATTATGACAGCTAAATCTTTGGAGCAGCTTTTAGGAGGATACAGAGCACCTACAGGCAGAAGAGAGTGGAAATTCTGTTGCACAACTATAAATCCTTGCACTAATGGTCTGAGTTAGCCAGATACTGCTCATGGTCACAGAATTTAAGGAAATTTAATTACATTTCTTTTACATAAGAAATATGCTTTTTGAGTAAGAGGCACACATTTTGTCCTGCACTGCATCCCAGTGGTGGAAAGATCCAGATGCAACTGGGGTGAAGCCATGAATGCATTTTCAGAAGAGTATTTAATATAAACATCCCGATCTGAATCCTGCTTCTAGACAAGCAAGTGCATTATGAAAGTTAAAGGGCAAAGTCCAGGCAGGCAAAACACTAAGGAAGAGTGCAGAGTGCAGCCAGTAAGAGATATGATCCCTCTCACTTTTCCAGCAACATGCAATGGAAAAAGAGAGGAAGGAAGGGAGAGAAGGAGATCAGGACAGAGTGTGCGTGACCCAGCCCATGTCTAGGCCTTTCCCCCTGACTGAATAGCAATGTTACCTCTAGCAAAAGCTCCTTTAAAATCAACACATTGGGTCTCATTCTCAAGGCAGTTGACGGTCTTCTCACTTTTACACTTTCTCATTTTCTCATTATCTCCTTTGGAGAAGCAGGCTGGGCATCGCAGACCATTTTCAGCCAGCATGTTGCGATCAGGAACTTCCAAGATCAAATGTAAAGTGAGCATGTTAATGTCTTTGTCTGTTTTTGTATCTCTGTGTTATATAAATGGAATACACCCTAGTAACTTACTGTTCTGCTGGGGCAGCTGTAAGTGTTCTTGGATGAAAACACGATCTAGAAACAATCTGAGTTCAGGGCTGAGCATGGGACAAAGTCACCATTGGTCTCTGAGATGAATGACCTTTACCCAAAGTGGGGTGGGAGAGTGTGAACTTTTAATCTCTCTGAATGTATTCATGCCATTGATTATGGTGTAGCCTCTCTGAAAATATAGTTTCTTAGTCCTCCATTTTTGTACAGAGATTCTGTCTCTCTTCTGCTCTTCAGCAATGAGCTATCCAATAAGTTTTGTGAACCGCCCCGAGACACCCAGGTACAGGGTGGTACAAAAATTCAATAAATTCAATAAACAAATTTCAGAGAATGCTGTTAGGTAGGGTCTTATATTTGCACCATTATAACTGCTGGCTTAGGTAGTGCTTGCCAACTAAAAGACAGAGAAGAACCAGCTTAAGGGTGATTCAGGAGGACACTTGAATAAGATAGGTGGGTTGTAAGGTCCATATTTGAAACATCCAATTGAAAGTGAACTTGAAGGGACCATAAGCTATTTATGAGCAGTTCAGGAGCTTAGGTATCCAATGATACCGTATTTTTCGTCCCATAGGACGCTCCGCCCCATAGGACGCACCTAGTTTTTTGGGGGGGAAATAAAGGAAAAAAAATTTCCCTTTATTTCCCCCCCAAAACCAGGTCGAGGAACAGCGGGATGGCGGCGCTGTGCCTCCCCGCTGTCCCCCGAGCTTGTGGGGCTGGTCGATGTCTGCCCGGCGCGAGGGGCGCTCTGCTTCAGGGCGCCCTGTGCGCCGGGCGGCAGGCTGCTATCCGCAGCGCAGGGAGCCCTGCGGGAGTTCCCGCAAGGCTCCCCACACTGCAGATGTCTGCCCGGCGCGAGGGGCGCTCTTCTTCAGGGCGCCCTGCGCTCCGGGCGGCAGGCTGCTATCCGCAGCGTGGGGAGCCCTGCGGGAACTCCCGCAGGGCTCCCCACACTGCGGATGTCTCCCCGGCGCGAGGGGCGCTCTGCTTCAGGTAGCCCCGCGCACCAGGCGGCAGGCTGCTAACCGCAGCCTAGGGAGCCCTGCGGGAACTTCCACGGGCTCCCCAGGCTTGCTGATAGCTTCCTGAAGCCTGGAGAGCGAGAGGGGTCGGTGCGCACCGACCCCTCTCGCTCTCCAAGCTTCAGCGAAAGCCTGTATTCGCCCCATAGGATGCACACAGATTTCCCCTTCATTTTTGGAGGGGAAAATGTGCGTCCTATAGGGCGAAAAATACGGTATATCTGATCCTCCATGGTGCTACTTCAAGGGACAGGAAGAAGGAGAGGCCTGGCTGGAAAGGCAATCCATCCCTAGTAGGTCCCTCCCTGCTGCCTATTAGGTCCCTCTTTTTCACAGTATCTCGTCATGCCTGATTTTCTGTCCAATCTGAATTCCCACCCGTTGAGAGCCCCTAATAGACCTTAGCTGCTCAACCCAACCTACATCCATTTGGGGCTGTCTCACCCCATCTGAACGAGGCACAGATTCTCTAAGTACTGCTGATTGACTAAGGATCCAAGCCTTGGCCAAATCCAGTGCACAGCCCTAACATGTTAATGATTCCACAATGATGCAGAAACTTACGGCTGAGAATTTCATTGTTACAATAGTCAGTGTTGCAGCATTGTGTCTTCATCTCAAAGAATTTACCATCCGCTGCAGTGAAGCTGTAATCGCCTGAGAAACAATATCTGGATGACAAACATGTATTCTCGATTTGCACTTCCGGTTTTTCTATGAAAAAGAATTTGAAAGAACTATCAGGATCTGGGTGGAAATGTGGTCTATTGCTACTAAAGCACATTCATTATAATGGTTCCAATTTTCTGTGTTACCTGAATCAGGACCTTTTGAAAAATACAATATGGAAGGTATTATTCAATTTGGCAATCTAAAGTGAGGTGCTGTTTATTTATTTAAATGTGTGCACACTGCTATATCGTAAAAGGAAAGAGATATCAAAATGTTTTTTAGTTATAATACATAAAAGATACAATAAGAACCATATTAAAAGTAAATAGATTTCAATAAACTAGTGTATTCTTAATGGTCTGCACAGGCCTGGTGGTAAAGAAAGGTTTTCTGCAGGCATTTAAGAGTTCATCTCTCAATCACAAGCAGTAGTCTCTTTCCTCCTTAATCCATAGAACCAGACATTCTTTTTATATTCACAATTAATTTGCAAAATGCATTAAATTTGGAATTTCTGCAGAACTTCATTTTAGGTCAAATTTGTTGCATGAAGAATCATGCCTTTTTGTATACATCTGACAATACATCTGCCATACACTGCACTCTCTCTTCTAGTCGATCCTAACAGCTTGCCGGTTCAGGGCATGCTTCCCTGAACTCCTGTTGTTGAACACAAGACACTTAGCAAGACACTTGCATTGCACCAACCTTACTACCCCCTTACGCCTCTCCCTCCAAGAATGTAGCAGTGATGTTGGAACAGATGGTCAAGCAAGCACCATCCCTCCCAGGATCGCTCCAAGGCATTTTGGCACCGAGGTGCCAAATGGTACCCACTCCCTCCTGGGTAAAAGGAGTGGGTTAACCAGGAACAAGCAAAGGAATCAAATCAACCTTAACCAATGGTTGAAGTAGGAACCAAAGACCATCCAGGTGGAGGGACCCACTCTGAATCAAGCTGTGTAACTGAAACCCTTTTTAAGAGGTGAACTACAGGAATACTTCCTTCATGCTGGTTGCTTCCTCATCATTTCATCACTGAGAATTCTTTCAAAATTACTTAAGGCCCCCCTCAAGGAGCCATAAAAGTGTGAAGCACCATCATCTCCCATTCTGGTTGCTCAGCTTTTGAATAGTTTTTATACATCTGTGAAAGGATTGTCAATTTTAATGTCATTTACGGCAAGGGGGATATTCAGCTTATATTGCAGGCTTCTTGTCCTAGTTTGATAACCAAAACCAAACTGGAGTTCATTGGTTTGGCTCAATAGGAATTTCTGGTTGATGCAAATCAAGTTCTCCAAGCTTGGCGATCAGCACCAAATTCAGCCACTGCTTGTGATCAGGTGATGTTAGATTCCCCATTTTCATATGCAAGCCATGCATTCCTTACTTCAGATGTTGTTGGACTGCATCTCCCATCATCCCTGACTGGTGGGTGGCTAGCTGAGGCTGATGGGAGTTCTAATTCATCTACAGCTGAAGTGTCACTGCTTCCTCACCTCACTTTTTTCATAGGTGAGTTGTTCCAGCATAGACTTCTATATGCTAGTAGAACCCTTAAAGTTCACCTATATCTTAACCTGGGTCAAATCCAACAGCAAAAGACAAAAAGACAGGCAAATCTTACCTATATTTGTACGCAGAACACTGGCAGAACAGGTATACATAACATTATTATTACAAGGTCTATCTGCATTGCCTTTAGATGTTATTCCAGTTCCGTTAAACTTATGTTTGCACTCCAGACGTCCGGCTGAGGACAGGAGGAAAAGATTCATGAATCACCATCATCATCATCATTGTTTTGTTTTGCTGTTTGCTTAATGAGGTACAGAGGAGGAGGTGTTTGTGAATTAAACTTTTAAATTAAAAAGTGTTCAATTTAATAAGCATTTTAATAGAAGAGGATGAAATGAAATGAGTAAAACACTCATTAATTAAAACTCTTGTAGCCATTGTTCAGAACACTGGTTTACTTATTTCCAAGAAGTGGGGAGGTGTACCCTCCTTTTCTCACAGCCAACTTTTCCTCCCATCCAGACTCTCACTTAAATACATTTTCTTCCCACTGTTTTTTCACAAGCGTAGATCTGACCCCAATTAAACTATGGCATTTTCTACAAGAGGCACTGAATGCCCCCAATTTCAATGACTTTTAAAGAGGATTAGATAAATTGATGGAGAATAAGACTACTAAGGCTACTAAGCATGACGGCTATGTATTACCTCCAATATCAAAAGTAGCATATTCCAAATAACAGTTGCTGGAACCCACAGTAAGCCAGAGTGTTGCTGTGGTATGGTCCTGATTGTGTACTTCCCTTAGTCACTGGGTTGGCCAGTGTTAGGACAGGATCGTGGACTAGGGATGAGCCTATCTATCAATTTCACTTGCTGTCAATTTCTTATTTTTCTAATTCATTTATTTATCTGCAGCCACTTCCTCTAAGAAGCTCAAGGTAGTGTACATGGTTTTCTCCTCCCCATTTTATCCTCAGAAGATTCCTGTGAGGTAGGTTAAGCAGAGGGATCCCCAGTGAGCTTCGTGGCTGAGTGAAGATTCAAACCCTAGCCTCCTGCATCCTTGTCTGACACTCAAATCACATTCAGCTCCCCAAATTTCCACAATCAACGAGTGGTAGTAGTGAATGTGGATCCTCACCAGTGGGTTAATGTGCTCTGTTCCAAGGAGTAGACTTGAAGGTGTCTTTCTTTGTAAAATGTATTTAATTCCTTCCTGCAATGGCCATACTTTGTTTTCTTCCCCTTCCTTTCCTAAGCAACTTTTACTCTCCATTCCAATGGAATTATTATTCTATCCTATTTTTAAGCCATATTTTCTCCACCTCTCCCACTAAAGAAAAGCTTATTCACCTTCTTAGCACTTTCCCTGCACTTTGAAATCATGCCCAACACTTTGCGACTCTGAGTATATTTCAATGACATAGTTTATCTGTATGACATCACAAGAAATAATCTCTTGACTTTACTCTCCCCTGCTTTCTCTTGGTAACCCAGCAGTCCTTTCTGTTTATGGTGTTGATCTACACTCCTAATTCCCCTTTCCTCCCAAGAAGCAAGTTCTCTTCAGTGTCCTCTAAAGATCACCAGATGTTCCCCATCTTACCTGCAAAAAGTGGGGCCAAGAGGAGGCATGCGCTCAGGAGTGCCTTCATCATTCTAGAAAGATTAGGAGACTCAGAGCAGGGATGGATCAACAAGGGAATTGATGCAGGTAGAGGCTTACTTGAGGAATTTAAAGGCCATGGACTCGTGTCACAGGGAACACTTCGGAACAAATAGTTCTGGGAGGTCTGGGAATGGGAGGTTTTTTCCCCACTACAATAATAAAGAGGGAGATACTGAAATGCAAAGCTCATTAGTTATGATCTCATTGTTTTTTTATGCAGTCAGGCAACTACAGCTCTTCATTTTTTTTTATTTTTAGTAATCTGGATTCTAAAATTATTATTATTTTAACAGCATGCCACTCGGTTTTATAAACCTGTATCTATAAAGCAGAAACTCCTGAAAGAATCCTAAAAGGTTGTGGATAGTGGGAATACAGACCATTGTCTCTTAGCAAAAGAGGCAGCTGCCATATGTATTGGTGCAGGGCAGCAGGGAAGGTGCTGATTCCCCCTGGTAGCGATACTGCAGGACAATGGACAGCTCCAAGCGAGCAACGTGTTGTTAGGAGGCTGAAAAGTCCATTGAGGCCATATAACTATGTCCATCATTAAAGCAGAACAAATACTGTAATTTGTTTCTTTGGTTGTTCTGCTGCAAACACTAAGTGCTTGTGATAATATTTTTAAATATCTTCCTGCAATGGCTGTGAACGCCAACCATATTCTTCAGTGCCTGATTGTAGCCCTCATTTGCTACAGCCATGTGCACAAACTGATAATACTATCACATCCAAGGTCTATGAGAAGTTGCTGGGTCCTTGATGAATAAAAGTATATTCTGAGCCTGTTCCTCGGTCTTTTCTCTTACTTGATGTGGGAGTCTTACTGAGTTGGAAGGAGCAAAATACTGATCAAAGTGCAATAAAAGCCTCAAGGTACAGCTCAGGTGACTGCTCAGCTGGCATAGCTCAGGACTGTTGAAAGGTGGCAGGGACACACTGCTATGCACTGAATGACTCCAAGATAATTACTGAGAACTAATTAAATCATATTATGGAACTTTGCCCCTCCTTGTTCTAATTGTGTCAGATCATTGGGGGGGTGGAATACTTTGACTCAGCTCATCTGTGGTAAACCTTCGCCTCCAGCCACCTGCCCCTCCCTCACCTGTCTTTGCTCTCCGGCCAGTCCAGGCTTCTTGAGCAGGGCTGGTAGGCGTGTTTACGTTTTACAGAACCAAAACCAAATAAACCCGGTAGGGCTGCCACCACTCCCTCTATTCCCGGGGACCCAGAACCACAACCCAGGGAGTAGGCTGTGACCCGTTATCACTGGCTATCCCCACTCTGCAAGTGCATCCACAATCTTGCAGACAGAAATTCTACGGTAGAGCGTAACCAAGCGTAAGGCTAGGATTTAGCTATTCCCTTGGAAAGGCACATAAACCAAACAGTTTCTTCTTTAAAAAATTTATTTTAAAAGTACAACAGAAAACATGCTAAAATAGCAGGCACTTCTTTGGCAAGTTACAAGCAAGAAAAATAAAGACATTGTAGAATCTAACTAACTTACATACTCACAACTAAGAGATAAATAGAGTAGTTAGAGTCCTTCCAGAGTCCGCATTCAAAGTCTTTTCCGATTCTCCATCACAAAGGATGAAAGGACGGCTACTAGGTGGAACATCAGCAGCCGGGCGGATTGCAGAGCGCGCTTTCTCAGCCATTTCTAAGATCTTTTATCCCCCATTTCCAAGTAGCGTCGGAACCCCACAACCAATCATAACTCCTGATTATTTTTTGAATTCGCCAATGACGAGCTTGTGGACTAATCAATCTAACTCCTGGCAGCTGGACTCATTAAGAACCCAGAGCCTAAATCAAAGGGTTCCTCCCTTTCTGTGAAACTTATGTAGATTCACATTCTCAGGCAATCAAGGCCAGATAACATCACTGAGGGAATGCACTTAACTTCGAACCCAGGTGTCAAAACTTTCATTAAATCAAGGGGGTTTCCTTTCCCATAGTAAATCTCTCACACTCTGGGAGCCTGCTAGCCTGAGGTTAAAGGGACAGAACTTATATCCCATGATCCTTGTGGCTAGCTGGTTACCCACAAGGCCTCACTCTTGTTGCTTGACCAAGGAATAGCTTCCAACTAAACCTAACTTTACTACATCATCTGTTTGCTGATGACTGTCCTTAGCCACATTGTCTTGAATAGAACCCAGCTAGTTGCTTATACCTGCTTCAAATCCCATTCTTCATTTCCAAAAGATAAGAAGAGCCCTGAAGTACAGAAGAATCCTTCTTGGAGTGGCTGTTCAGATGTCCATGGGTACAGGACTATCATGACAGGAGGGTGGTAGGCCACTCCCACTGTGCGGGTGGCAGTAGCGGCCCCGTGAACCTGGGCCCTTATGCCTCTTTCGCTGTCGGAAGGCTAACAGCAGCTCTGGCTGTGCTCGTTTTGCTCTTCAAGATATGGCAACTCTAATAGGCTGCAGTGATGGTCACCAACTCAGATGACTTTAAAAGAGGATTAGATAAATTCAGAGAGGGCATGTTTTCCCACAGTGCCTATGTTCTACTTCCACTGTCAAAAGAAGTTTTGCCTTTGAATAATTGGTGCTGGGGATTTTTGATGGACAGAATATTGTCACAGTCTTGTCCAGCTTGTAGGCTTTCGACAGGGATCGGTTGGGATGCTGGACTAGATGGGTGGTTGTCCTGATCCAGCATGTTCACCTTGTGTTTAAATGGGTGAGGGACAGCTTTTTGCCTATTTCCTTCTTCTCTTTCCACTGCTCTTGGACACAGAGCAATATCCTCATTTCCCGCTATACCAGCCTCACACTGATGGGTAATTATGGTTCAGCATAAATCTCCTCCTTGTGAATTCAAGAATTCACAGCAATGGGGCAGTTGGGGAGTTGGAAGCCTAGTGGTGAGAGTCAGCCCTCAGGATCCGTGTCTCTTCCTTTTTTGCTGTTGATGGAGGGAGATGGGATGCAGGACACAGAGAAAAGTGTGCTGTATTATAGTGTGTCATTATACTTATTATGATAAATACAAAGGATTGTGTGAAATAAAAAGTTGGTTCTAAAATGTGCATCTTTCAAATCATTAGTTTGGAATGGGGAAGTATGGTATATGCTGTTATAAAGCATCAGAGTTTTGTTTTTAATGTAAAACAGAAGGCAAACAGAGGTTTGATAGTTTTTGAATGCATGGTTATGTCATCTAACCCAAATACAAGAGGACACATCTCTCAACTAAGTGAAATGAGAAAAAAGTTAGAACAGGTGGTGGAAGAGACTGGCTGGGCCTAACAATCTTTGTATGTTCAGGTACCTTAACCTTTTTAAAACACAGCATACAAAAAGTCATATTTAAAAGGCAATGGACTTTTACGCCAATCCTATGGCCTCCAACTCTGACCATTCTGAGTTGTAAATGTTCTAATATTCTCCTTACAGTTGAAGAGTACATTCAGCCTGGAGGCAAAGTTATTTTCAAGCTGATTTGAATGTATACCCTTCAACAGTCCCAATTTGGCCAGAATGGACACATAATTCATTAAGCTGTCATGGGCTGTGCCTTGATTCCAGGGCCATCAATCACCTCAGGACACTCAGCCATTAGCGTGTTACTGCCGCCCATAACCTGTTAAAGTTTGTGGGTCATAAATCCTTTGACCCACGGAGTCTGCTGCAACAGCACTGCAATAAAATTGTTTTATTGCCACTCTGACAAACTTCAACGATGCCCACACGCTTCCACTCCCACGCTGCCACTCTTCTCAGTTGTCGGACAGTTAAGAGTTAACACTCCAGGAGCGTTTTTATCAACTGGGTGCACTGCCCACATGACCCAGGCATTTTCCTTTGATCTGTGCTCTCTGGGGGCTGCTGAGAGCAATCTGTCTGAGAATGTGAGCAAGGTAGTTTCATTTTGTTAGATACAGAAAGCTGCAAGTATGCAGCTGGATTCTGTAGTTTTTTCTTTTCTGTTTTTCTATGGTTCTAAATAAAGAGTGATAGAATAGAAGCACTCGTGATGAGCTGAGTTATTGAGGACACCACGCAGACACAAACAAAGCCTTTTTACACTGTGTGTGAACTCTGCTAACATCCGGCAACTGAGAAGAGTGGCAGCGCTCGAGTGGTAGCGTGTGGGCACCACTGAAGTTTGTCGGAGTGTCAATAAATCAAATTTATTGCAGTGCCATTGCAGCAGACTCCGTGGGCCAAAGGATTTATGACCCACAAACTTTAACATGGCTGCCACATCTCTTTGAGGTTCAGAAAGTGGTGTTAAAATTGTCGGAATCAAACCTTAGTCAGAGGAATTTGCCACTCTCCAGGCACCCGGCTTGAGTTCCTTGTTGACCTCCCCGTCTGCGACTCCCGGCAAGATCAGGCGAGATCTCAATCGGCGATCCTCCTCTAACGTGAGAAGAACACACCACTCCTCCCCTCCATCCCCAGGGAGGGGAAAGAGACAGACAGAAATGTATTTACATGCCTTTATTTCTGTCCTTCCAGCAGTACAGAGAAACCGTGTCTGCACTCTCTTAACACCAACAGCAGAGAGAGAAAATAACTCCTCCCATGTACTTCCAGTACAGGTCAGATGACACTCTGAGCTAACATCCGGTGCTCAGTGGTGTGAATAGACTGTTCCTTTGTTCCCATGCTACAGTCCCATTCATCAACATCCTGTTTGGCTTTCCAGCCACCTGGAGCTCGCTGCTGCATTGCTCCTTTTTCGTAACAAAAATATACTAGCTTAGACTACATCAGATTTGTTGATTTCTATGTACATATTTCCCCAAATGTCCCCAAATTCTTAAGTGACCTTCTTCTGACATTTTTTATTCCTATTTGGTAACTGGATTCTTACTGCACTGTTGTCTTATTTTTCTTAAATAAAAATGTATTCTGTACTTTTTGTGGATATTTGGATACAGTCTTGATCCAAACCAGTACCTCAGATCCTTTTGGGAATCCTGGCTGTTATGTTCTGCTGGAGACATCTGGCAAAAGCTCTTTCTTTCTGGAATCACCCAGATGTCCTTTGTACCCACCGTGGTTTCCTGGACCTGAAAGGAAGAATTGTTAGCAAGAGTGGTGACATTCTATTATTCTGGGAATTTGGCATTACTAAGATACATATCTCAAACACATGATATGAAAGCATTGGTCTGAGTTTTTAAAATAAAATAAAAGGCTTAATGTGCTGTCAAGTGGGAGGAGGTGACTCAACCTGGTGCCAGTAACCAGATTGAGAGGTTTAGAAGTTGGCATCTCCCAGGGTGAGAGGCTGGGTGAGAAAAGGAAAAGTCCAAGGTGAATATGGGGGGTGCCTGTCATTGGGAGTCAGGGAATGTGCTTGTGACTTGTCATTGCTGTGACTTGTTTGCAAAGCATTTTGAGGATGAAATTGCATGCATCCGCTGGAAACCTGACTCCGCTTTTACAGTGGACGAAACTCAAGGGGTGTCCAGAGAACTGTCCAGCCCTGATGTGTTGGAAGTGTTTCAGTTGGTAACATTCAAGGATATTGCCCCTTGCCCCTCTTGTCTGATGAAAAGGAGCAGGGAGGGGACAGCTGACTGGCTCAAAATGTGATTCATGCCTCCTTACAAGAGGGTGTGGTCCCTGCCTACCTGAAGGCGGTAGTGGTGAGCCATCAACACAGATGGGTTATGTGTACCCCCCCCAGTTATTTCATGGTGGCCCTTGGAGGTGGGACTTCTGGGATGGGTCTTTTTGGGTGGAGTGTCATATGACATCTTCAATCAAACTATAGAGGGGTGGGGCATAACCAACTGACAGGAGGTAGTATTCTAATACTACTGATGCCTGTTGTATGCAAGACCAATGTATCTTGCAAGGCTGCTCAGTCAGTGGATTTGGGTGGAGGGAGTGTCTATGGCACCCTGTCTGAAGGCAACTAGGAGAGACAGACAGACTAGTTGCCATGCCCATCAACTTTGGAAGGGACCGGCTCCCTCAGACATTTTATTGGGGGTGGGGGAGTAAAGACCCTAGTAGCTTTTTACTACTGGTGGCCATTGTTTGCATGACCAGTGTATCCTGCCATGATGCTCAGTCAGTGAAATTTTTTTGCGGGGATGGGTGGCACTGTTTATGGCACCCTGTCTGAAGGCAACTAGGAGAGGCATACTGACCAGTTGTCATACTCATGGCCTGTAGTTCAGTGTTCCCGAAACGGGAAAGGTAAAAACAGGAAGTCTGCCTTCCCGGACTGTTAACAGATCAAAGTAAAGAGACTTCAAAGCTGGAACTTAGAAAGAGGACTTTTGGGAGGATTAAAACCCAATATCTGAAGAGAAAATTTACTCCACTGTTAGCAGGAACAGTGGAGAGATATTGAAAGATTTGAGACCTGCAAGGAAAGGAACTTTTTAAAATACATCTGCTGACTTTAAAACTTGGAAACGGACTGCCTATGACAGAGAAGCCGACCAGAGGGAACTGTCAATGGAGAATAGACTTAAAAGTCTGATTTAGCTCTGCAAAGGTTACAGTAGCTGGGAAAGGAAAAGCAACATTGTGGGACTAAAAATTTGATATTAATTTGATACTAAGAAACGGGGGCTTTTTGAACATTATTGGCTATAAAGTTGCAATAAGAAGCTGGTTTGAGACCCCTAGTGGCAACTACGTTGCAAAGACATTTTAGACTGCAAGTTTTGCTGTGGGAAAATTCCTATTCTACCAAAACAAATTCCCCAAGTGTGTGACTGACCTTGGGAGTGCATGTGAGTGTTATGGCAGACAAAGCAGAGTTGACACAGGAAAAAACTACCAGGTCCGGAAAACAATACAAAGTAGACACTACTAGAAGGCCCTCAACGGGGGGTGTAGCGGGCACAGCAGGAGCTGTTGCCCCACAGGCAAAAGTAAAGGCTATGTCAACTGATGAACTGTTAGCTCAAGCATTGGGTAAAATTGATGCATCTTTGGAGAAATTGGCAAACAGAGTTGAAGAGACAAATAAACAAGTAGCAGAGGCCTGCGCAAAAATTGAGGCGAACACTGCAAGCATTAATTTGAATACTTCAAGCATAAATGAACTAGGGAAAAAAGTGAATTCTAATACGCAGTCTATTGAAAAATTATTGGAAGAATCGGCGTCAACCAGAAAACTTGCTGAAGAAGCCAAGGAAATTGCAACTGCTGCCCAGGAACAGATCCCACCGGTACATAAGAAATTTGAAGAGTATGACTTGACGTTGTCAATGATAGATCTTGAAAGGAAAGCGAAAAACTTAAGAATAAGAGGCGTGCCAGAAAGTGAGAAAGACAACTTGGCAGAATTTCTTACAAAAGAATTTACACAATTTTGGCAAAAAGACCTGGGGGAGGAAGAATTCACTATTGTGAGTGCTTTTAGACTTGGCAGAAGGCAAGGAAAGAACAAAGCAAGAGACTGTCTGATAATTTTGAAAACTAAGGAAGAAAGAGACAAGATACTCAACTTACACTACCAAAAAACCCTGGAAATTGGGGACACTTATGTGGAAATCTTCAAAGATATACCGAGACATATCCTGGAGGTAAGGGCCCACTACAGAGATTTGGTTGCCTTGCTGAGGAAAAACAGAATAATTTTTAGGTGGGAATTCCCCCAAGGCTTATCTTTTAAATATAGAGGAAAGAAAATAAGAATAAGGACAGTGAACGATAAGGACAAGTTTCTGAAAGACCACGAAGAGGACCTGCAGAAGGAAGTGGACTCTGCTGAGGACGTATTGACGCCAGGAAAAGGGCTTTTGGAGATTGCAAATTTGCTATCTGGACGCTCCGGCCCACGGAGAGACAAGCTACCGACAGAAGAACAACAACAACTTGGTGCAGTAGGAGGGAAAACTAATTAACCAATCATGTCTCTGCAACTTTTAAGCTGGAATTGTAATGGTTTGAACTCCCCTAGAAAGAGAAAAGAGATATTTCATATATTAAAGAAAGAACATTTGGACTTGATTTGTCTAAAAGAGACCCATGTTACGAGGCTACACAGGAAAATATTGGTTAATAAAAGATTAGGGCAAGAATTTATTTCGTCTGATAAAGTCAAAAAAAGAGGAGTGGTGATTTATGCTAAGGAGAAACTTTCACCAAAATTTATCCTCAAAGATGAGCAAGGAAGATATTTGGCTATTGAAATTCAGTTCCAGGGGGAAAAATTTTTGATAGTAGGTGTGTATGCACCAAATGAGGGGAAGTCGGAATTTTTTAAGAAGCTGCATGAGACTTTGATGGACTTTATGGACTACAATATAATTTTGATGGGGGACATGAATGGAGTTGTATCAACTAATATGGACAAGGCCCAAAAACAGGTAGTCACCAAAGATGGTAGACTACCAAAAACTTTTTTTGAAATGACTGATAACATGGACTTGATCGACATCTGGAGAACTAAGAACCCCCTGGAGAGAGAAGGAACATTCTTCTCTGAAGCCAAGATGACATGGACTAGAATTGACCAAATTTGGATTACTAGAGGAATGGCTCCAAAGATTAAAAAAGTGGAAATCTGCCCCAAAACATGCTCCGACCATAATGCTGTAAAGATGGAGATGAAGTCAACAACAACCGGAACCTTTAGATGGAGGATGAATGACACCTTATTTAGAGATGAAGAAGTATACAACAAGGCCCAAAAGACTCTAAAAGACTATTTTGAATTAAATTTGCCAACAAGCGTGGAGAAAAGAGTAATCTGGGACGCAAGTAAAGCTGTGATGAGAGGGTTTTTGATACAACAGAATGCATTAAAAAAGAGAAGGCAAAATGAGAAAAAAGATAAAATTTTGGAGAAAATTAAAGAAGGTGAGAAAAAATTGAGAGCTAAGCCGAAGTCACAAGAGATTCTGAGAGAAATAAAGATATATCAAACACAATATATGGAATTGATGAATCAGGAAATAGAATGGAAAATTAAACAAATGAGACAGAAGACATTTGAATCGGCGGATAAATGTGGGAAATTACTGGCATGGCAACTGAAAAAAAGACAAAAACTGAATACAAATACAAACCTGGAAGTAGAAGGAAAAGATATAAACAATCCAAATGAGATAAGAAATTGTTTCCAGAAGTACTTTAAGCAATTATACACACAAGGGCCACAGAATGAAAGGGACATTGATGGATTTTTGAAAACAAATGGATTACAAAAAATTTCACAGGAAAGTAAAGCATTGTTGAACTGTAAAATAACAGATCAGGAGATAGAAGGTGCCATTTTAAATATGCAATTGGGCAAATCCCCGGGACCGGATGGACTGACTTCCAGATACTATAGATCTTTGAAGGATTGGATAGTACAACCCCTGAAGGAAGTCTGTAATGAGATTTTGGAAGGGAAAAAGGCACCAGAATCGTGGAAAGAGGCCTACATTACACTTATACCGAAAACAGAGACTGAAAAGACTCAACTTAAAAACTACCGTCCCATATCCTTATTAAATGTGGATTACAAAATCTTTGCTGACATCTTAGCCAAGAGACTGAAAAGAGTATTGATTGAAGAGATACATAAGGACCAAGCGGGCTTTCTGCCGGGAAGACACATATCTGACAACTTGAGGAATGTAATTGACATTTTGGAAAAACTAGATGTGAATATAAATACTAAAGCTGTTCTGATATTTGTGGACGCGGAGAAAGCCTTTGACAACATTTCTTGGAGTTTTATGAAGAAGAATCTACAGGGTATGGGGGTAGGTCAAGGTTTTGAAAACGGTATAGGTGCAATATACTCTGAACAAAAGGCTAAACTAATTGTAAATAATGTGGTTACGGAACAATTTAAGATTGAAAAAGGGACACGACAAGGATGCCCAATTTCCCCTTTACTTTTTATATCGGTCCTGGAGGTTTTGCTGAATATGATTAGAAGGGACCGGTTGGTTAAAGGTATACAGGTCGGAGCCAAACAGTATAAACTGAGAGCCTTTGCAGATGATCTAGTTTTGACGTTACAGGAGCCAGAATCTAGTACTAAAAGAGTTTTAGAACTAATTTAAGAATTTGGTCAGGTAGCAGGATTTAAATTGAATAAGACCAAAACTAAGGTTTTAGAGAAAAATATGACATTGTTTGAAAAAGAGAAATTTCAGAATGAAACAGGTCTGTCTGTGGTGAGGAAGGTGAAATATCTGGGGATCAATATGACATCTAAAAATGGGAACTTATTTAAAAATAATTATGAGAAATGCTGGTCAGAAGTGAAAAAAGATCTCGAAACATGGTCAAACTTGAAGCTTTCCTTGATGGGTCGAATAGCAGCTATAAAGATGAATGTATTGCCTAAAATGTTGTTTTTGTTTCAAACATTACAAATTGTGGACAAGATGGAATGTTTTAAGAAGTGGCAGAAAGACATTTCTAAATTTGTCTGGCAGGGCAAGAAGCCTAGGATAAAATATAAGATTTTGACTGATGCAAAAGAAAGGGGTGGCTTCGCCCTGCCAGACTTCAGACTTTATTATGAGTCAGCAGCATTCTGCTGGTTGAAAGATTGGCTGCTTCTGGAAAACACAGACATTTTGGATTTAGAAGGTTTTAACAATGTGTTTGGATGGCATGCATATTTGTGGTACGACAAGGTTAAAGCTCATAAAGCGTTCAAGAATCACATTGTTAGGAGATCTTTGTTTAATGTATGGACTAGATATAAGGATTTACTGGAAAACAAAACCCCAAGGTGGCTGTCACCAATGGAAGCGAAAGCTCAGAAAAAACTCAATATGGAGGCCAGTTGGCCAAAATATTGGGAAATTTTGGAGCAAGAAGGAGATAGACTGAAATTGCAGAGTTTTGAGAAATTAAAAAATAAAGTCCGAGACTGGTTACATTACTTTCAGATAAGGGAGGCATACAATTTGGACAGGAAAATTGGCTTCCAGGTGGAAAAATCTAAATTAGAAACAGAAGTGCTAGAACCCAAAACTAAAATCATGTCAAAAATGTATAACTTGCTGCTGAAATGGAATACACAGGATGAAACGGTTAAGTCAGCTATGATTAAATGGGCACAAGATCTTGGACATAACATTATGTTTGCTGATTGGGAACAGTTATGGACCACAGGTATGAAATTCACGGCATGTAATGCCTTAAGAGAGAATATTATGAAAATGATATACAGGTGGTACATAACCCCAGTCAAGCTCGCAAAAATATATCACTTGCCCGATAATAAATGCTGGAAATGTAAGGAAATGGAAGGTACATTTTTTCACCTATGGTGGACGTGCCCAAAGATCAAGGCCTTTTGGGAAATGATTTATAACGAAATGAAAAAGATATTTAAGTATACTTTTCTGAAAAAACCAGAGGCTTTTCTCTTGGGTATAGTCGGCCATTTGGTGCCAAAGAAGGACAGAATCTTTTTTATGTATGCTACAACGGCAGCAAGAATACTTATAGCAAAGCACTGGAAGACTCAAGATCTACCCACTCTGGAAGAATGGCAGATGAAGTTGATTGACTGTATGGGACTAGCAGAAATGACCGGCAGAATCCGCGACCAGGGAGAAAAGTCAGCAGAAGAAGATTGGAAGAAATTTAAGGAATATCTACAGAAATATTATAAAATTAATGAATTTTGAAAAGATGTTGGTTTGAACTTTGGTGGTTTCCAGCTGTTATGATAAAGATAATGGGGATTATAAGTGTTTTTGTTACTAAATTTAAAAAAGTTGAGTGGAAAATAAGGCGATATTTTAAAAGGAATGTTAAGAGATTAGGATTTGCTGAATTATCAAATTGAACTAGAGAACAAGAAGGGGAGGTATGAGGAAGTCAAGGAAATATGTGACTGAAAACTGTTATTGAAACTGAATTGTTTTTAATTTTTTTTTCTTTTTCCTTTTCTTTTTGTCTTTATATAAATTTGGAAAATTCAATAAATATTCATTTAAAAAAAAAAAAAAGAGATGGCTGAGTCCAGGAATGATAGACCATGGACTGGAAAACTGAACTTGAATCCTGATAGTGACACTCCACCATGATTGCCACAAGGGTTCTGTAACTTTTAGGCTTCCTGTCTGCTATATATGCTTCCCCATTCTGAAATATTCATCTGAAAGAAGACTTTGGTAATGCAAGAAAAACTAAAACTTACCGTATTTTTTCGCTCCATAGGACGCACTTTTCCTCCCCTAAAAAGTAAGGGGAAATGTCTGTGTGTCTTATGGAGCGAAGCCAGCAAGAGCTGCTGCTGCTGACACGCTCTGCACAGCTCTCCCGGCTCATTGTAAAGCCAGCAAGAGCCACTGCTGCTGAGCTGAGCCGGGGAGGGGATTCCATCTGTCCCTCCCTCCTCCGTGGCTCGCTTTGAAGAAGCAAAGTGGGAGCGGAGCCGCTTACACTTGTGTAAGCGGCTCCTCTCCCACTTTCCTGCTTCAAAGCAACCACGGAGGAGGGAAGGAAGGGAACCATGGATCCTCCGCTGCTCGCGGCTGCAGCAGATTCCTTCCTCCCGGGCTCCCTTTGATGCAGGAAAGTGGGAGGGGAACCCCTTACATTCGTGTAAGCAGCTCCTCTCCTACTTTCCTGCTTCAAAGCAGAGGGAATCTGCTGCAGTTGCGAGCAGAGGATCCATGGCTCCGCTTCCTTCTCTCCTCCATGGCTTGCTTTGAAGCAGGGTGCGGGGGTGCAGGGGGGAAAGAGGGCAGGAAATAGATGCCAGGCAGGAAGACACAACCACACTTTCTTTGACCACTGGAAAGTCCACCTCAGCCTCCCCAGATTTCCACTGAGATGGCCAGGCTAATCTCGATGGCCATAAGAGCTGGAAACTTGCATGGGCTGTTTATTTAAAGACAAGTGAAAGAAATCCTCCCAGGTTCCTGGACACAACCCATGCTTGATATTCACACAGATTACATGGATGGCATTGGCAACTGGAGGAGCAGCATGGTTAAAGAGCAAGTCCTGGTTTCAAGCTTAAGATCAGCTCATTTGTGGTGGCTCAAACAATCCTTTGGCTGCAACGGGAATCCCTCCCTCCCTTAATTCAGGATGCTACAGTCTACAGATGCTGTGGCCACCTGCCCTTTCCCCTGAGCTGTAAAAGCACCTTCAATAGGGTGATGGGAGGTGACACAGTCATCTTCCAGATGTGCAAAGAACCACCCTCTCGACACTAAATGTGACAGCAAGCCTCACACTCAGATCTGAAGCATAAATGGGAACCTAGGAAGCTGCCTTATAAGGAGTCAGACCCACTACTCCATCTAGCTTAGTAATGTCAACACTGACTGGCAGCAGTTTGCCAGAGTTTCAGGCCTGGAGAAGCCAGGGATTGAATGTGTGGTGTTCTGCATGCAAAGCCACTGAGGTTACAGCTGTTCCCTTTAAAAACAAACTAAGATTGTAGTCCTCATGGTTCTGAAGAAAGGGCTAATTTAAAAAGGAACAGAGGGATCATCCCTGTACCACGTCAGGACCCCTGAACCCATTTAGCTCAGTTTTGTCTTCACTGATGGACAGAGGCTCACCTGGGTTTCAGGAGACACACCCTCAGCCCTACCCGAAGAAGCTTTCAAGGACTGAACTTGGGATCTTCTCCATGCTCTCCCCATTGAGCTATGATGGCTCTCTCCCCTCCTCCTCTGCAGAAGGCCATGGTTCAGAATATTTTTTTCTGTGTTTTCCTCCTCTAAAAACTAGGTGCGCCTTATGGAGCGAAAAATATGGTAATTATAAAAACACAGGACGATTGGGGGGCGGGGTTGTAGGGATAAGTGCTGTTTTTCTAGATTTACAAATGCCAGAGCTCACCATGAATAGCACCTACCCGAAAGGTGCCAGAGCTGAGCTCCAGTGAACTCTGGCTGAAAAAATGCCCTAAGTTAAATTCTTCAGGAGACACCTCTTTTCTAACAAAACCTCTGAATTTAATGATTTTTTTCCTGTGCAATGTATATTATTTTGTTTTCATCCCGTTTTATGTATTTTATATTTAGTAATGTCCTTGGCCAAATCAATAAATAATAATTGCATTTGTATCTGAAAGAAACAGTTCCAAGAACCAGCATTTTATTTTTCATAACCATTTATTTTGCATTGTAATGATCATAATGAAAAATTAACTATTCTTTAATGTAAGGTTACCGGATTTTTTTCAATGAATCCGGGGACACTTTTCAACTTCCTATTAAATAGATGGTTTTTGTCAGGGTACTGATTTGTAAATCCAGGGACTGTCCCCAGGAAACAGGGATGTCTGGTAACCTTACTTTAATGATACACTACTAAGTTCTTTGTATTTTCAATCCACAATGCGCACATTCTGACCCCTTTTTCTCTGCCCTTTGCTTCCCTTTACCTCCACCAAAAGCATAAAAGAAAGAACCACAGATCCTGAGTCCTGAATTTCAACACTAAGCCTCCAATTCCCCCTCATTGCCTGTTGGTGGAAGTAGTAATCATTTATTTCAAAGGGATTACACTGCAATTCTATATCTGTCTTCCTTGATGTAAGCGTCACTGATTTCAATGGTTCTTATGCCCAGATAACTGTGTATAGTTCTGCCTTGTGACTTCTTCAAGGTATTGTTAGGAGTTTTGGTTTCTCTGGCGCTTCACTCTATCTCCCCTTCCTCACATTCTTTCATCCTACAAATACAGCCACTGTTTAAGAATCTTCTTTCACTTACACTCACACACAAAGTTTCCTGCGGAATGAAATTATATTTGCAAACTATTTTGTCATCACCTTTATCTTAAACTCAATCCAAGAAACCAACCTTCACTGAGTTGGTGTGCCACTTCCTCTCCCAAAACTCTCATGTAACTGTTGAATAGCACTGAGGACAGGACAGAATCCTGAGATCAGTTGTCACAGTCCTATGTCTAAGGCTTTGAAAAGAAATCCTCTCAGTTGCCTCCTTCCCAAGCTAAGTGTACCCAACTCCCTCATCCATTCCACATAAGGCTTGGTTTCCAGGCTTGAAATTGGAGCAATAGATCACTTTCCCAATTGAAATAACTGTTATAATGCTTCACAAATCTCACAACAGCCTCACTTTGATTGGTAATTATGGTTCAGGATAAACCTCCTTCTTGTGAATTCAAGAATTCACAGCAATGGGGTAGATGGAGAGTTGGATGCCTAGTGGTGAGAGTCAGCCCTCAGGATCCATGTCTCTTCCTTTTTTGCTGTTGATGGAGGGAAATGGGATGCAGGACACAGAGAAAAGAGGGCTGTATTATAGTGTGTCATTATGCTTATTATGATAAATATAAATGATTGTGGTAAATAAAAAGTTGGTTCTGAAATGCATGTCCTTCAGATCAATAGTTTGCAATGGTGATAATAGTTATTTCCTGATATAAAGCATCGGAGTTTTGTTTTTAATGCAAAACAGCAGGCAAACAGAGATTTGACAGGACACATCTCTCAAGTGAAATTAGAATAGGTGGTGGAATAGACTGGCTGGGCCTAACGATATGTGTTTCTTCAGGTACCTTAACCTTGTTAAAAAAAATATACAGAAAGTGATATTCAAAAGGCATTGGACTTTTACGCCAACCCTATGGCCTCCAGCTCTGACCATTTTGAGTTGTAAATGTTGTAATATTCTTCTTACAGTTCAAGCGTCCATTCACCTTGGAGGCAGAGTTATCTTAAAGCTGATTTCAATGGCCACCCCTCAACAGTCCTGATTTGAAGGTTTCCTGATTTCTCCCTGCCAGTGGAGAAGGGCCACAGAAGGAGCTCCTGGGGACATGAGGGCTCCTTCCCAAAGTCTAGTTACTGCTTACCAGGCTTTGGGAAGAAGGCTGTTTGTCTCTAGGATCCTGTCAGAGTCCTCACACCTCCTGCCTGAAACACCTCCTTTGGCTGCTTTTTTCAGACCAGAAAGAAGGGGCTTTCCCAAACAGTGCACAGCTCCCACACCTCTGTATTGTTTAGCCTGGCCAGTAGTCAAAGCCATCTGTGCATGGAAGAAGCATATCCTCAGGAAGGCCCTCAGAATGCCAGAGTGACCTAAAGCCAAGGAAGAATGAACCAGCAGGTGACCTTTGGAAATAGAAGCTGACTTGGAAGGATTTATGGGCCAAGGAAGGGTGCCAAAGGATTCCAAGTGGGAAGGACTGGTCCAGTGAGGAGCAGGAACCTATGGAAATAGAGAGTGCATGCTTTCCCAGAAATCCTATATTTCTATAATGTAAGACAAATCTCTTTTTTCATATTGGATGCAATCTTTTCAAGGAACTCTGTGGGATTCAGCCTCTGTGGTATTGTAAGTTATGGATACCATCCTCACAACCTTCTCAACCCCAACTGACATTCTGAGCACTGATCTAGGATGAGGACCTGGGTTGCTGTGCGTAAGAGAAACCTGGTGGACAAGCAGCGGTAAGGACAGGCCCATCTGCTTCATCCAACCAAGTCTCTGTTACACATGCCAGGTCAAGTCCTACATCCATGATCAAGTCATGGATGGCAGTGGTCTTATGAATCATTGACCTGGCATTGCACAGCAGCACCTTCAGGTCATGTGGGTATCCTTTGCTGATTCTAATATCCATCCAGTCAGGACCAGACCCAGAGGTAGGGATAGTCCTCAAACCATGACTAAACCTGCCTCCTCAGTAATGACATGGTCTGGTCTTAGCCTAACTCCTCCTCCTACCCGTGATCACTGAGATCGGTTGTCCCAGTGCATTCCCCCCTGTGGAACCTGCCCCAGTCATTTTGTTGGCTGGGACCCACTCCCCGGCAGCCCTGACCCTTCCTCTTAAGAACAAACCCCCCCTTTTTTTTAAAAAACCACAATAAAACAATACAAACAAACTGTAAAAATTACAAGCACATCAAAATCAAACAAATTCCCGAATGCAACCTAACATCCATCCCACCCCTACCCCCTACACAAAAAAGATTCAAAAGGGAAAAAAGAGAATTTTAAAACATTTTAAGAACACTGCACTGCTCCGAGTCCTTCTGGCCAGCAACAACAGCAGCAGCAACCATCCTTATGAGGCCTGTCAGGCCCCGCCCTGGGCCAGATGGTAGTGGCAGGAATGGGTCCCTCAGGCATTCACGCACTCACGCACTCACGCAGTTGCTTTTTGTGAATGTATACTAATGTTTATATGTAGAACACCTGAGCGTGGGCTAAGTCTGTTTTACCTTTGTGGATCTAGTGGATGGCTTTGAAAACCAAATTTTGTATCTGTGGACTGCTATTACTTTAGATCTGAAAATTGATTACATTTATGTATGAGTTTACATGTATAATATGTGAGCATGGATTAAGTTTGCTTTCTGTTGTGCCATATGGGTCACTTTAAGAAAGAAATTTTGTATCTGTGGATTGCCAACACCTGTTACTCAAACCAATATTGTGCTTGTCCATATAATCCTGCTTTGTAACAGTTGTTGCTTACTGCAACCACTACTATGCTATAAGATCCACTATCCAGTAACATTTCATATGGTATGTACAGTTGTTTATGTTTTTTATATTACACTGGGCAAAATTTTTTTACTTTTTGAATGTTGTCTAGATTTCTACAACTGATTTAGGGTATTTTTGCACTGCTTATTCAGGAAATGGCATCCGTTTCTCTCCATCAGGTCAGGTTTTCTGTAAACTGAATGGTGGGCATTGATAAAGGTAAGTACACGTAAATTGCATGTTGCTTCACCATTTTTCAAACTTCAGGGCTTGAACTTCTGTTTCTTGGAACTCCTGGAATGCTCAGCAGCACGGAGGTCTCTCTTCAGAGTCCAACAGTAGTCAGCCATCATGACTGCGTCCCAGCGACCCTGATACCTGGTCTCCATCTCTTTCATGTCCTTATGGAATCTCTCCCCCTGCTCGTCACTCATTGAACCCAGGTTCTCAGGAAACCGGTCCATATGTGAAAATAGGTAGTGCATCTTGACGCTCATGTTGCAGCCCAGGTTTCTGAAAGCAGTCAGCATGTTGTTGACAAGTTCTGTGTAGTTTCTGGCCTTATTGTTGCCAAGAAAGTTCTTCACTACCAGAACAAATGCCTTCCACGCTTCCAGTTCTACTTCGTTCATTGAGTTTCCGAACTCTGGATCTCTGATGAGCTGACGGATCTGAGGACTGTCAAAGATGCCAGCATTCAACTTCTCCATGGTCAATCCTGGAAAAGCCTGGCACAAGTAAATGAAGCAGTCACCATCCTTGTCCAGAGCCTTGGTGAACTGCTTGATTAAGCCGAGCTTGATGTGCAGCGGTGGGAAGAGTATTCTGTCTCTGTCCACCAGAGGGTCGTTGATGACGTTCCTTTCTTTGCAAGGCACCAATTCCTCCCGCACAGGCCAGTCCTTCTTCATGTAATGCTGAGCACGGTCCCTACTATCCCACATGCACAGAAAACATGGGTACTTGGTGAAGCCAGACTGTTGTCCCAACAAAAAGTTCACCATCTTCAGGTCAACACAAATAAACCACTTATGCTGATCATAACCAATTTTCTCCAGCACATACTTCACCACTTCATAGTTCTCCTTCAGTGTACTCAAGTGAGCCAGGGGTATAGAGGCAAACTGGTTGCCGTTGTGTAGCAGAACACATTTCAGTGATCGCTTGCTGGTGTCAATGAACAGTCTCCAATCTTTGGGTTCATACTGTGGCACTCCAAGCTTGAGCAGAAGCTGCGCAATATCTGCACAGTACACCAAGTCCTTCTCTTCCGAGAAAAAACAGAGGTACTCTTGATGCCTGTTGCGCAAGAAGCTGATGCAAGCACTGTCAGAGAGGAGGTTTTTTTCCTTCAATCTGGATGCCAACAGTTCGGCAGAGTCCTTTGACAAGCTGAGGTCGCGAACTAGATCATTCAACTCCTTTTGGGAAAATGGATGTGGAGCATCATCTTCAAGAACCACTTCTTCTTCTTCATGTCCTTCAACACTGGAGGCATCTTCGTCACTAATGTCAGGAAGTTCTCCGAAGATAGGCACTGGAATTTCATCACAATGAGCTACAGGACGACGTGCTGATTGAAGATCAGGATACTTCATGGGGCGGCTGCCCCATTAACTTAGTTTTGATCCCCCAACTTTATGCTTTGCTGGACCAATTTATGGAAGATTTTGAGGTTTTATGACTTCAAACTGATCCCTTTTCGACATAATCACCCAGAACTATCGGACCTGAATACTTCTTGTCATTAAAATAATCATTTCCAATCAAAACAATTATTTGACAAGGCATTTTACCCCCACCAACTTCTTCTAAAATGCTCCACACAAGCGTACATGTGAACAAAAACGTAAAAAAGACATGTGACCATAGCTCAAAAACTTGACCTGATTGAGCAAAACCAATGTGATTTTTGGATTCAGCGCATCAGATTCATCCTAAATCAGCTGAAAAAATGCAGACAACAAATTTGTTGTTGACCAGTGTTATTTTTGCTGGAAAATCTGTGAGAGTATGATATAGTATTTATTTGCATTACCTGGAGCCTATACTACTGATGAAGCCTAGGATGGCAAAACAAGGCTAATACTCTGGAAATCCTTATCTTAGACTCCGAGAAAGGATTCTGTGGAACTGTAACAACCCTTCATGTGGATTATTAGACTCTATGAACAGACAGTTCATAGAAGTTCTCGAAGCTACCAGCATGCATTTGACCAAACTGTGGGAGGCAGTGGAAGACAGGAGTGCCTGGTATGCTCTGGTCCATGGAGTCACAAAGAGTCGGACACGACTAAATGACTAAACAACAACAACAAAACAACAACAACAAAACAACAACAACAACAACAACAACAACAACATAAACAGACAGGTGGAATAGACACTTATAAATGTATGGACCTTATGCATAAACAGACTATAGAATGAATTGATCCACAGGGTCTTCTGCTTTTTTTGTTGAACTTTATGAGACTTCCATTGAAATCTACAATTTGACACAATTAAAAGTATACCTTATTTATTCAAAAGTACAGCCAGATAAGTCTTGTGTGTTAATTGAGTATATTTCACGTAACCACAGGTTTGTTGTTGTTTTACTCTGTCTGTTCCAGCAGCAGAAGACTTTGTAGGAAAACTGTCAGCAATACAGAGTTCGCTAAAAGCGTGTTTGGTCTGTGCCAGGTTGTCAGATGCATACTGACAACCTGGCACGGAATTAATGTGGAAGATCAGGTTTGGCTGTCAACACATTATTTGCCACAGAAGGGCAGATGCAGGAAACTGGACCCACGGAGATTGGGCATATTTTAAGTTGTGGACCAGATCAACCCTATGACTTTCCGACTCTGATTGCCTGTATCCAGGAAGATTCACCCAATCCTCCACAGATCTTTCTTGTCACCGCTTTTACCTGCACACCCCTACCAAGCACCTAGCCAAGCACCTACCCCTCCTGTCATGGTAGAAAGAGATGAAGAGTATGAAGTAGAACAAATTTTAGAATCCAGGATGTGAAGAAAAAAGTTGCAATACAGCAGATGAATTTCAAGGGGTGTCCAGAGCACTGTCTAGCCCTGTTGTGTTGGATGAGTTACAGTTGGTAAGAATCAAGGACATTGCCCCTTGCCCCTCTTGTCTGAGGAAAAGTAGGAGAGAGGGGACAGCTGACTGGGTCAGGAAGGTGATTAACGCCTCCTTGCAAGTGGGGGTGGTCCCTGCCTGCTTTGAGGAGGCAATGGTGTGCCCTCATCACAGATGGGTAACGTGGTCCCCCTCCCCAAGTCATTTTATGGTGGGCCTTGAAGCTGGCACTTCTGGGATGGGAGTTTTGGAATGGCGTGTCATATGACATCATCAATCAAAGTCAGGTGGAGCAGGACATAAGCAATTGACAGGAAGTAGTATCCATCTATATCTGTAGTATCTTTAGTTAACAACAGAGCCTAGAGCTTGCCGATCAGAAGGTCGGAGGTTCGAATCCCTATGATGGGGTGAGTTCCCATTGTTCGGTCCCTGCTCCTGCCAACCTAGAAGTTCAAAAGCACATCAATGTGCAAGTAGATAAATAGCTACCATTCTGGCAGGAAGGTAAAGAGTGTTTCGGTGCTCTGCTCTGGTTTGCGAGAAGTGGCTTAGTCATGCTGGCCACATGACCTGGAAGCAGTCTCCAGACCAAATCCCTCGGCCAGTAAAGTGAGATGAGTGCCGCAATTCCAGAGTCGTCCGCGACTGGACTTAACGGGTCAGGGGTCCTTTTAGTATCCCTATACTACTGGTGCCTGTTGCATGCATTACTAGTGTATCCTGCCAGACTGCTCAGTCAGTGGAATGGGGAGGGGGCTCTGCCTATTTCATCCTGTCTGAAGGCAACCAGGAGAGACCGATAGACCAGTTGCCATGCCCCTGGCTTGCACTTCAATGTCAGGAGAGATGAGCTTGTTGTGTCAAGGAATGATACTCCATTGACTGGAAAACTGAACCTGAATCCTGATACTGAAGCTTCACCATGATTGCCCCAAGGGACATGTAATTTTTCGCCATCCTGTCTGCTATATATACTGCATTCTGAAGTATTCATCTGAAAGAAGTCTTCGTAATAACACAAAACCTAAAAGTTAATGTTTTGATATAGGCCAATAGGTTTAAAAACAAAAGTGGCAATTTGAGGAGCACATCACTGATCAGGTGAAATCCTTTAAATATCTAGGTTTATACTTTTCAGTTGGAATAATCACTTTGGAAATACAATATGTTGTTGTTGTTGTTGTTTAGTCGTTTAGTCGTGTCCGACTCTTCGTGACCCCATGGACCAGAGCACGCCAGGCACTTCTGTCTTCCACTGCCTCCCGCAGTTTGGTCAGACTCATGTTTGTAGCTTCAAAGACACTATCCAACCATCTCGTCCTCTGTCGTCCCCTTCTCCTTGTGCCCTCTATCTTTCCCAACATCAGGGTCTTTTCCAGGGAGTCTTCTCTTCTCATGAGGTGGCCAAAGTATTGGAGCCTCAGCTTCACGATCTGTCCTTCCAGTGAGCACTCAGGGCTGATTTCCTTAAGAATGGATAGGTTTGATCTTCTTGCAGTCCATGGGACTCTCAAGAGTCTCCTCCAGCACCATAATTCAAAAGCATCGATTCTTCGACGATCAGCCTTCTTGATGGTCCAGCTCTCACTTCCATACATCACTACTGGGAAAACCATAGCTTTTACTATACGGACCTTTGTTGGCAAGGTGATGTCTCTACTTTTTAAGATGCTGTCTAGGTTGATCATTGCTTTCCTCCCAAGAAGCAGGCGTCTCTTAATTTCGTGGCTGCTGTCACCATCTGCAGTGATCATGGAGCCCAAGAAAGTAAAATCTCTCACTGCCTCCATTTCTTCTCCTTCTATTTGCCAGGAGGTGATGGGACCAGTAGCCATGATCTTCGTTTTTTTGATGTTGAGCTTCAGACCATATTTTGCGCTCTCCTCTTTTACCCTCAATAAAAGGTTCTTTAATTCCTCCTCACTTTCTGCCATCAAGGTTGTGTCATCTGCATATCTGAGGTTGTTGATATTTCTTCCAGCAATCTTAATTCCGGCTAGGGATTCATCCAGCCCAGCCTTTCGCATGATGAATTCTGCATATAAGTTAAATAACCAGGGAGACAATATACAGCCTTGTCGTACTCCTTTCCCAATTTTGAACCAATCAGTTGTTCCATATCCAGTTCTGACTGTAGCTTCTTGTCCCACATAGTGATTTCTCAGGAGACAGATGAGGTGATCAGGCACTCCCATTTCTTTAAGAACTTGCCATAGTTTGCTGTGGTCGACACAGTCAAAGGCTTTTGCATAGTCAATGAAGCAGAAGTAGATGTCTTTCTGGAACTCTCTGGCTTTCTCCATAATCCAGTGCATGTTTGCAATTTGGTCTCTGGTTCCTCTGCCTCTTCTAAATCCAGCTTGCACTTCTGGGAGTTCTCGGTCCACATACTGCTTGAGCCTTCCTTGTAGAATTTTAAGCATAACCTTGCTAGCGTGTGAAATGAGTGCAATTGTGCGGTAGTTGGAGCATTCTTTAGCACTGCCCTTCTTTGGGATTGGGATGTAGACTGATCTTCTCCAATCCTCTGGCCACTGCTGAGTTTTCCAAACTTGCTGGCATATTGAGTGTAGCACCTTAACAGCATCATCTTTTAAAATTTTAAATAGTTCAGCTGGAATACCATATATATAATACAATATATTGGTTATTAATTCAGTCAACTCTCTATCAAGGTTCTGTTGGAATAAAGGGAGTACGCTGATTCCCCCAGCCCTCAAAATCTGTTGTTTTTGTTGTTGTTAAATTAAATTTATATACTGAACTATACCCACACATCTCAGTGTGTTTCACAAGATAAAATTAAAACATAAAAACACTATATATACACAGAAACAGCCGAATTACACCCCAAACCCCCCCACACACATAAAAACAGCTTAAAACAATTTTAAAAAATAACAAATACAATCGAAAGGCAGTTTAAAACAAAGTTAAAGTCAACCCACAAATCTGTTATGGTGCACAAATATGGGGATCTCCTCAAAAGCTGAATCTGTAACAGAATAAATAAATTTGCACCATCTTTGAGCTTCCAAAGCTTCTCCTTTTGGAAGTTGTCAGCAGTGGTAACTTGAATAAAATGGAGTGGGGGGGGCAGGAAAGCCTCACTCTGCATAATCAATCAATCTATCATCTGTATATTATGTCCCACATCTTCTGCCCATCGGTGATTTCTTTCTAGAAAAAGAGCTGTTGGAGCTCACCATGAACGTCTTCCTTGTTCTCTCAGAATGGCAATGGCACCCACATGAGAGGTGCCAGAGCTGAGCTCCAGTGAACTCTGGCTGTAAAAATGCCCTAAGTTAAAATCTTCAGAGGAGAAACTCTTATCTAACAAAACCTCTGATTTTAATAATGATTCTTTTCTGTGCAGTGTATATTATTTGGTTTTCATCCTGCTTTATGTATTTTATATTTAGTAATGTCCTTGGCCAAATCAATAAATAATTATTGCATTTGTGTCTGAAAGAAACAATTCCAAGAAACAGCATTTTATTTTGAATAACCATTTATTTTGCATTATAATGATCATAATGAAAAGTTTTTATGATACACTACAGAGTTCTTTGTGTTTAGAATCCACAGTCCCCACATTCTGACCCCCTTTTCTCTGCTCTTATTTCCCTTTACCTCCAACAAAAGCAAGCAAGAAAGAAACAGAGATCGCGAGTCCTGGATTTCACCACTAGGCCTCCAATTACCCCTCATTGCCATAGATTTTGGAATACACAAGGAGGAGGTCTACACTGTCCCATTTAGCCTTCCTGTTCAGGCTGGTTGAGATTCGTGAAGCATTATAACAGCTTGCTTCGGTAACCATAAGAACAAATCTCCCAGTTCCAATAAGAAATCTTCCACTTTTGCGGGTGGTACAAAGATTTGTTGTTGCACAACCTTGGAAAGTGAATCTGTGGTGCTCTAAGAAACCTAGGGGGGAAAGGTAAACAAATACTGACTTTAGTCCTTTACCGAGGGAATGGAAGATGGTGCCTGTGATGGTGAATGAGAACTTTAACACGTTAGATTTAAAAAGTGTATATTTAAGAAATCTGAAAAATATAATTTCATCAGAACATGAATATACAAAATTTTAAACATTAGGAATTCAGGTAAAAAAATTACTCAAATGTAAATCAAAATTGGCATCATAGCCAAAGGAGTCTCAAGACATGAAGTTTATTAATAAACAGGTTCTATTTATAAAATATTATGAAATTAGAGGTTTTATAAACTGCCCTAATTAATGTTAACAATATCAAATTCTTGTGGTCAGGTGATTTGCATTAAAATGCAAGGAATTCTATCCCTGCCATCTCCTGGGCTTGTTAAAAGGCACATGTTGTGGCCACACAACAATATTGGAAAACAACACTCCCTCCCTTGAGCCTTGAGTGTGTGATCCTGGCATGAGTCAACAGTGTGATGCAGCCGCATAGAAAGCTGGAGTTGCACTCCCTTGTCTCTCAGGACGGTTGGATGCCAACTGAGGCTCCCTCATTGTCTCAAACTGTGACCTAAGCACCCAGAGAATCCTCCTTTTGTTTTCCCATATCTGTTTTCATATTAAACACATCTAACATGAACTGGCGGAAAAGGGGGTTTCCAAAAGCTGATCAGGAACTCCTGTCTGAATTCTTACTCCGCCCTCAAAAGTGAAACTAGCAAAGCCCAGGCTGTAAAGGGCAGGAGAAGGATGGGGGGAATGTAGGGCAGAGGCAGCTCAAATGGCCTGGACTCTGCCTCTTCCTTCCTGGGGCAAATCAGCCCATATACCCCTCCCCTGTTCATTCCCAATCCCCTCTTCTTTTCAGGAAGAAAGGGTAAATTTGGTCCCTTTCCAAACAGCGTTATTCCTCAAAAACACTGTTGATCAGGAGTAGCTTTTACAGAGCACCTAGCTAGATACTGCTCATTGTCACAGTATTTAAGGAAATTTAGTTATATTTCTTTACATAATAAATATGCTTTTTGAGAATGAGGCACACATTTTGTCCTGAACTGCATCCCAGTGGTAGAAAGATCAAGAGCAACTGGGGTGGAGCAATGAATGCACTTTTCCCTTTTGTCCAGAAGCGTATTTAATATAAACATCAGAATCTGAATCCTGCTTCTAGACAAGCAAGTGGCATTATGAAAGTTAAAGGGCAAAGTCCAGGCAGGCAAAACACTAAGGAAGAGTGCAGAGTGCAGCCACTAAGAGATATGACCCCACACACTTTTCCAGCAACGTGCAATGGATAAAGAGAGGAAGGAAGGGAGAGAAGGAGATCAGGACACAGTCTGCATGACCCAGGCGATGACTAGGCCTTTTCCACTGACGAAATAGCAATGTTACCTTTATGAAGAGCTCCTCTAAAATCAACACATTGGGTCTCATTCTCAAGGCAGTTGATGGTCTTCTCACTTTTACACATTTCCTCCCCTTTGGAGAAGCAGGATGGGCACTGCAAACCATTTTCAGCCAGCATGTTGCGATCAGGAACTTCCAATATCAAATGTAAAGTGAGCATGTTAATGTCTTTGTCTGTTTTTGTATCTCTGTGTTATGTAAATGGAATCTAGCCTAGGAACTTAGTTTTGCTGGGGCAGCTGCAAGTGTTCTTGGATGAAAACGATCTAGAAACAATATGGGTTCACGGCTGAGCATGAGACAAAGTCACCATTGGTCTCTGAGATGAATGACCTTTACCCAAAGTGGGGTGGGAGAGTGTGAACTTTATTTTCCTTTTAATCTCTCGGAATTTATTCATGCCATCGATTATGGTGTAGCCTCTCTGAAAATATAGTTTCTTAGTCCCCCATTTTTGTACAGATATTCTGTCTCTATTCTGCTCTTAGCAATGAGCTATCTGAGTGTTTCTGTGAACCACCCTGAGACACCCAGCTACAGAGTGGTTCCTAAATTCAATAAATAAATGTCAGAGAATGCTGTAAGGTAGGGTCTTATATTTGCACAATGATAACTGCTGGGTTAGATAAAAAGGTAAAGGGACCCCTGACAACTAGGTCCAGTTGTGGCCGACTCTGGGGTTGCGGCGCTCATCTCGCTTTCTTTGTTGAGGGAGCTGGCATACAGCTTCCGGGTCATGTGGCCAGCATAACTAAGCCGCTTCTGGCGAACCAGTGCAGCGCACGTAAACACCATTTACCTTCCCGCCGGATCAGTACCTATTTATCTACTTGCACTTTGACATGCTTTCAAACAGCTAGGTTGGCAGGAGCAGGGACCAAGCAATGGGAGCTCACCCCATTGCGGGGATTCGAAGCGCTGACCTCCTGATCAGCAAGTCCTAGGCTCTGTGGTTTAACCCACAGTGCCACCTGCGTCCCTGCTGGGTAGGCAGTGCTTGCCAATTAAAAGACAGAGAAGAACTAGCTCAAGGGTGATTCAGGAGGATACTTGGATAAGATAGTTTGGTTGGAAGGTCCATATTCGAAACATCCAATTGAAAGTGAACTTGAAGGGACCAAAAGCTATTTATGAGCTCTTCAGGAGCTTAGGTATCCAATTATATATCTGATACTTCATGGTGCTGCTTCAAGGAACAGGAAGAAGGAGAGGCCTGGCTGGAAAGGTAACCCATCCCTTCTCAGGCAGAGACAAAGCTGCCTAGTAGGTCCCTCTGAGTACTGTTGATTGACTAAGGATCCAAGCCCTAACATGTTAATGATTCTAGAATGATGCAGAAACTTACGGCTGAGAGTTTCATTGTTACACAGGTCAGTGTTGCAGCATTGCATCTTCATCTCAAAGAATTTACCATCCGCTGCAGTGAAGCTGTAATCACCTGAGAAACAATATCTGGATGACAAACATGTATTCTGAATTTGCATTTCCGCTTTATCTGTGAAAAAGAATTTTAAAGAACTATCAGGATCCTGGGGGAAATGTGGTTAATTGCTCCTAAAGCACATTCATTATAATGGTTCCAATTTTCTTTTTTAAAAAAATTTTTTGGTTTTTAACATACAAAATTATAAAACATACCACACAATTTCTGACAAATACATTCTTATTGGACTTCCATCAGCACCTCTGATAATCCTTCATCTTAATCACTTCTTACGCATTTCGTAACTTAATATTGCCTTTCCTAACTTAATATTGTTTTTCAGTTATAATACATAAAAGAAACAATAAGAACCATATTAAAGGTAAATAGATAGATTTCAATAAACTAGTGTATTCTTAATGGTCTGCACAGGTCTGGTGGAAAAGAAAGCTTTTCTGCAGGCATTTAAGAGTTCATCTCTCAATCACAAGCAGTAGTCTCTTTCCTCCTTAATCCATAGAACCAGCCTCTCTTTTTATGTTAACAATTAATTTGCAAAATGCATTAAATGTGGAATTTATGCAGAATTTCATTTTAGGTCAGATTTGTTGCATGAAGAATTATGCCTTTTTCTATACATCTGCCATACACTGCACTCTCTCTTCTAGTTGGTCCTAACAGTTTGCAGGTTCGGGGCATGCTTTCCTGAGCTCCTGTTGCTGAACACAAGACACTTTGCAAGTCACTTGCATTACACCAACCTTACTACCCCCTTGCCCCTCTCCCTCCAAGAACGTAGCAGTGATGTTGGAACAGATGGTCAAGCAAGCACCATCCCACCCAGGATTGCCCCAAGGCATTTTGGCAATGAGGTGAACCACAAAATGGCACCCACTCCCTCCTGGGTAGAAGGGGTGGGTGAATCAGGAACAAGCAAAGGGATCAAATCAACCTGAACCAATGGTTGAAGTAGGAACCAATAACCATCTAGGTGGAGGGACCCACTCTGAATCAAGCTGGGTAACTGAAACCCTTTATAAGAGGTGAACTATAGGAATACTTCCTTCATGCTGGTTCCTTCCTCATCATTTCATCACTGAGAATTCTTTCAAAATTACTTGAGGGGGGATAAGGAGCCATGAATTTGTGAAGCATCTTCATCTCCCATCCTGGTTGCTCAGGTTTTGAATAGTTTTTATACATCTGTGAAAGGATTCTCAATTTTAATGTCATTTGCGGCAAAGGGAATATTCAGCTTATATTCCAGGCTTCTTGTCCTGGTTTGATAACCAAAACTAAACTGGAGTTCATTGGTTTGGCTGAATAGGGATTTCTAGTTGATGCAAATCAGCACCCAAATTCAGCAGAACAGGTATATATAACATTATTATTACAAGATGTTTCTGCATTGCCATTGGATGTCATTCCAGTCCCGTTAAACCTATGTTTGCACGTCAGAGATACTGCTGATGACAGGAACAAAAGATTCATGAATCATCATCATCATCATCATCATCATCATCATCATTTGGTTATGCTGTTTGCTTAATGAGATACAGAGGAGGAGATGATAGTGAATTAAAATAAAATGTGTTCAATTTAATAAGCATTTTAATAGAAGAGAATGAAATGAAATGAGTAAAACACTCATTAATTAAAACTCTTGTAGCCATTGTTCAGAACATTGTTCCAAGAAGTGGAACTCTTGTAGCCATTGTTCAGCCATTGTTCCAAGAAGTGGGGGGTGTACCTTCCCTTTCCCACAGCCAACTTTTCCTCCCATCCAGACTCTGACTTAAATACATTTTATTCCCAGTGTTTGGTCACAAGCTTAGATCTGAGCACAATTAAACTATGGACTTTTCTACAAGAGGCACTGAATGCCACCAATTTCAATGACTTTTAAAGAGGATTTGATAAAGTGATGGAGAATAAGACTACTAAGGCTACTAAGCATGATGGCTATGTACTACCTCCAATATCAAAAGTAGTATATTTCAAATAAGAGTTGCTGGAACCCACAGTAAGTGTTTTGTGGTGCGGTTCTGATTGTGTGCTTCCCATAGTCATTGGGCTGCCCAGTGTTAGGACATGATCCTCGACTAGGGATGAACCAATCTATCCTAACTCCCACCCGCGTCCCAGTTGGTGGAAGTAGAAACCAGTTCTTTCAAAGGGATTACAATGCAATTCTATACCTGTCTACCTAGATGTAAGTGCCACTGATTTCAATGGGTTCAACGCCCAGATAACTGTGTATAGTTCTGTCTTGTGACTTCTTCAAGATATTGTTAGGAGTTTTGGTTTCTCTGGCGCTTCCCTCTATCTCTCCTGCCTCACACTCTTTAATCCTACAAATATGGCCACTGTTTAAGAATCTTCTTTACTTACACTCAAACACAAAAATTCCTGTGGTATGAAATTATATTTGCAATCTATCTTCTCATCTCCTTTATCTTAAACTCAGTCCAAGAAGCCAACCTTCACTGACGTGGTGTGCCATTTCCTCTCCTAACAGTTTCATGTAAAGGTTGTTGTTGTTGTTTTTTGTAAAACCTGTTAGCAATAAACATTTTTCATTCTTTTTAAAATATTTGTTGTCTTCTTGATATTTTTAGTTTTACAGTTAATTTAGCGATTTCAGCATATTAATTTAAGTTGCCAATCTTTTTTGGTTTCAACTTGTTCTTCTCTCCAGTGTTGGGCTATCAATGTCTGTGTGGCTGTTGTTGTGTACATAAACAGATTTTTGTATTCTTTCGGTATATCCCTTCCCGTTATACCTATTAAGAAAGCTTCCGGTTTTTAAACAAATATAATTTTAAACATTTTTTTAATTCATTATAGATCATTTCCCAAAAATTTTAAAAACCTTTATTGCCACCACATAGGGTAAAACATACCCCCTGCTTTTTTACACTTCCAACACTTACTTTCTTTTCTTTTGTACTTTTTTGATAGTTAAATACCATCTGTACATCATTTTCATACAACTCTCCTTAAGTGCCATAAATTTTATATCACTTTTCCATAATCTTTCCCAATCTATCATCTGTATATTATGTCTCACATCTTTTGCCCATCAGTGTTTTTTTCTAGAAAAAGAGCTGTTAGAGCTCACCATGAACTTCTTTCTTGTTCTCTTAGAATGGCAATGGCACCCACATGAGAGGGGCCAGAGCTGAGCTCCAGTGAACTCTGGCTGAAAGAAAGTTAAATTCTTCAGAGGAGAAACCTCTTATCTAACAAATTTTCTCATTACAATAATGATTTTAGCTGTGCAATGTATATTATTTTGTTTTTATCCAATTTTATGTATTTTATTTTTGAAAACTCTTCAGCTAAAGCAATCAATAATAACTGCATTTGTATCCGAAAGAAACAGATCTGAGAACCAGCATTTTATTTTCCATAACCATTTATTTTGCATGATAACTTAACTATTTTTTAATGATAACTACAGAGTTCTTTGTATTTAGAATTCACAACCCCCACATTCTGACCCCCTTTTCTCTGCTCTTGTTTCCCTTTACCTCCACCAAAAGCAAGCAAGAAAGAAACAGAGATACTGAGTCCTGGATTTCACCACTAGGCCTCCAATTCCCTTTCATTGCCATGGATTTTGGAATACACAAGGAGGATGTGTACACTGTCCCATTTACCCTTCCTGTTCAGGCTGGTGTGAGATTCGTGAAGCATTATAACAGCTTTCTTCGGAAACTAAAAGAAGTATTCTATTAGTTGCAATAAAAGCTCTTCCATTTTCCTTGATGGCACAAAAATTTGTTGTTGCACAACCTTGGAAAGTGAATATGCGGTGCTCCATGAAACCTAGGGGGTAAAGGAAAACAAATATTGACTTTAGTCCTTTATCCAGGGAATAGGAGATGGTGCCTGTGATGGTGAATGAGAATTTTAACACATTAGTTATAATAAGCGTATATTTAAGAAATCTGAATATTATCATAATCTCATCAGAACATGAATATACAAAATTTTCAACATTAGGAATTTGTGTAAAAAAATTATTCAGATGTAAATCAAAATTGGCATCATACCCAAAGGAGTCTCAAGACATGAAGTTTATTAATAAACAGGTTCTATTTATAATATATAATGAAATTAGAGGTTCTGAATACTGTCCTAATTAACTATGTTAACAAAATAAAATTCTTGTGGTCAGTTGATTTGCATTAAAATGCAAGGCATTCTATCCCTGCCATCTCCTGGGCCTGTTAAAAGGCACATGCTATGGCTACACAACAATATTTGAAAATAACACTCCCTCCCTTGTTTGTGAGCCTTGAGTGTGTGATCCTGGCATGAGTCAACAGTGTGATGCATCCACATAAGGAGCTGGGATGGGAATTTCCACAAGGCCTTTCATTTAAATATCAGCAAAGGAAACATCAAATCAGGTCAATTGAAGAAAAGAGAAGATTTTTGGAAAAGAACACTAGTGATTTTGGATTTGACACAGGAGCAGGAGTTGGATCAGCCACAGGTGCAGGTTCGGGATCAGGATTAGGACTTGGGGCAGGGATCGGACCTCCAGATTTGGACTGAGATAACATGAATTTTAACAAGAATTTTATCTTGGAATGTTAATGGACTTAATTCACGGCCTAAAAGAAATAAAATTCAACATGTGCTGATAAAACAGAATTTAAATGTGATATGTTTACAAGAAACTCATGTAATAAGAACCTACAGGCAAATTCTGCAAAATAAAATATAAGGCCAGGAATTTATCTCCTCAGATAAGGTTCAGGAGGTTGCTGGATATGCTCCAGTGCTAGTCTGTTGTAAGTCTCATTGATTTCAAAGACATAGTAAATGTATAATCCCACACCAATCAATCCCATCCTCTGATGGAAGTTCATCAATCTCCATGCTCTGAACCTTCCTCCGCCAGGAAACACGGGAGCGAACAGCCAGGAGGAGGGACCGCAGGCGGCCCGACCCTCCTCACACCGCCGCCTCTCCTGCCCAGCCGCTCACACAGCCCACCCCTTCCGCTGCCCTCCCAGGGCCTACCTCCTCCGAGCTCTGCTTCTGGTGCCACACAACATGGCTGCAGTCACGAGAGGAGGGTCGACCTCAGATAAGGTTTAAAAAAGAGGTGTTGTAATTTATGTTAAAGAGAAATTCAGTCTCAAAATGATTTTTAAGGATGAAGATGGAGGATATGTTGCAGTGGAACTGACAGTACAAGGCGAAAAACTCTTGATGCTTGGAATCTATGCTTGGAATCTAAGTTGGAATTTTTAAAAAAATTACAAGCTATTCTTATGGACTACCTGGATTAGAAAATTGTCTCGATGGGGGATTTGAATGGGGTAGTCTCAACAATGATGGATAGAACTCAAAGGCAAAAACTTACCAATGATGGGAGGCTACCAAAGACGGTTTTTTGAGATGGTGGACAATTTTAACCTGGTGGATATTTGGAGATTGAGGAATCCAATGGAGAAAGATTTTACATTTTTAAAAGAAGCAAATCTATCATCTAGCCACCTGGATTATATATGGCTAACTAAAGACTTGACCCCAAGAGTGACTAAATCTGAGATCAGCCCAAGGACTTGTTCCGATCATAATGCTGTGTTAACAGAGTTAAAATTGTCTCTACAGGGTTCTTTTAGATGGTGGATGAATGATGCTTTACTCAGAAATGATTTGATTGTTAATAAAGCTCAGAAGACCCTAAAGGACAATAATAATAATAATAATAATAATAATAATAATAATAATAATAATAATAATAATATATTATTTATAACCCGCCCATCTGGCTGGGTTTCCCCAGCCACTCTGGGCGGCTTCCAAAAGAATATTAAAATACTGTGATACATCAAACATTTAAAGCTTCCCTAAACAGGGCTGCCTTCAGATTCCACAGGGCGGGCGCCACTACCGAGAAGGCCCTCTGCCTGGTTCCCTGTAACTTGGCTTCTCACAGTGAGGGAACCGCCAGAAGGCCCTTAGCGCTGGTCCTCAGTGTCCAGGCAGAACGATGGAAGTGGAGATGCTTCAATTCCAGGATTCAGGTTCAATTCAAAATTGTTGTCTCCACCCCCATCGTTCTACCCGGACACTGAGGTCCAGCTCCGAGGGCCTTCTGGCGGTTCCCTTGCTGCGAGAAGTGAGGTTACAGGGAACCAGGCAGAGGGCCTTCTCGGTAGTGGCACCCGCCCTGTGGAATGTACTCCCACCAGATGTCAAAGAGAAAAACAACTACCAAACTTTTAGAAGACATCTGAAGGGAGCCCTGTTTAGGGAAGCTTTTGATGTTTAATAGGTTATTGTATTTTAGTGTTTTGTTGGAAGCCAAATGGGCGGGGTATAAATAAAATATTATTATTATTGGATAAGAAAATTGGTTTTCAAAAAGAGAAATCCAAATTGGAAATGGAATTATTAAACACAAAAATGAAAAACTTATCCAAGATGTATAATTTATTGCTGGAATGGCATACGAAAGATGAACATGTGAAATCTGTAATGATTGAATGGGCTAGGGATGTGGGGCACAACATTATGATGGAGGACTGGGATAAATTGTTGAAAAAAGGAATCAAATTTACACCATGTGGTGTATTAAGAGAAAATTTGATGACGATGATGTACAGATGGTACTTTACACCAGTGAAGTTAGCAAAAATGTATCATACTCATGGTAATAAATGCTGGAAATTTAAGGAAAAAGAAGGAACCTTTTACCACATGTGGTGGATGTGCCCCAAGGTAAAAGACCTTTTGTTTTTTACAAAAGGATTTATAATGAACTGTAAAAAGTGTTGAAAAACACATTTATTAAGAAACCAGAAGCCTTTTTACTTGGTATAGTGGGGGGTGAAATCCCCAAAAAGGATGTTACTTTTTTCTGTATGCTACAACAGCTGTGAGAATATTACTAGCAAGGAATTGCAAGAAACAAAATTTACCAACTATCGAAGAATGACAAATGAAGATGATGGACTACTGTATATGGAACTTGCCGAACTGACTGGGAAACTCCAAGACCAGAGAGAAGAGATGGTGGAAGAAGACTGGAAGAAGTTTAAAGATTATTTGAAAAAAAATGTTAATATTTAAATATTAGAATAGCTTTGGAAGTGGATATAGGCTGTAGGGTTAAAAGTAGAAGATAGTGTATTTTAAAATAGTATTACTTGTAAGGGATAAAATGTGAAGATTTTTATGGTAAAAGTAAGTGTGTGATAAAAAAAATGGTTTAAAAATATGATATATGTAAACTGCTAAAGATTAGCTAAAATGAAAATAAGATGGGGGGACTTGGGGAAGCTCACCTAACAATGTTTAGAAAAAATAAGGATAAGACAAGAATTCATTTGTATTGTTTGTTTTCTGTTTATGTTGTTCATTTGTGAGCATTTGTGAAATTATTATTTTTTTGAAAAAAAACCAAAAAAACAAAAACGCTGTTTATAGGGAGGTGTGCGTGTAAGGCAGGATTTTTACGAATAAAGTTAAATTAGGACAGCTAAATCTTTGGAGCAGCTTTTAGGAGGATAAAGAACACCTATAGGCAGAAGAGAGTGGAAATTCTGTTGCACAACTATAAATCATTGCACTAATGGTCTGAGATAGCCAGATACTGCTCATGGTCACAGAATTTAAGGAAGTTTAATTACATTTCTTTTACATAATAAATATGCTTTTTGAGAAAGAGGCACACATTTTGTCCTGGACTGCATCCCAGTGGTGGAAAGATCCAGATGCAACTGGGGTGGAGCAATGAATGCATTTTCCCCATTGGTTCAGAAGAGTATTTAATATAAACATCCCAATCTAAATCCTGCTTCTAGACAAGCAAGTGGCATTATGAAAGTTAAAGGGCAAAGTCCAGGCAGGCAAAACACTAAGGAAAAGTGCAGAGTGGAGCTAGTAAGAGATATGATCCCTCTCACTTTGCAGCAACGTGCAATGGAAAAAGAGAGGAAGGAAGGAAGAGAAGGAGATCAGGACAGAGTCTGCGTGACCCAGCCAATGGCTAGGCCTTTCCCCCTGACTGAATCGCAATGTTACCTTGAAAAAGAGCTCCTTTAAAATCAACACATTGGGTCTCATTCTCAAGGCAGTTGACGGTCTTCTCACTTTTACACTTTTTCTCTCCTTTGGAGAAGCAGGATGGGCACTGCAGACCATTTTCAGCCAGCATGTTGCGATCAGGAACTTCCAAGATCAAAAGTAAAGTATGTTAACATCTTTGTCTGTTTTTGTATCTCTGTGTTATATAAATGGAATCCACCCTAGGAACTTACAGTTTTGCTTGGGCAGCTGCAAGTGTTCTTGGATGAAAACATGCTCTAGAAGCAATCTGGGTTCAGGGCTGAGCATGGGACAAAGTCACCATTGGTCTCTGAGATGAATGACCTTTACCCAAAGTGGGGTGGAAGAGTGTGACCTTTATTTTCCTTTTAATCTCTCTGAATGTATCCATGCCATCGATTATGGTGTAGCCTCTCTGAAAATATAGGCTCTTAGTCCCCCATTTTTGTACAGAGATTCTGTCTCTCTTCTGCTCTTCAGAGTTTCTGTGAACCGCCCTGAGACACCCAGGTACAGGGTGGTACATAAATTCATGAAATTCAGGAAATAAATTTCAGAGAATGCTGTAAGGTAGGGTCTTATCTTTGCACCATTATAACTGGTGACTTAGGTAGTGCTTGCCAATTAAAAGAAAGAGAAGAACTAGCTGAAGGGTGATTCAGGAGGGCACTTGGATAAGATAGGTGGGTTGTAAGGTCCATGTTTGACACATCCAATTGAAAGTGAACTTGAAGGGACCATAAGCTATTTATGAGCTGTTCAGGAGCTTAGGTATCCAATTATATATCTGATCCTTCATGGTGCTGCTTCCAGCGACAGGAAGAAGGAGAGGTGTGGCTGGAAAGGCAACCCATCCCTTCTCAGGCAGAGACAAGGCTGCCTAGTAGGTCCTCTTTTTCACAGTTTTCTCCTCATGCCTGCCTCTCCGTCCTGCCTTATTCTCCATACCTTGAGAGCCCCTAATAGTCCTGAGCTGCTCAACCCAACCTGTAGCCACCTGGGGCTGTCTCACCCCATTTGAACGAGGCACAGGTCCTCTGAGTACTGCTGATTGACTAAGGATCCAAGCCTTGGAGAAACCCAGTGCACAGCCCTAACATGTTAATGATTCTAAAATGATGCAGAAACTTACGGCTGAGAGTTTCATTGTTACACAGGTCAGTGTTGCAGCATTGCATCTTCATCTCAAAGAATTTACCATCCACTGCAGTGAAGCTGTAATCACCTAAGAAACAATCGCTGGATGACAAACAAGCATTCTCAATTTGCACTTCAGGTTTATCTATGAAAAAGAATTTGAAAGAACTATCAGGATCTGGGGGGGAAATGTGGTCTATTGCTCCTAAAGCACATTCATTATAATGGTTCCAATTTTCTGTGTTGCCTGAATGAGGACCTTTTCAAAGTAACAATATGTAAAGAATTATTCAATTTGGCGATCTAAAGTGAGGTGCTGTTTACTTATTTAAATATGTGTGCACTGCTATATCATAAAAGGAAAGAGAAATCAAAATGTTTCTCAGTTATAATACATAAAAGATAAAAAAAGAACCATATCAAAAGTTAATAGTTAGATTTCAATAAATCAGTGTATGTTCACAAATAATTTGCAAAATACATTAAATTTGGAATTTCTGCAGAACTTCATTTCAGGTCAAATTTGTTGCATGAAGAATCAGGTCTTTTTCTATACACCTGACAATACGTCTGCCATACACTGCACTCTCTCTTATAGTCGATCCTAACAGTTTGCAGGTTCGGGACATGCTTCCCTGAACTCCTGTTGTTGAACACAAGACACTTGGCAAGACACTTGCATTGCACCGACCTTACTACCCCTTTACCGCTCTCCCTCCAAGAATGTAGCAGTGATGGTGGAAGGGATGGTCAAGCAAGCACCATCCCACCCAGGATTGCCCCAAGGCATTTTGGCACTGAGGTGTGCCACAAAATGGCACCCACACCCTCCTGGGTAGAAGGGATGGGTGAATCAGGAACAAGCAAAGGGATCAAATCAACCTTAACCAATGGTTGAAGTAGGAACCAAAGACCATCCAGGTGGAGGGACCCACTCTGAACCAAGCTGGGTAACTGAAACCCTTTTTAAGAGGTAAACTACAGGAATACTTCCTTCATGTTGGTTCCTTACTCATCATTTCATCACTGAGAATTATTTCAAAATTACTTGAGGCCCCGCTCAAGGAGCCATAAAAGTGTGAAGCACTTTCATCTCCCATTCTGGTTGCTCAGCTTTTGAATAGATTTTATACATCTGGGAAAGGATTCTCAATTTTAATGTCATTTACAGCAAAAGGGATATTCAGCTTATATTCCAGGTTTCTTGTCCTAGTTTGATAACCAAAACTAAACTGGAGTTCATTGGTTTGTCTCAATAGGGATTTCTGGTTGATGCAAATCAATTTCTCCAAACTTGGCGATCAGCACCCAAATTCAGCCACTGCTTGTGATCAGGTGATGTTAAATTCCCCATTTTCATATGCAAGCCATTCATTCCTCACTTCAGATGTTGTTGGAGTGCATCTCCCATCATCCCTGACTGGTGGGTGGCTAGCTGAGGCTGATGGGAGTTCTAATTCATCTACATCTGAAGTGTCACAGCTTCTTCTCCTCACTTTTTTCATAGGTGAGTTGCTCCAGCATAGACTTCTATATGCTAGTAGAACCCTTAAAGTACACTTATCTTAACTTGGGTCAAATCCAACAACAAAGACAAAAAGACTTGCAAATCTTACCTATATTTGTACGCAGAACACTGGCAGAACAGGTATACATAACATTATTATTACAAGATGTTTCTGCATTGCCTTTAGATGTCATTCCAGTCCCGTTAAACTTAAGTTTGCACTCCAGAAATATTGCTGAGGACAGGAGGAAAAGATTCATGAATTATCATCATCATCATCATCATTTTACTTTGCTGTTTGCTTAATGAGACACACAGGAGGAGGTGATCGTGAATTAAAGTTTTAAATTAAAAAGTGTTCAATTTAATAAGCATTTTAATAGAAGAGAATGAAATGAAATGAGTAAAACAATCATTAATTAAAACTCTTGTAGTCATTGTTCAGAACACTGGTTTAATTATTTCCAAGAATGAGGAGGTGTACCCTCCCTTTCCCGCAACCAACTCCCCCCCCCATCCAGACTCTGACTTAAATACCACTGTTTGGTCACAAGGTTAGATCTGAGCACAATTACACTATGGAATTTTCTACAAGAGGCACTGAATGCCACCAATTTCAATGACTTTTCAAGAGGATTAGATAAATTGATGGAGAATAAGACTGCTAAGGCTACTAAGCATGACGGCTATGTACTAACTCCAATATCAAAAGTAGCATATTTCAAATAACAGTTGCTGGAACCCACAGTAAGCCAGAGTGCTGCTGTGGTGTGGTCCTGATTGTGTACTTCCCATAGTCATTGGGTTGACCAGTGTTAGGACAGGATCCTGGACTAGGGATGAACCAATCTGTCAATTTCACTTGCTCTTAAAATGGGGGGGGGGGAACCATGTACACTTGCTCTTAATTCACTTGCTGTCAATTTCTTATTTTTCTAATTCATTTATTTATTTGCAGCCACTTCCTCTAAGAAGCTCAAGGTAGTGTACATGGTTTTCCCCTCCCCATTTTATTCTCAGAAGATTCCTGTGAGGTAGGTTAAGCTGAAGGAAAGTGCCTGGTCTAGGGTCCCCCAGTGAGCTTTGTGGCAGATTGAAGATTCAAACCCTAGCCTCCTGGATCCTTCTCTGGCACTCAAATGACATTCAGCTCCCCAAAATTCCACAATCAACAAGTAGTAGTAATGAATCTGGATCCCCACCAGTGGGTTGATGTGATCTGTTCCAAGGAGTAGACTTGAAGCTGTCTTTCTTTGTAAAATGTATTTAATTTCTTCCTGCTATGGCCATACTTCTTCTTCTTCCCTTTCCTTTCCAAAGCAACTTTTACTCTCCATTCCAATGGAATTATTATTCTGTCCTGTTTTTAAGGCTTATTTTCTCCACCTCTCCCACTAAAGAAAAGCTTATTCACCTTCTTAGCACTTTCCCTGCACTTTGAAATCATGCCCAACATTTTTATCTGGCAATCTCTTCCCTTTGCAAATCCCCCCTCTGTTTCCCTACCCTCACACACCCACACCCACACAGAGATAGAGATCCACATTTTTTGTGTATTGCTGAAATGCAGCTTCCATGTTAGAGTGGGATATTTCATTATTTTTCTACATGACATAGTTTATCTGAAGAGGCATAGTTTATAGAAGAGGCAGAGGAACCAAAGACCCAATTGAAAACATGCGCTGGAATATGGAGAATGCTAGAGAGTTCCAGAAAGACATCTACTTCTGCTTCATTGACTATGCAAAAGCCTTTGATTGTGTCGACCACAGCAAACTATGGCAAGTTCTTAAAGAAATGGGAGTGCCTGATCACCTCATCTGTCTCCTGAGAAATCTCTATGTGGGACAAGAAGCTACAGTTAGAACTGGATATGGAACAACTGATTGGTTCAAAATTGGGAAAGGAGTACGGCAAGGCTGTATTTTGTCTCCCTAATTATTTAACTTATTTGCAGAATTCATCATGAGAAAGGCTGGGCTGGATGAATCCCTAGCCGGAATTAAGATTGCCGGAAGAAATATCAACAACCTCAGATATGCAGATGACACAACATTGATGGCAGAAAGTGAGGAGGAATTAAATAACCTTTTAATGAGGGTGAAAGAGGAGAGCGCAAAATATGGTCTGAAGCTCAACATCAAAAAAACAAAGATCATGGCCACTGGTCCCATCACCTCCTGGCAAATAGAAGGGGAAGAAATGGAGGCAGTGAGAGATTTTACTTTCTTGGGCTCTATAATCACTGCAGATGGTGACAGAAGCCACAAAATTAAAAGACGCCTGTTTCTTGGGAGAAGAGCAATGACAAACCTAGACAGCATCTTAAAAAGCAGAGACATCACCTTGCCAACAAAGGTCCGTATAAAAGCAATGGTTTCCCCAGTAGTTGTGTATGGAAGTGAGAGCTGGACCATGATATTCTTGTAAAGAAGCTGGTAAAATGCGGTCTTAACTATGCTACCACTCAGTGGATTTGTAACTGGCTGACTGACCGAACCCAAAGGGTGCTCATCAATGGTTCCTCTTCTTCCTGGAGAAGAGTGACTAGTGGGGTGCCACAGGGTTCTGTCTTGGGCCCGGTCTTATTCAAAATCTTTATCAACGACTTGGATGATGGACTCAAGGGCATCCTGATCAAATTTGCAGATGATACCAAACTTGGAGGGGTGGCTAACACCCCAGAGGACAGGATCACACTTCAAAACGACCTTGACAGATTAGAGAACTGGGCCAAAACAAACAAGATGAACTTTAACAGGGAGAAATGTAAAGTATTGCACTTGGGCAAAAAAAATGAGAGGCACAAATACAAGATGGGTGACACCTGGCTTGAGAGCACTACATGTGAAAAGGATCTAGGAGTCTTGGTTGACCACAAACTTGACATGAGCCAACAGTATGATGCGGCAGCTAAAAAAGCCAATGCAATTCTGGGCTGCATCAATAGGAGTATAGCATCTAGATCAAGGGAAGTAATAGTGCCACTGTATTCTGCTCTGGTCAGATCTCACCTGGAGTACTGTGTCCAGTTCTGGGCACCACAGTTCAAGAAGGACACTGACAAACTGGAACATGTCCAGAGGAGGGCAACCAAAATGGTCAAAGGCCTGGAAACGATGCCTTATGAGGAACGGCTAAGGGAGCTGGGCATGTTTAGCCTGGAGAAGAGGAGGTTAAGGGGAGATATGATAGCCATGTTCAAATATATAAAAGGATGTCATATAGAGGAGGGAGAAAGGTTGTTTTCTGCTGCTCCAGAGAAGCGGACACGGAGCAATGGATCCAAACTACAAGAAAGAAGATTCCACCTAAACATTAGGAAGAACTTCCTGACAGTAATAGCTGTTCAACAGTGGAATTTGCTGCCAAGGAGTGTGGTGGAGTCTCCTTCTTTGGAGGTCTTTAAGCAGAGGCTTGACAACCATATGTCAGGAGTGCTCTGATGGTGTTTCCTGCTTGGCAGGGGGTTGGACTCGATGGCCCTTGTGGTCTATTCCAACTCTATGATTCTATAAAGAAGGCGGATCGCCGAAGAATTGATGCTTTTGCTGGAGGAGACTCTTCAGAGTCCCACGGACTGCAAGAAGATCAAAACTGTCCATTCTTTAGGAAATCAGCCCTGAGTGCTCACTGGAAGGACAAATACTGAAGCTGAGACTCCAATACTTTGGCCACCTCATGAGAAGAGAAGACTCCCTGGAAAAGACTCTGATGTTGGGAAAGATGGAGGGCACAAGGAGAAAGGGACAACAGAGGACGAGATGATTGGATAGTGTTCTCAAAGCTACCAGCATGAGTTTGACCAAACTGCAGGAGGCAGTGGAAGACAGGAGTGCCTGGCGTGCTCTGGTGCATGGGGTCATGAAGAGTCGGACACGACTAAACAACAACAAATAGTTTATCTGTATGACATCACAAGAAATAATCTCTTGACTTGACTCTCCCTTACTTTCTCTTCGTAATCCAGCAGTCCTTGCTCTCTATGGTGTTGATCTACACTCCTAACTCCCCTTCCCTCCTAAGTTGCAAGTTTTCTAAAGATCATTAGATTATTAAATGTTACCAATCTTACCAGGACAAAAAAGGGCCAAGAAGAGACATGCGCTCAGAAGTGCCTTCAGCATTCTAGAATGATTAGGAGACTCAGAGCAGGGATGGATCAACAAGGGAACTGATGCAGGTAGAGGCTTACCTGGAGGCATTTATAGGCCATGGTCTCATGTCACAGGGAACACTTGGGAACAACTAGTTCAGGGAGGTCCGGGAATGGGAGTTGTTTTTTCACTACAAAGATAAAGAGGGAGATACTGAAATGCAAGCTCATTGGTTATGATCTCCTTAGTTGCTGATAGATGCTTCTGATTACTTTTTTCATATACATCATTTACAATTTAAATGGTGAAGGCACTCAAGAAAGCAATTGAGAGCCAAATAGGCAAAGAGTGACTGGGGTGACCCAGTTATATGAGTGCCACACCCCAAAGGAAATTAAACTGGACTTAACCGTTCAGGGTTCTGTCAGTGTTTGTAAAAAAGAAAAATGGTTCTGACCTCCTTTGCCTCGTTTGCCTGGTTCTCAGACCCTAGTTGGCAGAAAGAGTCCTTAAGAACGAGTACTTTGCAGAATGCTGCTTTTATTCTTAAAACGTCTCCTTCCCCAACCATGACCGACAGCTTTTACACATACCAAACGCAACTAGCTTTCTACCATCCAACCAATCCACACCCGCACTAACATTGACCACTCTATATATGCAGGTACAATTTGGTGAAAGGTTGCATGAGTCATTGTAGGCCCCTGACTCATGCTGACTTAGTTCTTTTAGCATTAAAGAAACAGCGGCCAATTTTTAGCCGTGACTGGGTCATTTACCTTTACCTTTACAGTGGTACCTCGGGTTACATAGGCTTCAGGTTACAGACTCCGCTAACCCAGAAATATTAGCTCAGGTTAAGAACTTTGCTTCAGGATGAGAACAGAAATTGTGCAGCGGCCGCGGCGCAGCAGCAGTAGGCTCCATTAGCTAAAGTGGTGCTTCAGGTTAAGAACAGTTTCAGGTTAAGAACAGACCTCCAGAACAAATTAAGTACTTAACCCGAGGTACCACTGTACTGGATACCCAAAGCTCAACTAACAAGAAGTCAGTCCTTTTCTCCCCATCCTTTCTCAGGAAGCTGCAGTTGGAGGTTGGCAGTCGGGATGGGGGTGGGGGGGTGGGCGCTGCTTCCATACAAGAGATAGACAAAATCCTCACCTGCAAACATTTTCTGAATTTGTTTGCAGTTCCTCCAGAAGATTCACTTACCTGTCCTCCCTGCAGGGCAGGCTTCCCAAAAAGAATTGGAGCCTAGCTGATGATTTGCACACTATACATATGTGGTCTTTCCCACCTATGTGGTTCACAGTTTTTCAGTAATAATTAATAAAGTGGCTCCAGTTGAATCTGATACAATACGATTTTGTCTTCTCTCTTTATGTCCAGTTGGGCGGTTGGGGAGTTGGATGCCTAGTGGTGAGAGTAGGGCCTCAGGATCCATGTCTCTTCCTTTTTTGCTGTTGATGGAGGGAAATGGGATACAGGACACAGAGAAAAGTGTGCTGTATTATACTGTGTCATTATACTTATTATGATAAATATAAAGGATTGTGTGAAATAAAAAGTTGGTTCTAAAATGTACATCTTTCAAATCAATAGTTTGAAATGGGGAAGTATGGTTTATCCTGATATAAAGCATCAGAGTTTTGTTTTTAATGTAAAACAGAAGGCAAGCAGAGGTTTGACAGTTTTTGAATGCAAGGTTATGTCATCTAACCCCAATACAAGATGACACATCTCTCAACTAAGTGAAATGATAAAAGAGTTAGAACAGGTGGTGGAAGAGACTGTATGGCCTAACAATCTTTGTATGTTCAGGTACTTTAGCCTTTTTAAAACACAACATACAAAAAGTCATATTTAAAAGGCAATGGACTTTTACGCCAATCCTATGGCCTCCAACTCTGACCATTTTGAGTTGTAAATGTTCTAATATTCTCCTTACAGTTGAAGAGTCCATTCACCCTGGAGACAAAATTATTTTCAAGCTGATTTGAATGTATACCCCTCACCAGCCCCAATTTGGCCAGAATGGACACATAATTCATTAAGCTGTCATGGGCTGTGCCTTGATTCCAGGGCCATCAATCACCTCAGGACACTCAGCCATTAGCGTGTTACTGCCGCCCATAACCTGTTAAAGTTTTTGGGTCGTAAATCCATTGACCCATGGAGTCTGCTGCAACAGCACCGCAATAAAATTGACTTATTGCCACTCCGACAAACTTCAATGATGCCCACACACTTCCACTCCCACGCTGCCACTCTTCTCAGTTGTTGGACAGTTAAGAGTTAACACTCCAGGGGCCACCAGGGGGCGCATTGGAAGATGGCCGACAATAACATCTCTCCGACCCACACGAGGTAATTAAGAGGCTGCTATGGGAAGTATGCAGCCTTCCCGGCCCCCCCAAGGGGATGGGGGGGACTGCCTTGCCATCGGTGTCCATAATTCACCCCTGGATTCGAAAGAAGGGGGTGCGGACACTTGGCACAAGCCCTCGTGTGAAGTCAGCTGTTCCTGACGCTGTCTCCAATCAGCGCAGTGGTTTGCTTTGGCTCAATATATATATTTGGAAATACATAATTGGAAAGAAGCCAAAGCACATACATCAAGCGCAGATCGGGAGTTAAGACTGCTGATTAATGGATCTCTGTGAGCGGAGCGATGGGCGGGACAAATAAATCAAGTGATGAACCACCATTAAAAGACTGGTATGTTTGGAGTGAAACAGAAAGGGGGTGGAGGAAAAAACCTTTCTTTCTTTTTTGCCTTATGTGAGTATTAACGCTCCACCCCAGAGAGAAGAATCGTTGCAATTTATTAATCACAAGCAGGAATTTAAGAACTGTGTGGAGTGAATTATTGATCAAAGAGAGGATTGGTAAACACCGGAGAACGGAGCAAAGTTTTATGACACAGTTTCAAATGGAGTCTCGCGAAGACAGGCTTGCCTAAGAAGGACCGGGAGAGGAGGACCAGGGTCATCGGAATGCGAATGATGATCAGAAGTGATCTAGACCTGGCAGAGCCCTCTGAGATATGTTTGGCAAGCCTGGGGAAATCAACGGACAGACTGAGGGAAAGTTCTTTACGGAGGTGTGGAATGGCATCTGTCCTTATGTGATATTAATTTTGGAGAGTGTAAAACCCACACCGAGGATGTTTGTTTTCAACCCGCTTGTGAAGATTATCAGAGATCGCAAAGAAAGGAATATACGATAACAACAAGAAGATGAGGAAAGTAACAAAGAGACTATCTGGACAGAACTGGATAGAACTGTTTACTTAAAGCAGCAATATAAGTGATGTTTGGACCCCTTTTCGGAGCTTGAAGTATGGGTACCCCCAACAAAAATTTAAAAATCTGGCTGTATAATTTGGAACTAATGTGATTTGGCAATAATGTGATTTGATTGCCCTGTTAATAAAAATTACATTTTTTTTTTAAAAGAGTTAACACTCCAGGAGTGTTTTTATCAACTGGGTGCACTGCGCACATGATCCAGGCATTTTCCATTGATCTATGCTCTCTGGGGGCTGCTGAGAGCAGTCTGTCTGAGAATGTGAGCAAGGTAGTTTCGTTTTGTTAGGGACAGAAAGCTGCAAGCATGCAGCTAGATTCTGTAGGTTTCCCAGAAATCCTATATTTTTATATTGTAACACAAAGCTCTTTTTTCATATTGGATGCAATCTTTTTAAGGAACTCTGTGCAAATCAGCCAGATGCCTCTTCCAGTCTAACCACACCTACACTGTCAGTAAACAGGTACTTTAAATATATGTGTTCCTCCCTTGGGCTTTAAGATAAAACTGAGATTGAAAGAACCTAATTCTAATGCGGCACAAAGTAATCAACAATTAGCATGTCACACACATGCTCTTCCCAGAAATCAGGTGAACCTGGAACCTGCTCACAACCATGGGGCCATTCAAGTTTTTACTGTCAGTTTTGTAGCTTTTCAGTATTTTTCTTTTTAAATCTAGTCATGATAGCTATCTTCCCTCCAGCATGAGAGCCATTAAGCCTCTTAATATCAGCTGTTGCAGATCACAGTGGAAGGTGTGACCCACAAGGGATGTGCACACACTGATGGCTTGTTGTGGTTCTGGACAGTTTGGTTTAGAGATCTTGGTTCAGAGGATCAACCAATTGCACCTGCTAGTGGAGCTGATGGCAATACACCTGCTGGCGGTCCAGACCGAGCTGCCGACCACCACCAGGGTGCAGTGCCAGAGGGGGCAATTCCAAAGAGAAAGGTGAAATCAGAACCCAGGAGTGTACCCTCATCTCCGTAGGCTTGGCCTAGTTGACACAGGCACGGAAGGTCTCCCTTGTGTCCCACAGACAGGCGCAGTCCAGGAGCACAACGCAGGTGCAGCAAGTCACTTGGTGGTTCACCAGACGCTAGGAACTCCCTAGCAGAGTCCAGCACATCTGGTCAGATGGGGAGTCCGGCATGGGGCCAAGACGGTCTAAGCGGACCACGAAGGGTAAACCACCTGACTGTTTCACAGTCACGAATGTGTGGGCTGGTTTTGCTCAGTGTGAACCAGAAAGCTTTGCTGAGGTTCAGAAGTTACCTCAGGCAGAATCCAGCAAGTGGCCGCAAGCCATGGAAAAGGAGCTTAGTTCCATGAAGTCTCTAGGAATCTTCATGCTCACAACTCTGCCAGCTGACCAGCAGGCGGTGAGTTGTTTCTGGGTCTACAGGTTGAAACACACTGGAGGTGGAGAGCCACAATATAAAGCCAGATTAGTGGCAAGAGGTTTTAGCCAGTGACTGGGGATACACTATTCCCAGGTTTACACGCCCACGGCCAGAAATGAGACCATGCAATTGCTTTTGGCAATAACAGCACAGAGAGGTTCTGAGGTCGCTCATTTAGACATCGATATTGCCTATTTAAACTCACCGCTGCAGGAGGAGATCTACATGTTACCTCCACCAGGGTTTGAGGGCGACAAACCAGGTCCGGTATGGAGACTGCACCGTTCCATTTATGGCTTGAAGCAATCAGCCAAAAATTGGAATTTATGTCTCAACGAAGCTCCGGGGAAGCTAGGGTTTCAGAAGAGTCTGGCAGTCAGCTGCCTGTTCCTGAAGGGGACAGGCCAGCAACAGGAACTGGCTCTTATCTTTGTTGATGACATTGTATTTGTTGCCAGGACAGGTAAACAGGTGCTGGAGTTTGCAAAGAAGCTGAAGCAGCACTTCAAACTCAAGGAGTTAGATCCTGTGAGCTTGTACCTTGGGGCGCAGATTCACAGGGACAAAGATGACAGTTTTTTGCTAAATCAGAGAGGAAAGATAGAGCAATTACTGCAAAAGTTCAAGATGGCAGACTGCAAAGGTGTCAGAACACCAATGGAAACATGTTTTCTGAAAGACAGCCAGTCTGAGGTAAAGCCAGAGTTCGAGAACTGGGAGGTGTTTCAATCTGCTCTGGGGAGTCTGCTATATCTCTCACAATGGTGCAGACCCTATATAGCTTTTGCTGTTAATCTCCTAAGCAGAGAGGCTGAAAAACCCAGTGTGGTGGCCGGGAATGGTGTAAAAAGGGTCCTTAGGTTTCTGCAAGAGACCAAGGAGTATAGTCTCACACTGTCAGCTCAGGGAGATGCACAGATTCAGTGCTGGGCAGATGCAGATTGGGCCAACAACTCAGACAGGAAGTCTATCTCTGGAATGGTTGTAATGTACAGAGATTCTGTAATTGGCTGGAGGTCCAAGAAACAAAGCATCATTGCTCTGTCATCAACTGAGGCAGAATTCAGCTCTCCTTCAGGAGTGTGTAGACAGCTGGAATTCTACACATGTCTGGTCCGGGAGATATGTGGAGTTTGTTGGCTACCCATAACAGTGTGGGAGGACAATCAAGCTTGCCTGAAACTGGCAGCGACAGGCCAATTCAATGCCCGGACCAAGCATTTGGACATACAGTTCAAAAACGTGTGTGAGGGTGTTAGGACAAACGTGATCAAACTGAAGTATTGTCCTAGCGAAGAGAACCTTACTGATGGTTTTACCAAGCCCTTAAGTTTCCAGAAGCACAGAGAGTTCTGTGAGGGACTAAACATGGGTTGAGCTGTTTGTACATTTGCACCCAGGTCATTGCAAATGAGGGGGGTGTTGTGGTTCTGGACAGTTAAGAGTTAACACTCCAGGAGCATTCTTATCAACTGGGTGCACTGCCCACATGACCCAGGCATTTTCCTTTGATCTGTGCTCTCTGGGGGCTGCTGAGAGCAGTCTGTCTGAGAATGTGAGCAAAGTAGTTTCATTTTGTTAGATACAGAAAGCTGCAAGTATGCAGCTAGATTCTGTAGTTTTTTCTTTTCTGTTTTTCTATGCTTCTAAATAAAGAGTGATAGAATAGAAGCGCTGGTGATGAGCTGAGTTATTGAGGACACCACGCAGACACAGACAAAGCCTTTTTACACTGTGTGTGAACTCTGCTAACATCCGGCAACTGAGAAGAGTGGCAGCGCTCGAGTGGTAGCGTGTGGGCACCACTGAAGTTTGTCGGAGTGTCAATAAATCAAATTTATTGCAGTGCCGTTGCAGCAGACTCCGTGGGCCAAAGGATTTATGACCCACAAACTTTAACATGGCTGCCACATCTCTTTGAGGTTCAGAAAGTGGTGTTAAAATTGTCGGAATCAAGCCTTAGTCAGAGGATTTTGCCACTCTCCAGGCACCCGGCATGAGTTCCTTGTTGACCTCCCCGTCTGCGACTCCCGGCAAGATCAGGCGAGATCTCAATCGGCGATCCTCCTCTAACGTGAGAAGAACACACCACTCCTCCCCTCCATCCCCAGGGAGGGGAAAGAGACAGACAGAAATGTATTTACATGCCTTTATTTCTGTCCTTCCAGCAGTACAGAGAAACCGTGTCTGCACTCTCTTAACACCAACAGCAGAGAGAGAAAATAACTCCTCCCATGTACTTCCAGTACAGGTCAGATGACACTCTGAGCTAACATCCGGTGCTCAGTGGTGTGAATAGACTGTTCCTTTGTTCCCACGCTACAGTCCCATTCATCAACATCCTGTTCGGCTTTCCAGCCACCTGGAGCTCGCTGCTGCATTGCTCCTTTTTCGTAACATCCTCCCCCAAAAGAATCAATGCGTGATGCGGCAAGCAAAGCGTGATCCAGAGAAGAAAACAAACAGTTGTTATACACATAACACTCCCCTGTTGTTACAGTTCCACCCTTGGAACTCCTCGCCACTGGTTTCCCCAGTGTACCTCTCTGGTTGTCAGGCTTCCAAGGAATGAGTGCATCTGCATTACCTTGGCTAGCGACTCTCTGTTGTGTCTTTGTCTCTGACTTAGACACAGCTCCAACCTGTCCTCGGTTGTGTACAACAGCAACACGTGCAACAGCTAAGTTAGCAAACTCTTTTGAGTACCTCTTGGGTGGTACACCCTTTGTAACTCTCTCAGACCTTCGTATGAGGTGCTGATTCTCTCTGCTCACTCGTTCAGTCTCAGGACTCTTTGGAGAACCAGTTCCAATAGTAAACAGTGGTTCATCCTTCACCTGTGAAGGTCTATCCATTGTGTGAGATTTCCTCTCAATGACTGTGACAACTGAGCTCTTCGAGCTATCACTGTCACTCTCAGTACCACTGTAATCAGTAAAATCATCATCATCATCTGAATTGTCCTCAGTGGGAAATGTGTGTACTATCACTCTCTCCTGTTCAGGAGCACTCTCTAGAAATTTTGTGAGAATCACCTGACCAGATTCAGACAAAATTACTCTGTAGAGACCCTTTTCATATCCCACAAAAATGCCTCTGGCATTCTTTACTCCACCTGGAGCTTCTGTCCTCACATGAGACCCAAAAACCTTGAAATGGGCAACAGAAGGTTTCCTATGGAACAGTTTCTCAAAAGGAGAACTTCCCAACTCTTTTGAAACCTTTCTCAACCACGTATAACAAAACGACATTAGCGACTCGGCCCAGTACTCATGTGGCAGATGTGAACTAAGCAATTGCGCATTCATCCCCTTTTGCAATTCTTTGTTCACCCGTACACAGACACCCCTGTTCCACGCTTCCGCTGAAACAGCAACCTTGTGTCTCATCCCTTTCTTCTGCAGGAACTGCTGGAAATCCTGTAAAAGAAAAATTTGCTTTTCATCTGTGAAAAGACAACCAATGTTAGCCTTATGCATATTTTTAACCTTGTCACAAAACTCCTGAAACCTTTGTAAGGCTTCTTGTGGCCTTTTAAACACATAAATCCAGACAAAGTTAGAGAAATGATCCACACACACAAGATAATATCTTGCATTGCCTCTAGATGGTTCCAGAGGACCAATCAGCATACACCCGCTGAAATGCTCTGTCGACCCTGGCCATCTTCTCGGCGCTCGTTTTGGTCACACCTGCGAGAGAAATCAAGTTAGACACAGATGAATTACATTCCATGTAATCACTTTGGTCAAAAGTCAACAAATACAGTCCATCTTTCTCTCTGGCAGAAAGATACAACTCTCCATCTTTGAAGATCTTGCAGCTCTCAGCATCATAGGACAGTTTCAGTCCTTTCTTTGCAATCTGCGAAACACTCAGCAGATTGAACTTCAATTCAGGAACCAAGTAAACATTGTTTATAGTCAAGTTCAGACTCTTAAGATACACAGTCCCTATCCCGGTCGCTTCCAGCTTCTGACCGTTGGCCTGTTTCACAGCGAAGCTTTGCTTCTTAAACGTTGAAAATAGTCCTCTGTGTGGGGAAATATGAACGGTACTCCCCGTGTCGATTACAAACGAGTTCTCAACATCTGGCGTGGTTCCTTTCGCCATCAAAGCCTTTGCAGGTTTCACCGTAGGCTTGGTATGACTTTTGCCTGGTGCCTCAGGCTTTGCTGAGCGGCCCTTAGCTCCTTTTGGCTGGCGTGGCTTCTTACAGTTCCGCTGAAGATGCCCAGCCTGTCCACAATTGTAACATCGGACAACGTTCAAAGCTACAGCATTCTCTCCAGTAGCAACATCAGTGGGGGAATTAGAACTCCGTTCCTCCCTCTCCCTGTCCTTTACTAATAATAATAATAATAATAATAATAATAATAATAATAATAATAATAATTTATTATTTATACCCCGCCCATCTGGCTGGGCCTCCCCAGCCACTCTGGGCGGCTTCCATAGAAACCAAAAACACAGTAAAATATCACACGTTAAAAACTTCCCTGAACAGGGCTGCCTTAAGATGTCTTCTGAATGTCAGGTAGTTGTTTATCGCTTTGTCATAGAATCATAGAATCATAGAATCATAGAATCATAGAGTTGGAAGAGACCACAAGGGCCATCGAGTCCAACCCCCTGCCAAGCAGGAAACACCATCAGAGCACTCCTGACATATGGTTGTCTAGCCTCTGCTTAAAGACCTCCAAAGAAGGAGACTCCACCACACTCCTTGGCAGCAAGTTCCACTGTCGAACAGCTCTTACTGTCAGGAAGTTCTTCCTAATGTTTAGGTGGAATCTTCTTTCTTGTAGTTTGGAACCATTGCTCCGTGTCCGCTTCTCTGGAGCAGCAGAAAACAACCTTTCTCCCTCCTCTATGTGACATCCTTTTATATATTTGAACATGGCTATCATATCACCCCTTAACCTCCTCTTCTCCAGGCTAAACATGCCCAGCTCCCTTAGCCGTTCCTCATAAGGCATTGTTTCCAGGCCTTTGACCATTTTGGTTGCCCTCCTCTGGACACGTTCCAGTTTGTCAATGTCCTTCTTGAACTGTGGTGCCCAGAACTGGACACAGTACTCCAGGTGAGGTCTGACCAGAGCAGAATACAGTGGCACTATTACTTCCCTTGATCTAGATGCTATACTCCTATTGATGCAGCCCAGAATTGCATTGGCTTTTTTAGCTGCCGCGTCACACTGTTGGCTCATGTCAAGTTTGTGGTCAACCAAGACTCCTAGATCCTTTTCACATGTAGTGCTCTCAAGCCAGGTGTCACCCATCTTGTATTTGTGCCTCTCATTTTTTTTGCCCAAGTGCAATACTTTACATTTCTCCCTGTTAAAATTCATCTTGTTTGTTTTGGCCCAGTTCTCTAATCTGTCAAGGTCGTTTTGAAGTGTGATCCTGTCCTCTGGGGTGTTAGCCACCCCTCCCAGTTTGGTGTCATCTGCAAATTTGATCAGGATGCCCTTGAGTCCATCATCCAAGTCGTTGATAAAGATGTTGAATAAGACCGGGCCCAAGACAGAACCCTGTGGCACCCCACTAGTCACTCTTCTCCAGGATGAAGAGGAACCATTGATGAGCACCCTTTGGGTTCGGTCAGTCAGCCAGTTACAAATCCACTGAGTGGTAGCATAGTCAAGACCGCATTTTACCAGCTTCTTTACAAGAATATCATGGGGCACCTTGTCAAATGCCTTGCTGAAATCAAGGTAGGCTACATCCACTGCGTTCCCTTCATCTACCAGGCTTGTAATTCTGTCAAAAAAAGAGATCAGGTTAGTCTGACATGACTTATTTTTCAGAAATCCATGCTGACTATTGGTGATCACAGCATTCCTTTCTAGGTGCTCACAGACTGTTTGCTTAATGATCTGCTCCAGAATCTTCCCTGGTATTGATGTCAGACTGACTGGGCGGTAATTATTTGGGTCCTCTCTTTTCCCCTTTTTGAAAATAGGGACAACATTTGCCCTCCTCCAGTCTGCCGGGACTTCGCCTGTTCTCCAGGAATTCTCAAAGATGACTGCCAGTGGTTCTGAAATCACATCTGCCAGTTCTTTTAATACTCTTGGATGCAGTTCATCTGGCCCTGGAGACTTGAATACATCTAGACTAGCCAAGTATTCTTGTACTATCTCCTTAGTTATTCTGGGCTGTGTTTCCTCTGCTGAATCATTTGCTCCAAATTCTTCAGGTCGGGCATTGTTTTCTTTATCGGAGAAGACTGAGGCAAAGAAGGCATTGAGGAGTTCAGCCCTTTCTGTGTCCCCTGTTTGCATTTCACCATCTTCTCCTCTGAGTGACCCCACTGTTTCTTTGTTCTTCCTTTTGCTACGAACATACCCATCCAGCATGTCATCTGCTGGAAGGGCGTTCCACAGGGCGGGCGCCACTACCGAGAAGGCCCTCTGCCTGGTTCCCTGTAGCTTTGCTTCTCGCAATGAGGGAACCGCCAGAAGGCCCTCGGCGCTGGACCTCAGCGTCCGGGCAGAATGATGGGGGTGGAGACGCTCCTTCAGGTATACTGGACAGAGGCCGTTTAGGACTTTAAAGGTCAGCACCAACACTTTGAATTGTGCTCGGAAACGTACTGGGAGCCAATGTAGGTCTTTCAAGACCGGTGTTATATGGTCTCGGCGGCCGCCCCCAGTCACCAGTCTAGCTGCCGCATTCTGGATTAGTTGTAGTTTCCGAGTCACCTTCAAAGGTAGCCCCACGTAGAGTGCATTGCAGTAGTCCAAGCGGGAGATAACCAGAGCATGCACCACTTTGGCGAGACAGTCCGCAGGCAGATAGGGTCTCAGCCTACGTACCAGATGGAGCTGGTAAACAGCTGCCCTGGACACAGATTTGACCTGTGCCTCCATGGACAGCTGTGAGTCCAAAATGACTCCCAGGCTGCGCACCTGGTCCTTCAGGTGCACAGTTACCCCATTCAGGACCAGGGAATCCTCCACACCTGCCCGCCTCCTGTCCCCCAAAAACAGTACTTCTGTCTTGTCAGGATTCAACCTCAATCTGTTAGCCGCCATCCATCCTCCAACCGCCTCCAGACACTCACACAGAACCTTCACCGCCCTCACTGGTTCTGATTTAAAAGAGAGGTAGAGCTGGGTATCATCCGCATACTGATGAACACCCAGGCCAAACCTCCTGATGATCTCTCCCAGCGGCTGCATGTAAATGTTGAAAAGCATGGGGCAGAGGACGGAACCCTGAGGCACCCCACAAGTGAGAGCCCAGGGGTCTGAACACTCATCCCCCACCACCACTTTCTGAACACGGCCCAGGAGGAAGGAGCGGAACCACTGTATGACAGTGCCCCCAGCTCCCAGCCCCTCAAGACGGTCCAGAAGGATGTTATGGTCGATGGTATCAAACGCCGCTGAGAGATCCAGCAGAACTAGGAAACAGCTCTCACCTTTGTCCCTAGCCCGCCGGAGATCATCAACCAGTGCGACCAAGGCAGTTTCAGTCCCATGATGAGGCCTGAATCCCGACTGGAAGGGATCCAAATGGTCCGCTTCTTCCAGGCGTGCCTGGAGTTGTTCGGCAACCGCCCGCTCAATCACCTTGCCCAAGAATGGAAGATTTGAGACTGGGCGATAGTTGGCCATCGTGGCCGCATCTAAAGATGGTTTTTTAAGAAGCGGTTTAATAACCGCCTCTTTCAGTGGGTCTGGGAAGGCTCCCTCACGGAGGGAAGCATTCCCCACCCCACGAAGCCCATCGCCCAGTCCTTCCCGGCTAGCTTTTATAAGCCAGGATGGGCAAGGATCCAGGAGACAGGTGGTTGGTTTCACTCATCCAAGCAGCCTGTCCACATCCTCGGAGGTAACAGATTGGAATTGATCCCACTCAACTTGACTAGACAGAACTCTAGCACTCTCCCGCCCCGGCCCTGCTCCCACGGTGGAGTCTACTTCTTCCCGAATCTGAGCAATTTTATCTGCAAAAAACTTTGCAAAATCATTGCAGGAGAACATGTGGCCCGTACTGGGCCCCGATGTTGCAGGTGGTTCCGCTAAATTGTGAACCACCTGAAAAAGTCTCCTGCTGCTGTTTTCTGCAGATGCAATAGAGGCGGTGAAGAAATTCTTCTTCGCCGTCGCTATCGCCACTTGGTAGGCTCGACGTTGAGCTCTAACCTGTGTCCGGTCAGATTCGGAATGAGTTGTCCGCCACCGGCGCTCTAGCCGTCTCAACGATTGTTTCATTGCCCTCAGATCCATGGAAAACCACGGGGCTGTCCGGGTCCATGCAATCGGAGAGGGCGCTTCGGAGCCAAACAGTCAATAGCCCTGGTTAACTCCACATTCCAGCGGGCCACCAGGGAATCAGCTGAAAGGCCATCAACATGGGATAAAGCATCCCCTACCACTCTCTGGAAACCATTTGGATCCATTAAGTGGCGGGGGCGGACCATCCGAATTGGTCCCACCTCCCTGCAGAGGGGATGGGTCGCAGAGAAGTCCAGTTGCACCAGGAAGTGATCTGACCATGGCACTTCTTTCGTTTCGCTTTTACTTAGTGTCAGATCACCAACATCCATAGAGGTAAACACCAGGTCCAAGGCATGTCTGCGGCTATGGGTTGGGCCAGACTTATTCAGGGCCAGACTACTTCCAGTGCAGCAAGCCGGTCGTGTTCATCCAGAACCACGGCACTCAGGGGAGGTGGATAAGGTAAACCTCCCCCCTTCTTGGCATCCATTCTGAATCCAAGTCTCAGCTCTCACTCTCGAGCCAGTAAAATCCAAAAGTCTCTTCTGGGTTGTTTACTGCCTACTCAGGCAGGCAATCTGCAAGCTGTCTCAAAGTCAAAACAACTTTGAGTTCCCAGGCTCTCACTGAGCCAGCCCCACGTGTCAGTAACTTTCCAAGCCTACTGACGGTCATTGCCTAGCAACTGTGCATACCATTCTCCGGACAGGAAATCTTATCAACCACAAGAATTCCTGGTATGCAAGCCTTTGCTTTCAGAGCTGTTTTTCCAAACGCAGCTCCCGTGAACCAGAGAATGAATCAATCTGCGTTCACACTTTTAGCCCGAAATTCAGCATACCTTTGGGCTCCGTTGCTTGGACATTCCTCCTCTCGACGTCCAGCCGTCTGTTCAGCTTCTGGCTGCACGCAGACGTTATCTTATCTTCTTTGGTGCAGAGGATGGCAACGATCCATCAACCTCTCACCTCTCATGCTGATTCCCATGGATCAGGAACCATTGGCTTTTGCTACCAGTTGTCGGAATCAAGCCTTAGTCAGAGGAATTTGCCACTCTCCAGGCACCCGGCTTGAGTTCCTTGTTGACCTCCCCGTCTGCGACTCCCGGCAAGATCAGGCGAGATCTCAATCGGCGATCCTCCTCTAACGCGAGAAGAACACACCACTCCTCCCCTCCATCCCCAGGGAGGGGAAAGAGACAGGCAGAAATGTATTTACATGCCTTTATTTCTGTCCTTCCAGCAGTACAGAGAAACCGTGTCTGCACTCTCTTAACACCAACAGCAGAGAGAGAAAATAACTCCTCCCATGTACTTCCAGTACAGGTCAGATGACACTCTGAGCTAACATCCGGTGCTCAGTGGTGTGAATAGACTGTTCCTTTGTTCCCACGCTACAGTCCCATTCATCAACATCCTGTTTGGCTTTCCAGCCACCTGGAGCTCGCTGCTGCATTGCTCCTTTTTCATAACAAAAATATACTAGCTTAGACTACATCAGATTTGTTGATTTCTATGTACATATTTCCCCAAATGTCCCCAAATTCTTAAGTGACCTTCTTCTGACATTTTTTATTCCTATTTGGTAACTGGATTCTTACTCCACTGTTGTCTTATTTTTCTTAAATAAAAATGTATTCTGTACTTTTTGTGGATATTTGGATACAGTCTTGATCCAAATCAGTACCTCAGATCCTTTTGGGAATCCTGGCTGTTATGTTCTGCTGGAGACATCTGGCAAAAGCTCTTTCTTTCTGGAATCACCCAGATGTCCTTTGTACCCACCGTGGTTTCCTGGACCTGAAAGGAAGAATTGTTAGCAAGAGTGGTGACATTCTATTATTCTGGGAATTTGGCATTACTAAGATACATATCTCAAACACATGATATGAAAGCATTGGTCTGAGTTTTTAAAATAAAATAAAAGGCTTAATGTGCTGTCAAGTGGGAGGAGGTGACTCAACCTGGTGCCAGTAACCAGGTTGAGAGGTTTAGAAGTTGGCATCTCCCAGGGTGAGAGGCTGGGTGAGAAAAGGAAAAGTCCAAGGTGAATATGGGGGGTGCCTGTCATTGGGAGTCAGGGAATGTGCTTGTGACTTGTCAATGCTGTGACTTGTTTGCAAAGCATTTTGAGGATGAAATTGCTTGCATCCGCTGGAAACCTGACTCCGCTTTTACAGTGGACGAAACTCAAGGGGTGTCCAGAGAACTGTCCAGCCCTGATGTGTTGGAAGTGTTTCAGTTGGTAACATTCAAGGATATTGCCCCTTGCCCCTCTTGTCTGACGAAAAGGAGCAGGGAGGGGACAGCTGACTGGCTCAAAATGTGATTCATGCCTCCTTACAAGAGGGTGTGGTCCCTGCCTACCAGAAGGCGGTAGTGGTGAGCCATCAACACAGATGGGTTATGTGTACCCCCCCCCAAGTTATTTCATGGTGGCCCTTGGAGGTGGGACTTCTGGGATGGGTCTTTTTGGGTGGAGTGTCATATGACATCTTCAATCAATCTATAGAGGGGTGGGGCATAACCAACTGACAGGAGGTAGTATTCTAATACTACTGATGCCTGTTGTATGCAAGACCAATGTATCTTGCAAGGCTGCTCAGTCAGTGGATTTGGGTGGAGGGAGTGTCTATGGCACCCTGTCTGAAGGCAACTAGGAGAGACAGACAGACTAGTTGCCATGCCCATCAACTTTGGAAGGGACCGGCTCCCTCAGACATTTTATTGGGGGTGGGGGAGTAAAGACCCTAGTAGCTTTTTACTACTGATGGCCATTGTTTGCATGACCAATGTATCCTGCCATGATGCTCAGTCAGTGAAATTTTTTTGCGGGGATGGGTGGCACTGTTTATGGCACCCTGTCTGAAGGCAACTAGGAGAGGCATACTGACCAGTTGTCATACTCATGGCCTGTAGTTCAGTGTCAGGAGAGAGATGAGATGGCTGAGTCCAGGAATGATAGACCATGGACTGGAAAACTGAACTTGAATCCTGATAGTGACACTCCACCATGATTGCCACAAGGGTTCTGTAACTTTTAGGCTTCCTGTCTGCTATATATGCTTCCCCATTCTGAAATATTCATCTGAAAGAAGACTTTGGTAATGCAAGAAAAACTAAAACTTACCGTATTTTTCGCTCCATAGGACGCACTTTTCCTCCCCTAAAAAGTAAGGGGAAATGTCTGTGTGTCTTATGGAGCGAAGCCAGCAATAGCTGCTGCTGCTGACACGCTCTGCACAGCTCTCCCGGCTCATTGTAAAGCCAGCAAGAGCCACTGCTGCTGAGCTGAGCCGGGGAGGGGATTCCATCTGTCCCTCCCTCCTCCGTGGCTCGCTTTGAAGAAGCAAAGTGGGAGCGGAGCCGCTTACACTTGTGTAAGCGGCTCCTCTCCCACTTTCCTGCTTCAAAGCAACCACGGAGGAGGGAAGGAAGGGAACCATGGATCCTCCGCTGCTCGCGGCTGCAGCAGATTCCTTCCTCCCGGGCTCCCTTTGATGCAGGAAAGTGGGAGGGGAACCCCTTACATTCGTGTAAGCAGCTCCTCTCCTACTTTCCTGCTTCAAAGCAGAGGGAATCTGCTGCAGTTGCGAGCAGAGGATCCATGGCTCCGCTTCCTTCCCTCCTCCATGGCTTGCTTTGAAGCAGGGTGCGGGGGTGCAGGGGGGAAAGAGGGCAGGAAATAGATGCCAGGCAGGAAGACACAACCACACTTTCTTTGACCACTGGAAAGTCCACCTCAGCCTCCCCAGATTTCCACTGAGATGGCCAGGCTAATCTCGATGGCCATAAGAGCTGGAAACTTGCATGGGCTGTTTATTTAAAGACAAGTGAAAGAAATCCTCCCAGGTTCCTGGACACAACCCATGCTTGATATTCACACAGATTACATGGATGGCATTGGCAACTGGAGGAGCAGCATGGTTAAAGAGCAAGTCCTGGTTTCAAGCTTAAGATCAGCTCATTTGTGGTGGCCTCAAACAATCCTTTGGCTGCAACGGGAATCCCTCCCTCCCTTAATTCAGGATGCTACAGTCTACAGATGCTGTGGCCACCTGCCCTTTCCCCTGAGCTGTAAAAGCACCTTCAATAGGGTGATGGGAGGTGACACAGTCATCTTCCAGATGTGCAAAGAACCACCCTCTCGACACTAAATGTGACAGCAAGCCTCACACTCAGATCTGAAGCATAAATGGGAACCTAGGAAGCTGCCTTATAAGGAGTCAGACCCACTACTCCATCTAGCTTAGTAATGTCAACACTGACTGGCAGCAGTTTGCCAGAGTTTCAGGCCTGGAGAAGCCAGGGATTGAATGTGTGGTGTTCTGCATGCAAAGCCACTGAGGTTACAGCTGTTCCCTTTAAAAACAAACTAAGATTGTAGTCCTCATGGTTCTGAAGAAAGGGCTAATTTAAAAAGGAACAGAGGGATCGTCCCTTTACCACGTCAGGACCCCTGAACCCATTTAGCTCAGTTTTGTCTTCACTGATGGACAGAGGCTCACCTGGGTTTCAGGAGACACACCCTCAGCCCTACCCGAAGAAGCTTTCAAGGACTGAACTTGGGATCTTCTCCATGCTCTCCCCATTGAGCTATGATGGCTCTCTCCCCTCCTCCTCTGCAGAAGGCCATGGTTCAGAATATTTTTTTCTGTGTTTTCCTCCTCTAAAAACTAGGTGCGCCTTATGGAGCGAAAAATATGGTAATTATAAAAAGACAGGACGATTGGTGGGGGGGTTGTAGGGATCAGTGCTGTTTTTCTAGATTTACAAATGCCAGAGCTCACCATGAATAGCACCTACCCGAAAGGTGCCAGAGCTGAGCTCCAGTGAACTCTGGCTGAAAAAATGCCCTAAGTTAAATTCTTCAGGAGACACCTCTTTTCTAACAAAACCTCTGAATTTAATGATTTTTTTCCTGTGCAATGTATATTATTTTGTTTTCATCCCGTTTTATGTATTTTATATTTAGTAATGTCCTTGGCCAAATCAATAAATAATAATTGCATTTGTATCTGAAAGAAACAGTTCCAAGAACCAGCATTTTATTTTTCATAACCATTTATTTTGCATTGTAATGATCATAATGAAAAATTAACTATTCTTTAATGTAAGGTTACCAGATTTTTTTCAATGAATCCGGGGACACTTTTCAACTTCCTATTAAATAGATGGTTTTTGTCAGGGTACTGATTTGTAAATCCAGGGACTGTCCCCAGGAAACAGGGATGTCTGGTAACCTTACTTTAATGATACACTACTAAGTTCTTTGTATTTTCAATCCACAATGCGCACATTCTGACCCCTTTTTCTCTGCCCTTTGCTTCCCTTTACCTCCACCAAAAGCATAAAAGAAAGAACCACAGATCCTGAGTCCTGAATTTCAACACTAAGCCTCCAATTCCCCCTCATTGCCTGTTGGTGGAAGTAGTAATCATTTATTTCAAAGGGATTACACTGCAATTCTATATCTGTCTTCCTTGATGTAAGCGTCACTGATTTCAATGGTTCTTATGCCCAGATAACTGTGTATAGTTCTGCCTTGTGACTTCTTCAAGGTATTGTTAGGAGTTTTGGTTTCTCTGGCGCTTCACTCTATCTCCCCTTCCTCACATTCTTTCATCCTACAAATACAGCCACTGTTTAAGAATCTTCTTTCACTTACACTCACACACAAAGTTTCCTGCGGAATGAAATTATATTTGCAAACTATTTTGTCATCACCTTTATCTTAAACTCAATCCAAGAAACCAACCTTCACTGAGTTGGTGTGCCACTTCCTCTCCCAAAACTCTCATGTAACTGTTGAATAGCACTGAGGACAGGACAGAATCCTGAGATCAGTTGTCACAGTCCTATGTCTAAGGCTTTGAAAAGAAATCCTCTCAGTTGCCTCCTTCCCAAGCTAAGTGTACCCAACTCCCTCATCCATTCCACATAAGGCTTGGTTTCCAGGCTTGAAATTGGAGCAATAGATCACTTTCCCAATTGAAATAACTGTTATAATGCTTCACAAATCTCACAACAGCCTCACTTTGATTGGTAATTATGGTTCAGGATAAACCTCCTTCTTGTGAATTCAAGAATTCACAGCAATGGGGTAGATGGGGAGTTGGATGCCTAGTGGTGAGAGTCAGCCCTCAGGATCCGTGTCTCTTCCTTTTTTGCTGTTGATGGAGGGAAATGGGATGCAGGACACAGAGAAAAGAGGGCTGTATTATAGTGTGTCATTATGCTTATTATGATAAATATAAATGATTGTGGTAAATAAAAAGTTGGTTCTGAAATGCATGTCCTTCAGATCAATAGTTTGCAATGGTGATAATAGTTATTTCCTGATATAAAGCATCGGAGTTTTGTTTTTAATGCAAAACAGCAGGCAAACAGAGATTTGACAGGACACATCTCTCAAGTGAAATTAGAATAGGTGGTGGAATAGACTGGCTGGGCCTAACGATATGTGTTTCTTCAGGTACCTTAACCTTGTTTAAAAAAATATACAGAAAGTGATATTCAAAAGGCATTGGACTTTTACGCCAACCCTATGGCCTCCAGCTCTGACCATTTTGAGTTGTAAATGTTGTAATATTCTTCTTACAGTTCAAGCGTCCATTCACCTTGGAGGCAGAGTTATCTTAAAGCTGATTTCAATGGCCACCCCTCAACAGTCCTGATTTGGCTGGAATGGCCATGGAATTCATTAAGCTGTCATGAGTTATGCCTTGATTTGAAGGTTTCCTGATTTCTCCCTGCCAGTGGAGAAGGGCCACAGAAGGAGCTCCTGGGGACATGAGGGCTCCTTCCCAAAGTCTAGTTACTGCTTACCAGGCTTTGGGAAGAAGGCTGTTTGTCTCTAGGATCCTGTCAGAGTCCTCACACCTCCTGCCTGAAACACCTCCTTTGGCTGCTTTTTTCAGACCAGAAAGAAGGGGCTTTCCCAAACAGTGCACAGCTCCCACACCTCTGTATTGTTTAGCCTGGCCAGTAGTCAAAGCCATCTGTGCATGGAAGAAGCATATCCTCAGGAAGGCCCTCAGAATGCCGGAGTGACCTAAAGCCAAGGAAGAATGAACCAGCAGGTGACCTTTGGAAATAGAAGCTGACTTGGAAGGATTTATGGGCCAAGGAAGGCTGCCAAAGGATTCCAAGTGGGAAGGACTGGTCCAGTGAGGAGCAGGAACCTATGGAAATAGAGAGTGCATGCTTTCCCAGAAATCCTATATTTCTATAATGTAAGACAAATCTCTTTTTTCATATTGGATGCAATCTTTTCAAGGAACTCTGTGGGATTCAGCCTCTGTGGTATTGTAAGTTATGGATACCATCCTCACAACCTTCTCAACCCCAACTGACATTCTGAGCACTGATCTAGGATGAGGACCTGGGTTGCTGTGCGTAAGAGAAACCTGGTGGACAAGCAGCGGCAAGGACAGGCCCATCTGCTTCATCCAACCAAGTCTCTGTTACACATGCCAGGTCAAGACCTACATCCATGATCAAGTCATGGATGGCAGTGGTCTTATGAATCATTGACCTGGCATTGCACAGCAGCACCTTCAGGTCATGTAGGTATCCTTTGCTGATTCTAATATCCATCCAGTCAGGACCAGACCCAGAGGTAGGGATAGTCCTCAAACCATGACTAAACCTGCCTCCTCAGTAATGACATAGCCTAACTCCTCCTCCTACCCGTGATCACTGAGATCGGTTGTCCCAGTGCATCCCCCCCTGTGGAACCTGCCCCAGTCATTTTGTTGGCTGGGACCCACTCCCCAGCAGCCCTGACCCTTCCTCTTAAGAACAAAAAAAACCCTTTTAAAAAAAACACAATAAAACAATACAAACAAACTGTAAAAATTACAAGCACATCAAAATCAAACAAATTTCCGAATGCAACCTAGCATCCATCCCACCCCTACGCCCTACACAAAAAAGATTCAAAAGGGAAAAAAGAGAATTTTAAAACATTTTAAGAACACTGCACTGCTCCGAGTCCTTCTGGCCAGCAACAACAGCAGCAGCAACAACCATCCTTATGAGGCCTGTCAGGCCCCGCCCTGGGCCAGATGGTAGTGGCAGGAATGGGGCCCTCAGGCATTCACGCACTCACGCACTCACGCAGTTGCTTTTTGTGAATGTATACTAATGTTTATATGTAGAACACCTGAGCGTGGGCTAAGTCTGTTTTACCTTTGTGGATCTAGTGGATGGCTTTGAAAACCAAATTTTGTATCTGTGGACTGCTATTACTTTAGATCTGAAAATTGATTACATTTATGTATGAGTTTACATGTATAATATGTGAGCATGGATTAAGTTTGCTTTATTTCTGTTGTGCCATATGGGTCACTTTAAGAAAGAAATTTTGTATCTGTGGATTGCCAACACCTGTTACTCAAACCAATATTGTGCTTGTCCATATAATCCTGCTTTGTAACAGTTGTTGCTTACTGCAACCACTACTATGCTATAAGATCCACTATCCAGTAACATTTCATATGGTATGTACAGTTGTTTATGTTTTTTATATTACACTGGGCAAAAAAATTTTACTTTTTGAATGTTGTCTAGATTTCTACAACTGATTTAGGGTATTTTTGCACTGCTGATTCAGGAAATGGCATCCGTTTCTCTCCATCAGGTCAGGTTTTCTGTAAACTGAATGGTGGGCATTGATAAAGGTAAGTACACGTAAATTGCATGTTGCTTCACCATTTTTCAAACTTCAGGGCTTGAACTTCTGTTTCTTGGAACTCCTGGAATGCTCAGCAGCACGGAGGTCTCTCTTCAGAGTCCAACAGTAGTCAGCCATCATGACTGCGTCCCAGCGACCCTTATACCTGGTCTCCATCTCTTTCATGTCCTCATGGAATCTCTCCCCCTGCTCGTCACTCATTGAACCCAGGTTCTCAGGAAACCGGTCCATATGTGAAAATAGGTAGTGCATCTTGACGCTCATGTTGCAGCCCAGGTTTCTGAAAGCAGTCAGCATGTTGTTGACAAGTTCTGTGTAGTTTCTGGCCTTATTGTTGCCAAGAAAGTTCTTCACTACCAGAACAAATGCCTTCCACGCTTCCAGTTCCACTTCGTTCATTGAGTTTCCGAACTCTGGATCTCTGATGAGCTGACGGATCTGAGGACTGTCAAAGATGCCAGCATTCAACTTCTCCATGGTCAATCCTGGAAAAGCCTGGCACAAGTAAATGAAGCAGTCACCATCCTTGTCCAGAGCCTTGGTGAACTGCTTGATTAAGCCGAGCTTGATGTGCAGCGGTGGGAAGAGTATTCTGTCTCTGTCCACCAGAGGGTCGTTGATGACGTTCCTTTCTTTGCAAGGCACCAATTCCTCCCGCACAGGCCAGTCCTTCTTCATGTAATGCTGAGCACGGTCCCTACTATCCCACATGCACAGAAAACATGGGTACTTGGTGAAGCCAGACTGTTGTCCCAACAAAAAGTTCACCATCTTCAGGTCAACACAAATAAACCACTTATGCTGATCATAACCAATTTTCTCCAGCACATGCTTCACCACTTCATAGTTCTCCTTCAGTGTACTCAAGTGAGCCAGGGGTATAGAGGCAAACTGGTTGCCGTTGTGTAGCAGAACACATTTCAGTGATCGCTTGCTGCTGTCAATGAACAGTCTCCAATCTTTGGGTTCATACTGTGGCACTCCAAGCTTGAGCAGAAGCTGCGCAATATCTGCACAGTACACCAAGTCCTTCTCTTCCGAGAAAAAACAGAGGTACTCTTGATGCCTGTTGCGCAAGAAGCTGATGCAAGCACTGTCAGAGAGGAGGTTTTTTTCCTTCAATCTGGATGCCAACAGTTCGGCAGAGTCCTTTGACAAGCTGAGGTCGCGAACTAGATCATTCAACTCCTTTTGGGAAAATGGATGTGGAGCATCATCTTCAAGAACCACTTCTTCTTCTTCATGTCCTTCAACACTGGAGGCATCTTCGTCACTAATGTCAGGAAGTTCTCCGAAGATAGGCACTGGAATTTCATCACAATGAGCTACAGGACGACGTGCTGATTGAAGATCAGGATACTTCGTGGGGCGGCTGCCCCATTAACTTAGTTTTGATCCCCCAACTTTATGCTTTGCTGGACCAATTTATGGAAGATTTTGAGGTTTTATGACTTCAAACTGATCCCTTTTCGACATAATCACCCAGAACTATCAGACCTGAATACTTCTTGTCATTAAAATAATCATTTCCAATCAAAACAATTATTTGAGAAGGCATTTTACCCCCACCAACTTCTTCTAAAATGCTCCACACAAGCGTACATGTGAACAAAAACGTAAAAAAGACATGTGACCATAGCTCAAAAACTTGACCTGATTGAGCAAAACCAATGTGATTTTTGGATTCAGCGCATCAGATTCATCCTAAATCAGCTGAAAAAAATGCAGACAACAAATTTGTTGTTGACCAGTGTTATTTTTGCTGGAAAATCTGTGAGAGTATGATATAGTATTTATTTGCATTACCTGGAGCCTATACTACTGATGAAGCCTAGGATGGCAAAACAAGGCTAATACTCTGGAAATCCTTATCTTAGACTCCGAGAAAGGATTCTGTGGAACTGTAACAACCCTTCATGTGGATTATTAGACTCTATGAACAGACAGTTCATAGAAGTTCTCGAAGCTACCAGCATGCATTTGACCAAACTGTGGGAGGCAGTGGAAGACAGGAGTGCCTGGTATGCTCTGGTCCATGGAGTCACAAAGAGTCGGACACGATTAAATGACTAAACAACAACAACAACAACAAAACAACAACAACAACAACAACAACATAAACAGACAGGTGGAATAGACACTTATAAATGTATGGACCTTATGCATGAACAGACTATAGAATGAATTGATCCACAGGGTCTTCTGCTTTTTTTGTTGAACTTTATGAGACTTCCATTGAAATCTACAATTTGACACAATTAAAAGTATACCTTATTTATTCAAAAGTACAGCCAGATAAGTCTTGTGTGTTAATTGAGTATATTTCACGTAACCACAGGTTTGTTGTTGTTTTACTCTGTCTGTTCCAGCAGCAGAAGACTTTGTAGGAAAACTGTCAGCAATACAGAGTTCGCTAAAAGCGTGTTTGGTCTGTGCCAGGTTGTCAGATGCATACTGACAACCTGGCACCGAATTAATGTGGAAGATCAGTGTCAGAGCTGCCCGAGGTCCCAGCTCACAAAGGACCAACACTGCTTCGTTGTTAAGTACAAAAGTCTTTATTGAAGTTCAGTTTCACTTCCAGAGCCGCAGCGCGCAGCTCTACGTCTCAACTGTTAGACCGCTGATGCTCCGTCTGAGTCTCCTCCCCCTTGACACCAATTTAAGATTCTAGCCTTGCTCCACCTTTTCCGCTGCTCTTTCCTCCTCTGGGTCCGCCTGCCCGCCGGGGTCTCGCCCTTTCTAACCTCTTCTGACGCTGATTCCCCTGAGCCTTCTCCCTCCCTCCGGCGGGCTTTAGGAGCTGGTTCCCCATCCGGGTCTCCTGCTGTCCCGCGCGCCTGCACATTTGAACTTGGCGCGCGCGCCCAGCCAGCAGCTTTCCTCCTGACCGTTTCACTGCTGCTGTCACTGCTTCCCCCTTCGGGGGGGCTAGCTGCAACTGGCCTCCCTTCCGTTCCCCCACTCTCCGATGGAGGCGTGGTCAGCCCTGACTCCCTCTCTGGAGGAGACGCTGGCCCTGACACATGTGACTCTTCCCCCCCACTACGCTCTGGTGGGGAAACTGGTCCCGATCCTCCACTGCTGCTTTGGGGTTCCCCTCTGGCTCCTTGTTTCTGGTGCGTCCCCCCTGGGACCCCCCTTGCCCAGACCATCGGCGCCCCCTTCTGGGAATCTTCTGATTCGCTGGAGAAGCTCATGGAATCTCTCGGGCCACTGTCATACTCCCCTACGCTGCCCTCGGATTCTTCCCCTTCGCTCTCCACTTCCTCTCTCCCCAGTGCTCCTGCTCCTGATTCCCTGACAATCAGGTTTGGCTGTCAACACATTATTTGCCACAGAAGGGCAGATGCAGGAAACTGGACCCACGGAGATTGGGCATATTTTAAGTTGTGGACCAGATCAACCCTATGACTTTCCGACTCTGATTGCCTGTATCCAGGAAGATTCACCCAATCCTCCACAGATCTTTCTTGTCACCGCTTTTAACTGCACACCCCTACCAAGCACCTAGCCAAGCACCTACCCCTCTGTGATGGGATGATGAGCTGCTTGTGCGTGAAACTCCTAGTCCCTCAGAGTTTGGCTAAGTCCACAAACCTCTGTCTGTAACGGAGCTCCGTAATCATGGCTCCGTCAGTCGCTGGTAGAATCCAACAGTGGGCGTTTATGGAACTTCTTCCAGCATAAAAGCTCCTTAACGGAAACGCGCCTTCTGGACTCTCGACGCGACAGTTTCCGGCGAGGAGTGGGCGTCCCTATAGGAGGTCCTGAAACCTCCCCACTGTTATCGCTGGAAGTGTCTCTGTGCCATCCCTCCGACTCACTATCCCTTGGAGCTCCTCCTCTCCCCCTGCTGGTTCCCTCCTCAGCTGACAAGTCTCTCCCAACCTCTGTGAGCCCTTTCCTCTCCGGTTCTGCCGATGGCAGTTCCCTGACACCCTCCTGTCATGGTAGAAAGAGTTGAAGAGTATGAAGTAGAACAAATTTTAGAATCCAGGATGTGAAGAAAAAAGTTGCAATACAGCAGATGAATTTCAAGGGGTGTCCAGAGCACTGTCTAGTCCTGTTGTGTTGGATGAGTTACAGTTGGTAAGAATCAAGGACATTGCCCCTTGCCCCTCTTGTCTGAGGAAAAGTAGGAGAGAGGGGACAGCTGACTGGGTCAGGAAGGTGATTAACGCCTCCTTGCAAGTGGGGGTGATCCCTGCCTGCTTTGAGGAGGCAATGGTGTGCCCTCATCACAGATGGGTAACGTGGTCCCCCTCCCCAAGTCATTTTATGGTGGGCCTTGAAGCTGGCACTTCTGGGATGGGAGTTTTGGGGTGGCGTGTCATATGACATCATCAATCAAAGTCAGGTGGAGCAGGACATAAGCAATTGACAGGAAGTAGTATCCATCAATATCTGTAGTATCTTTACTTAACAACAGAGCCTAGAGCTTGCCGATCAGAAGGTCGGAGGTTCGAATCCCTATGATGGGGTGACTTCCCATTGTTCGGTCCCTGCTCCTGCCAACCTAAAAGTTCAAAAGCACATCAATGTGCAAGTAGATAAATAGCTACCATTCTGGCAGGAAGGTAAAGAGTGTTTCGGTGCTCTGCTCTGGTTTGCGAGAAGTGGCTTAGTCATGCTGGCCACATGACCTGGAAGCAGTCTCCAGACCAAATCCCTCGGCCAGTAAAGTGAGATGAGCGCCGCAATTCCAGAGTCGTCCGCGACTGGACTTAACGGGTCAGGGGTCCTTTTAGTATCCCTATACTACTGGTGCCTGTTGCATGCATGACTAGTGTATCCTGCCAGACTGCTCAGTCAGTGGAATGGGGAGGGGGCTCTGCCTATTTCATCCTGTCTGAAGGCAACCAGGAGAGACCGATAGACCAGTTGCCATGCCCCTGGCTTGCACTTCAATGTCAGGAGAGATGAGCTTGTTGTGTCAAGGAATGATACTCCATTGACTGGAAAACTGAACCTGAATCCTGATACTGAAGCTTCACCATGATTGCCCCAAGGGACATGTAACTTTTCGCCATCCTGTCTGCTATATATATTCTTCTGCATTCTGAAGTATTCATCTGAAAGAAGTCTTCGTAATAACACAAAACCTAAAAGTTAATGTTTTGATATAGGCCAATAGGTTTAAAAACAAAAGTGGCAATTTGAGGAGCACATCACTGATCAGGTGAAATCTAGGTTTATACTTTTCAGTTGGAATAATCACTTTGGAAATACAATATATTGGTTATTAATTCAGTCAACTCTCTATCAAGATTCTGTTGGAATAAAGGGAGTACGCTGATTCCCCCAGCCCTCAAAATCTGTTGTTTTTGTTGTTGTTAAATTAAATTTATATACTGAACTATACCCACACATCTCAGTGTGTTTCACAAGATAAAATTAAAATATAAAAACACTATATATACACAGAAACAGCCGAATTACACCCCAAACCCCCCCACACACATAAAAACAGCTTAAAACAATTTTAAAAAATAACAAATACAATCGAAAGGCAGTTTAAAACAAAGTTAAAGTCAATCCACAAATCTGTTATGGTGCACAAATATGGGGATCTCCTCAAAAGCTGAATCTGTAACAGAATAAATACATTTGCACCATCTTTGAGCTTCCAAAGCTTCTCCTTTTGGAAGCTGTCAGCAGTGGTAACTTGAATAAAATGGAGTGGGGGGCGGCAGGAAAGCCTCACTCTGCATAATCAATCAATCTATCATCTGTATATTATGTCCCACATCTTCTGCCCATCGGTGATTTCTTTCTAGAAAAAGAGCTGTTGGAGCTCACCATGAACGTCTTCCTTGTTCTCTCAGAATGGCAATGGCACCCACATGAGAGGTGCCAGAGCTGAGCTCCAGTGAACTCTGGCTGTAAAAATGCCCTAAGTTAAAATCTTCAGAGGAGAAACTCTTATCTAACAAAACCTCCGATTTTAATAATGATTCTTTTCTGTGCAGTGTATATTATTTGGTTTTCATCCTGCTTTATGTATTTTATATTTAGTAATGTCCTTGGCCAAATCAATAAATAATTATTGCATTTGTGTCTGAAAGAAACAATTCCAAGAAACAGCATTTTATTTTGAATAACCATTTATTTTGCATTATAATGATCATAATGAAAAGTTTTTATGATACACTACAGAGTTCTTTGTGTTTAGAATCCACAGTCCCCACATTCTGACCCCCTTTTCTCTGCTCTTATTTCCCTTTACCTCCAACAAAAGCAAGCAAGAAAGAAACAGAGATCGCGAGTCCTGGATTTCACCACTAGGCCTCCAATTACCCCTCATTGCCATAGATTTTGGAATACACAAGGAGGAGGTCTACACTGTCCCATTTAGCCTTCCTGTTCAGGCTGGTTGAGATTCGTGAAGCATTATAACAGCTTGCTTCGGTAACCATAAGAACAAATCTCCCAGTTCCAATAAGAAATCTTCCACTTTTGCGGGTGGTACAAAGATTTGTTGTTGCACAACCTTGGAAAGTGAATCTGTGGTGCTCTAAGAAACCTAGGGGGGAAAGGTAAACAAATACTGACTTTAGTCCTTTACCGAGGGAATGGAAGATGGTGCCTGTGATGGTGAATGAGAACTTTAACACGTTAGATTTAAAAAGTGTATATTTAAGAAATCTGAAAAATATAATTTCATCAGAACATGAATATACAAAATTTTAAACATTAGGAATTCAGGTAAAAAAATTACTCAAATGTAAATCAAAATTGGCATCATAGCCAAAGGAGTCTCAAGACATGAAGTTTATTAATAAACAGGTTCTATTTATAAAATATTATGAAATTAGAGGTTTTATAAACTGCCCTAATTAATGTTAACAATATCAAATTCTTGTGGTCAGGTGATTTGCATTAAAATGCAAGGAATTCTATCCCTGCCATCTCCTGGGCTTGTTAAAAGGCACATGTTGTGGCCACACAACAATATTGGAAAACAGGACTTCCGGAGGCGGCGCGACCGGTAATGGCTGCCTTCTCCGAGTAAGGAGAAGGGAGCTCCGCTGTAAACGGGTCGTCCGCTACGGCGAAGCGGAGACCCATCCAGGAAAACCACAGGTGGCAGAAGCCTGTGGTCTCGGGACCCGGCGGGCGCCAGAAGCAGCCCCCAAAACGTTGAAGGGACCCCGTAAGGGGCTCCGGATCGCGGAGGGGGTAGCGGCGCTGTGGGTCGTTGCGCAAACAGCGAAGTGAAGCCGCATTGCTGTTGCCGGTCAGCGCTGTCCTTTCTTCCTGCAACTTTTCTGAACTTTGGAAACTACAACCCGTGAGTAAATTTGGACATTGAAAACTTTCTGAAACTTTTGTCAACTTTCTGAAACTTTTTGAGAACTTTATGGAACTTTTAAAACTTTTTAAAAAAAAAAAGTTGAAATTTGGCTGAAAACGGAGTGAGAATAAGCAGGAAGCCCATCTCCCGCGATACTGAACTTTAAGCAAAGAGCAGGAGGAGTGGAGACAAAAAGTTATGCTTTAACTAAATGCTGGCACCCTGTTAAAGCAGTTTTCTGAGAGAAAGACTTTGAGCTATTGACTTTTGCTGGTCATATGTGGGATGCACTGATATTCTTCTTCTGTGGTACCAGTGGATTATAAAATAAATAAGAATCTCTGGTGCTGGAGCTGCCTGAATGAGCACCAGTTTGCAACTTTGGATATATTGAATTCAGGTTTTGAAACATTCTGAGCTGGAACTGGATACTTTGAAACTGTTGCAGTCAAGGCACTGTAAGAAACACTGTTTTGCTTTAAGTTTTACTCTGCTAAAAATAACACATTGTGGAGGCGATAGACATGGATTTAAATTTATAAGTTTAACTTGGATTTGATCTTTTCCCTGAAGACGTATTAAGCTCCCTCTAGAGGATTTTGGGCTTACAGCAGTGACTTTGTTTTACTTTCCCTTTCCCGGCCTCTGTTTGACTATTGCATCTGGGACTCTGCTTTCTCATGGGAACAACTTGGATTGACCTTGGATTACAGATAACTTTGGAATGAGTGGCGCAAGGAGAAGAGGAAGGACTAAACAAACAACTTTAACTTTATCTGCAGCCTCACAGCGTAGATCTTCTGTGCCGGCCTTGCCTTCCACTTTGCCTCCAGACATAGAGGCGGCCTCCCTAATACAGGCAGGGGAGGGTGAGACAGAGGAGCTGCACCTGGGAGATATGGCTTCAGGGACAAGTAGCTCTGTCTTGGAGAAAATTTTGGAGAAACTGGAGGCTCTGGACAAGAAGGCTGATTTGCATACAGCTAAAATTGAACAGAACACAGAAAGTTTGAATAAGCTGACTGGACAAGTTGCACAGAATGCCCAATCCATTGGAGAATTAAAGGAGGCTGTAGGTGAAAATCGTAAACTGGCTGAAGATACTAGTCAAAGATTGGAAGAACTTGAGAAAGAAGTAAGACCACTCAGCAAACAAGTTGGAGAACATCAGATTTACTTTTTGATGACAGAACTGCGAAACAGGGAGACCAACTTGAGGATACGGTCAATACCAGAGGTGGAAGAAGATAATCTTATTGAATTTCTAACTAAGGAATTTGCCAAGTTTTGGGAGTTAGAGGAAAAAGACTTTAAAATTGCATCTGCTTTCAGGCTTGGCAGAGTCAGAAGGACAGAGAAGCCCAGAGATTGTTTGATAACATTGAGATCAAAGGAGGAAAGGGACAAGATTTTGGGCCTGCACTACGAAAAGTCACTAGACATCTTGGGCAAGAGAATTGAAATCTACAAGGACATTCCTAAGCAGTTGCTGGACCTTAGATCTAATTACACGGAATTGGCAAGACTGTTGAGAAGCAACGCAATTATCTTCAGGTGGGAGTTTCCACAAGGATTATCCTTTACCTACAGAGGGAGAAAGATCAAAATCAAAACAGTGGAAGATAGAGACAAGTTTTTGGGAGCACACGGAGAAGACCTCCACAAAGGACTTGGATTGCCAGCGCCAGAACCTCCAGGGGAGCCCGCCCCCTCGGATCCTCAAGGACCGGAGAACAAGGTACCACCCCAGAAAGAATAACCAGATCTATCCAGGATGTCTCTGCAGCTTTTGAGTTGGAACATAAATGGCTGTAACAGTCCCGAAAAAAGGTCTAAAATTTTTCATATTTTAAAAAAGGAACAATTGGACATTATATGCTTACAAGAAACGCATGTGATTAGGCTCCATAGAAAGGTGTTAATAAATAAAAGGCTTGGTCAAGAATTTATATCATCGGATACAGTTAAAAAGAGAGGTGTAGTGATCTATGCAAAAGAGAGCCTTTCACCAAAATTTCTCTTTAAAGACGAAAGTGGAAGAATCCTCGCAATAGAAATACAGTATCAAGGAGAAAAAATTTTGATATTAGGAATTTATGCTCCAAATGAAGGAAAATCGGATTTTTATAAGAAGTTGCACGAGATCATGCTGGACTATCTGGATTACAACAACGTCATCATGATGGGGGACATGAATGGGGTCGTATCAACAAATATGGATAAGTCACAGAACCAGAACATTACTAAAGAGGGAAGACTACCTAAGACCTTTTTTGAAATGACTGACAATATGGACTGGGTTGACATCTGGAGAGTTAGAAACCCCTTGGGAAGAGAAGGAACATTCTTTTCTGAAGCTCAACTGACTTGGACACGAATCGACCAAATATGGATAACTAGAAGTCTGGCACCTAAGGTGAGGAAGGTGGAAATCTGCCCCAAAACATGCTCCGACCATAACGCCTTGAGAATGGATATGACATTGATCCCAATCGGCTCCTTTAGATGGAAGATGAATGATGGCCTGTTTAGAGATCAAAGAATTGTAAAGAAGGCCCAAAAAACCTTAAAGGACTATTTTGAGATTAATTTGAACACTACGGTGGAAAAAAGAACTATCTGGGATGCAAGTAAAGCTGTGATGAGAGGGTTCTTGATCCAACAGAATTCCTTAAAGAAAAGACTGCAAAATGAAAAGAAAGATAAAATTCTGGAAAGTATCAAAGAGTTGGAGAAGAAGTTAAGATCTAACCCGAAGTCCCAACCGATTCTGAGAGAAATTAAACTTTATCAGGCGCAATATTCCAAGCTGATAAATCAGGAAATAGAATGGAAGATTAAAACAATGAAACAAAAAACTTTTGAATCGGCAAATAAATGTGGGAAACTGCTAGCTTGGCAGTTGAAAAGGAGACAAAGATTAAATACAGTAACAAACTTAGAGGTTGAAGGAAGGAACATTCAGAACCCGGGAGAGATTAGAAAGTGCTTCCAGAGGTATTTTAAAAAGTTATATACTCAAGGGCCACAAGATGAAATAGAGATTACACAATTTTTGGAGAGAAATGGATTAGCAAAGCTGTCAGAAGAAAACAGAACAATTTTAAATGGCAAAATAACACAACAAGAGATTGAACAGGCCATCCTGAGTCTGAAACAGGGCAAATCACCAGGGCCAGATGGACTGACCTCTAACTACTATAAGACATTGAAGGATTATTTGATACAACCTTTGTTGGAGGTCAGTAATGAAATAATGGAGGGGAAGAAGGCGCCTGAATCGTGGAAAGAAGCATTTATCACATTGATTCCAAAGTCAGAAACTGAAAAGACACAACTTAAGAATTACCGTCCCATCTCCCTTTTAAATGTGGATTACAAAATATTTGCAGATGTTTTGGCACGAAGATTTAAGAAAGTTTTAAGTGAGATAATCCATAAAGACCAGGCAGGCTTTCTCCCGGGCAGACATATGTTTACTAACACAAGGAACATTATAGACATATTGGAACTTTTACAAACAAACATAAACACCAAAGCAGCTTTAATTTTTATAGACGCGGAGAAAGCCTTTGACAACATTTCTTGGAAATTTATGAAGGGGAACTTAAAAGAAATGGGAGTGGGACGGGGGTTTGAGAACGGGATTGAGGCAATATATTCAGAACAAAAGGCTAAACTGATAGTTAACAATGTGGTTACAGAAGAGTTTAAAATTGAAAAAGGTACACGACAAGGCTGCCCGATTTCCCCATTACTGTTTATTTCGGTTCTGGAAGTGCTCCTGAATATGATTAGGGGGGACCGGTTGGTGGAAGGGATTCAGGTCGGAGCGAAACAATATAAACTTAAAGCTTTTGCAGATGACCTAGTTCTGACATTACAGGAGCCGGAGTCTAGTTTGAAAAGAGTACTACAACTGATTCAAAACTTTGGTCGAGTGGCAGGATTTAAGTTAAATAAGCAAAAAACTAAAGTTCTGGGGAAAAACATGACAGATATTGAGTTGGAACAGCTTCAGAAAGAGACAGAACTAAATGTGGTTAAAAAAGTTAAATACCTAGGGGTAAACATAACAGCAAAAAATCTGAGTTTATTTAAAGATAATTATGAAAAATGTTGGTCAGAGATTAAGAGAGACTTGGATAGTTGGTCAAGATTAAAACTTTCATTGCTAGGCCGAATAGCTGCCATCAAGATGAATGTATTGCCAAAAATGTTATTTTTGTTTCAGACACTGCAGATTGTAGACAAGACAGAGTGCTTCCGGAAGTGGCAGAAAGATATCTCTAAATTTGTCTGGCAGGGCAAAAAGCCCAGAATCAAATTTAAAATATTAACAGATGCGAAAGAAAGAGGGGGCTTTGCCCTGCCAGACTTAAAGTTGTATTATGAAGCTGCAGCTTTCTGCTGGTTAAAAGATTGGTTACTTCTTGAAGATACGGATGTCTTGGATTTGGAAGGTTTTAATAATGCGTTTGGATGGCATGCATATTTATGGTATGATAAAGCTAAGATAAATAAGGCCTTCAAGAACCATATTGTCAGAAAATCAGTTTTTAATGTCTGGACAAAATATAAAGACTTACTGGAGAATAAAACTCCGAGGTGGCTGTCACCCCTGGAGGCTAAGGCTCGGAAAAGAGCCAATATGGAGGCCAATTGGCCAAAATATTGGGAGATAATAGAAAAGGATGGTGACAACTGGAAATTGCAGAGTTTAGAAAAGATGAGAGACAAAGTGCGAGACTGGTTACACTATGCTCAGATTAAAGAAGTGTTTAAAAACGACAAAAAGTTAGGATTCCAAGTGGAAAAGTCAAAGTTAGAAACTGAACTGTTAGAACCTAAGACTAAGGTACTTTCAAGAATGTATAACTTGCTGCTGAAATGGAACACACATGACGAAATGGTAAAATCAACAATGATAAAATGGGCGCAGGATATTGGGTATAATATTATGTTTGAAGATTGGGAAAGGTTGTGGACCTCTGGGCTGAACTTCACTGCATGTAATGCGTTGAAGGAAAATGTGATGAAAATGATGTATAGATGGTACATGACCCCTGTCAAACTGGCTAAAATATACCATTCGTCTGATAGCAAATGTTGGAAGTGTAAGGAAAATGAAGGAACATTTTTTCACCTCTGGTGGACCTGCCCTAGAGTGAAGGCCTTTTGGGAGAAAATATATAATGAATTAAAAAAGGTGTTTAAATACACCTTTACTAAGAAAGCAGAGGCCTTTCTCCTGGGTATTGTCGGCCAGAGTGTGTTAAAAGAGGACAGAACATTCTTTTTGTACGCAACAACAGCAGCAAGAATATTAATTGCCAAGAATTGGAAAACTCAGGAGCTACCCACTGTGGAAGAATGGCAGATGCAACTGATGGACTATATGCAACTAGCCGAGATGACCGGCAGAATTCGAGACCAGGGAGAAGAAAGGATGGAAGAAGACTGGAGGAAATTTAAGACTTATTTACAAAAATATTGTAATCTGGCTGAGTGCTGAATAGGATGCCAGTGCAGACAATTGTCTACCATTAAAATAGATTTAAAGTCGAATTATATGTCAAACCAAATTAAGATTATTAATTAAGATGAGTTAAATGATAATTTGCTTGAAAATAATTTAATAATGATGTAAGTGTATGCGGGAGGTGTGGGGGAGTCCCATGTAACAATTGAAAGATGTTAAATGGACAACGATAAGTGCTTATTTGATATATGTTTTACTTGAAAACTTTAATAAATATATTATAAAAAAAAAAACAATATTGGAAAACAACACTCCCTCCCTTGAGCCTTGAGTGTGTGATCCTGGCATGAGTCAACAGTGTGATGCAGCCGCATAGAAAGCTGGAGTTGCACTCCCTTGTCTCTCAGGACGGTTGGATGCCAACTGAGGCTCCCTCATTGTCTCAAACTGTGACCTAAGCACCCAGAGAATCCTCCTTTTGTTTTCCCATATCTGTTTTCATATTAAACACATCTAACATGAACTGGCGGAAAAGGGGGTTTCCAAAAGCTGATCAGGAACTCCTGTCTGAATTCTTACTCCGCCCTCAAAAGTGAAACTAGCAAAGCCCAGGCTGTAAAGGGCAGGAGAAGGATGGGGGGAATGTAGGGCAGAGGCAGCTCAAATGGCCTGGACTCTGCCTCTTCCTTCCTGGGGCAAATCAGCCCATATACCCCTCCCCTGTTCATTCCCAATCCCCTCTTCTTTTCAGGAAGAAAGGGTAAATTTGGTCCCTTTCCAAACAGCGTTATTCCTCAAAAACACTGTTGATCAGGAGTAGCTTTTACAGAGCACCTAGCTAGATACTGCTCATTGTCACAGTATTTAAGGAAATTTAGTTATATTTCTTTACATAATAAATATGCTTTTTGAGAATGAGGCACACATTTTGTCCTGAACTGCATCCCAGTGGTAGAAAGATCAAGAGCAACTGGGGTGGAGCAATGAATGCACTTTTCCCTTTTGTCCAGAAGCGTATTTAATATAAACATCAGAATCTGAATCCTGCTTCTAGACAAGCAAGTGGCATTATGAAAGTTAAAGGGCAAAGTCCAGGCAGGCAAAACACTAAGGAAGAGTGCAGAGTGCAGCCACTAAGAGATATGACCCCACACACTTTTCCAGCAACGTGCAATGGATAAAGAGAGGAAGGAAGGGAGAGAAGGAGATCAGGACACAGTCTGCATGACCCAGGCGATGACTAGGCCTTTTCCACTGACGAAATAGCAATGTTACCTTTATGAAGAGCTCCTCTAAAATCAACACATTGGGTCTCATTCTCAAGGCAGTTGATGGTCTTCTCACTTTTACACATTTCCTCCCCTTTGGAGAAGCAGGATGGGCACTGCAAACCATTTTCAGCCAGCATGTTGCGATCAGGAACTTCCAATATCAAATGTAAAGTGAGCATGTTAATGTCTTTGTCTGTTTTTGTATCTCTGTGTTATGTAAATGGAATCTAGCCTAGGAACTTAGTTTTGCTGGGGCAGCTGCAAGTGTTCTTGGATGAAAACGATCTAGAAACAATATGGGTTCACGGCTGAGCATGAGACAAAGTCACCATTGGTCTCTGAGATGAATGACCTTTACCCAAAGTGGGGTGGGAGAGTGTGAACTTTATTTTCCTTTTAATCTCTCGGAATTTATTCATGCCATCGATTATGGTGTAGCCTCTCTGAAAATATAGTTTCTTAGTCCCCCATTTTTGTACAGATATTCTGTCTCTATTCTGCTCTTAGCAATGAGCTATCTGAGTGTTTCTGTGAACCACCCTGAGACACCCAGCTACAGAGTGGTTCCTAAATTCAATAAATAAATGTCAGAGAATGCTGTAAGGTAGGGTCTTATATTTGCACAATGATAACTGCTGGGTTAGATAAAAAGGTAAAGGGACCCCTGACAACTAGGTCCAGTTGTGGCCGACTCTGGGGTTGCGGCGCTCATCTCGCTTTCTTTGTTGAGGGAGCTGGCATACAGCTTCCGGGTCATGTGGCCAGCATAACTAAGCCGCTTCTGGCGAACCAGTGCAGCGCACGTAAACACCATTTACCTTCCCGCCGGATCAGTACCTATTTATCTACTTGCACTTTGACATGCTTTCAAACAGCTAGGTTGGCAGGAGCAGGGACCAAGCAATGGGAGCTCACCCCATTGCGGGGATTCGAAGCGCTGACCTCCTGATCAGCAAGTCCTAGGCTCTGTGGTTTAACCCACAGTGCCACCTGCGTCCCTGCTGGGTAGGCAGTGCTTGCCAATTAAAAGACAGAGAAGAACTAGCTCAAGGGTGATTCAGGAGGATACTTGGATAAGATAGTTTGGTTGGAAGGTCCATATTCGAAACATCCAATTGAAAGTGAACTTGAAGGGACCAAAAGCTATTTATGAGCTCTTCAGGAGCTTAGGTATCCAATTATATATCTGATACTTCATGGTGCTGCTTCAAGGAACAGGAAGAAGGAGAGGCCTGGCTGGAAAGGTAACCCATCCCTTCTCAGGCAGAGACAAAGCTGCCTAGTAGGTCCCTCTGAGTACTGTTGATTGACTAAGGATCCAAGCCCTAACATGTTAATGATTCTAGAATGATGCAGAAACTTACGGCTGAGAGTTTCATTGTTACACAGGTCAGTGTTGCAGCATTGCATCTTCATCTCAAAGAATTTACCATCCGCTGCAGTGAAGCTGTAATCACCTGAGAAACAATATCTGGATGACAAACATGTATTCTGAATTTGCATTTCCGCTTTATCTGTGAAAAAGAATTTTAAAGAACTATCAGGATCCTGGGGGAAATGTGGTTAATTGCTCCTAAAGCACATTCATTATAATGGTTCCAATTTTCTTTTTTAAAAAAATTTTTTGGTTTTTAACATACAAAATTATAAAACATACCACACAATTTCTGACAAATACATTCTTATTGGACTTCCATCAGCACCTCTGATAATCCTTCATCTTAATCACTTCTTACGCATTTCGTAACTTAATATTGCCTTTCCTAACTTAATATTGTTTTTCAGTTATAATACATAAAAGAAACAATAAGAACCATATTAAAGGTAAATAGATAGATTTCAATAAACTAGTGTATTCTTAATGGTCTGCACAGGTCTGGTGGAAAAGAAAGCTTTTCTGCAGGCATTTAAGAGTTCATCTCTCAATCACAAGCAGTAGTCTCTTTCCTCCTTAATCCATAGAACCAGCCTCTCTTTTTATGTTAACAATTAATTTGCAAAATGCATTAAATGTGGAATTTATGCAGAATTTCATTTTAGGTCAGATTTGTTGCATGAAGAATTATGCCTTTTTCTATACATCTGCCATACACTGCACTCTCTCTTCTAGTTGGTCCTAACAGTTTGCAGGTTCGGGGCATGCTTTCCTGAGCTCCTGTTGCTGAACACAAGACACTTTGCAAGTCACTTGCATTACACCAACCTTACTACCCCCTTGCCCCTCTCCCTCCAAGAACGTAGCAGTGATGTTGGAACAGATGGTCAAGCAAGCACCATCCCACCCAGGATTGCCCCAAGGCATTTTGGCAATGAGGTGAACCACAAAATGGCACCCACTCCCTCCTGGGTAGAAGGGGTGGGTGAATCAGGAACAAGCAAAGGGATCAAATCAACCTGAACCAATGGTTGAAGTAGGAACCAATAACCATCTAGGTGGAGGGACCCACTCTGAATCAAGCTGGGTAACTGAAACCCTTTATAAGAGGTGAACTATAGGAATACTTCCTTCATGCTGGTTCCTTCCTCATCATTTCATCACTGAGAATTCTTTCAAAATTACTTGAGGGGGGATAAGGAGCCATGAATTTGTGAAGCATCTTCATCTCCCATCCTGGTTGCTCAGGTTTTGAATAGTTTTTATACATCTGTGAAAGGATTCTCAATTTTAATGTCATTTGCGGCAAAGGGAATATTCAGCTTATATTCCAGGCTTCTTGTCCTGGTTTGATAACCAAAACTAAACTGGAGTTCATTGGTTTGGCTGAATAGGGATTTCTAGTTGATGCAAATCAGCACCCAAATTCAGCAGAACAGGTATATATAACATTATTATTACAAGATGTTTCTGCATTGCCATTGGATGTCATTCCAGTCCCGTTAAACCTATGTTTGCACGTCAGAGATACTGCTGATGACAGGAACAAAAGATTCATGAATCATCATCATCATCATCATCATCATCATCATCATTTGGTTATGCTGTTTGCTTAATGAGATACAGAGGAGGAGATGATAGTGAATTAAAATAAAATGTGTTCAATTTAATAAGCATTTTAATAGAAGAGAATGAAATGAAATGAGTAAAACACTCATTAATTAAAACTCTTGTAGCCATTGTTCAGAACATTGTTCCAAGAAGTGGAACTCTTGTAGCCATTGTTCAGCCATTGTTCCAAGAAGTGGGGGGTGTACCTTCCCTTTCCCACAGCCAACTTTTCCTCCCATCCAGACTCTGACTTAAATACATTTTATTCCCAGTGTTTGGTCACAAGCTTAGATCTGAGCACAATTAAACTATGGACTTTTCTACAAGAGGCACTGAATGCCACCAATTTCAATGACTTTTAAAGAGGATTTGATAAAGTGATGGAGAATAAGACTACTAAGGCTACTAAGCATGATGGCTATGTACTACCTCCAATATCAAAAGTAGTATATTTCAAATAAGAGTTGCTGGAACCCACAGTAAGTGTTTTGTGGTGCGGTTCTGATTGTGTGCTTCCCATAGTCATTGGGCTGCCCAGTGTTAGGACATGATCCTCGACTAGGGATGAACCAATCTATCCTAACTCCCACCCGCGTCCCAGTTGGTGGAAGTAGAAACCAGTTCTTTCAAAGGGATTACAATGCAATTCTATACCTGTCTACCTAGATGTAAGTGCCACTGATTTCAATGGGTTCAACGCCCAGATAACTGTGTATAGTTCTGTCTTGTGACTTCTTCAAGATATTGTTAGGAGTTTTGGTTTCTCTGGCGCTTCCCTCTATCTCTCCTGCCTCACACTCTTTAATCCTACAAATATGGCCACTGTTTAAGAATCTTCTTTACTTACACTCAAACACAAAAATTCCTGTGGTATGAAATTATATTTGCAATCTATCTTCTCATCTCCTTTATCTTAAACTCAGTCCAAGAAGCCAACCTTCACTGACGTGGTGTGCCATTTCCTCTCCTAACAGTTTCATGTAAAGGTTGTTGTTGTTGTTTTTTGTAAAACCTGTTAGCAATAAACATTTTTCATTCTTTTTAAAATATTTGTTGTCTTCTTGATATTTTTAGTTTTACAGTTAATTTAGCGATTTCAGCATATTAATTTAAGTTGCCAATCTTTTTTGGTTTCAACTTGTTCTTCTCTCCAGTGTTGGGCTATCAATGTCTGTGTGGCTGTTGTTGTGTACATAAACAGATTTTTGTATTCTTTCGGTATATCCCTTCCCGTTATACCTATTAAGAAAGCTTCCGGTTTTTAAACAAATATAATTTTAAACATTTTTTTAATTCATTATAGATCATTTCCCAAAAATTTTAAAAACCTTTATTGCCACCACATAGGGTAAAACATACCCCCTGCTTTTTTACACTTCCAACACTTACTTTCTTTTCTTTTGTACTTTTTTGATAGTTAAATACCATCTGTACATCATTTTCATACAACTCTCCTTAAGTGCCATAAATTTTATATCACTTTTCCATAATCTTTCCCAATCTATCATCTGTATATTATGTCTCACATCTTTTGCCCATCAGTGTTTTTTTCTAGAAAAAGAGCTGTTAGAGCTCACCATGAACTTCTTTCTTGTTCTCTTAGAATGGCAATGGCACCCACATGAGAGGGGCCAGAGCTGAGCTCCAGTGAACTCTGGCTGAAAGAAAGTTAAATTCTTCAGAGGAGAAACCTCTTATCTAACAAATTTTCTCATTACAATAATGATTTTAGCTGTGCAATGTATATTATTTTGTTTTTATCCAATTTTATGTATTTTATTTTTGAAAACTCTTCAGCTAAAGCAATCAATAATAACTGCATTTGTATCCGAAAGAAACAGATCTGAGAACCAGCATTTTATTTTCCATAACCATTTATTTTGCATGATAACTTAACTATTTTTTAATGATAACTACAGAGTTCTTTGTATTTAGAATTCACAACCCCCACATTCTGACCCCCTTTTCTCTGCTCTTGTTTCCCTTTACCTCCACCAAAAGCAAGCAAGAAAGAAACAGAGATACTGAGTCCTGGATTTCACCACTAGGCCTCCAATTCCCTTTCATTGCCATGGATTTTGGAATACACAAGGAGGATGTGTACACTGTCCCATTTACCCTTCCTGTTCAGGCTGGTGTGAGATTCGTGAAGCATTATAACAGCTTTCTTCGGAAACTAAAAGAAGTATTCTATTAGTTGCAATAAAAGCTCTTCCATTTTCCTTGATGGCACAAAAATTTGTTGTTGCACAACCTTGGAAAGTGAATATGCGGTGCTCCATGAAACCTAGGGGGTAAAGGAAAACAAATATTGACTTTAGTCCTTTATCCAGGGAATAGGAGATGGTGCCTGTGATGGTGAATGAGAATTTTAACACATTAGTTATAATAAGCGTATATTTAAGAAATCTGAATATTATCATAATCTCATCAGAACATGAATATACAAAATTTTCAACATTAGGAATTTGTGTAAAAAAATTATTCAGATGTAAATCAAAATTGGCATCATACCCAAAGGAGTCTCAAGACATGAAGTTTATTAATAAACAGGTTCTATTTATAATATATAATGAAATTAGAGGTTCTGAATACTGTCCTAATTAACTATGTTAACAAAATAAAATTCTTGTGGTCAGTTGATTTGCATTAAAATGCAAGGCATTCTATCCCTGCCATCTCCTGGGCCTGTTAAAAGGCACATGCTATGGCTACACAACAATATTTGAAAATAACACTCCCTCCCTTGTTTGTGAGCCTTGAGTGTGTGATCCTGGCATGAGTCAACAGTGTGATGCATCCACATAAGGAGCTGGGATGGGAATTTCCACAAGGCCTTTCATTTAAATATCAGCAAAGGAAACATCAAATCAGGTCAATTGAAGAAAAGAGAAGATTTTTGGAAAAGAACACTAGTGATTTTGGATTTGACACAGGAGCAGGAGTTGGATCAGCCACAGGTGCAGGTTCGGGATCAGGATTAGGACTTGGGGCAGGGATCGGACCTCCAGATTTGGACTGAGATAACATGAATTTTAACAAGAATTTTATCTTGGAATGTTAATGGACTTAATTCACGGCCTAAAAGAAATAAAATTCAACATGTGCTGATAAAACAGAATTTAAATGTGATATGTTTACAAGAAACTCATGTAATAAGAACCTACAGGCAAATTCTGCAAAATAAAATATAAGGCCAGGAATTTATCTCCTCAGATAAGGTTCAGGAGGTTGCTGGATATGCTCCAGTGCTAGTCTGTTGTAAGTCTCATTGATTTCAAAGACATAGTAAATGTATAATCCCACACCAATCAATCCCATCCTCTGATGGAAGTTCATCAATCTCCATGCTCTGAACCTTCCTCCGCCAGGAAACACGGGAGCGAACAGCCAGGAGGAGGGACCGCAGGCGGCCCGACCCTCCTCACACCGCCGCCTCTCCTGCCCAGCCGCTCACACAGCCCACCCCTTCCGCTGCCCTCCCAGGGCCTACCTCCTCCGAGCTCTGCTTCTGGTGCCACACAACATGGCTGCAGTCACGAGAGGAGGGTCGACCTCAGATAAGGTTTAAAAAAGAGGTGTTGTAATTTATGTTAAAGAGAAATTCAGTCTCAAAATGATTTTTAAGGATGAAGATGGAGGATATGTTGCAGTGGAACTGACAGTACAAGGCGAAAAACTCTTGATGCTTGGAATCTATGCTTGGAATCTAAGTTGGAATTTTTAAAAAAATTACAAGCTATTCTTATGGACTACCTGGATTAGAAAATTGTCTCGATGGGGGATTTGAATGGGGTAGTCTCAACAATGATGGATAGAACTCAAAGGCAAAAACTTACCAATGATGGGAGGCTACCAAAGACGGTTTTTTGAGATGGTGGACAATTTTAACCTGGTGGATATTTGGAGATTGAGGAATCCAATGGAGAAAGATTTTACATTTTTAAAAGAAGCAAATCTATCATCTAGCCACCTGGATTATATATGGCTAACTAAAGACTTGACCCCAAGAGTGACTAAATCTGAGATCAGCCCAAGGACTTGTTCCGATCATAATGCTGTGTTAACAGAGTTAAAATTGTCTCTACAGGGTTCTTTTAGATGGTGGATGAATGATGCTTTACTCAGAAATGATTTGATTGTTAATAAAGCTCAGAAGACCCTAAAGGACAATAATAATAATAATAATAATAATAATAATAATAATAATAATAATAATAATAATAATATATTATTTATAACCCGCCCATCTGGCTGGGTTTCCCCAGCCACTCTGGGCGGCTTCCAAAAGAATATTAAAATACTGTGATACATCAAACATTTAAAGCTTCCCTAAACAGGGCTGCCTTCAGATTCCACAGGGCGGGCGCCACTACCGAGAAGGCCCTCTGCCTGGTTCCCTGTAACTTGGCTTCTCACAGTGAGGGAACCGCCAGAAGGCCCTTAGCGCTGGTCCTCAGTGTCCAGGCAGAACGATGGAAGTGGAGATGCTTCAATTCCAGGATTCAGGTTCAATTCAAAATTGTTGTCTCCACCCCCATCGTTCTACCCGGACACTGAGGTCCAGCTCCGAGGGCCTTCTGGCGGTTCCCTTGCTGCGAGAAGTGAGGTTACAGGGAACCAGGCAGAGGGCCTTCTCGGTAGTGGCACCCGCCCTGTGGAATGTACTCCCACCAGATGTCAAAGAGAAAAACAACTACCAAACTTTTAGAAGACATCTGAAGGGAGCCCTGTTTAGGGAAGCTTTTGATGTTTAATAGGTTATTGTATTTTAGTGTTTTG